>NC_138757.1:20258104-20944514 GCF_965113315.1 Podarcis vaucheri
CCTTGTACCTGCCGATCCTCCCTTATCATATTCAGCAAAACCTCCAGAACTGATATAAACAATAAAGGGGATAGGGGGCACCCCTGGCGTGTTCCTTTTTCAATATGAAGTTCTTCTGTCACCACATTGTTCACTATCAACTTAGCTTTTTGTTCTGAATAGATTGCTTCTATTCCATTCTCAAACCCCCTTCCCACTCCCATCCCTTCCAAGTTTTTCTTCATAAATTTCCAAGAGATGTTGTCAAAGGCCTTCTCCGCATCAATAAAAATTAACACTGCTTTAGTGTTAATATTTGTTTGTAAAAGTTCCAGAATATCGATAATGTTCCTGGTGTTATCAAACAAATGTCTGCCTGGGAGAAAGCCTGCTTGGTCCTTATGGATTACTTCGTTTAATACTTTTTTAAATCTGTTAGCCAAAATATCCGCAAATATTTTGTAATCCACGTTTAGGAGTGAGATGGGACGGTAGTTCTTAAGTTGAGTCTTTTCAGTTTCCACTTTGGGTATCAGTGTGATGAATGCTTCTTTCCACGTGTCTGGTGCCCTCCCTCCCCCCATAATCTGGTTGCAAACCTCCATTAATGGTTGTATCAAATAGTCTTTTAACATCCTGTAGTACTTGGAGGTGAGTCCATCAGGGCCTGGAGATTTGCCTAGTTGCATATTCTGGATGGCATCCTCGATTTCCTGTTGTGTTATTTTACAGTTCAAGATTGATCTTTTCTCTTGAGATAGTTTTGGTAGGCCATTGTCTTTCAAAAATTGTTCTATCTCAGTTGCTTCCTCGGACCCTTGTGTATACAGTTTTTTAAAATATTTCTGGAAACACTTTCTAATTTCTCCCGGTTTCTGAATATTTTTCCCTTCAACTTCTAAGTTGGTAACATAATTTAATTTTTGTCTCTTTTTCAACTGCCAAGCTAGCAGTTTCCCACATTTATTCGCAGATTCAAAAGATCTTTGTTTCATTTGTTTGATTTTCCATTCCACTTCTTGGTTAATCAATTTCGCATATTGTGACTGGTGAAATTTGATTTCTCTTAAAGTCTCTTTTGATTTTGGATTCAATCTTAATTTTTTCTCTCCATCTCTTATCTTCTCCAATATCTTGTCTTTTTTACCATTCCAAAATTTTTTCTTGATCGTATTCTGTTGTATCAGAAACCCTCTCATGACAGCTTTGCTTGCGTCCCAGATTATTCTTTTTTCCACCGAGGTATTCAAGTTAATTTCAAAATAGTCCTTTAAAGCTTTTTGGGCCTTCTTTACAATCTCTTGATCTCTTAACAGGTTGTCATTCATTTTCCATCTGAAGGAGTCGGCAGTAGTAAATCTCATTTCCATTTTCAAAGCATTATGGTCGGAGCAAGTCTTTGGGCAGATTTCTATTTTTGTAGTCTTAGGTGCCAGCCCTCTAGTTGCCCAGATTTGGTCGATTCTTGTCCATGACAGGTGGGCCTCAGAAAAGAAAGTTCCTTCTTTACCTAGGGGGTTTCTCGTCCTCCATAAATCAATTAGGTCCATATTGTCAGTTAGTTCAAAGAAAGTTTTTGGTAGTCTTCCATCTTTGGTCAGATTCTGATTCTGTGACTTATCCATAAAAGTAGAGACGACCCCATTCATATCTCCCATCATAATGATGTTGGAATAGTCCAGATAGTCCAGTAGTGTCTCATGCAGCTTCTTATAAAATTCTGATTTCCCCTCATTTGGTGCATAAATTCCTAATATCAAAACTTTCTCTCCTTGAGTCGAAATTTCAATAGCCAGGATTCTTCCTTGTTCATCTTTAAACAAAAATTTTGGTGATAAATTCTCCTTGGCGTAGATCACCACGCCTCTCTTCTTAACTCTATCTGATGAGATGAATTCTTGGCCTAATCTTTTATTTATTAACACCTTCCTGTGTAACCTGGTCACATGGGTTTCTTGCAAGCAAATTATGTCCAAATTCTCTTTCTTTAGAATATGGAAGATCCTTTTGCGTTTTTCTGGGGAATTCGCGCCATTAATGTTCCAACTATACAGCTGCAGAGACATCCTGTATCAATCTGTTGTTACTCTTATTGGGCGTCTTCTTTTTTGTCCAAATCCGAGGGTGGTAACTCTTTTCCAGACTCTGGTGGTGGCCAAATAGCTGCCACTCCTTTCTGCAAGTCTTCTCCGTGGTCGTGTAGGAACTTCTGGCTGTCCTCTTTCGTTTTGATTTTTATCTTCTTTCCTTTGTATTTGAATGAGAGGCCTTGTGGAAACTCCCACCTGTATGGTATTCCGTTACCTCTCAAAAGTCCAGCTAGGTCAGTGTAGTTAGATCTGAGATCCAGTAATTGTTTAGGAATATCCTTGTAGATTTGTGCTCTTCTGTCCTGGATCTCAAGTGCTTTGTTAAAATGTAGGTCAAGTAGCTTGTCTCTCTCCTGCTTAGTCCTTAAGATAATCAAACAGTCTCTAGGTCTGTCCTTCCCAGCAGCCCTTCCCAATCTGAATGCAGTTGTTATTTTAAAGTCTGTATCTTCGTTTATACCCCAGAATTTAGAAAATTCTGCTGTTAAGAAGCCAATCAAGTCCTCTTTCTCAATCTCTGGGATAGAGCGTAATCTCAAATTATTTTCCCTGTTTCGCAGTTCCACCAAAGACAGATAGGCCTGCTGGTCAGTAATATGTTTATGGAGCGGCCTTACCTCTCCTTTCAATTCCTCCACTTCTTTAGTTGCTGCTTCTGCTTTTTCATTCGCAGCCTCGGCCAATTTTCGATTTTCAGATACAACGTCCTTTAGATTTCCAATATCTTGTGAATGCTTAGCCACCTGTTCAGAGAGTTTGGTAATTGAAGATGTGGCTAAGTCAATTTTTGCAGTTTGATCATCCACTTTTTTGTTCAAAATTGCAAATTGTTGTAACATTTCCTCTAGGAGAGTGTTAGATCCCCCAGCTGCCATATCTTCACTTGTTAACTGTTCAGGTTCTTCAGCTGGGGTTGTTGGTGATGGTACAGCCTGTAGAACCGCAGGGACTGAAGATCTGCGAGCCTGGGAAACCAGAGTTGTTTGTACCAATTTGCCTTTCCCTGCTTTCGACGCAGCTCTTGTTTTTACTCGGTCGCTCATTCCACACCTGTCTTTGGATTCAAGGTCAAACTGTCAAAAGTTCCATGGGAAAGACAGGCCTCAGAGTGAATAACCAGACCACAGAGAGACAAAACAAAGTTGGTTCTCAGGAAATTGTAAATCCCAAACTCCACTAGAGGGAGTATTGTTCAGTTCATGAAAGAAGAAACAAAATTTCAGTCGCCATTAAAGTTCCTGCAGTTAAATAAATTAACCATAGTCTTTAGAGAAGACCTTTTCCCTCTGGCAGAGCCCTCTCAATTTTGCCACAATAGTTTCTTAAAAGGTGCAAAATACAGTTGCTTAATTGTATCCACCAGTAATGCCTCTAAGTATCCGTTTCAGCTTTGTAAGTGTATCCGCAAAACAACCTTTTGCCCACTGCAAGTCCGGGACTAGGGGTTTTCAAGTCTTTAAAGTTTTTAAAAGTCTAGCAGAGGAGAAAAACCCCAAACAGAGTAAACACAATAGCAGGAAAATAAAGATAACTTGCCTTTCCCTTCAGTTTCCAACTTCTCCAGACGTATGCTTTCTCTCATTTAAAAACTCTCTATGCTGCTTCCAGCTTGTCAGTTCCTTTGCCTTTGATCACTAAGCACCACCGGGAGACGGACTTCCTTTTTCTCGTCTCCCGCTTTCAGCCGAATTCACGAATTTGTAATCCAATCTCAAATAAATCTTACTCACGAGTAGTTAATTTGTAATCCAATGTAAAGGAAGAAAGGTCGGCGCTCATCCGTAACAGCCGCGCGGCTTCACTCCCGCAGAAAGAGCGATGAATCCACAGCACCGCTTCCCCTCCGCGCTTCCGGAGCCCCTTACGGGGTCCCTTCTTCGTTTTGGGGGTCACTCTGGGTGCCCGCCGGATCCCACGGCCACGAGCTCACTCTGCTCGTGGTTTAACTTAATGGGTCGTCGCTTTGCCGTAGCGAACGACCCTTTTCTGCGGAGCCCCTCTTCGCTGCGCAAAGAGGACCGCCATTACTCGTTTCGCGCCGCCTCCGGAAGTCCCACCCCTGTGCTTTAGCTTTTCTGACTTTGTGTCTACACGTGCTGGCTATTTGTTTGAATTCCTCTTTGGTGGTTTCCCCCCTTTTCCATTTTTTGTACACATCCTTTTTTAATCTTAATTCAGTTAAAAGTTCTTTAGATAGCCACCCTGGCTTCTTTAGGCACCTTCCATGTTTCCGTCTCATTGGTATTGCCTGTCGTTGTGCTTTTACTATCTCCCTCTTAACAAACTCCCAGCCATCATGAACTCCCTTTCCATTAAGTATTGCTGTCCATGGGATCTCACCCAGCACTTCCCTAAGTTTTATGAAGTCGGCTTTCTTAAAGTCAAGAAATTGAGTCCTAGTATGCTTGGCTGCTCCTTTCCGCTGTATAGTAAACTTCAGAAGAGCATGATCACTCGCGCCTAATGATCCTTCCACATCTACCCCACTAACCAGGTCATCAACATTGGTTAGGACCAGATCTAAAATGGCTGTTCCTCTTGTTGCTTCTCCCACTTTCTGGACAATGAAGTTGTCTGCAAGGCCAGTGAGGAATCTGTTTGACCTTATGCTCTTGGCTGAGTTTGACGTCCAACAAATATCCGGGTAATTGAAGTCCCCCATTACTACTATCTCCCTTCCTTTTGCATGCTTGGCCATCTGTTCCAGGAAGGCATCATCTATGTCCTCCGTTTGGCTTGGGGATCTATAGTAAACTCCCACAATGAGGTCTCTGTTATTCTTCTCTCCCTTAATTTTGACCCAAATGCTCTCACTTTGGCTTTGAGGTTCTAAATCTTGGATCTCTTCACAGGTATACACATCCCTGACATATAACGCCACTCCTCCTCCTTTCTTGTCTGGTCTGTTTCTCTGAAATAGATTGTATCCCCCCATTATTACATTCCAATCGTGGGACTTATCCCACCAGGTTTCAGTGATGCCTATTATGTCATATTTAGTTTGCTGTACCAAGAGCTCAAGCTCATCTTGTTTATTTCCCATGCTTTGCGCATTAGTGTACAGACATTGAAGTCCATTAATCATTCCCCCGTGTCTCTTATTTAAGGATTTTTTCCTCCCACCACTAGGTCCGCGTGCTGTTTGCTCCATTTGGTCTATGACATTTGGATGATCATCTTCATTAATTGATAGACTCCTACCTTCAGGAGCATTGTCTCCCTCCCCCACATTAGTCAGTTTAAAGCCCTCCTGATGAGGTTTCTGAGATTTTTGGCAAAAACATTTCTCCCAACCGTTGTGAGGTGCAGCCCATCGCTTGCCAGAAGTCCATCTTCAAGAAACTGCAGTCCGTGATCTAAGAATCCAAACCGTTCCTGTTTACACCATTTGCGAAGCCAGCTGTTCACTTCCACTATTTTCCCCTCTCTCCCTGGGCCACGTCGTTCAACTGGGAGGACAGACGAGATGACAATTTGTGCATTTAGTTGCTTCAATTTCCTGCCGAGAGCCTCGTAGTCTCTTTTGATCTTCTGGAGGCTATTGCTTGCAGTGTCATTGGTTCCCACATGAACCAAGAGGAAGGGGTATTCGTCAGTGGGTTTTATGATTCCTTGCAGTCGTTCAGTTACATCTTGGATCTTAGCCCCGGGGAGACAGCACACTTCCCGAGACATCTTGTCAGGCCCACAGATCACTGCTTCTGTTCCCCTCAGTAGGGAATCCCCTATCACCACTACACGCCTCCTCTTGGGTTTGGTCGGGGTTCTTCCGTGAGCTGTCCGTTCCAAGGTCACCTGCACATTCCCTGAGGACTGACTTTGCTGCTCGTCTTCATATACCTGATCGACTGTAATGAGGGAGAGATCCTCAAATGGAGTCTGCTCTTCGTCTTCCATGCTAGGGGAGAGGACCTCAAAGCGATTGTGTATTTCTAGACAATCAGAGTGGACCCTGGGCCTCCTACTTCTTTGAGTCACGTTTCTCCATATATCTGGCTCCTGTGTTGGTGAACAAGCCTCCTTCTCAGGGGAGTCCCCTGTCTCCTCCTTGGTGGGGACGGTGTGCTCTGTTGCTTCCAAGAAGAGCTCCAGCTCTCTAATTCTTTGGAGCGTAGCTACACGTTCCTCCAGTTGCTGGACTTTGTCTTTTAATAGGGCAATCAACATGCAATTGCTGCAGGTAAAGCTGCCTGCAACCTTTGGCAAGATGGCAAACATTGCGCAGGAATCGCAGGTGACTGCAGCTGTTCCCTCCCCTTCCATCATGAGATCGTGTTGTTGGGGGTGGCTACAGAGGTCCTCCATCATAAAAAGCTTGAAGACAGGACAAATAACTTCCCCCACAAAAAAAACCCTAGGTCTCCCCCAACAAACGTTTGAGACTAGCTCCCCTAAATCTAAAAGATGGGTATAACTGCGCGCGCAGCTAATCAGCCACCAAGAAACACACACACACAAGAAAACCCTTTTTGCTCCTTCTTCAACTGCTGCCCTACAAACTCTGATAAGCTCCTCCCACAGCTAATCCCCTGCCTCAACAGAAACCCTGCCCCCTCTGACCTTTACACAGGGAAAACAGCTAATCAGCCACCAAGAAACACACACACACAAGAAAACCCTTTTTGCTCCTTCTTCAACTGCTGCCCTACAAACTCTGATAAGCTCCTCCCACAGCTAATCCCCTGCCTCAACAGAAACCCTGCCCCCTCTGACCTTTACACAGGGAAAACAGCTAATCAGCCACCAAGAAACACACACACACAAGAAAACCCTTTTTGCTCCTTCTTCAACTGCTGCCCTACAAACTCTGATAAGCTCCTCCCACAGCTAATCCCCTGCCTCAACAGAAACCCTGCCCCCTCTGACCTTTACACAGGGAAAACAGCTAATCAGCCACCAAGAAACACACACACACAAGAAAACCCTTTTTGCTCCTTCTTCAACTGCTGCCCTACAAACTCTGATTAATGTCTTATATGCAACCCTTGCTTTGTACTTATGTTAACCAATCAGCAACAAGCACACACGTGGCAAACGCTGTATAATATCCAATAAAAGGGAGTCTCCGAGGCTTGCTCGAGAGACGCCTTCCGTATGACACCTACCTACTCGTCTGTCGTTCATTTCAACCCAACATCTGGTGACCCTCGACGTGCCAGATCCCTTTACGCAGCCTCATACTTCACTCGACTGGAAAGTCTCAGCGCGCTACACCGTGAGTATGGGGGGGGGGAGCTTACAAAGTCCCAAAAAGAGCATGCTAAAGAACTGTTTCATTTAGTCAGACAGAGAGTAGCAGGTGCGCATATTTCCTTGAAAGAAATTGTACGATTGTTATGTCATATTGCTTGTGAGTGCCCCTGATACCCAGAAATAGGGTCTTTGGGGATGGAGACTTGGCAAAAAATCGGAAAAACCCTCTTCGCAGAACCGAGGGCTCCGATTCATTGTCTGCTCACTTGGCAGAAGTGTGCGGATGCCGTCGCTAGATTAGGTCCCCAGGCATCTCCGTCGGCACCCGCACCAGACAATTCCCCACCAACTGCCCTGCCACCTGCCCTTTTAGCCGCAACAGACAATCTACCTCCTTACCCAAAGCTTTTGCCTCCATCACAACTTTCTCTAACCCCCCCTTCGCCTCAGCCCACATCCCCCCATCCCCCCTTCCCTCCCTCCTTCGCCTGCTCCTACAGGAGCTGTGCGTGCTGCACTTTTTCAAGCTAGACAGGAAGGAATTCTTTCCTTGGAGGAGGAGGCGGGGTGGGCCGGGGAACTGCCGTCTGCTTTCCCTATTTCTTATACTAACCCTGGCACTGCGCAACAACAAATTATGTATGAGACGCTTCCTTATTCTATTCTGAGAGAATTAAGGAAAGCCATTACTGATTCTGGCCTAAAATCCACCTCAAGATTGGAAAGATCTGATGCGCATGCTGTTATCCCCGGCTCAGTATGTAGTTTTTGAAAGTGAATTTAAGCATTGCGCAGTAGCCCTGGCTGATCCACAGCATTCAGCCAACCAACTCTTTGGTGCTGGTCCGTATGATAATTTACCAGCCCAAGCGTAATTAACACCTTTACATTTTAGTCGCACCGCGACCTGTGTGCAACACGCCTTTTGCAAAGTCCCTGTCTCAGGACAACCACTTAGCTCCTTTGTTAATATTAAGCAACAACATTCGGAGCCCTACCATCAATTTATAGATAGATTGAAAGAATCAGTCACTAGGCAGATTGATGACACTACAGCTCAAAATGAATTGATGAAAAAATTGGCTTTCGAAAATGCAAGTACTGACTGCAAAAAGGCTTTGCAGTCGATCATACATCTCCCTAAATATGACCTGGCCGATATGATTCAAGCCCGTGCAGATGTTGGAAGCCAGAGTCATGCGATGTCCTTGCTTGCCGGTGCCATCCAGGCTGGCAACAAGTCCACTGGGAACTGCTTCAACTGAAAGTGCCCAGGTCATTTTGCTAAACAATGCAGAGCCCCTGGTGGGGGTGCAAACAGGAATGGTGATGCCAATAAGGCTAAGCTTTCCAAGAAATGCCCGAAGTGCGGTAAAGGCTATCATTGGGCAAATCAGTGCAGGAGTTCGGGAAACTCCTTAGGGGCCCCACTCCCGGGCCAGGAAAAAAAGGGAACCGTCAGCCGTTAGTCTCCACTATTAAAACCATCTCAAAGGATACACGCTCTGATTTTACCATTGACTTAATTAATCAAGAAACCAAAGACACTGTTTTACCTGGTGAAATTGTGCTTATGCCCACCCAGTTGGCGGGCCCACTACCTCCTAAAGTCTCAGGTTTAATTTTACCCCAATTTTCTGCTGCAAAAGAAGGAATCCAGGTTATTCCAGGAGTTCTGGATCCTGACTATGTGGGCACAATAATGGTTCAACTTTGGAGCCACATGCCCATGCAGTTAAAGAAGGGTGAGTCCTGGGCGCATTTGGTGGTGCTCCCTTCTCACCCTACTGTTTCTATTATTGATAGTAATTTGCACGAGCTCTCTCCTTTTTCTCCACAGCTGTTAGCTGTAATCCAGCGGATTGGTCATCAGAAACCTCTTCGTAAGTACAAGATAAATGGCAAGGTTCTGGAAGGCTTGATTGACACAGGCGCACACATTTCTGTAATTTCCAGTAGTTGCTGGGACCCCACATGGCCCCTTGAGTCTGCCTCTGCAGTTTGGGGTGTAGGTGGACCTCAAACCTCTTCCAAAAGCCTACAGTGGCTGCCTGTTTCTCTGCCTGATAGCTCTTTGGTGCTGGTCCGTATGATAGCTCTGAAACCATTGCATATATCCAGCCCTGTGTGTTAAAAATCAGTAGGTGAAATCCTTGGCTCCTGCCTTATCCCTGTTTGCCATGACCCTTTTGACATACAAAATGATACCTGGTTTTTCTCATCCCTACCCCAAAATGATTCTCTCCGCACCCTTGGTTATTCCGGGTACCACAACTGGGGTAACCAAGTGCGCCGACGCCCACCTTTGGCCATTGATTTGTTGACCCCATACGTGGCTTCTTTTAATGTCACCTGTGCCCGTATGGTCAATTGCACAAAATCCAACTGTGTGAAAATGGGCAAGGATAATTTCCACTGCTCTAATTATGTAAATATTTCTTATGTATATAAATACAAAGAACTACCTGCTGGCTGGTTCTGGACGTGTCCTGGCTATACATTTAATTACATTCCAGCAAACATCAGCCATGGCACACCCTGCTGCTTAAGCCGTTTGTCCATCGTATTACCCAAAAAGCATCATTTGACCCGCTCTCAATATCGCCGCTCTATTGCATTGACTAACGATTGTGACGATTCAATTTCTCTTCCCAGTAGGTCTGAATATATCTCTTTAGCTGTTTCTCTCCTTGGAGTCCCTGGATTGGCTGTACACAATAGTAGGAACATTAACTCTTTAGCTTGTTCTGCAGCAAAAGCCCTGAATTTTACTTCTCAAGCGCTTAATCTTCTAAATAAAGAGCAGAGTGAACTCCAGCATGGTCTTCTGCAGAACCGCACTGCTATCGATTATCGCTTGATGCTTCATCATTATGGCTGTGAACAAGTGGACGACATGTGTTGTTTTAATATTACTGATAATTCCAAAGCCATCCAAAAGCAAATCTCTCATTTACAAAATCTTACACACCACATTAAACAGGACGTTGGACTTTCTGGCCTGTGGGACTCATTCACCCAGTGGCTCACTGGCTGGTTGCCAAACCTGAATTGGCTTCGTAATCTCTTTCAATATGCCATTATTATAATATGTATATTGATTTCGCTAATTTGCTTCCTCCAATGCATTCCTGGACTCATAAGTCTTTTGTCTCGGCTTCTCTCTCCCCCTCAGCCACCCATTAAAATCATTGCTGCCTACTTTGCGAAATTGCAGCACCAGCAGTAAACATTAGGGGAGATGTGGCGAACTTATTTGGGGAACGCGCTGGCATACCACGTATCCCGAAGTATTTTTGTCTTATTCACCCAGAACACCTCGCAAATAAGAAAAGAAAGGGGGAGATGAAGGAAAGCATTGCTTTTGCACATGACCATGACATGATGGGAAGCATTGCTTCTGCACATAACTGTGGCATGATGGGAAGTCTTGCTTCTAAGCTTTGTTCTGCTCATGCTGCACAAACTGTGCTGATGCTAAGACATTCCCTCATCACCCTGCTACGTTCTGTTCACCTTGAGTTCACACCATATCAATCTGTACTTACCCCTCCTTGTACATTCCTTTTCGTACCACTCTGGTACGGGCAGTCCGAAACCATGCCTGTGTAAACTCCGCGTTCCTTTTCCCAACTTTTTACCTGTCTATGATTAATGTCTTATATGCAATAATTAATGTCTTATATGCAACCCTTGCTTTGTACTTATGTTAATCAATCAGCAACAAGCACACACGTGGCAAACGCTGTATAATATCTGTAATGGGAATTGGGGTTGCTTGTGCGTAAACTGCCAACTGCTCCAAGCTGGTCGTATAGCTAAACTTTTCCCTGGTTTGACAGCCCTTACAACGTGACTGTCTTAGTCACTGGCAGAATCCGTGAGTGGGCGTCTCCTAAACTTCCTCCAACATAGAAATTATTTGACGCCAAGTCTCCTCGTAGATTCTCTGCACGGAAGCCTTCTGCGCAGCGTGGGCGTGCCATGCGGAGGTCCTGTGCTCTCTCCGCTGATTTCACTGGAAGAGTCTCGGAGCCTCCCCTCCGCAGTACTCTCAGCCTCCCCTTTCTCCCTGGTGTCCCCTGGATTTCCTTCCCCAGCGGAAGCTCTCTCTCTCTCCTTGCTAGTTCCCTCCCCTGCATCATTGGAGCGTCTTACCTCTCCTCTTGCCTCTGATGGCAGTTCCCTGACATCCACCTCCCTCCCAGGGCCCTCCCTCTCCCCCGTCCGTTCCTTGGACGGCGACGCGGGAAACCCCGGGAAGGAGCTATCCCCTTCCTCAGAAGATTCAAACACCGCTCCCCATCTGCTGCTGTCTCTTTCCGCTGCCCAATCTCCCCAGTGGGATTCCAGCACCAGCAGTAAACATTAGGGGAGATGTATCCCGTATGACACCTACCTACTCAATTGGTATAATTATCTTCATATAAGTTAATATTCTTTGGTGTTATCCATAATCCTAAATACTTGATTTTGGGGTAGATTTTAATGTGTATTATTTGTTCTAATTCTGCTTTTTCATCTGGCGACATATTTTTAACTAATAGTTTTGTCTTGTTTAAATTCATTTTGAACCCCGCAACTTTACCGTAGCCATATATTATTTCCAACGCCTTTCTTAAACTCTGTTTTGGTTGCTCCGTAGTTATAATTAAATCGTCAGCAAATGCCCTCATTTTGTAACTTCTATTTCCCAGCATAATCCCTTTTATTTCTTTTTCTTTCCTAATTTGTTTACATAAAACTTCCAATGTTAATATGAAAATTAAGGGGGATAGTGGGCGACCTTGTCTGACCCCTTTACTGATTTCACACTCCTGTGATAAATTTCCATTGATTATGATTTTAGCTTTTTGTTTTGATTATATTGCTTCAATCCCTTTTATATACTGTATACCAAAATCCATATGGTGTAATAGACCTTTCATAAATTTCCAGGATACCCTGTTGAAAGCTTTTTCTGCATCTATAGCCATTAAGACTGCCTTCTTTTCTATTCTTAAGTCTAAATACGCTAATAAGTTTATAATGTTTCTAGTGTTGCTATAAATGTGCCTCCCGGGCAAAAGGCCAGCTTGGTCATTGTGTATCATCATCTGGAAGCCTTTTTTTATCTTTCGGCTAAAATATTTGCATATAATTTATAATCGTTATTTAGAAGTGTGATAGGCCTATAGTTGTTAATAAGTAGATTGTCCGTTCCCTGTTTTGGAATTAATGCAATAAGGCTGTCTTTCCAAGAATCCGGCATGCTTCCGTCTTTGAAGATGTTGTTCATGATACTTCTTAATGGGTCAGACAGTAAGTCATCCATTTTTTTTATAATATATTGCCGGTAGGCCGTCTGGCCCTGGTGGCTTTCCTATCTTTGCTTCCTTAATTGCTCTTTGAATTTCGTACGATGTAATAGGGGCATTCAACAGTTCTTTTTGTTCTTTAGTAAATTTCGGAAGACAGTTCTGTTCTAAATGTTCTTTAACTTCTTCTGTTGTTTCATTTCCTTTCCTTATAGATTTCTCTAAAGAATTCGAGAAATCGTTTCTCTATTTCTTTAGGGTTGTTTATTATTTTGCCTTTGCACTTAACTCTATTTATAAGCCTTTCTGCCTCTCTCTTCTTTAATTGCCATGTTAATAACCAGGCTCAGGTTCTGTTTCAGGCTGTGTCTCTGTTTCAGGCTCTGGCGCTATATCAAACACTGTTGCAGACTCAGGCTGTGGCACTATGGCTGTAGCTGTGGCTCTGGTTCTGTTCCAGGCTCTGGCATTGTATCAAGCACTGTTTCAGCCTCAGGCTTCTGCTCTTTATTAGGCTTTGTCTCAGTCTTTGGCTCTAGCACTTATTCTAGCTCTATTTCAGGCTCGGCCTGTGTCTCAGCCTTTATCTCTGTTTCACGCTGTTTCTCTGTTTCAAGCTCCGACGCTGTTTTAAGCCCTGTATCTGTCTCTGCCTCTGTTTCAGGCTCTGGCATTCTATCAAGTACTGTTTCTGGCTCTGGCTCTCTTTCAGGGTCTGGTTCTGAATGAAGATCTGGTTCTGACTCTGATTCAGGGTCTCATGATGGCTCTTCCTCTGCCTCTGACCCAGCTATGTTTCAGGGTCTGGCTCTCTTTCAGGCTCTTGTTCTGAATTAGGGTTTTGTTCTGGCTCTGGCTGTGTCTCTGGCTCTGGCTCTGGCTCTGGCTCTGGCTCCAACTCCAGCTCCGGCACTGTATCAAGTACTGTTGCAGACTCAGGCTGTGGCTCTAGGCTGTGGCTGCAGCTATGTTTTGCGCTCCGGCCCTGTATCAAGCCCTATTTCTGGCTCTGATTCATGTTCTCCCTCTGACTCTGATTCAGGGTCTCGCTCTGGCTCTGGCTCTGGCACTCTATCAAGGACTGTTTCAGACTCAGGCTGTGGCTGTGGCTCTGCCTCTGTTTCAGGCTCAGGCTCTGTTTGAGGCTGTGTCTCTGTTTCAGGCTCCAGCACTGTATCAAGTACTGTTGCAGACTCAGGCTGTTGCTCTAGGCTGCGGCTGTTGCTCTGGTTCGGGCTGTGGCTCTTTTTCAGGCTCTGGTTCTGAATGAGGGCTTGGTTATGGCACTGATTCAGGGTCTCGCTCTGTCTCTGGCTGTGTCTCTGTTGCACCTCAAACGGTGGTTTGTTGTTGTTGTTGTTGTTGTTATTTTCTTTCTGGGGTGGGACAAATGTTTAGTTGGGGCGGTGATTATTTTAAGTTTAGCATAATTGTTTCTTGCTTTGTTTTTCTTTTACTATTTTTTTAGGTTATTGTATAGTTTGTATTTTGCTTTTTAAGGGGAAAGGGTCAGGGCTGCCTGGGAGGGGGCCTCAGCCAACAGAATGGCTGGGGCAGGTTCCCTACGGGGGGATGTATTGGAACACCCAGTCTCTGTTATCGCGGGTGGGAGGAGCAGTTGCGCTAAGACCAGACCACGTCTTTACCGAAGATCTGGTTCTGACTCTGATTCTGATTCTCTGATTCTGGCTTGTTGGGTGTAGTGAAGGGTTAACCTTCTGTGCCTCAAGCCTGAGAGGAGGCGCTTACAAGGGAAGTAAGCCAGGATGTGACGAAAGCAGCTTGGAATGCTGTGAGCTGAGTGGGAACCGAAAGCAGTTCAGCCTCAAAAACCATGGGTGCGGATGCCCATGGACCTGGTGACTCGGCGGGCACCGTTAGCGCCCCCCGACCCACGAAGGAGCCTTTTTAAAGGCTGCAGAGCGGGGGACGGGGGTGGCGCGGTGCTATGAGTCCTCTGCTTCCCCTGCCGAGCGAAGCCGCATGCCATTCGACGGAGAGCGCTGACTTCTTATATTGAAAATCTGGACTAAAAACAACAACCCGTGAGTAATTTGGAAATCGGACCTAAAAGGGGGAAAAAAATTTCGGAAGTTATTAATTCCACGATGGGAATAAGTAACTGTGCTGGAGGAGAAGAGTGGATTGTGAGAGTTAAAGTGCAAACCCCCCCCCCGAGAACCGGGGTGATCCGTGAGAGAGCCTGGTGAAGATAGAGATTTTGACAGCTGTTAAAGTAGCTGTCAAAGTTGGAGAATAAAAAGAGGACTTTGTTACGAGGACTTTGCTGGTTAGATTTGTTACAATTTGGATATAAATTGTTGAAAACAAGGAATAACAATTTGACTTTTGGATTTGATTTGGAAGAAAACAAAGTTACCATAATCCCCCTAGAGGGGTTTTGGGACATTACAAGAATGGCTGGAAGTGGAAAAATACTCTTGGAATTGAACAGGACTTTTTATCTCCTGGGAAAGCTGCAAAAACAAAACATAATTTTGTCTACAGAGGTTTCTACACTAAAGGAGATAATAGATATATCTATTGAAGAATGGAAGGGACTTGACGCAAGTTTTTGTTCCTGAACAAATAATAACCTCTGTAGAGGAACCAAGTTTTTGAATTAGAATGTTTTTGCAGCGGAACAGGAAAAGAAACCTGAGAAATGTGAGGAAAGAGAACAAAGGACTGTTGATGATTTGGAAGAGAACAAAGGAGGAGCCATATTATTGTGAAAGACCAAGGAAGGCCAAAGGCCTGTCAGGCAGGATACAAAGGGAAACAAGAACTGGACTAAGTTGGAAGTTAGAGCATTTGGGACATTCAGACTTAAAAGGACTAAGAAACAGAATTTGAGCTTTATTTTTTTAAATATAGAAGTCTGGATGGAAGAAAAATGCACTTTTGTGAGATAGGGCTTCTCTAAGATTGGCCGTTTGAAGCTAAAGACTACCAAGAAAACCGGCAAAGTGGAGCTGAGAGAAATTCGGTCATGGACGTGAGATCTCCAGGCTGATAGCAGATAGACCGATGGACATGGGGAATCGAAACCGGGGAAGGGGGGAGGGAGATTTGGAATCCAAAGGGTGTAAAACTATATTTTGAATCCTTTTTATCTTTGTTATCTTGTTTTGATGTGTGTATTAAAAAGGGGAATTCGTGGAAGGGAATTGGGGTGGACCTTGGGGGGGGGGGAAATCTTTTAATGTTGAAGGATGGTGGAAATTCAAAGGGAAAGTGGTTATATAAGATTAACTAAATTGAATATTGGGTTAAACATAATAAGCTTTAAATTGGGGGTAAGAACTTGTGGAACTAAATTAATGGAAGGGGAACACAACAGGGGGAGGGATGGGGAAGTCCTGGAAAGATGTTAATGAAAGTAAGGCTTTAAATGTAAATGTTTTTCCTTTTTCTTTTTTTCTTTCTTTTTTGAGTTTTGGAAATTTCAATAAATATGTTTTTTTTAAAAAAAACCACGAAAGCAGTTCAGCCGCTGCACTGAGAGAGAAGGACGCAGAGAAAATGCAGCTTGAATCTGATGGTCTTTATGAATTGTAAACACACTATATTTGAGCAAATAAAGGGATAATAGGACAGAAGAAACGTGTGGGACTTGTTTACTGCTCTCTCGACACACCCTGCTGTGTAATTCTGCTAATTGCTTTACGATCTACAGAGGCTCCCAGGGGAAGCGTGGCTGGGCGCCGAACAATAAAGCAATAAATCTACCAAACATGGTTATGGGTGAACGTGAAGCGTGTGAGAAAGGGCTTGGAAGACTTTAAAAGGACTGAACGACTGAACGTCAGCTTGATCGACTGCCAAGGCTTCAAAGAGAGCAGAGGGCAGATCGGAGGAGGCTGACGGAGTGGGAGCTGGGAGCCACGTCGTCCGGAGTGCCCGGTTTGGCTGCAGAGTGAGTACTTTTGCAAGAGGCCAACAGAAGGGAAGGGAAGCAATGGCTCAGCCCCGTGCACATGGCTTTGAGTTTAAACTGCCATGTCAGAAACTGACTAGCCAAAATTGGCTGCAGTGGAGCTTTCAAGTGGAGCTTTTGCTAGTGGGGGAGCAGCTTTGGGACGTAGTACAGCCTCCACAGAATGCAGCTGGGAAAGCAGAGGCTAAGAGGGCTGCAGAGCAAAGTGAAGTTGAGAAGTATGTTGTAGTGGTTTGGAGTTACTCGTGCGTAAACTGTCCCCATTTGGGAGCTTAACGGCCTGGGTTAAACCGTCTTGACTGCACAGCCCATCTCCACGTGGCTGCCTCAGTCGCTAGCAGTATCTGTCTGTGGGCGTTTCTTAAACCTCTTCCAGCATAAAATCTGTTTGAAACCCAGTCGTCTCCGCCTCTCATTGCGCGGGAGTCTTCTGCGCAGGGAGGGCGTGCGTAGTGGAGGACCAGTGCTCTCTTTACTGACATCCAGGGAAGAATCCCGGAGCCCTTTCCCCTCTTCCCCCATTTGCTCTCCTGGATCCTTGGTGTTACGCTGATTTCCTTCCCCCTCTATTAAGCTGCGTCTCCCCCTGGTGCTGGTACCTTCTCCTGCAGAATCGGAGAACCTCTCCTTCTCCTGTTGCTCCGATGTCAGTTTCCTGACATCCACCTCCCCTCCAGGACCCGCTCCACCCCCTGCTCGACCTGTGGAATCGATTTCTCTCTCTTCCTCGGCCGACGAGACGGGGAAACCCCGGAAGGAACTGTCACCATCCTCAATGGATTCGAAACCCGCTTCCCACCTGCTTTGATTCCCACCCACGGGGTGACCCTCCCAGTCTGATTCTTCCTCGGATTCTGAAAACCCCTCGAAACTCTCTTCGTCATCTGTGGTTCCAAATTGTGCCTCCCAGAACCTCTCTAAGGGTTTGGGCTTCTCCGGGAACCGGCGGTGGAATACTTCCACCATATACCTGTCATCGATGGCTTCCGCGGGAACCCACTTGTTTTCTGACCAGGGCTCCCCTTCCCAAGCCACCAAGTACTCCACCTGACGACCTTGCCACCTCGATTCAATTATTTCCGTGGCCGACCACTGGTGTTCCCTTTCTTCTACCTGCGGTTGTGGGGTGGCTCCTACCTCTCGCCCTGGGAATTCCCGCCCCTCCCTTTGTGGTGAGAGCAAGGACCGGTGGAATACAGGGTGTATGCTGTCTGGCAACTTGAGCTTGAATGCTACGGGGTTTACCTGTTGTGTTACCTCAAATGGCCCCAGCTGTCGGGGCTGCAACTTCTTGCACCCCCCTTTAAAAGGTAACCCTTGGGTGGACAACCACACCCGGTCTCCCACCCGTATGGTTTCCCCTTCCCTGCGGTGCTTGTCTGCCTGTTTCTTGTAAACAGCCTTGGCCCGCTCCAAGTTTATCTTAAGTTGCTGGTGTAGGGCTTCCATTTCTTCCACGAACTGCTCCGCCACGGGTACACTCCAGCTTTGCTCCTCACTCCCCGGGAAGGCTCTGGGGTGGCACCCATAATTGGCCATAAACGGACTCATCCCCGTGGACATGTGTTCAGCGTTATTGTACGCAAATTCAGCCAGCGCTAGTTTCTCTACCCAATCGTTCTGCCTCTCGCTGACGTAGCAGCATAAGTATTGCTGGAGTATACTGTTTGCCCTTTCCGATTGCCCATTGGACTCTGGGTGCCTTGCCGCCGAGAACCCCACCTCGACTTGCAGCAAGCTCATGAGCTTCCTTCAGGACCGGGAGGTAAATTGTTTTCAGCAGTCGGTTATAACCCTCAAGGGGGCGCCATGCAACCTGAAAACGTGCTCTACGAACAATCGCGCCGTCTCTTCCGCCGTCACCGCATGTGAGCAGGCTATGAAATGGCACATTTTGGTCAGCAAGTCGACTACTACCATGACCGCTGTTTCCCCCCGTGATTTGGGCAAATCAGTCATAAAATCAATGGACACCACCTCCCAGGGTTTGCTCGGTGTGGGTAAGGGTTCCAGTAAGCCTGCTGGGGCCGTCCGCTCCCCTTTTGCCCTTTGGCAGCGGTCGCACCCTCGTACACCAGAACTGTCTGGTGACCAGCATCATCGTTTTGTGCTGTCCAAAGTGCCCCGCTGTGGGGTTGTTGTGGAGTTGTTTGAGTACCCTTTCCCTTAGAGCTTCCCCCGGTACCTACATGGCCCCTCTATAGTACAACACCCCTTCTTTCTCCTCAAACACTTCTGCCGCCTCTCTCCCATCTCGGAGTTCCCTGATTTTAGTTTGTGCGAATTCATCATTCCTAGTAAGCCCTGCCAGTTCCCTTTTCCCCACTAGAGTTCCCCCACACACCCATCGGTCCTCAAGTATGATGTGTCGTGTCTCCGGCGGCCCCTCTCCTTCAAAGTACTCTGGCTTCCGCGAGAGAGCATCCGCTCTCACGTTTTCCTCTCCGGGCACATACTGGATTTCAAAATAAAATTTGGAGAACTCCTGCACCCAGCGAATCTGTCTCTGGTTGAGTATTCGTGCAGTCCTCCAGTACTCTAGGTTCTTGTGATTTGTGCACACCTGGATTCTGTGTTGCGCTCCTATCAGTAGATGACGCCAATGACAAAAGGCAGCGTAGATCGCGAGCAGTTCTCGGTCATACACGGTATAGTTTTGCTCCGACTTGCTCAGCTTCCTCGAGAAAAAGGCACACGGTTTCCATTCCTGTTTGCTCCGCCCTGGCTGCAAAAGGACCGCCCCTATCGCTCTGTCTGACGCGTCGGTCTCTAGCCTCAGGGGTTTCTCCAGGTCTACGTGTAATAGTTGCTCTTCCGACGCGAACGCCTTCTTCAATCGTTCAAAGGATTGCTGAGCTTCCTCCGTCCACACAAACTTCTTTTTGCTGCTGAGACAGTCCGTGATGGGTGCTGTCAAGTGGGCGAAGTTCTTCATGAACTTCCTGTAGAAGTTGCTGAAACCTAGGAACCTTTGTACATCCTTCCGTGTTTTTGGGGACTTCCATTCCAACACTGCTTGCACCTTGCTTGGATCCATCGCTAAGCCCTTGTCAAACAACTTGTACCCCAGAAACTCCACTTCTCTGGCACGAAACTGACATTTCTCTAGCTTGACCCACAACTGGTGTTTCTGCAATCGTTGTAGCACTTCCCTAACATCTCGTACATGTTGCTCCTCGCTATCCGAATAAATCAAGACGTCGTCCAGGAATGCCACACAGCTCTTGTAAAGCTGAGACCCCAACACGTGGTGCATGAAAGCTTGAAAACAGGCGGAGCCTGACTGTAATCCAAAAGGCATAACTAAATATTCAAAGGCCCCTAGGGGGGTGAACATGGTGGTCTTCCATTCATCCCCCTCCCTCATCCTGATCAAGTTGTAAGCCCCCCTGAGATCCAGTTTGGTAAAAATCTTTCCCTTCCTCACTCTCGTCAAAATGTCGTCAATTCTGGGCATTGGGAAAGTCACGGGTTCCGACACCAAATTTACGCCACGAAAGTCCACTACAAGCCTGGGTTTATCCGTGTCTTTTCTGTCCACAAAAAACACCGGACTGCCTCCCACTGCTTTCGATTCTCTTATGAATCCTCTCTTTAGGCTCTTGTCAATAAACTCCCGTAACTCCTTCATCTCCCTGTCCGACATGGCATACAGCTTACCCACCGGCAGCTGCGCTCCCGGGAGCAAGTTGATTTGGCAGTCAAAGGGCCTGTGGGGTGGTAGCCTATCTGCCTCCTTCTCATTGAAGACCTCCCTCAGATCAGCATATTGTGGCGGCACCTCCCCTTTCCGTTCCACTGCCATTCCTGCCACTCGGGCTACACTCATCCTTGGTGTTTCCCCTCCTAGGCAGTGCTCCAGGCAGTAGGCTGACCCAAAGCTGACTGTCCTCTGATGCCACGCCATCACGGGATCATGTTGTGCTAGCCAGCTCATCCCTAATATTATTGGGGGCCCCGCTAGTGAGGCAACGTGAAAGGCGATCGTCTCTGAGTGCCTAGACACCCTCATTCTCATTGGTGGGGTCTGGTGTGTCACTTCCCCTCCTAGAAGCTCCCTCCCATCAATGGTGGTTACTTGCAAGGGGAAATCCAAAGGTAGCAAGTGAAGCTGGTGCTCTAATGCAAAGTCCTTGCTGAAAAAAATTGCAGGAGCTGCCCGAATCCAGCATTCCCTGAACCTTGACTGGGTGCCCATTCGGGAGTTCTAGCACCACCTCAATGGCTATAGCTGCCTTTGGGGAATCTGGTTTGGGCACTTTTACTGGTTGCTTGCCTGGCTGCTGTGCCCGCTGAGTGGCAGCCAAGCGTTCCCGTTTCCCTGCTCCTGTGTCTGTTGCCCCTCCTCCTCACCCCCAGCGGCTCCCACCATTCCTTGCCAGGCCTTTCTTTGCGGGCAGACCCTGGCAAAATGTCCTGGCCGCTGGCAGAGGAAACATTTCTTGGTCGTTTTTCCGTCCTTTCCCTCTCTCTTGCGACTTTCGCTGGAGCTTGAAACCTCCCGGGCACGCGCACCATCTATTTCCATTGGCTCCGCCGCTGGGGAAGAATGCGGTAGTCATGGCAACGCTGCTCTCTTCCTTCCCGCCTCTCTTGAGCCCGCGCTTCCTGCCTCACACCAATCGCAAGTGCAGCTTTGGTCAGCTGGTCCATGGACGGTGGGCGGGGGGCGCGCGAAAGCTCATCCTTGACCGTTGGTGACAACCCCTCCTCAAACAACATTTGTATGGGTTCAGAGTCCAGCTGCCACCCGAGACGGTGAACTATCATTGCAAAACGTGACCAGTAGTCTCTAACTGACTGGTCTCCCTGTTTACAGTTCATCAGTTCCCGTTTTGTCACACTTTGCTCTACATCGCTGGAAAACATCGCGTCCATCGCCTGATAGAATTTCCGTACGTCCCGCATGGCTGCATTCTGCGTCGCCATCAGGGGCCTGATCCATTCCCTAGCCCCATCCTCCAGGTGACCCACGATATAAGCCACTCGCGCTTCATCGTCTGCAAAATCGTTATGCTGCAGTTTCAAGGCGTATTCTATTTCTGTTCTAAACGCTCCGTAATCTTGAGGCCTCCCCCCAAACTTATGCACCAGTCCCGGTACCTTCCTTGCTATGGGGGTGGGCTTGCCCTGGGCATCTTGAGTCCGTCGTTCGTCCAGCCTCACTGTCAAGAGGGCTATGTGCTGTTCCAAGTCACGGTTTCTCTCCGCCAGCGATTGTCCTCCAGCAGCCCCTTCCGTGGCTCTGACTTCTCCTGTCTTACTCATGATGCCGCCTGCTTGTTGCACACGAGCAACTTTCGGTGACAGACAGATTGCTGTAGTGGTTTGGAGTTACTCGTGCATAAACTGTCCCCGTTTGGGAGCTTAACGGCCTGGGTTAAACCGCCTTGACTGCACAGCCCATCTCCACGTGGCTGCCTCAGTCGCTAGCAGTATCTGTCTGTGGGCGTTTCTTAAACCTCTTCCAGCATAAAATCTGTTTGACACCCAGTCGTCTCCGCCTCTCATTGCGCGGGAGTCTTCTGCGCAGGGAGGGCGTGGGTAGTGGAGGACCAGTGCTCTCTTCACTGACGTCCAGGGAAGAATCCCGGAGCCCTTTCCCCTCTTCCCCCATTTGCTCTCCTGGATCCTTGGTGTTACGCTGATTTCCTTCCCCCTCTATTAAGCTGCGTCTCCCCCTGGTGCTGGTACCTTCTCCTGCAGAATCGGAGAGCCTCTCCTTCTCCTGTTGCTCCGATGTCAGTTTCCTGACAAGTGTGCTTGCTTTTTTGGCAGAAAATGTGGATGCTCAGCTGGTGCCAGTTGTCCTGGGTGCAAAAAGGCCAGAGGCCGCTTGGCTAGCACTCCGAGAAGCTTGTGGAGCTGGGGTGGGAAGCAAGGGCCGAGAAGTGGCTGCATCCGAAAGGGAGAGGCAAGATGGCGCCGGCCACATTCTTGAGAGCCGATACACAGCTGGGAGGAGCTGGGAGCCCCCACAGGGGGGCGAAGGGACTGTTGCTGTTGCTGGCAATGCTGCTGGTGCTTGGACCTTCTCTCTGAAAACGAAAGGGGAGGCAGCTAAAATGATCAGGGATTGGATCACCGCAGTTGAGGTAACCTTTTCCACCAAAGTTCGTGGTTTTCAAAGTGACAGAGGTTCTGAATTCACTGGTTCTGCTTTACAGGATTTCTTTAGGGAGAAGGGGATTAGCCACCGTTTGACTGCTCCTTACTCTCCGCAACAGAATGGGGTCGCAGAAAGAAGGAACAGGACGGCAGAGGAAGCTGTGTCTGCGATCCTGTGAGACGCAGGGCTACCCCAGAAATATTGGTCTGAGGCCTGGCGCTACGTTGTTCATACGCAGAATAGAGTGTACAACTCTAGTGTAGGAAATACGCCGTATTTCTTACTGCATGGAAAGAAGCCCAAGGTACACTACCTCCGTGTGTTTGGTTGTGAGGCTTGGGTTCTTATTCCAAAGGCTCTACGCAAGAAAGGTGAGCCAAGATCTAAAAGAATGATCTTTGTAGGGTATGAGCCTGGCTCAAAGGCCTGGCGGTTTGCGTACCCAAGTGGAAACCAGTCTAGGTTGGTTATCAGCAATAGCGCTGAATTCTGTGAGCAAGCTGGTTGGAAACGTCTGCACGCTAATCCAGACGTGATTTCGCAGCAGTTCTATGACTCAGATGTTGAGGAGGAAGAGGAACTTGTTGCTGGGGGCCATGGTCCAGAGCAACAGGGTCCACCACAGGGACAGAGTCCAAGGCAGGGACAGCTCAGGATCCCTCAGAGGGGGGAACCTAGAACACCTCCTCAGGCAAGTGTCAAATTTGAGCCAAAGAGTGAGCCTTCCTCACCTGCTGGACCAGCTGTAAGGACCCAGAGGCGCAGCAGGTCAGAGGGGGAAGACACTGAAGATGATTTAGCTGGACCCAGTCATCATCAACCTTTTATTCGACCGTCAGTCAGAAAAAAGTACAATTGTCAATACACAGTTAAAACATCCAAGAAGATTTTAGAGCTTAGCCAACACTAAAATGGGCTAAACAGATAGCCCCATATCAATACAGTCAATTATAGTCTTGCGGCGCTTAAAAGCTAAAAAAAGAAATTTGGCCACCAAGGAAGGTGTAGCTCTGGCGACATTATTCAGCAAGTGTAAAACCTGGTTTTCTCCAGGTGGGGAGCTAAATTGACGTAGAAGTGGGTCTATAAAATTTTGTCTAAGCTCTGCATAAGAAGGGCAAGTCAAGAGAATGTGTTCAGTGGACTCAACCACACCCATGGCACAATGACAGGTTCTCTGGGCGTATGGTACTCCCCTGTACCTTCCCCACAATATCGCAGAGTCAAGGACATTTAATCTAGCCGCTGTAAAAAGTCTGCGGTATTCCACATAGTGGATTTCTGCAAGGTAGGGGGCTGGTATGGTCCAATAGATCTGGTCCCCTAGGAACATCCCTGGTTTTACCTGGGCTATGTCCTCTTGTCTAGCAATGTCACTCAGTCTCCGGGAGATCACAGCTCTAGCTTGATCGTACGTCATAGACTCAAAGTAAAGATGAGACAATCCGCAGGATTGAACCTCGTTAGTGACCTCCCTTTCCCACGATGATTGGAAATCGTCCCTCAATATCAAGGGGGCAATACCCACTGGTTTAAAACAAAGCTTGAGCCATAGCCAGAGCTTCGTCTTCAAGGCCACATACCGTAGAGCTTGCCAGCCAACCTCTAATCTCATAACTGCACCCGCTACCGAGGGGGGAATCCTAAGGATGGCTCTAAGGAATCGCGTTTGGATAGAATCCAGTTTCAAAAAGTCCCTACGGGAGCCTAAAGAGATGCCCACCAAAAGAAGGGGGAGGACTTTCATTTGAAAGAGTCTCAAAGCTATCTTCACTGAATCAGCCTGATTCTTAGCATATAGAGATCTAATCTGGATGGCTGCTTTAGATGCATTAGTTGTTATATAGTCTCTATGGGCCAGAAAAGACCTATTTGACCGTATTACTTGTCCCAGATATTTAAAGCAGTTAACCTGCTCTAGGGGGATCCCGTTCATCGACCATCGATGGAGTCTCGGTCGGGCAGAGAAGACCATAATCTTGGTCTTAGCATAGTTGGGTTGGAGCTCATGCTGATCACAGTATTCATGTAGAGCTTGCAACATTCTCCTCAGTCCAATAGGGGATCTAGCAAGAAGTGCGGCGTCATCCGCATACAGAAGAACATTCAGAGATCGGCCTGCTAATTTGGGGGGGGGGGTGGAAAGCATCGTTGGCCATGTGAGTCACCAGTGAGTTAATGTAAAAGTTAAACAATGCTGGGGCCAATAAACAACCCTGTCTTACCCCTCTAGTGGTGGTAACGGGGTTGGAGACTAGGCCTTTATTGTCTAGCCTGATTCTCAGAAAGGTGTTTGTATGGAGGCTGATAATCAGATGAAGGAGACGACGATCAATATTTGTTGCAGCCAGTTTTGTCCATAGCTGCTTTCTAGAGATCCGATCAAATGCCTGCTTAAGGTCAATAAAAGCCACATGAAGAACTTTTGGGGCTTTGCCGGCATACTTTTCCGCCAGGTGATTCAAGGTTAATATTTGGTCTGTAGTAGATCTTCCAGGGCGAAAACCCGCCTGTTCATTGGCAATGATATTGTCGTCCTCCATCCATTTCGATAGTTTGTTTAGCAGATACCCCGAGTAGATCTTCCCAATGACATTTAGCAAGCTGATTGGCCTAAAGTTGCTCGGCTCTGTACGTGGGCCTTTCTTATGTATTAATACAATCAACGCAGAGCTCCAGCTTGAGGGAAATTTTGCTGTTTTGTTTATATGCGTATAAAGTGCTGCTAAAAGTGGGATCCACCAATCTTTATTTGCTTTGATGGCATCAATGGATATAAGGTCATCACCGGGGGCCTTGCCTGCTTTAAATCGATCTATGAGAGTTTCGACTTCAGGGCATGTAACTGGGTCCCAATCGGGCAGTGCTTCCGGCTCCACCGTATCTCCGCAGGCATCATGGGCTGCATACAGATCGGCGAAGTATCTTTCCCAAGTGTCCACTGAGATGTGGGGTTCTATTCTTGCAAGCGGCCTACCCAGGTATCTGGAAATTAACTGCCAAAAAGAGGCTGGATTTCTATTCTCTGCAGCTATCAAAAGGTTGTTCCAGTTGTTTCTTTCTGCCTCGAGCTTCTTTTCCTTTAGTAGGGCTTTATAACTTCTCCTGAGGGTGATAAGGCGGTTACTTGGCATGGGGTCATTTGATGCTCTGTATGTCAACCATTCATTATACAGATGATTCTTGAAGTTTTTGCATTCCTCATCGAACCATTTTTTGTGGAAAAACTGTTTACCATGCTTTGTGGGGGATCGAGCTAGTGTTGGTTTTAGAAGTTCTACTATATCGTCATATATTGGTAGAGGCTCATCCGCCTGCATAAGGGAAGCCCTTTTTATTTGGAGCTGATCAGACCAGAGAAGTTCGTTCAACTGCTGGGCCGAATTGGAGGTCCATTTAAGGGCTGTAGGTCTTATCTCTAGATGATCATTTGATAGGTGCACAAAGGAGTGCCTATCAAGTTCGTCAGCCAGAGTCAAGGAAATTTCTAGAGGGAAGTGGTCACTCTCCAATCTTGTAGCCACCTTAAAGCTGGATATTTTTGGGGTAAGGTCAGGAGATATCCATACAAAATCAATAGTGGAAGCACGTGAACCTGACCAATAGGTGAATTCGGCAGGGTAGTCCGAGCTGACTGCCCCATTTAGCAGAAGGAAATTGAGGGCCAGCAAGGTTTGCCTGCATTTAAAACCTGCGTAGGTGGCTATGTTATCTTTGAATTTCCTTGGTAAAAGATCTGTAGTCACAAGAGGTGAAGAAGGGTACTTGCTAAATTTAGAGAATAAGATTTGGTCAGTATGTGACAGGCGTCCATTAAAATCTCCCGCCAACAGAAAAGTGGCTTTGGGGTATTTATCAAAAAGTGTTTCCAATGTCACTTGGATTTCCTGCCATCTCAGATCAACCAAATTTCTCTTATAGATTGGACATAAGTAGATATTGATCACTACTATCATTTCCTCTGCTGTTTGCAACTTTATAATCAGCATGAGTGACGACTGGATGTCAATTTTTTCGGCCTGAAAATTTATGGCTAAGGAAACAAAGGTAGCCAAGCCTCCTTGTGGTCTACCATGTGATAACGAGTTCTGCATGGCATTCAGGTAAAAGCCCTTGTATCCTGTTAGATAGAAGTCCTCACAGGCCCATGACTCTTGGAATAGAAGGATGTGGCTGCCATTTATATAGGCAACAAATGATGGATCTGTCAGTTTGGATTTAATACCAGCCACATTCCATGATAGTAATGTAAGAGGCCGCTTTGTGTTTCCCTCAAGTCATGATTTCTCTTGCGTGGTTAATCCTGGAGAATCCAAATGGGGGTGCACGCTGCATGAAGGGGCAGTAGGGTGAAAAAAAGCAGTGATTTTTGATTGTTTGCATTTCAGGTTCAAGTTGACTGGACCCAGTGAAGCAGCAGGGTCACCAGGATTCACACTGAGGAGATCAGCGAGGACAAGGAGGCCTCCTGATAGGTACGACGCTTCAGGCGTCTGGGTAGGTTCAGCCAGATGTGAACCTGAATCCTTCAAGGATATTCAGAGTTTACATGAGGAAGAAGTAGGCAAGTGGCACAGGGCAATGGACAAAGAGATGAAGTCCATGAAAGATCTAGGTGTGTTCTCACTCACAGAGTTGCCACCGGGCAAGCAGGCTGTGAGTTGCAGGTGGGTTTACCGCTTGAAACCCACTGACGCTGGAGAACCACAGTATAAAGCCAGGTTAGTTGCTCGAGGATTTACTCAGAGGAAGGGAATATACTTCACGAAGGTGTATTCGCCAACGTCACGAGCGGAGACTCTGAGAACGCTTTTAGCTTGTGCAGCACAGAGAGGCTGGAAGGTAAACCACTTTGATGTGGATGTTGCCTACCTTAACTCAGATCTCCAGGAGGAGCTGTACATGATTCCTCCTCCGGGGTTTGAGAACTTAAGGCAGGATGTTGTGTGGAGATTGCACAAATCCATCTATGGATTACGTCAATCTGCCAGAAACTGGAACATGTGCCTGAATCAAGCCTTAGAAGAGCTAGGTTTCAGGAGAAGTGTTGCTGATAGTTGCTTTTATTTGAGAGGATCAGGGGCAACACAAAAGTATTTGCAGATCTGGGTTGATGAGCCATTTTCATCATGTTCTCTCTTATATTATAGCTGGCTGCAATTTTCAAATTTACATTCCATCAGTTTCCCCCATCTTTTAGCACAATTGGACGGCCCACATCTTTTGCCCACTTTATCATTGAAGCCTTAACCTCCTCATCCATTACTTCGTAGTCTAAAAGAAGTCTATACAGATTTCCGGTCGGCGCCATCGGTTAATGGCGGATTTCCCTCCGAGCTCCGGAGGGAGTCTGCTTTGCGAGTTCGGGTCCTGTCGCTACGGCAAAGCGGGGACCCTAAAAAATTACAGGCGCGGAAGCCTGTAAGCAAGGAGACTCGGCGGGCACCATTGCGCCCCCCCGAAATCGCAAGGGAGCCTTTTTAAAGGCTCCGGAACGGCAGCGGGGGTGAAAACGCGGTGCTGAGAGTCGTCACCCAGCTCGTGAAGCGAAGCCGCGTCGCCATAGCCGGAGAGCGCCGATTCCTTCCTGACAATTTGGATTACAAACTAAAACCCGTGAGTAGGACTGAAAAATCAATTTGGAATTTACAATTATTTTAAAGAAATTTGGCCAGAAACGGGATCGGTTTAAAGTAAGGAAGTCTGCCTTTCCCGGACTGCAAAAAGTACACAGCAAAGAAAGTTAAAAGCTGCAACCATAGAAAGACCTTTAGGAACTAAGCGAACCGGACATTCGTCTAAAAAACCCCCTTTAGCCAGCAGGAGCAAAAGGGGGGAGAAACTGGACTTTAAACCTGCAGGGAAAAGGAGTTTAAAAAACCTTTACCGCTGTGTCAAACCCCCCTGAAACGGACTGCCTAAAGTAAGGATGCCTGAAAGAGAACTGTCAGCTTGATAAACTGTTACTTAGCTACTTTGTTTTGAGTTACTGGGCTCTGGAAAGATATTAAATTACTGATCTGTTAAACCTTGAAAGTACATTGGGGAACTGTTGCAATTGACTTTTTGGAGAATCTAGGGGGATTGGTTTAAAGACATATTGTTTCAGAAGCTTTGGAAATTCCCCCCCCCCCCTAGAGGACTTTGCTGAAATTGCTGCAAACTGGACTTTAACTATTAGGCCAGTGGAATTTTCCTCTTAAAAACAATCTACAGACGTGGGAACGACCTTGACTGGGACATGAGCGGTGCACCAGAAGAGACAACAACTAGATCTGGCAAAACATACAAGGCAAAAACTTTACAATAGCGTAGAGTTTCGGTCTCAGGCACTCCAGCGGCACCAGCTGCAACTGGGCAGACAAAAACAATAATGTCATCAGACCCTGTGACACAAGCTCTAGTTAAAATAAATGAGTCTTTGGAATCTCTGACAAAGCAAGGAGCGGAAAACAGTAAGAAATTGACAGAGCTCTCTATAAAACTTGACCAGAATACGCAAAGTGTCAATGAATTAGGGAAGAGGGTGACCTCTAATACAGAGTCTATTAACAAAATTTTAGAGGACTCTGCTACCATACGTAAGATTGCAGAAGAAGCTAAAGTTTCTGCTGATGCCACTCAGGAAAAAAGTCTGCAAAAAGTTAGAAGACCATGATTTGGCTTTGTCCATGCTCGAATTGCAAAGGAAGGAGAGGAATTTAAGATTGAGAGCAGTGCCTGAAAGTGAGAAAGATAATTTGGCAGACTTCCTTTCTAAAGAATTTTTGGATTTTTGGCAACAGGAGTTGGAGAAGGAAGAAATCAAGATAGTGTCTGCGTTTATACTGGGCAGAAGCCAAGGCAGAAAGAAGCCAAGGGACTGCTTGATAACTTTAAGATCAAAAGACGAAAGAGATAAAATATTGAATTTGCATTTTCAAAGAACTCTCGAGATTGAAGATTCTTTTGTGGAGATTTTTAAAGATATACCAAAATACATTTTGGAAGCAAGAGCTCAATACAAGGAGTTGGTTGGTCTACTGAGAAAGAACGAAATACCTTTCAGGTGGGAATTCCCCCAAGGCCTATCTTTTAAATTTAAAGGTAGGAAAATTAGAATAAGATCTGCTCAAGATAAAGACCAATTTTTACAAGATAATGGAGAAGACCTCTTGAAAGGAGTGGTGGAAGTGGGATCAACATCAGCGACAAAAGAAGCAACAGACATTTTGAACTTAACATTTGGACTGAAATCACCGACAGAAGAAGAACAACTACTCGGAGCGACAGGAGCTAAAAGTGAATAATACCAAGATGGCTCTGCAACTTCTAAGCTGGAATTGTAATGGTCTGAACCTCCCTCGAAAGAGGAGAAATGTGTTTCACCTATTGAAAAAAGAACATTTGGACTTGATTTGTTTACAGGAAACTCATGTGACAAGACTGCATAGAAAACTACTCATCAATAAGAGACTAGGACAAGAATTTATTTCATCTGGTAAAGTTAAGAAAAGAGGAGTGGTAATCTATGCAAAGGAAAAATTTTCTGTGAAATTGATGTTTAAAGATGAACAAGGAAGATTTTTGGCAATTGAAATTCAAGTTCAAGGTGAAAAATTTTTGATACTAGGGATTTATGCACCTAACGAAGGGAAGTCGGAATTCTTTAAGAAGTTGCATGAGATATTACTGGACAATTTGGACTATAACTTAATCATGATGGGAGATATGAAGGGAGTAGTATCTACAAATATGGACAAATCACAAAGACAGGTAGTCTCAAAAGATGGGAGACTGCCAAAGACTTTCTTTGAAATGACTGAAAATATGGACTTGATTGACATTTGGAGAACAAAGAACCCTCTCTCTCGAGAGAGGGAACCTTCTTTTCCGAAGCCATGATGACCTGGACTAGAATTGACCAAATATGGATTACTAGTGGGATGGCTCCAAAGATTAAGAAAGTGGAAATCTGCCCAAAGACTTGCTCCGACCATAATGCCATAAAGATGGAGATGAAATTTCCAACAGCTGGTTCTTTCAGATGGAGGATGAATGACACCTTATTTAGAGATGAGGAGATCTGCAAAAAGGCCCAAAAAACATTGAAGGACTATTTTGAAATAAATCTAAAAACAGACGTGGAAAAAAGAGTTATCTGGGACGCAAGTAAAGCCGTGATGCGAGGATTTTTAATACAGCAAAATTCAATAAAAAAGAGAAACCAAAATGAAAAGAAGGATAAGATCTTGGAAAAGATAAAAGAAGGAGAGAAGAAATTGAGATCTAAACCAAAGTCCCAGGAGATTTTGAGAGAGATCAAGTTATATCAGACACAATATATGGAATTGATGAACCAAGAAATAGAATGGAAGATCAGACAAATGAGACAAAAGACATTCAAATCTGCAGATAAATGTGGTAAACTTCTGGCTTGGCAATTGAAGAAAAGACAGAAACTGAATATGGTTACAAACCTAGAAGTTGATGGAAATAATATTTTTAAGCCAAACGAGATTAGAAACTGTTTCCAGAGTTACTTTAAAAAACTATACTCACAAGGGCCGCAGAAGGAAGAGGATATAGACGAGTTCCTCAAGAAACATGGATTACAAAAAATCTCTCATCAAAGTAAAATAGACTTAAATCAGAAAATAACTGACCAAGAGATAGAAGGTGCCATTCAAAATATGCAACTGGGCAAATCTCCAGGACCAGATGGGTTGACTTCCAGATACTACAAAGCTCTGAAGGAGTGGTTGTTACAACCTTTGAAGGAAGTCTGTAACGAGATTTTGGAGGGGGAAAAGGCACCAGAATCGTGGAAAGAAGCGTATATTACACTCATACCAAAAACAGAGACTGAAAAGACTCAGCTTAAGAACTACCGCCCTATATCATTACTTAATGTGGATTACAAAATTTTTGCAGACATTTTGGCAAAAAGACTGAAAAGAGTATTGATGGAAGAGATTCATAAGGACCAAGCAGGCTTTCTCCCAGGGAGACATTTGTCAGACAATGTGAGGAATATAATAGACATTGTGGAACTATTAGAAGTGAATATAAACACTAAAGCAGTACTGATATTTGTGGACGCGGAGAAAGCCTTTGACAATATTTCTTGGAGTTTAATGAAGAAGAATCTCCATGAGATGGGGGTAGGCCAAGGATTTGAGAATGGTATGGGCGCAATATACTCTGAACAAAAGGCTAAGCTAATTGTAAATAATGTGATAACCGAGGAATTTAATATAGAAAAAGGGACACGACAGGGGTGCCCAATCTCCCCATTACTTTTTATATCAGTCCTGGAGGTTTTGCTAAATATGATTAGAAGTGACCAGCTGGTTAAAGGGGTTCAGGTCGGAGCTAAACAGTATAAGCTAAGGGCTTTCGCAGATGATATAGTACTTACTTTACAAGAGCCAGACACTAGTACGAAAAGAGTTTTAGAGTTAATTCAAGAATTTGGTCAAGTCGCCGGATTTAAACTGAATAAACAAAAAACTAAAGTTCTGGAGAAAAATTTAACAGCCATGGAAAGGGAGAAATTTCAGAATGAAACAGGCCTGACAGTGGTTAAGAAGGTGAAATATTTAGGGGTTAATATGACATCTAAGAATTTGAATCTATTTAAAGATAACTATGAGAAATGTTGGACAGAAGTTAAAAAGGATTTAGAAATATGGTCAAATTTGAAGCTTTCCTTGTTAGGTCGAATTGCAGTTATAAAAATGAATGTATTGCCTAGAATGTTATTTTTGTTTCAAACATTGCAAATTCTTGACAAGATGGACTGTTTCAAGAGGTGGCAGAAGGACATTTCGAAATTTGTCTGGCAGGGCAAAAAACCCAGAATAAAATGTAAGATTTTAACGGATGCAAAGGAAAGAGGTGGATTTGCCCTGCCAGACTTAAAACTGTACTATGAGTCAGCAGCGTTCTGCTGGATGAAAGAGTGGATGCTCCTCGAGAATACAGATATCTTGGACTTGGAAGGTTTTAATAATGTATTTGGATGGCATGCATATCTATGGTATGATAAGGTTAAAGCGCATAAAGCTTTTAAAAATCACATTGTTAGGAAAGCATTATATAATGTCTGGACCAGATATAAAGATTTGTTGGAAAACAAAACCCCTAGATGGCTGTCGCTAATGGAGGCTAAAGCTGTGAAAAAACTCAATATGGAGGCTAAATGGCCGAAATATTGGGAAATTTTGGAACAAGAGGGTGATAAATTGAAATTACAGAGTCATGAGAAATTGAAGACCAAAGTACGAGATTGGCTCCATTATTATCAAATAATGGATGTTTACAAACAAGACAGGAAAATTGGCTTCCAGGTGGAGAAATCAAAATTAGAAACAGAATTGTTAGAACCCAATACTAAGAACTTTTCTAGAATGTATAACTTGTTGCTGAAATGGAATACACAAGATGAAACAGTTAAATCAGCTATGATTAAGTGGGCACAGGACATTGGTCATAACATTATGCTTGCTGACTGGGAACAGTTGTGGACCACCGGTTTGAAATTTACGGCATGTAATGCCTTAAAGGAAAATATTATGAAAATGATTTATAGGTGGTACATGACCCCAGTCAAGCTAGCAAAAATTTATCATTTGCCTGATAATAAGTGCTGGAAATGTAAAGAAACTGAAGGTACCTTTTACCACCTTTGGTGGACGTGCCCGAAGATTAAGGCTTTCTGGGAAATGATATATAATGAAATGAAAAAGGTACTTAAATGTACTTTTCCTAAGAAACCAGAGGCCTTTCTCGTGGGCATAGTCGGCCAATTGGTGTCAAAGAAGGACAGAATCTTTTTTATGTATGCCACCACAGCAGCAAGAGTACTTATTGCAAAGCATTGGAAGACTCAAGATCTACCCACTCTGGAAAAATGGCAGATGAAGGTGATAGACTATATGGGACTGGCTGAAATGACTGGCAGAATCCGCGAGCAGGGGAAAGAGACGGCGGAAGAAGATTGGAAGAAATTTAAAATTTATCTTAAGAAACATTGCAAAATTAATGAATGTTAAAATGTCGAGGTTCTAGGGAAAAATGGGGGTTACAGCTGTAAAAGATTAAGTAAAAGAAAAGAATAAGGGAATTTTTTTTGATAAAATTAAGTTTTGTTAGGATTTGCTGAAATAATTTTTGAAATTGGGATGAAGTAAGGTTTAAGGGGAAAAAGGATATGAAATTATACATGTTTGTTTGTGTGTTTGTTTGTTTGTTTGTTTTTGTTTATTAAAACTTTGTAAAACCAATAAAAATTTTATTAAAAAAAATAAAAATAAAAGAAGTCTATACATTTTTGCGATTATTTTGGTTTTACTATTCAGTAGTTCTCTTTCAAATGTTGAAGGCTCCTTTTCAAAACCTATCTGCTTATCCTGTCTGAACACTTCATTCACCTGGAAGTAATCTAGCCAACTAGAAACGTGATCTTTTATTTTCTCATAACTTATCAATATTAGCTGACCCTCCTCCTCCCCCCTTAATATTGTGTTATACGTTATCCAGTTCTCTTTGATGTTGTTGCTTTTTTAACAGCGATTGCTTCTAGTGGAGAGTTCCATCTTGGGGTTTTCTGTTCCAAATATCTTTTGTATTTTCCCCATACCTTATATATAGCATTTCTTATTATATGATTTGAAAAACTCCTATGCGTCTTTATTTTCCCATAATTAAGATAGCCATGCCACCCAAAACGGGTGTCATGACCTTCTAGATCTAAAATATCCCAATTTTTTAATAAATACCAATCTTTCAACCAGAGAAGACATGAGGCTTCGTAATATAGCTTCAAATCCGGTAACCCGTAGCCACCTCTTTCTACAGTATCTATTAATATCTTATGCTTTACTCTTGGTCTTTTACCCTTCCACAAAAATTTAGAAATTTCTTTTTGCCACTTGTTGATACTGTTGGTCTTTCCTGTAATTGGAATCGTTTGGAATAGAAAGAGTAGCTTCGGTAAAACTATCATTTTAATTACCGAAATACGGCCCAGGAATGATAAATTTAACCTTGTCCATGTCTCCAACTGTCTTTTGATATCTTTCCAACAATTGGTATAATTATCTTCATATAAGTTAATATTCTTTGGTGTTATCCATAATCCTAAATACTTGCTTTTGGGGTAGATTTTAATGTGTATTATTTGTTCTAATTTTGCTTTTTCATCTGGCGACATATTTTTAACTAATAGTTTTGTCTCTCCTGTGTGAGTGTCTGAGGGCCCTGTTCTTGCTGCTTACCATCTGGCCCGGGGCGGGGCCTGAAGCCTCACAAGGACTGCTGCGCTCTGCTGGCCAGGAGGACTCTCCTGTGTGAGTGTCTGAGGGCCCTGCTCTTGCCGCTTACCATCTGGCCCGGGGCGGGGCCTGAAGCCTCACAAGGACTGCTGCGCTCTGCTGCCCAGGAGGACTCTCCTGTGTGAGTGTCTGAGGGCCCTGCTCCTTCCTGCCACTTACCACCTGGCCCAGGGCGGGGCCTGAAGTCTCATAAGGACTGCTGCGTTCTGCTGCCCAGGAGGACTCTCCTGTGTGAGTGTCTGAGGGCCCTGCTCCTTCCTGCCACTTACCATCTGGCCCGGGGCGGGGCCTGAAGCCTCACAAGGACTGCTGCGTTCTGCTGCCCAGGAGGACTCTCCTGTGTGAGTGTCTGGGGGCCCTGCTCCTTCCTGCCACTTACCATCTGGCCCGGGGCGGGGCCTGAAGCCTCACAAGGACTGCTGCGTTCTGCTGCCCAGGAGGACTCTCCTGTGTGAGTGTCTGAGGGCCCTGCTCCTTCCTGCCACTTACCACCTGGCCCGGGGCGGGGCCTGAAGCCTCACAAGGACTGCTGCGTTCTGCTGCCCAGGAGGACTCTCCTGTGTGAGTGTCTGAGGGCCCTGATCCTTCCTGCCACTTACCACCTGGCCCAGGGCAGGGCCTGACGCGCCTCACTAGGACAGTTGCTGTTACTGCTGGAGGGGTGCAGAGTGCTTAAAATGTTTTTTAAAAAAATTCTTTTGAATTTTTTGTAAGTGGGGGGTGGGGTGGGATGGATGCTTATTGGGCCTGGGAATTTGTTTGATTTTATGTTTTTGTAATTTTTACTGTTTTTTGTTTGTATTGTTTTATTGGTGTGTTTTTTAAGGTGTTATTTTGTTCTTAAGGGGAGGGGTCAGGGCTGCCGGGGAGTGGGTCCCAGCCAATAAAATGGCTGGGGCATGTTCCACATGGGGGGATGCACTGGGACAACCGATCTCAGTGATCACGGGTAGGAGGAGGAGTTACGCTAAGACCAGACCATGTCATTACAGAGGAGGCAGGTTTAGTCGTTGTCTGAGGACTATCCCTGCCTCCGGGTCTGGTCCTGACCGGATGGATACTAGAATCAGCAAGGGATACCCACATGACCTGAAGGTGCTGCTGTGCAATGCCAGGTCAATGATTCATAAGACCACTGCCATCCATGACTTGATCATGGGTGGAGGACTTGACCTGGCATGTGTGACAGAGACTTAGTTGGATGAAGCAGATGGGCCTGTCCTTGCCGCTGCTTGTCCACCAGGTTTCTCTTACGCACAGCAACCCAGGTCACGTGGGCGGGGAGGGGGGGTTGCAGTGATTTTTAGGAAGTCATTAGTTTGCACCAGGCGTCCTATTGGGAAGACCCAGTTTTCTGAGTGCATGTTCTGGAAGTTGGGCAATAGGGGCAGTACAGGATTCTTTTTGGTGTACCGACCTCCCCGCTGCACCAAGGATTCCCTGTTCGAGCTGCTTCAGGTCGTGGCGGATGTTCTCCTGGAGACACCTAGTTTGGTTGTCCTAGGGGATTTTAACATCCATGCCGACACGACCTTACAAGGGGCTGCTCAGGACTTCGTGGAAAGCATGGCCTCCATGGGGCTGTCCCTGAAGAAGAAGAAGAAGAAGAGTTTGGATTTGATATCCCGCCTTTCACTCCCCTTCAGGAGTCTCAAAGCGGCTAACAATCTCCTTTCCCTTCCTCCCCCACAACAAACACTCTGTGAGGTGAGTGGGGCTGAGAGACTTCAAAGAAGTGTGACTGGCCCAAGGTCACCCAGCAGCTGCATATGGAGGAGCGGAGACGCGAACCCGGTTACCCAGATTACGTGACTACCGCTCTTAACCACTACACCACACTGGCTCTCGAATAAGTCTGGCCCAACCCATAGCCGTGGACATGCCTTAGACCTGGTGTTCACCTCTATGGATGTTGGTGATCTGACACTAAATAAAAGCGAAACGAAAGAAGTGCCATGGTCAGATCACTTCCTGGTGCAACTGGACTTCTCTGCGACCCATCCCCTCTGCAGGGAGGTGGGACCAATTTGGATGGTCCGCCCCTGCCACTTAATGGATCCAAATGGTTCCCAGAGAGTGGTAGTGGATGCTTTATCCCATGTTGATGGCCTTTCAGCCGATTCCCTGGTGGCCCACTGGAATGTGGAGTTAACCAGGGCTATTGATTGTTTGGCTCCGAAGCGCCCTCTCCGATTGCATGGAGCCCGGACAGCCCCGTGGTTTTCCACGGATCTGAGGGCAATGAAACAATCGTTGAGACGGCTAGAGCGCCGGTGGCGGATAACTCATTCTGAATCTGACCGGACACAGGTTAGAGCTCAACATCGAGCCTACCAAGTGGCGATAGCCACGGCAAAGAAGACTTTCTTTGCCGCCTCTATTGCATCTGCAGAAAACAGCAGCAGGAGACTTTTTCAGGTGGTTCACAATTTAGCGGAACCACCTGCGACATCTGGGCCCAGTACGGGACACATGATCTCCTGCAATGATTTTGCAAAGTTTTTTGCAGATAAAATCGCTCAGATTCAGGAAGAAGTAGACTCCTCCGTGGGAGCAGGGCCAGGGCGGGAGAGTGCTAGAGTCCTGTCTAGTCAAGTTGTGTGGGATCAATTCCAATCTGTTACCTCCGAGGATGTGGACAGGCTGCTTGGACGAGTGAAGCCAACCACCTGTCTCCTGGATCCTTGCCCATCCTGGCTTATAAAAGCTAGCCGGGAAGGACTGGGCGATGGGCTTCGTGGGGTGGTGAATGCTTCCCTCCGTGAGGGAGCCTTCCCAGACCCGCTGAAAGAGGCGGTTATTAAACCGCTTCTTAAAAAACCATCTTTAGATGCGGCCACGATGGCCAATTATCGCCCAGTCTCAAATCTTCCATTCTTGGGCAAGGTGATTGAGCAAGTGGTTGCTGAACAACTCCAGGCACGCCTGGAAGAAGCGGACAATTTGGATCCCTTCCAGTCGGGATTCAGGCCTCATCATGGGACTGAAACTGCCTTGGTCGCACTGGTTGATGATCTCCGGCGGGCTAGGGACAAAGGTGAGAGCTGTTTCCTAGTTCTGCTGGATCTCTCAGCGGCGTTTGATACCATCGACCATAACATCCTTCTGGACCGTCTTGAGGGGCTGGGAGCTGGGGGCACTGTCATACAGTGGTTCCGCTCCTTCCTCCTGGGCCATGTTCAGAAAGTGGGGGGGGGGGGATGAGTGTTCAGACCCTTGGGCTCTCACTTGTGGGGTGCCTCAGGGTTCTGTCCTCTCCCCCATGCTTTTCAACATTTACATGCAGCCACTGGGAGAGATCATCAGGAGGTTTGGGCTGGGTGTTCATCAGTATGCGGATGATACCCAGCTCTACCTCTCTTTTAAATCAGAACCAGTGAAGGTGGTGAAGGTCCTGTGTGAGTGCCTGGAGGCGGTTGGAGGATGGATGGCGGCTAACAGATTGAGGTTGAACCCTGACAAGACAGAAGTACTGTTTTTGGGGGACAGGAGGCGGGCAGGTGTGGAGGATTCCCTGGTCCTGAATGGGGTAACTGTGCCCCTGAAGGACCAGGTGCGCAGCCTGGGAGTCATTTTGGACTCACAGCTGTCCATGGAGGCACAGGTCAAATCTGTATCCAGGGCAGCTGTTTACCAGCTCCATCTGGTACGTAGGCTGAGACCCTATCTGCCTGCAGACTGTCTCGCCAGAGTGGTGCATGCTCTGGTTATCTCCCGCTTGGACTATTGCAATGCGCTCTACGTGGGGCTACCTTTGAAGGTGACCCGGAAACTACAACTAATCCAGAATGCGGCAGCTAGACTGGTGACTGGGAGCGGCCGCCAAGACCATATAACACCGGTCTTGAAAGACCTACATTGGCTCCCAGTATGTTTCCGAGCACAATTCAAAGTGTTGGTGCTGACCTTTAAAGCCCTAAACAGCCTCGGTCCAGTATATCTGAAGGAGCGTCTCCACCCCCATCGTTCTGCCCGGACACTGAGGTCCAGCTCCGAGGGCCTTCTGGCGGTTCCCTCACTGCGAGAGGCCAAGTTACAGGGAACCAGGCAGAGGGCCTTCTCGGTAGTGGCGCCCGCCCTGTGGAACGCCCTCCCATCAGATGTCAAAGCGATAAACAACTACCTGACATTCAGAAGACATCTGAAGGCAGCCCTGTTCAGGGAAGTTTTTAATATGTGACATTTTAGTGTATTTTTCATCTTTGTTGGAAGCCGCCCAGAGTGGCTGGGGAAACCCAGCCAGATGGGCGGGGTATAAATAATAAATTATTATTATTATTATTACTATTATTATTATTATTATTAAAATTCATTTTGAACCCCGCAACTTTACCGTAGCCATATATTATTTCCAACGCCTTTCTTAAACTCTGTTTTGGTTGCTCCGTAGTTATAATTAAATTGTCAGCAAATGCCCTCATTTTGTAACTTCTATTTCCCAGCATAATCCTTTTTATTTCTTTTTCTTCCCTAATTTGTTTACATAAAACTTCCAATGTTAATATGAAAATTAAGGGGGATAGGGGGCGACCTTGTCTGACCCCTTTACTGATTTCACACTCGGACTGGAGGAGGGACCAAGATGGCGCCGAGGCAAGTCACACTCTCCGGCGCTCACTTTTATTTTTAAAACCTTATCTTAATTGCCCTCCGGATGCCAATTTTTAACAAACGGAAAACATTTTAAAGACTCTGAACATTTTTATAACTCCTGTCGGCTCTGCGAGCTTCAGCTTGTCCCAGCCTGCTCCCTCCCTCCTTATCAGCTGCCCAGTCAAGGCTGCCAAAGAGGAGAGAACGCTGCTGCCTGAACTGAGAGCAGAGAGACAGAAGAGGTCTAAAGACAGAACTGTGAACTGCTTACCCGACCAACGGTGCCTGGAGAAGGAGGGTAAGGAGAGATACGACTGTGAGCTTTGCTTTGAGATTGGCCCATAGACACCCAGCTCTGCTGAACACAGCGAAAGATAAAGCTTGGAGATTCGGGGGTTAACTGAACTGACTGACCCCTGCCCAGCTGGGGGGCTGTGTGAACTAGCTGGGGACAACATTCCTGCTTAGTTGAAGAGGAAGTGCTGTAGCTGGAAAGACTCTTCATTTTAATAAACTGTTTCGAGGAGACCAGCTTTTATATTCTCAGAGACTCCTGGTGAAGGCACCCTGAGTTTTTTACAGGAAGTTTTTAATCTACACAATAACTCCACAACAGTGTATCGGATAGGACCCTCTGGAGGTTTGGAAAACCGGCTTCAGCAAGATATCGTTCTGTGCCCTGCCTTATGTGGTAGGCCTTTGAAAGACTACCTAGAAGGAATCAGCGAACCAGCCCACAGAAAGTTTCCCTTCTGGGGCTCTTGGATATCCTTCGTTCAGTATAGGGCGGTGGAGGATGGCCTCTAAAGACTAAGCTAGGACCCGAAATACAAGGTTATCATAGCTGTACATGCACTATAGCCAAACTCCACTATTATCCTTTTCCAGCTGCACATAAATTGCCTAAATAAGGCAATTTTAATTTTAATGTAGTTTTTAGCCGTTTTATTACTGCTGTCTCTTTGGCAGCATTGTTTTATTATTATATTCTGACTAGGTTGCAGCATTTGTGAAACAGCGCTGGTCGCATGATTGAGGTGAAAACTACAGGCTTAGGACAATTGCCAAGATCTAAAAGCAGAGAACTCAAAATAGAGAAATATATTGAGGCTGTTGATGAGCACATCAGGAAGCTGTTGCAGAGAGCAGGTGGGAATATAGATTGATACCCCCACTTGCCCCCCAATCTAAGGCAGTCGCACCTGGGGTAAACTGCCCTCTCTCTATATCAAGACCACTTTTACCATGGTTTTTACTAGAAGAACATACAAGGAGTTGGGTATACTGCCTGACTCGGCAATCAGCCCCCCGGGCCCTGGTAAAAGACAAAGCAAAATCACAAATTACTTTCCTAAGATGGAGGAGGGTAAGAGTCCACAAAAAGAGCTAATTCTTGATGAAGTAATACCCCCCTCTCTTACTGTTCTTGATTGGACGTCTAATTTTAAAGAGATATACCAAGATACTGGAAATATTAACTCCCCATGCAGCCTAGCGCAAGAACTAGCTTTAGCCGAGGAACTTCAGGAGGGAAATACCTCTATTACTAAGGAACAGCTGCCCACGGAAGAAATTACATCAACCCATCAAAACCAGATACCTACTCCAAAATACTCTCAAACAGAATTGAGTGACGGTCGCCCTTTGGATTATTCCCTAGCAATAAGTTCTGATTTAGCCAACATAAAAAATTATCTAACAATAACAAATGGGCTACTGCTGACGTTAGTAGAAAATTTCACATCTCAATTAAAAGAGATAAAATTAAATGATATGCCACAAGAACATAAAACAGTTGAGCTAGCGGGGACGAACAAACCAGTAATAAATAAGAATCTGCAAAGACATAACTCAAGGGTAAAAGTGAAGAAAAGTAAAAATATTAAAACAACAAGGAAAGCCAAGTATACCCGCAGTAATCGAAACATACATTGGCAGAAATTGTTTAAACTCCTTCCCTCGGCCCCAAATAAATCGACCACACGGGGCAGCAAAAAGAAGGGTAAAAAGAGAGAAACAAAGGTAGTTACACAGCAACCGGCTAAGGAGGACTCGCCAAGGCTGACTCCAGTAGCAAGTGAGAAGGCAGAAGTAACAACTCAGTCCTTGGATAACCAACTTTTTAATAAACCTGATGCTGCGGAAGTAGAGGCCTCTACCTATGAAGGCAATAAAACACTTAGCAAATCGAACAGTGGGGAAGAAGAAGCGTTTAGTAGAGATGATACCCCCCTTCAGACCTGGCAAGCCTCCAGTCAGGAAAGAGATTGGAATTTGATCCTAAATCCCCAAAAACTGGTACTCACGAACTTCCCGAAGCCTAAGGGCTTCCTTACAGGGAAACAGTGAATAATGAACTTTGTATCTAGCCTAAATGACATACTGCCAGGAACGGTTAATTTTAATGATATCACCTCGGTGGAATATCTACATTATGATGGTCACTCAGTGAGAGCACTGACCACTTTTAGAGATCAGAACCTGGCCAAGCTTATTTTTAGGTCAAGACCTGCTGTAATGGGATGATGAGCTGCTTGTGCGTAAAATCCAAGTCCCTCAGAGTTTGGTCAAGTCCGCAAACCTCTGTCTGTAACGGAGCCCCTTAAACATGGCTCCGTCAGTCGCTGGCAGATTCCGACAGTGGTTGCTTTCGGAATCCCTTCCAACATAAAAGCTCCTTAACGGAAACACGTCTTCTGGACTCTCGGCATGACAGTTTCCGGCGAGGAGTGGGTGTCCCTACAGGAGGTCCTGAAACCTCCCCACTGTTTTCGCTGGAAGTGTCTCTGAGCCATCCCTCCTGCTCACTTTCCCTAGGAGCTCCTCCTCTCCCCCTGCTGGTTCCCTCTTCAGCTGCTGAGTCTCTCCCAACCTCTGTGAGCCCTTCCACCTCCTGTCCTTCCGATGGCAGTTCCCTGACACCTGCCTTTTTAAAAGCACGGATAACAATACTTAGGCTCTTTGAAAATAAGGCTCCTTTGAGCCCCCTTTTGAAAACTAAGCAGGCAAATCTTAGAAAGGGGAAACAACTCTCAAAATTCTGGCCTGACAAACAGAACCCGCAATGCCTTGCAAGCAAAGGTGAGGATTTCTTTACTATGGAAGAAAATATCCTAATTGACCAATTCTGGATGTTCCCACCATTAATACAAACTGACATCTTGGGAAGACTAGATAAGCTAAGAGAAAACCTGGCCGAGAGAGCTTCAGGCAACGAGGTTATCAAGGGGGACCAAAAAAAGACCACAACACGTAACCTTCAGATCAAAGCGGAGATTAACTTTCCACCAAGAGAGAATGTGCCACCCTTCAAGGAGAGTACTCCATCACCCCCCCCCCGAAGGAGAAATATCCCTAAGGTGACCCCACAAGACGTATGGGACAAAATGAGATACCTAGATGAAACAGAATTGGGCCAAAATCAGGCCACAACAGAATATCCCCAGAAGGAATTTATGCATAATAAAGATCCAGTGTTCACAAACGTGAGCACTTTGCATCCACCTATTGAAATCATAGAGCGGCTGGATAGCCCGCCATACAAAGATGATAGGCGTCCGATACATAAAGCGACAAACCCTAAAAGTGTGTTAGCTAATAATTGACAAAGATTCGATTGTGATAAAGCCAATCTTAAATTTTTATCATGGAACATTGCTGGTTGGCTCAACAAGGCGACTGACCAATCATTTGTCAATTTTATTCAAGATCATGATATAGTCTTCTTGCAAGAGACATGGCTAACAGGGGATTTAGATGTAAATGGTTTTGCCTCATTTTCGCTCACAGGTTCACCAAGCAACAAAGGGGGCCGAGTTAAGGGTGGGCTAGGCATTCTAATATCCACAAGGCTGAGAGCATCTTTCGTCGAGCTGGAGCCTCTGAGCAGTGTGGCCATGGCATTATTAATGAAATGCAGATATTGCACACTTCTATTGATTAATATATATGCCCCTCCCCAAAGAGGCAAGCAGCTTATCAAAAATCTCTGGCATAGGATAGAATCTTATGTCGATGAGCTAATGAATCAAACTCCTGCTGTGGCAGTGCTGCTGGCTGGGGATTTAAATGCCAGAATTGGCCAATCAGATGAAGCGTTATATGCTCATTTTCATGACGTACCTCCCATTTCTGAAGAAGCCCATTCTATTCCCCCAAGGCTCTCAAAAGACAAGGGCTGCAATTACTCAGGCCTATGCCTTCTACGTTTTTCCAACAATCTGGATTTGACTGTATTAAATGGTCGTGTCGACAGAGAACCCAGTGGGGAATTTACATTTATATCCAACATGGGAGCCTCCACTATCGATTACGTCCTGGTGTCATCTAACCTTTTGAGCAGAGCACGGGAATGTAAAGTGGTGGAGAGGGTTGACAGCGACCATCTACCGCTCTGTTTAATACTGGATGTTAGTAAAGATTCATTTTGCTCTGATAAACTTGTAGCCCCATGTTTCGAAAACATGGAGCTAAGATGTTGTTGTTTAGTCGTTTAGTCGTGTCCGACTCTTCGTGACCCCATGGACCAGAGCACGCCAGGCACTTCTGTCCTCCACTGCCTCCCGCAGTTTGATCAAACTCATGCTGGTAGCTTCAAGAACACCATCCAACCATCTCATTCTCTGTCGTCCCCTTCTCCTTGTGCCCTCCATCTTTCCCAACATCAGGGTCTTTTCCAGGGAGTCTTCTCTTCTCATGAGGTGGCCAAAGTATTGGAGCCTCAGCTTCACGATCTGTCCTTCCAGTGAGCGCTCAGGGCTGATTTCCTTCAGAATGGAGAGGTTTGATCTTCTTGCAGTCCATGGGACTCTCAAGAGTCTCCTCCAGCACCATAATTCAAAAGCATCAATTCTTCGGCGATCAGCCTTCTTTATGGTCCAGCTCTCACTTCCATACATCACTACTGGGAAAACCATGGCTTTTACTATACGGACCTTTGTTGGCAAGGTGATGTCTCTGCTTTTTAAGATGTTGTCTAGGTTTGCCATCGCCTTTCTCCCAAGGAGCAGGCGTCTTTTAATTTCGTGACTGCTGTCACCATCTGCACTGATCATGGAGCCCAAGAAAGTAAAATCTCTCACTGCCTCCATTTCTTCCCCTTCTATTTGCCAGGAGGTGATGGGCCCAGTGGCCATGATCTTCGTTTTTTTGATGTTGAGCTTCAGACCATATTTTGCGCTCTCCTCTTTCACCCTCATTAAAAGGTTCTTTAATTCCTCTTCACTTTCTGCCATCAAGGTTGTGTCATCTGCATATCTGAGGTTGTTGATATTTCTTCCGGCAATCTTAATTCCGGCTTGGGATTCATCCAGCCCAGCCTTTCGCATGATGAATTCTGCATATAAGTTAAATAAGCAGGGAGACAATATACAGCCTTGCCGTACTCCTTTCCCAATTTGGAACCAATCAGTTGTTCCATATCCAGTTCTAACTGTAGCTTCTTGTCCCACATAGAGATTTCGCAGGAGACAGATGAGGTGATCAGGCACTCCCATTTCTTTAAGAATTTGCCATAGTTTGCTGTGGTCAACACAGTCAAAGGCTTTTGCATAGTCAATGAAGCAGAAGTAGATGTCTTTCTGGAACTCTCTAGCTTTCTCCATTATCCAGCGCATGTTTGCAATTTGGTCTCTGGTTCCTCTGCCTCTTCTAAATCCAGCTTGCACTTCTGGGAGTTCTCGGTCCACATACTGCTTGAGCCTTCCTTGTAGAATTTTAAGCATAACCTTGCTAGCGTGTGAAATGAGTGCAATTGTGCGGTAGTTGGAACATTCTTTGGCACTGCCTTTCTTTGGGATTGGGATGTAGACTGATCTTCTCCAATCCTCTGGCCACTGCTGAGTTTTCCAAACTTGCTGGCATATTGAGTGTAGCACCTTAACAGCATCATCTTTTAAAATTTTAAACAGTTCAGCTGGAATACCATCACTTCCACTGGCCTTGTTATTTGCAGTGCTTTCTAAGGCCCATTTGACTTCACTCTCCAGGATGTCTGGCTCAAGGTCAGCAACCACACTACCTGGGGTGTATGAGACATCCATATCTTTCTGGTATAATTCCTCTGTGTATTCCTGCCACCTCTTCTTGATGTCTTCTGCTTCAGTTAGGTCTTTACCACTTTTGTCCTTTATTAAGGTAATCTTTGTACGAAATGTTCCTTTCATATTTCCGATTTTCTTGAACAGATCTCTGGTTCTTCCCATTCTGTTGCTTTCCTCTATTTCTTTGCATTGCACGTTTAAGAAGGCCTTCTTGTCTCTCCTTGCTATTCTTTGGAAATCTGCATTCAATTTCTTGTATCTTTCATTATCTCCCTCGCATTTTGCTTGCCTTCTCTCCTCCGCTATTTGTAAGGCCTCGTTGGACAGCCACTTTGCTTTCTTGCATTTCTTTTTCATTGGGATGGTTTTAGTTGCTGCCTCCTGTATAATGTTGCGAGCCTCCACCCATAGTTCTTCAGGCACTCTGTCCAGCAAATCTAAATCTTTAAACCTGTTCCTCACTTCCACTGTGTATTCATAAGGGATTTGGTTTAGATTGTATCTTACCTGTCCAGTGGTTTTTCCTGCTTTCTTCAGTTTAAGCTTGAATTTTGCTATAAGAAGCTGATGATCTGAGCCACAGTCAGCTCCAGGTCTTGTTTTTGCTGACTGTATAGAGCTTCTCCATCTTTGGCTGCAGAGAATATAATCAATCTGATTTCGATGTTGCCCATCTGGGGATGTCCATGTGTAGAGTCGTCTCTTGTGTTGTTGGAAAAGCGTGTTTGTGATGACCAGCTTGTTCTCTTGGCAGAACTCTATTAGCCTTTGCCCTGCTTCGTTTTGATCTCCAAGGCCAAACTTGCCAGTTGTTCCTTTTATCTCTTGATTCCCTACTTTAGCATTCCAATCCCCTATAATGAGCAGAACATCCTTCTTTGGTGTCACTTCTATAAGGTCTTGTAAGTCTTCATAGAATTGGTCAATTTCAGTTTCTTCAGCACCAGTAGTTGGTGCATAAACTTGGATTACTGTGATGTTAAAAGGTCTGCCTTGGATTCGTATCGAGATCATTCTATCATTTTTGAGACTGCATCCCAGTACAGCTTTCGCCACTCTTTTGTTGACTATGAGGGCCACTCCATTTCTTTTACGGGTTTCTTGCCCACAGTAGTAGATATGATAGTCATCCGAACTGAATTCGCCCATTCCTGTCCATTTTAGCTCACTGATGCCCAGGATGTCAATATTTATTCTCGCCATCTCATTTTTGACCACATCCAACTTACCCAGGTTCATGGTTCTTACATTCCAGGTTCCTATGCAATATTTTTCTTTACAGCATTGGACTTTCCTTTCGCTTCCATGCATATCCACAACTGAGCGTCCTTTCGGCTTTGGCCCAGCCGCTTCATCAGCTCTGGATCTACTTGTACTTGTCCTCCGCTCTTCCCCAGTAGCATGTTGGACACCTTCCGACCTGAGGGGCTCATCTTCCAGCGTCATAACTTTTATATGCCTGTTGTCTTTGTCCATGGAGTTTTCTTGGCAGGGATACTGGAGTGGCTTGCCGGTTCCTACTCCAGGTGGATCACGTTTGGTCAAAACTCTCCACTATGACCTGTTCATCTTGGGTGCCCTGCTCGGCATAGTTCATAGCTTCTCTGAGTTCTTCAAGCCCCTTCGCCACGGCAAGGCAGTGATCCATGAAGGCAAGGCAGTGATCCATGAAGGAGCTAAGATACTCACGTATTAAATGGTCCAGCAAATTGAGTGATGAAATATTGGAAAGACTTCACTCAGATATTTTTCTTGCTAGAAAGGAGAACCTCGTTAATTCCCGAAACTCCTGAGGCTAGATTAGACATGTTCCGGGAACTGATTTCGTCCCTACAACCTTATCTGACCAACAAAAAAACGCCACGGCAATCTCTACACTTTAATAAATCCAAACCTTGGTTTGACCAAGAATGCATGGCTATGAAACGCCTCCTGCTGGATAAGTACAGGAACTATAGAACAGCGAACTTACCTTCGCTTCCATTAGACTGGTTTGAGTCAAAACGCAGTTATAAAGCTTTGATTAGCAAGAAAAAGCTCCAGGCACAAAGGGAGGAATGGCAGTGCCTAGTGGAGGCCTCCCAAAGGAAAGATTCTGCCACGTTTTGGAAAATAATTGCAAAAAACTGGAGAGACTCCCCGATTGAAATCGAATACTCTATACCCGCTGGAGCATGGGAGGCCTATTTCCTCTCATTATATCCATCAAATCAACTGGCCCCAGTTCTGCTTCCTGCTTCAAGTGAATTTGGCAAGGAATGGCCCCCTGTAACCACAGAAGAAATTACTGGCCTTATTCAAGCTCTTAAATCAGGGAAAGCCCCGGGTGCTGACAATATCCCACCAGAAATTCTTAAAGCAAATGTTGAATGGTGGGCCCCTGTGCTAGCCGCCTTGTTCACTAGTATAAATCAAGCGGCTATTATCCCCGAGGACTGGGGTTTAGCCATCATCATTCCAATATTTAAGAAAGGAAACAGAACTGAGCCAGCTAACTATAGACCAATCAGTTTATTAAGTATTATTAGCAAACTGTACGCTGCTCATTTATGTGATAAATTAGTGGAGTGGATGGAAAGAGAGCATATTCTATCAGAAGCTCAAGCTGGTTTTAGAGCAAAGCGTTCAACTATAGACCAGGCCCTTACCCTTCAACACCTGGCAGACAAATACTCTAGAAAAGGGGGGTCTTTATATGCAGCATTTGTGGATTTTAAATCGGCTTTTGATCTAATACCAAGGGATAGACTCTGGGAAAAGCTTGGTGCTACAAACATAGATAAACGCTTATTACGCCTTATCCGTGGTCTATACGAAAACACCAGGGTGAGGGTAAGATGCGATCGGTCAGGCCATCTAACTAAAGAAATTCAAATGCACTATGGGGTTAAACAAGGATGTGTCCTTGCGCCAACGCTATTTAATTTCTATATCAACTCTCTAGCAGTAAATATGGCGAAAGAAAATGCCCACCCTCCCAAACTGGCTGGTATTCCCATCCCAGTGCTTCTGTATGCGGACGACGTAGTCCTACTCTCCTTTTCCTGCGTTGGCCTGAGGAAACTTTTGAGATCACTTGCTGACTATTGTCAAGCGGAACAACTATCAATAAATTACAGCAAATCTAAAATTATGGTGTTTTCAAAAAAAAAAGAAGGAAACACAAATGGAGAATTAATGGTCAACCTATTGACCAGGTAGCAACTTTCAAATACCTGGGAATAACTTTTCAGGAAAGGGTCTCGTGGCACCAACAGATGAAAAACGCCATTGCCAACGCAGGAAGGGCCAATAAAGCCCTTACAAGATTTTTTCACGGGAAAGGGGGTAAATACGTTCCGGCAGCCTCCCAGGTTTTTGCTGCAAAAATACTCCCACAACTCACTTATGGATCCCAGGTTTGCAGTTTTAAAAATTTTGCGCCTATGGAAGCATTTCAAACAAAATTCTATCAGTGTTTATTGGGGATCCCCCCCCCCCCATGTATCTAATATAGCTGTCCGCTTAGAAGTTGGACAACCACCCGTTAATGCGCGGCTGTGGATTCTAAAGATACACTACTGGTTAAAACTTATTTTTCCCCCGGCCGGTTTGGCTCCTTTAACACTCTTAGACACCTTTCATTCCACCTGGAAAGCTTCCCTGTTTGAAAAGATAAGAAGCTTGGGATTCTCCCTGCAGATCTTGATAGTGGCAGGATATGAGAGAGCCAGAAGTCAAGTGCTCCAACGCATTAGGGACATAGAGCTGCAATGTCATATTGGCAAAATGGATAAACATGCCATAATTAGAGACTTTGGGAGAGGGTTCTCACCCACAAATTATTTGGCTGATTTACAAATACCTAAGTACAGACACTCCTTTACCCTGGCCAGATTTAACGTTCTGCCCTCTGCCCTGCTGCTAGGCAGATATGAGGGCAAACCATATGAGTCACGTGTTTGCCCATGTGGCTCATCGGAAGTGGAAACAAGTCTGCATGTACTGCTGCACTGTAGTTACTACGAGGACCTACGTTTGACCTTTATTGCCCCAGGTCTACAAAAGCTTAAAAATGAACCAGAACTCCAACGTATGAGAGCCTTGGTAGAAGATAAGGTTCCTGAAATTACGATCAATGTGGCCAAATTTTGTGTAGCCGCTATTAGGCGCAAGAAACAAGAGCTTTCCAATGTCAATATGCAGGCGAAGACAAATACTTAATTTTATTTATGCTGTCTAATTTTAAATTGCAGTTATGTATCGAAATTGTCCTTTGTTTTTTCCGGTGTTATGCTTCGCTGACTAGCTGTACGAGTTAATCTGGTCTGTGACCATTTAATAAAATTTGATTTGATTTCATTTGGCTATTCAGTAGTTCTCTTTCAAATCTTGAAGGCTCCTTTTCAAAACCTATCTGCTTATCCTGTCTGAACACTTCATTCACCTGGAAGTAATCTAGCCAACTAGAAAAGTGATCTTTTATTTTCTCATAACTTATCAATATTAGCTGACCCTCCTGCTCCCCCCTTAATATTGTGTTATACATTATCCAGTTCTCTTTGATGTTGTTGCTTTTTTTTAACAGTGATTGCTTCTAGTGGAGAGTTCCATCTTGGGGTTTTCTGTTCCAAATATCTTTTGTATTTTCCCAATACCTTATATATAGCATTTCTTATTATATGATTTGAAAAACTTCTATGCGTCTTTATTTTCCCATAATTAAGATAGCCATGCCACCCAAAACGGGTGTCATGACCTTCTAGATCTAAAATATCCCAATTTTTTTTAATAAATACCAATCTTTCAACCAGAGAAGACATGAGGCTTCGTAATATAGCTTCAAATCCGGTAACCCGTAGCCACCTCTTTCTACAGTATCTATTAATATCTTATGCTTTACTCTTGGTCTTTTACCCTTCCACAAAAATTTAGAAATTTCTTTTTGCCACTTGTTGATACTGCTGGTCTTTCCTGTAATTGGAATCGTTTGGAATAGAAAGAGTAGCTTCGGTAAAACTATCATTTTAATTACCGAAATACGGCCCAGGAATGATAAATTTAACCTTGTCCATGTCTCCAACTGTCTTTTGATATCTTTCCAACAATTGGTATAATTATCTTCATATAAAGACTCTCCTCCCTGGAAGAGAGGGGAGTGGTTGTGGACGGGAGCCCGAGCACCGCCCCTAGCAGGGGGCATAGCCCCCTGCCTCCACCTCACCTGGCTGGCGCCCACGCCCCTCGGGAGGCAGCCAACCAGGTGCCTCGGAGGGGGCGTGTTCAGCAGCCTTTTGCTGCGGTGCCAGCCTCTCCCCGGCCTCATTCTTCGCCATCGTCTCGTCGCGAGTGGAGTCATCACAGTCATCACAGGGAAGAGCCACAAGGTTTGGAGTTGGGGGGGTCTGTGTGTGTGGAGGCTGCCTGGTTCCTGGCTTGCCTTTTAACTTTAGGAGGCTTGCGTGCGCTCATTGCTTTAATGCTTTTAAAAACCCAGGCATCCAGGTTTGCCTTGCTGTGTCCTCTTTTCCGTGTAAAAACCTACATTTAACCTTCTATTTCCTCCCACTCCTGGTGCTTGATTTGTTGGTGCGGTCTGAGTGCGAATTTCCTTTCTTAAGCTGCAGCTTGTTCCCTTGCCCAGCACGTGCCCCCAGCGAGGTCTGAGTGTGAGTGTGGCTCCGTCTTTCTTTCTCCCTCGTCTCCTCGCTTTCCTTCCCCTGCCTCTGCCTTGGTGGCTCTGCGTTTTTATTTAATTTTTGGCTAGCGTGCTTGTACGTTTTCGCCTCTATTGCCCTTGCCTGTCCAATTGCATGGCTGGTCTGGGTGACTGAGTGGGTTTGCCTTACATTTTAATTTGTTGGCCAGGGTGTTGGTGCGTTTTCCCCCTCCGTTGTCCTTGAGAGCCTAGATAGCTCAGTCGGTTAGAGCATGGTGCTGATAATGCCAAGGTTGCAAGTTCGATCCCTGTATGGGACAGCTGGATATTTCTGCATTGCTTGGGTTGGACTAGATGATCCTCAGGGTTCCTTTTCCTGTTCCTCTCTAATTTTAAGTTGTGTGTGTGTGTGCTTGCAGCGTGTGTTTGTGCCTGCCGTTTATTGATTTATTACTCTTCTAGCGTGGGTTTCATTTACCCTGCCATCCCTTCCATTGGTACCACTTAAATCGGGAGCCCCCTGTAAAAATTTAAAGGCTGCCGGGGCTTGGAATAGACTGTGTGCTTAAACCTCACCCCTCTTGGTTTCTCTAAGCCACCCCCCCCTCGCTTGATGTTTGGGGGAAGAAATAAGGCAGGGCTTGGGGTGGACAATTCAGGGTTTCTGATCAGGGAACCATTCCTCAGCACTGCACGTTTATACGTTTAGAACCTTTGAAGGTGTGCCTTTGCCTGGTTCTTGTCATTGGCTTCACTTGCCAGTACAAGCTCCCTAAAGAAAACCACTTTTAAACAACAACAACAAAAAAGGTTTTGGCTTATAGTACCTTACTGAAAAGTCCAGGTTAACCCACGGTAAAGGACAGCTATTTTCCTTTTCTTCAAAAACTTTTCCTTGCCTGGCATGTTCATTTTACTCCCCCCACCCCTCCTCCCTCCCAACTCCCCCCCACTCTTTCCTTCTCCTCCCCCCAGCGGTCCTCCCTCCCTCCACCCCCCCACCCTTTCAGGAGATACATTGGTCTTTGGATACAGATAGGTAGCCGTGTTGGTCTGCCATAGTCAAAATAAAAAAATTCCTTCCAGTAGCACCTTAAAGACCAACTAAGTTAGTTCTTGGTATGAGCTTTCATGTGCATGCACACTTCTTCAGATACACTGAAACAGAAGTTGCCAGATCCTTCTATATAGTGAGAAGGTGGGGAGGGGTATTACTCAGAAGGGTGGTGGGAATGGGAGATTGGCAGATAGCTGAGATGAGCCTGTTGACGACTCTTAACGACTGCAATAGGTCTTACAGGAAAAGGCAAGGGGTGAGAAGGTGAAAAATGGCTTAGTCATGTATAATGAGATAAGAATCCAATGTCTTTGTTCAGACCAGGTCTCTCCATGGTTTTAAGTTTGGTAATGAGTTGCAATTCAGCAGCTTCTCTTTCCAGTCTATTTCTGAAATTCCTTTGTAGTAAAACAGCTACTTTGAGATCTTGTATAGAATGTCCTGGGAGATTGAAGTGTTCTCCTACTGGTTTCTCTGTTTTGTGATTCTTGATGTCAGATTTATGTCCGTTTATTCTTTGGCGTAAGGTTTGGCCTGTTTGTCCAATATAGAGAGCTGAAGGACACTGTTGGCATTTGATGGCATACACAATGTTAGACGATGAGCAGTTAAATAGTCCCGAGATGGTATGTGTGATGTTATTGGGGCCAGTAATGGTGTTGTCCGGGTGTATGTGGCAGCAAAGTTGGCATCTGGGTTTATTGCAGGCTCTGGTGCCAGTGTCGGTGTTAAATCTGGTTGTAGTATTATTGTGGGTTAGGAGTTGTTTAAGATTGGGTGGCTGTCTGTAGGCAATGAAAGGTCTTCCTCCCAGAGCTTGAGAAAGAGAACTGTCATTGTCCAGGAGAGGTTGTAGATCTCTGATGATGCGTTGTACTGTTTTAACTTGGGAGCTGTATGTGATGACTAGAGGTGTTCTGTTGTTTTCTTTTTTGGGTCTGTCTTGCAGCAAGTTCTCTCTGGGTATCAGTCTGGCTCTGTTGATCTGTTGTCTAACTTCATCTGCTGGATATTTTAGTTCTAAAAAGGTTTGCTGTAGATCTCTTAGGTGAGAGTCTCTGTCTGTAGAATTGTCTTAACTTAGTTGGTCTTTAAGGTGCTACTGGAAGGATTTTTTTTATATTGGTCTTTGGAGTTCCCTTTGCTTCTTGCCTGAGTCATCACAGTTACCAGACAGGTTTTTCAACTGCTTGATTGCTCTCTGAGTGACCGGCAGTTTGTGAGGCATTGTCTTTAAGCACCTGGCAGTTCAGCAGCTCTAGTTGCATTGTCAGTTTAACTAACCAGCAGTTTGACCAATGGCAGTCTTTTGTCTGTTTAAGCACCCTTATTTCAATCAACTGGTATTGAGCTGACCTTGTGGGCAAAGATTTAGTTTTCTTTGTTTGGCAAAGTTTCCTTTGTGTGGTAGAAGTTTCCCCAGCAGTGAGATATTCCCCTTAAGAGCAACCTCACCCCTCCTTTTCAGAGGGCCGCTGGTGTGGGCCTGGAATCTTATTCATTTCCTTTTCTCTTTATTTGGCTGCAGCTTCTGAGCATCTCCTTGTAAGCAGTTATTTTCAATTCTGTTTGATTACTTGGCAATGCTTTGTGCCTAGATTTGCCTATCATTTAAAAGGGGCAACTTTTATTGTAGGCAATTATCTTCTAATTCTGTCTGACTGCAGTTGGGGTTGCTTTGTGTATGGGATTGTTCCTTGGAGCCAGGTGCTAATATGTAGCTGAGCGCTGCTGCTTGAAATCTTGCTGGGTTGTGATTTAATAAATATAAATAAATACAAGCGGTACAGTTAAGTGACATATAGTTTGTTCATTTTGTCAGCAGTTACGCAGAGCAATTGATAATAGTAATTCCTACTCATAGCTATAAATCCATTGGCTATTAATTGAGATACTATCAAATAATATTTAATTCATCAACAGTGCTCCGAACTTTATTGATGCACAATAATTGTATACTAACATTTAATTACAGTCAAGTTATTAATTGATTGGTGATATTAATACTAATTAAAAAATAACAACAACAATAATAATAATAAAATAAAATAATAAAATAAAATAAATTTGAAAAATAAATAAATAATAATTAATAATAATTATAAATAATTATAATAATAAATAATAATAATAATAAATAATATTTAAAATATAAATAAATAAATAAATAAATGAGAATTAAATTTAAAATAAAATAAGTAGTGACGAAATAAATAGTAGGAGCATTTTACTAGTGCACAGAGCAGCTCATGGCACGGGTGCAGTACCAGCACACACTGCAGCTGGCAACCGTCGTAATAGTAAACCCAAACCCATTTCGCAGTTCCTCAATGCCTTCAGATCATTCATTGTTGACTATGAACAGCGCTTTCTCTTAGCTATTCTTTAGTTCTATTTGCCTTGCGTTTCTTCCTTGTTTCGCAAACCAGTGGCCAGCCTTTAAACTACCCAGGTGCAGGCCCAAGCCCTCAGACAGGAACGGCGGCTGTGCAAACTAGGTCTCAGGCTTGTTCGCCGACTTTCAGAACCGCACCGGGGCGCCTGCGTGGAGGCTGCCGGCCCGTATCAATAACCCGGTTGCTCCCAGTTCTTCTAGTTCTTTGCAGAATAAGCAGCCCAGGGTCCAGCTTCCAGAATCAGGCAACTCATCAGCCAGTGATGATGAGTCAGAATGGCTTACGCCCTTTCTGGGGAGGCCGCCGCTATTAGCATCTGGCAGTTAGCCCATATGTCAAGAAGAAGCCATCAGAGATGTATCGCACTGGAAAGCTGGGCCTTAGAAAGGATTTAAAATGTAAGGTGTGCTGGTAATTCAATAAAGGGCAATGCCAAAGGCAGTCTTGTAAGTACCCGCACGAGTGTGAGAGATGTGCAGGGGCTCACCCAGCCACAGCGTGTTACAAAGGGAAGCGGCCCTTTTGGGGAGGTTGGGGCTTCCACCACTCTAGTTCCAGATGAGCCCCTGCAGCAGGGAACCATCGATAAAGTCCTTCTGGGTCTAGCATTTTCTCCAATTCAGCTTTCTCCTCTCCTCAACCTCTTGTCTATCCATCCGGACGGAAGTGCAGCATCCTATCTTTGGAAGGGTTTCTCAGAGGGTTTCAGAATCCCAGTAGTTGGCTCCTTAACCGCAAGGGACTCTCCTAATCAGAAGTCAGTAAGGGAAAGGACGCTCGCCTCACCCAACGGGTAGCTAGCCCTACCCCTGGGTGCACACTATGTGTGCCACTCAGGGTGCCAGAGCAGCTAGCTCCGCCTCTGGAGTCACACTATGGCATACAGCTAATTTGGGTCCTGGCTGTGTCTGTAGTACAACTGTTTTGGAAATCTGTAGGAGAGCATCCCACCAATCTCTTGTCATACTAACAATCGTGTTATCAACTAACAATCAAAAGTGCTAAAATTTTAGCTACATTGGCAACAGGATGTTGGCTAGAAGCAACTGGTTTTCTGAAGCTAAAACTTACAATTTTGTTCTAGGAGTTACTTGATCACAATATAGAACTATTTGTTTATTTCTTATGAGTTTTACACATGATGAAAACGTATACTCAAGCAGATATTTTTTATAATCACTGTACTATACTATGATACAGTGCATAATGAACATCCACATTCAGTTAGTCTGTGTGCCAGCCCCCTTCAGATTCAGCACAGAGAGTACCAAGTGACTCAGAAACAAATCAGAAGTTTAAAAGTCATGATACAAAATGAGTCTTGGGGCCTATGTGCATACCTAACCTTAAAAATAAAATAAAATAAAATAAAATAAAATAAAATAAAATAAAATAAAATAAAATAAAATAAAATAAAATAAAATAAAATAAAATAAAATAAAATAAAATAAAATAAAATAAAATAAAATAAAATAAAATAAAATAAAATAAAATAAAATAAAATAAAATAAAATAAAATAAAATAAAATAAAATAAAATAAAATAAAATAAAATAAAATAAAATAAAATAAAATAAAATAAAATAAAATAAAATAAAATAAAATAAAATAAAATAAAATAAAATAAAATAAAATAAAATAAAATAAAATAAAATAAAATAAAATAAAATAAAATAAAATAAAATAAAATAAAATAAAATAAAATAAAATAAAATAAAATAAAATAAAATAAAATAAAATAAAATAAAATAAAATAAAATAAAATAAAATAAAATAAAATAAAATAAAATACCGCACCACAGGGTAAGACTCCCAAAATCAGTTAAGACAGACCTTGAGATCTGGATCACATTTCTGGAACGCTACAATGGAGTCTCCTTATGGCAGGAAATCCTCAACCTGTCCTCAGATTTCCAGGTTCACTGATGACAATTGGGCAGAGAAAACAACAATCCGTGAGTAGGTCAACTTCAAAGACCGAAAATTAAAGGAATAACGCTTAATTTGGGACTAAAAGCGGGAAGGTGCAAAGAGGAAGTCCACCTTCCGGTCTGTATATAGATCAAAGCAAAGACCGTCTAAGCTAAACATTGAGAAAGGACTGTGAAAAAGCTATAAAATTCAACGCCAAATCCAAGAAATCCCCCCCCCTAACTTTAAGGAGAGGGAGGGGAAGAAGAGAAAGTATTTCTTGCCTAATTAAAAAAATTTGACAGGGAAAAAAGAGGGATTTAAGACCACCACTTAATCCCTGGGACGGACTGTCAAGCTAACCAAACTTTGGCACTGAGAAGGTGCACTTGTAAAGACTGTATAATATGTTGCTAGATAACTCTGCGGGAGAGATATTTTGAAACAGTTAAATTACTTTCTTTGAAGGAGGGCTTTTGGAAAGCTGACAAGACACTGTGTTATACTACCATGGACTGTTACTGTGTCCCCCTAGAGGCCTTTTGAAATTGTTACATCCAGCTGGGGAATTTCCCACTTACAATTAGCCTCGGAAAAGTTTCTCAGGAAAACAAGTCTGTCTGTGAGTGACCTTGACTCAGAGATAAAGTGCTATGGATGAGAAAGCAACAAAAGTGGATGAAAAAACAACAAGATCAGGCAAAGTCAGACTTCAACAGACTAGTACATTACTGCACCAGTGTAGGCCATCTACATCTGGCCCACCGGCATCACAAGGGGAAGATTCAACGCAGGCTGGGGCAAAAGGGATGACTTCAGAAGAAGGATTTACTTCAGTTCTTAATAAGATTTATGAAACCTTGGATAAAGTGAGTAAACAGGTGACTGAAGCAACAAATAAAATCGATCAGAACACTACAAGTATTAATAACTTGAGCCAGCAGGTGAACTCGAACACACAATCAATTGAAAAGTTGTTGAAAGAATCAGCGTCTAATCAAAGGATAGCCCAAGAAGCAAAAGAAAAAGCAGTGGCAGTAGAAGAAAAGATAATTCCAATAAACAGACGGCTTGGGGAACATCAGACGCAGCTCGGGGCCCATCAGACACTTTTGTCTATGATCGAATTGAAAGAAAGGCAGACTAATCTAAGGGTCAGAGCGGTACCTGAGCTTGAGAAAGAGAATTTAAGTGATTTTCTGACACAGGAATTTGCAGGATTTTGGAAATTAGATGCAACACAAGATTTTAAAATACTAAAGGCCTTTAGACTTGGAAGACAAGCAAGAAAGAACAGAGTGAGAGATTGTCTGATTACCCTTCAATCAAAAGAGGAAAGAGACAAGATATTGAACCTGCACTACCAGAACACCTTGACAATTCAGGGCTCAAGAGTAGAGATTTTTAAAGATATCCCGAAACAACTTTTGGACCTCAGGTCTAACTATACAGACCTGGTGTCACTGCTGAAAGCTAACAGAATCATATTCAGGTGGGAATTCCCCCAAGGCCTATCCTTCACTTTCAAAGGTAAAAAGTTTAAAATAAGATCGACAGAGGAGAAAGACAAATTCTTGAAAGACCAAGAAGAAGACCTGCAAAAAGTAGTGGAAGGAGACCCAGGAGCCTCACGACAAGCAGCAATAGACAAGGCAATATCACGTTTGGGACTGGACAAACCACAGAAAGTGATACCACCAACAGAAGAAGAGGAATTACTGGGAGCAGTTGGAGGAAAGTAATCTAGGTACAACATGTCTCTGCAATTATTAAGTTGGAATATTCATGGTCTAAATTCCCCGGAGAAAAGGAAAAAAGTCTTTCATTTGTTGAAAAAGGAACATTTGGACTTAATTTGTTTACAGGAAACACACGTGATAAGACTACATAGGAAAGTATTGATTAATCAGAGACTGGGTCAAGAGTTTATTTCATCAGATAAGGTTAAAAAGCGAGGAGTCGTCATCTATGCAAAGGAGAGCCTTTCACCAAAATTTGTTTTTAAAGATGATCAAGGCAGATTTATTGCAATTGAAATCCAAACACAAGAAGAAATTTTTTTAGTAATTGGACTATATGCACTGAATGAGGGGAAATCTGAATTCTATAAAAAGTTGCACGAGACATTGCTGGACTACATGGACTATAACATTATTTTGATGGGAGATATGAATGGAGTGGTATCCACAAACATGGATAAGTCGCAGAGACAAGTAGTTACGAAAGATGGCAGACTACCAAAAACCTTTTTTGAAATGGCTGACAATATGGACTTGACTGATATTTGGAGAATTAGGAACCCCCTGGCTAGAGAGGGAACCTTCTTTTCTGAAGCTCAAAAGACATGGACAAGAATTGACCAAATCTGGATTACTAGAGGACTGGCACCTAAGATTTGAAAGGTAGAGATCTGCCCTAAGACGTGCTCCGACCATAATGCCGTGAAAATGGAGATGAAACTAACACCAATTGGTTCCTTCAGATGGAAGATGAATGACACCTTGTTTAGAGATCAAGAGGTTACTAAGAAGGCCCAAAAAACCTTGAGAGACTATTTTGAGATAAATTTGAACACTACTGTGGAAAAAAGAGTAATCTGGGACGCAAGTAAAGCAGTTATGAGGGGGTTTTTGATCCAACAGAACTCTTTAAAGAAGAGAGCCCAAAATGAGAAGAAGGAAAAATATTTGGAGAAAATAAAAGAGGGTGAAAAGAAATTGAGAGTCAAACCAAATTCACAAGAGATTCTGAGAGAAATAAAGTTATATCAAGTGCAACATATGAAGATGATAAATCAGGAAATTGAATGGAAAATTAAACAAATGAGACAAAGGACTTTTGAATCGGCAAATAAATGTGGGAAATTGCTGGCTTGGCAGATGAAGAAAAGACAAAAACTTAACACCATTGCAAATTTGGAAGTGGAAGGGAAAAATATCCAGAATCCAGTGGAAATTAGAAAATGCTTCCAGAGATATTTCAAACAACTATATACACAAGGGCCTCAGAAAGATCTTGATATCGACCAGTTTTTGAAAATAAATGGGCTGCAAAAAATCTCTCAAGAAAACAAGATAATGTTGAACCAAAAAATTACGGAACAGGATGTAGAAGGTGCCATTCAGAATATGCAGTTGGGAAAATCTCCAGGGCCGGATGGCCTAACCTCCAAATACTACAGAACTTTGAAAGACTGGATAACACAACCACTAAAGGAGGTTTGTAATGAATTTCTGGAGGGGAAAAAAGCGCCAGTCGTGGAAAGAAGGATTTATTACACTTATACCGAAAACTGAGACTGAAAAGACACAACTTAAGAACTACCGACCCATATCCCTGTTAAATGTGGATTACAAAATATTTGCTGATATTTTGGCCAAAAGGTTGAAAAAAGTATTAGGGGAAGTGATACATAAGGACCAAGCTGGCTTTCTCCCAGGTAGACATTTGTGTTGGGAAACTGCCAGGGAGATATAGTCCATCATGGCCCCAAGCCGGCTGCCGGACGTCCATCGATCTCCCGTAGACAGGCAGATCCAGCAGTTAGCGACACGAAGCCTCAGAAATAGATTGGCTGCATTCCGGGGCTTGTGCACACTGTTTATCAGCAGAAAACACAGCCAGAAAGCTTGCACCGCAGAAGAGCATAATTTACAGACTTTATTTAGCGTTGAACAGAACAAAGGAAAACATGACCGACTGCGAAATCGAAAGGAACAGCAGAACATAAACATCCTGTGAACAGGACATGCGCAGATTCTGTCACTCACAAAGCCTGCTCCCTTTTAAGGTGGAACGGAAATATCCCAACATCCTCCCCCTTTCCGTGTAACCTGTAGTACCTGTGGTTCAACCCAATTGCAACCTTTGTACATAAACCTTAAGTTGTTCTCTGTTAACAACCTTAGACAACAGATCAGCAGGAATTTCATTTCCTGGCATGTAGGACACCTGAATGAGTCCTTTCTGAATACACTCTCTTGCACGATGTAGCTTAATCTGCAAGTACTTGGTTCTCTGCTTGCAACTCTCGGAGTTCAGCAAAGCCAAACACGATCTATTGTCTTGATACACTTGTACAGGACATTTCACAGACACTCTGATGTCCTTAAACAGTTGCATCAACCATTCACAATCCATGAGTGAAAATGACAGAGCATTGAGTTCTGCTTCACAGGAACCTAGGCTCACTGTTGTCTGCTTCCTGCACAACCAGTCAAACAGGCAGTGGTTGTACATGTAGCATACTCCAGAAGTGCTTGTACCATCCGTGGTGTCACTTCCAAAACTTGCATCTGCAAAGATTTCAAGACCTCCAGTCTTCTGACTGGTGAACCTCAGCCTGTAGTGCATAGTCCCTTTCAAATAGCGGGCTATGCGCTTCAGAGCTTTCCAATCCTGAACCGTAGGATTGTTGGCATGTCTGCTAAGCAGATTACAGCTTACAGCTATGTCAGGTCTTGAACATCTGGCAATGAAATTCAGCTTGCCTAGAATGCATCTGTATAGCGTTGTGTCAGAAAACGCTTCAGCAGTACTGTCTACCTGGTAACCTGTCACCATCGGTGTGTCTGCTGGGTTTGCATCAACCAAATTCAACCTGGTTAACACATCAGCAATTTTCTGTGTTTGGTGTACCAGAAAATTACCTGCTTGGTCCCTCTCCACCTGCAGAGAAAGATAGTTGGATACTTCACCAAGATCCTTCATGTCAAAGTGCTCCTTCAGCTGAGCTAGGGTGCTTTGGTAAAAAGCCCGATTCTTCCAAAACATCAGAAGATCATCAACAAAACATAAACAATACAGTTTGTTTTGCCCCTCCTCCTTGACAAACACATATGGATCAGCTTTGCCCTGGTGAAAACCTAGAGAAAGCAATGTCTCAGTGAGCTTTGTGTTCCAACACCTGGCACTCTGCTTGAGACCATATAAGGATTTCCGCAGTTTACAGACCATTCCCTTCTGTATCTCCATCCCATCAGGTGGAAGCATAAACAGCTCCTCCCCCAAAATCCCATACAAAAAAGCTGTATTAATGTCATGATGGGAAACATGCAGTTTCTCCTCCGCAGCGATCTTGAGCATCAGCCGAATGCTCTCATATTTGACTGTGGGTGACTAGGTCTCGTGGTAATCCTGTCCTGGTACCTGTGAAAAACCTCTGGCAATCAATCTGGCTTTGTGTCTGACTACCTTGCCATTCTGGTCTGTCTTGGCCTTGAAGGCCCATTTGCTGCCAACCAGTCTCATTCCTGGGACTACCGATACCAGTTCCCAAGTTTGGTTCCTGTTCAAGGAATCAACTTCAGCCTTCATGGCATCAAGCCAAGGCTCAGCATCTTTAGAGGTTAACTCCTGAACCTCTTTGAAGCTTGAAGGTTCCCACACCTTCTCTGAGCTACTAAGAACAACAGTTGCTGTCTTAGCAAACTCATCAGCATATCTCTTTGGAAGTCTGCCCTTCGTGGCTCTTTCAGATCTGCGTACTAGACGCAAGTCTTCTTGACTGATCTCCTCTTTCTTAGGAGAAAAGCGACCAATGGTGAACAGTGGTTCTTCCAGTTCATTGTCAGACGCATCAGATGGTCTGACTGAGGCCTTTGCGCTCTGGTAGTCTGCTGTGTCATCACTGTCACTGACACCAGCAGCAGCGCCGCCCACTGAACTGGAATCCGAACTCTGATCATCATCATCATCATCATCCTCATCATCATCCTCAGCAGCTTTTTCATCTTTAGCTGCTTGCTTGACATCACCTTCATCCTCCTCTGAGTAACTCTGGAAAATTCCCATATTTTCCCCCCACTTAGGATTGTACTCAACACTCCTTGTGAACTTAATGGACTTAGAGTTAGTCATCCATACCCTGTATGCACCTTTTTCGTACCCCATGAACAAACCATGTGCCCCACGCTTCCCAAGCTTGTTGGTTTGTGGGGAGTGTACCCACATGTCAGAACCAAAGATTTTCATGTGTTTGATGTTGGGCTTTTTGCCAAACATCTTCTCATAGGGGGTACAGCCAATGGGTGATGACAATCTGCGATTAAAGGAGTAAACAAAATTCCCCAAAGCTTCCCCCCAAAACTTATCAGGGAAATTGGCATCATGCAACAAGGTTTTGATTCCTTGCAGCAATGTCTGATTTGCTCGCTCCGCAAGCCCATTCATCCATGGCGATCTGGGCGTTGACATGTCATGCTGGATTCCCTTCTCAGTCAGGAAAGCTTCAAACTGCTGAGAAGTGAATTCCCCGCCCCGATCGGTAAACAAAGAGCCAATACGTTTACCGTGCACATTCTCCAACCAAACACAGAATGCCTTAAACTTTGTTTGTTTGTTTTTAATAATATTTTTTATTGCTTTTTTTCCAAGGTCAGAATACATCTTCAATAACACAGCAAAAGCGATTTTACAGAAAGAAAGAAAAGATTAAATAAAAGAAAATTCACTTTTCAAGATCTTTTTTCATAATCAACTGGACTTCCCCACATCTTCCATCCCCTGCTTTCTTTACAATAAATCTAAACAGCAAATTGATACCTTGTTTCATGTGTTTTTGTGCTTTCCTCTAATTATATACTCTAGAATTTAAACTTTTCACAGTCATAACTTAATTTCCATCATTTTCATATTTCAATACTGAAGCATGTTTTTCCCAAAACTTAGCAAATTCTCAACATTCAAATAACTTATAATGTTTTTGTAGATAGTCCTTAAATTTTTTCCAGTCCTCTTCCACTGCCTCTTCTCCCAGGTCCCAGATTCTGCCAGTCATTTCAGCTAGTTCCATGTAGTCCATCAGTTGCGTGTGCCACTCTTCCAGCGTGGGTAGCTCCTGTGCCTTCCAATATTTAGCTATAAGGATTCTTGCTGCTGTAGTTGCATATAAAAAGAAAGTTCTATCTTTCTTTAACACTCTCTGGCCCACAATGCCCAGGAGGAAGGCCTCTGGTTTCTTATGAAAGGTATACTTAAATACCTTTTTCAGTTCGTTATAAATCATTTCCCAAAAAGCCTTCACCCTCGGGCATGTCCACCAGAGGTGAAAGAATGTTCCTTCAGCCTCCTTACATTTCCAACATTTGTTATCAGACAGATGATATATCTTTGCAAGTTTGACTGGGGTCATGTACCACCTGTACATCATTTTCATAATATTTTCTTTTAAGGCACTACATGCCGTAAATTTCATACCGGTGGTCCATAACCTTTCCCAGTCTTCAAACATAATGTTGTGCCCAATGTCTTGTGCCCATTTTATCATGGCTGATTTAACTGTCTCATCTTGAGTATTCCATTTAAGCAACAAGTTATACATTCTTGAAAGCACTTTCGTCTTAGGTTCAAGTAGTTCTGACTCTAATTTTGATTTTTCCACCTGGAAACCGATTTTTTTATCCTTTTTAAAAATCTCTAAAATTTGGGCATAGTGAAACCAGTCTCGCACCTTTCCTTTCAATTTTTCAAAACTCTGCAGCCTCCAAGTATCACCAACTCTTTCAATTATCTCACAATATTTTACCCAGCCAGTCTCCATATTACGTAATTTTATGGCCTTAGCCTCCGTCGGTGATAGCCACCTCGGGGTCTTATTTTCAAGTAAGTCTTTATATTTGGTCCAGACGGCAAATAAAGCTTTCCTGACAATATGGTTTTTGAACAATTTGTGAATCTTTACCTTGTCGTACCACAAATATGCATGCCACCCAAAAGCATTGTTAAACCCTTCCAGATCTAGGACATCAGTGTTTTCTAACAAAAACCAATCCTTCATCCAGCAGAAGGATGCCGCTTCATAATACAACCTTAAGTCCGGCAGGGCAAATCCCCCTCTTTCCTTTGCGTCTATTAATATTTTGAGTTTTATTCGGGGCTTTTTGCCCTGCCAGACAAACTTCGTAATATCCCTCTGCCACTTTCCAAAACACTCCACTCTGTCCACGATCTGAAGGGTTTGGAACAGAAACAACATTCTTGGCAATACATTCATCTTAACTGCTGCAATTCTTCCCAACAAGGAAAGTTTCAATCTTGACCAAATTTCGAAGTCTTTTTTAATTTCAGACCAACATTTTTCATAATTATCTTTAAATAATTTTTTTCCAGTCAAGCTAACCCCCAGGTATTTCACTTTTGTAGCCACATTTAATTCTGTTTCCTTCTGGAACCCATCTATTTCTGAAGGTGTCAAGTTTTTTGCCAAAACCTTAGTTTTTTGTTTGTTCAACTTGAATCCCGCCACCCGACCAAACTCAGAGATTAGTTCTAAAGCTCTTTTTGTACTGGACTCTGGCTCCTGTAGTGTCAAAACCAAATCATCTGCAAAGGCCTTCAGTTTGTATTGTTTTTCTCCGACCTGTATTCCTTCCACCTGCTGATCCTTCCTGATCAAGTTCAGCAACACCTCCAGGACAGAAATAAATAACAAGGGTGATAGGGGGCACCCCTGTCGTGTCCCTTTTTCAATTTTGAACTCCTCTGTCACCACATTATTTACTATCAATTTGGCTTTTTGTGCTGAATAGATTGCTTCGATACCATTTTGAAACGCCCTTCCCACTCCCATCCCTTCTAAGTTTTTCTTCATAAATTTCCAAGATATGTTATCAAAAGCCTTCTCCGCGTCTATAAAGATCAAAACTGCTTTCGTGTTCAATTTTGTCTGTAGTAGCTCCAAAACATCAACAATATTCCTGGTGTTATCAGACAAATGCCTACCTGGGAGAAAGCCTGCTTGGTCTTTATGAATTACTTCATTTAAAACTTTTTTCAGTCTATTTGCCAAAATATCAGCAAAAATTTTGTAATCCACGTTTAGGAGTGAGATGGGACGGTAGTTCTTAAGTTGGGTCTTTTCAGATTCCAATTTTGGTATCAAGGTGATGAATGCTTCTTTCCACGATTCTGGTGCCCCTTTCCCTTCCATAATTTGGTTACATACCTCCATTAGTGGCTGGGTCAAATATTCCTTCAATGTCTTATAATATTTGGAGGTAAGTCCATCTGGGCCTGGAGATTTGCTTAATTGCATATTCTGAATGGCACTTTCAATTTCCTGTTGTGTTATTTTATAATTCAGGGCTGTTTGCTTATCTTGTGTTAGTTTTTGCAGGCCATAGCTTTTTAAAAATTTGTTTATCTCAGTCTCTGCTTGGGGTCCTTGGGTATACAATTTTTTAAAATATCTCTGGAAACACTTTCTAATTTCTTCTGGTTTCTGAATACATTCTCCTTCGACCTCCAGATTGGTAACAAAGTTCAACTTTTGTCTCTTCTTCAGCTGCCATGCCAGCAGCTTCCCACATTTATTTGCCGATTCGAATGATCTTTGTTTCATCTGTTTAATTTTCCATTCTACTTCTTGATTAATCAATTTCGCATATTGTGCTTGATGGAATTTTATTTCTCTTAAAACTTCTTTTGATTTTGGATTTAATCTCAACTTTTTTTCTCCATCTCTTATCTTTTCCAAAATCTTGTCCTTTTTACCATTCCAGAGTTTTTTCTTGATAGTATTCTGCTGTATCAGGAACCCTCTCATAACAGCTTTACTCGCGTCCCAGATTATTTTCTTTTCCACCGAAGTATTCAAATTTATTTCGAAATAATCTTTTAGCGTTTTTGGGGCCTTCTTTACAATCTCCTGATCTCTAAACAAATAGTCATTCATTCTCCATCTGAAGGATCCAGCTGGTGTAAGTCTCAAATCCATTTTCAAAGCATTATGGTCAGAGCAGGTTTTAGGGAAGATCTCTATTTTTTTAGTCTTAGGTGCCAGTCCTCTAGACATCCAGATTTGGTCGATTCTTGTCCAAGATAGATGGGCTTCAGAAAAGAATGTTCCCTCTTTACCTAGAGGGTTCTTTGTCCTCCAAATATCAATCAAGTCCATATTGTCTGTAAGTTCAAAAAAAGACTTTGGTAGTCTGCCATCTTTAGTCAAGTTTTGATTTTGTGACTTGTCCATGTATGTGGAGACAACCCCGTTCATGTCTCCCATCAAGATGATATTAGTATAGTCAATATGGTCCAGCATTGTCTCATGCAGCCTCTTATAAAATTCCGATTTCCCCTCATTTGGTGCATAGATTCCTACTATCAAAAATTTTTCTCCTTGTGATTGTATTTCGATCGCCAAGATTCTTCCTTGTTCATCCTTAAACACAAACTTTGGTGCTAGGCTCTCCTTTGCATAGATCACTACTCCTCTTTTTTTAACCTTGTCCGATGAGATAAATTCTTGGCCTAGTCTCTTGTTGATTAAGACTCTCCTGTGGAGCCTAGTCACGTGTGTTTCTTGAAGGCAAATGACGTCCAATTGTTCCTTTCTCAATATATGAAAAATCCTTTTCCTTTTTTCGGGGGAATTTGCGCCATGAATGTTCCAGCTGAAGAGCTGCAGAGACATCCTGGACCAATTTGTTAAGCAATAGGGTTGTCTCCCTTATCGTCTATGTCTGGAAGTGGATCTGGTTTTGCACCAGGCGGAGGAGGTGGCCAGGTGCCTGCTACTCCCTTCCGAAGGTCCTCCCCGTGGTCGTTAAGGAACTTTTCTTGCTCCTCTGCTGTTCTGATTCTCACCTTCTTCCCTTTCAAGGTAAAAGATAGTCCTTGAGGAAATTCCCACCTGTAAGGGATTGTGTTGTTTCTCAATAAGCTTGCCAAGTCTTTATATGTAGTTCTTAAGTCCAACAGCTGTTTTGGTATATCTCTGAAGATTTCTGCTGTCTTCCCCTGAATCACCAATGAGTTTTTAAAATGCAGGCCGAGTATATTATCTTTTTCTTGCTTAGATCTCAAAATGATCAAGCAGTCTCTTGGTTTGTCTTTCTTAGCCACTCTTCCCAATCTAAAGGCGGTGACAATTTTAAACTCCTTCTCTTCTGTTAGGCCCCAGAACTTGGATATTTCTGTAGTCAGAATGCCTTAAACTTTGGAAACGCTTGCGATTTCTGTTCGAGCAAAAACACATGAATGTACCTGGAAAAAGAATCAATTAGATCCATGAAGTACCTTGCTCCTCCTAAAGAGGGCGCAAGTGGCCCAACCAGGTCCGCATGCACTAGCTGGTAGGGTTTGGAAGCCTGCCTGCTAGACTCCTTGCCTTTTGGAGCAACCTTCACCTTGTTCTCTGCACAAGATACACATTTCATGTGAAATTTACAGGGTTTGATGTTCAAACCCTCAACCACCTCTGGCATCTTGGCCAGTGCCTTCCAAGAGAGGTGACAAAACCTTCGATGTGCATCGTGAATGCAACCTGCATGAAGAACTTTGTTAGTTTGTGCAACACAACAAGAATCAGCATTAGACACAACAGCAGTGTCGTCATAAGTTATATGGAACAAACCATCCATAAACTTTGAATGCAAATAGTCCTCTTTGCCTTTACTGATGACACAGACGCTCCTCTTGAAGGAAATCTGAAAACCACGACCAGTAAGCTGTGGGACACTGAGCAAGTTGCTTGCAGCTCCTGGAACAAAAAGTACATTACTGATGGTAGTGTGCAGACTTGCAAGTTTCACAGTCCCTTCTCCTGCAATTTGCAACGTCCTTCCATCAGCCAGGTGGATCTCACCTTCCTGAGGCTTGAAGGAGATAAACAGGTGGCGGTCCTTCGAGATGTGGCGGCTCGCACCTGAATCGACAATAAACCTGCCTTTGGCTGTTGGAGCAGTCTTTACAGCAAACAAACCCTTGTTTTCCACCTGTGTGGGCTTTTGCAGCTTGCCCCCCTGCTCCTGACCAGCAGACTTGCCTTTAGCCTTTGGTGAAGCTGTGCCAGCAAACATAGCCTTGTTTTTCCCTGGCGCGGGCTCTTCACCCTCCCTCTGCTTCTGGCCATCTGCAGACGCCTGCCTGTGTTTACCTTTGCCTTTCCGGCCTCTGCAAAGGCGATGACCTTGGTTCCCACGAGAAACAGAGCTCTCAGCTGCCGACTCCTCGGCTCCCCCTGGAGGCTGGAACGCTGCCTGGGATGACGTGACGGTCAGCTCCCCCTGCAGCTTGCAACTGGTGCCCTCAGCATCACTCGCATTCTGGGAAACAGCTAGGACCTCCGATGCAGTCAAACTCTGGGCTGGGATTACTGGCTGGTGAGCAGCTTTCAAAGCATTCCACATCCCATGTGCTGTGGTGTTGCCAGCAAGCGTCTTAATTTCCTCAAGAGAGACGGATAAGACTATTACGTCAATGGCCTTCGAATTCTGGCCTTTCCATCTATCTGTCAGAGGAACTGGAGGGGGCTCACTCACGGTATGCCACACCCCAAACTGACGCAGCAAACATTCACACCATTTTGCCCAGGTTTTATAATTCTGCCCATCCAACAGTGGCTTCAGAAGCTTGGAAAAACTCCATTTCCAGCTTTTTGCTTTAGCCGTGAGTCTTTTTAACTTCAGAGACTCCTTATCTTGGCAGCCATTAATCACGAAGCCTCTCTGGCGCGGCTCCCAGGCCAATTAAGCCCTGCCGGAGATCAAAGACTCCTTCCGAGGTAAACAGAAACATCCTGTGAACAGGACATGCGCAGACTCTGTGACTCACAAAGCCTGCTCCCTTTTAAGGTGGAACGGAAATATCCCAACAATTTGTCGGACAACACGAGGAATATAATTAATATTTTGGAGAAGTTACAAGAAGAAATTAATACTAAAGCTGTTTTGATTTTTGTGGATGCCGAGAAAGCCTTTGACAATATTTCTTGGAGCTTTATGAAGAAAAATCTTTGGGGGATGGGGGTTGGTCAAGAATTTGAAAACGGTATAAGTGCAATTTATTCAGAACAAAAAGCTAAGTTAATAGTGAACAATGTGGTGACAGATGAATTTAAGATAGAGAAAGGGACACGACAAGGCTGCCCAATCTCCCCATTACTTTTTATCTCGGTCCTGGAGGTTCTGTTAAACATGATTAGAAGGGACCATTTGATCAAAGGTATAATGGTCGGAGCTAAACAATATAAATTGAAAGCTTTTGCAGATGACCTTGTATTGACATTACAGGAGCCAGAATCTAGTACTAAAAGAGTTTTAGAAGTGATTCATGAATTTGGTGATGTGGCAGGATTTAAGTTGAACAAATCAAAAACTAAAGTTTTGGAAAAAAATCTAACAATAATTGAGAAAGAGAAGTTTTAGATTGAGACAGGTTTAACAGTGGTTAAGAAAGTTAAATACTTGGGGATTAACATGACAGCTAAAAATGGGAATTTGTTTAAAGATAACTATGAAAAATGTTGGACGGAGGTTTAAAAAGATTTAGAGATATGGTCAAATTTGAAGCTTTCCTTGCTGGGTCGAATTGCTGCTATAAAGATGAATGTATTGCCAAGAATGTTGTTTTTATTTCAATCATTACAAATTGTAGACAAGATGGATTGTTTCAAGAAGTGGCAGAAAGATATTTCTAGATTTGTTTGGCAGGGCAAAAAGCCCAGAATAAAATTTAAAATATTAACTGATGTTAAAGAAAGAGGGGGGTTTGCCCTGCCAGACTTTAAACTTTATTACGAATCAGCAGCTTTCTGCTGGTTGAAAGATTGGCTACTTCTTGAAAATACTGACATTTTGGATTTAGAAGGTTTCAACAACGTCTTTGGGTGGCACGCATATTTGTGGTACGGCAAGGTTAAAGCCCATAAAGCATTTAAAAACCATATTGTCAGGAAAGCATTGTTTAATGTCTGGACAAGATACAAAGACTTACTTGAAAATAGAACCCCAAGGTGGTTGTCACCAATGGAGGCGAAGGCTCAGAAAAAGCTCAATATGGAGGCCAAGTGGCCGAAATATTGGGAAATTTTGGAGCAGGAAGGAGACAAATTGAAGTTGCAGAGTTTTGAGAAACTAAAAGATAAAGTGCGAGACTGGCTTCATTATTATCAAATAAGAGAGGCCTTTAATCTAGATAAAAAAATTGGCTTCCAGGTGGAAAAATCAAAACTGGAAACAGAACTGTTAGAACCTAAAACTAAGATTTTGTCCAAGATGTATAACTTGCTGCTAAAATGGAATACTCAGGATGAAATAGTCAAATCTGCTATGATTAAATGGGCACAGGATGTCGGACATAACATTATGTTTGATGACTGGGAACAGTTGTGGACCACTGGTATAAAATTTACGGCATGTAATGCCCTGAGAGAGAATATTATGAAAATGATTTATAGGTGGTACATGACCCCAGTCAAGCTTGTAAAAATCTATCACTTGCCTGATAATAAATGTTGGAAATGTAAAGAGACAGAAGGTACTTTCTTTCACCTTTGGTGGACGTGCCCAAAGATTAAGGCTTTCTGGGAAATAATATATTGTTGGTACTAAAGGGTTAAGAGGTAACAAGTCGCTCTAATCACTGAGCAGCTGGAAGTCATTAAGCATCCAGGAATGTGAGTTAGTTTGTATAAATAGTCAGTTCACCCGTGTGTTTCTTCCGCTCTCCCCCCGTGTTTGCTGATATGAGTTAAGTTTAGAGTAACGTTTTCTTTATGCCGGAGATAAAAGCATGTGTGCTTTATCACCAGGGTTTTTTCTTTTGTAAATAAAGTTTTTTTCTGAGTTCCAAAGTGCTTGCTCCAGGATTCTTCATTGAAAGGCACTGACTCTCCTGCCTCCTTCAACCGCTGCACGAAATTCTCTGCTGAGATAGGATTTATGGCGTTGGAAGCGCACTGGACGTTTACTTAACATTAAACTAATTAAAGTTTAATGGACATATATAATGAACTGAAAAAGGTATTTAAATATACCTTCCCGAAGAAACCAGAGGCCTTTCTCTTGGGTATTGCCGGCCATTTGGTGCCAAGGAAGGATAGAACTTTTTTTCTGTATGCAACAACAGCAGCAAGAATACTCATCGCAAAGTACTGGAAGACGCAAGATTTACCCACTCTGGAAGAATGGCAGACGAAGGTGATTGACTACATGGAACTGGCAGAAATGACTGGCAGAATCCGAGACCAGGGAGAAGAGTCGGTGGAAGAAGATTGGAAAAAATTTAAAGACTATCTACAGAAATACTGTAAAATTAATGAATGTTAAAAGGACGTTGGATTGGAAATAAGTGGTGTTAGTAAGAAGATTAATAAGAATATGTAAACTTGGATTGATAATGAAGGGAATTATATTTTTATCATAGTTTAAGATGCTGAATAAGGTTAGATGAAAGAGGGCAAGAACTTGCTGAACTAAATATCTGAATTGGAATACAGAAAGGGATGTGTGAGGAGGTCAAAAAACTAGTGAATAGGATACAATATTTGGAGGTATAATTTTTCTTTTTTTCTTTTTTCTTGGGGTGGGTTGGTGCTTGTTATGACTTCTTTTTCTTTTTGGTAACTAACTTTCTGTTGACTATCTGTTTTGCTTTGTATTTCTTATTACTTTTGAATTCTTTTTTTTCTCTGTGCTATGTATTTTATGTTTAAAACCTGTTTAAAATTTGTTTATGAAATTTAATAAATATATCTTTTTTTAAAAAAGATGTTGTTCATGATACTACTTAATGGGTCAGACAGTAAGTCCTCCATTTTTTTTATAATATATTGCCGGTAGGCCGTCTGGCCCTGGTGGCTTTCCTATCTTTGCTTCCTTAATTGCTCTTTGCATTTCGTACGATGTAATAGGGGCATTCAACAGTTCTTTTTGTTCTTTAGTAAGTTTCGGAAGACAGTTCTGTTCTAAATGTTCTCTAACTTCTTCTGTTGTTTCATTTCCTTCCTTATAGATTTCTCTAAAGAATTCGAGAAATCGTTTCTCTATATCTTTAGGGTTGTTTATTATTTTGCCTTTGCACTTAACTCTATTTATATGCCTTCCTGCCTCTCTCTCCTTTAATTGCCATGCTAATAACCAGGCTCAGGTTCTGTTTCAGGCTGTGTCTCTGTTTCAGGCTCTGGCGCTGTATCAAACACTGTTGCAGACTCAGGCTGTGGCACTATGGCTGTAGCTGTGGCTCTGGTTCTGTTTCAGGCTCTGGCACTGTATCAAGCACTGTTTCAGGCTCAGGCTCAGGCTCAGGCTTCTGCTCTTTATTAGGCTTTGTCTCAGTCTTTGGCTCTAGCACTTATTCTAGCTCTATTTCAGGCTCGGCCTGTGTCTCAGCCTTTGTCTCTGTTTCACGCTGTTTTTCTGTTTCAGGCTCCGACGCTGTTTCAAGCCTTGTACAGTGGAGCCCCGCAAGACGAATGCCTCGCAAGACGGAAAACCCGCTAGACGATAGGGTTTTCCTTTTTGGAGGTGCTTCGCAAAACAAATTCCTATGGGCTTGCTTCGAAAGACGAAAATGTCTTGCGAGTTCCTGCGGGTTCCCCCCCTTTCCCCCCTTTTCCCCAAGCCGCTAAGCCGCTTATCAGCTGATCCTAAGCCACTAAGCCGCTTAACAGCTGATCCGCTAAGCCGCTTAACAGCTGATCCGCTAAGCCGCTTATCAGTTGATCCACTAAGCCGCTTAACAGCTGATCTGCTAAGCCGCTTATCAGCTGATCCGCTAAGCCGATAAGCCGTTTATCAGCTGATCCGCTAAGCCCGCTAAGCCGCTAATAGCGCTAATCCGCTAAGCCGCTAATGGGCTTGCTTTGCAAGACGAAAAAACCGCAAGACGAAGAGACTTGCGGAACGGATTCTTTTTGTATTGTGAGGTACCACTGTATCTGCCTCTGCCTCTGTTTCAGGCTCTGGCACTCTATCACGCACTGTTTCTGGCTCTGGCTCTGGCTCTGGCTCTCTTTCAGGCTCTGGTTCTGAATTAAGGTTTTGTTCTGGCTCTGGCTGTGTCTCTGGATCTGGCTGTGTCTCTGCTTCAGGCTCCTATGCTGTATCAAGCACTGTATCAGGCTCTGCCTCTCCCTCTGCCCCTGGCTACCTTTAAGCGTCAGGCTCAGTTTCAGACAGTGTCTCTGTTTCAGGATCCAGCACTCTATCAAGCACTATTTCAGACTCAGGCTGTGGATCTCGGCTGTGGCTGTGGATCTCGGCTGTGGCTCTAGGCTCCGTCTGTGGCTCTGGCTCTCTTTGACGGTCTGGTTCTGAATGAAGATCTGGTTCTGACTCTGATTCAGGGTCTCATGATGGCTCTTCCTCTGCCTCTGACCCAGCTATGTTTCAGGAACTGCCTCTCTTTCAGGCTCTGGTTCTGAATTAGGGTTTTGTTCTGGCTCTGGCTGTGTCTCTGGCTCTGGCTCCAGCTCCAGCACTGTATCAAGTACTGCTGCAGACTCAGGCTGGCTCTAGGCTGTGGCTGCAGCTACGTTTTGTGCTCCGGCCCTGTATCAAGCCCCATTTCTGGCTCTGGCTCTGGCTTTCTTTCAGCTCTGGCTCTGAATGAGGCTCTGGCTCTGATTCATGGTCTCACTCTGACTCTGATTCAGGGTCTCGCTCTGGCTCTAGCTCTGGCTCTGGCACTCTATCAAGGACTGTTTCAGGCTCAGGCTCTGTTTGAGGCTGTGTCTCTGTTTCAGGCTCCGGCATTGTATCAAGTACTGTTGCAGACTCAGGCTGTGGCTCTAGGCTGCGGCTGTTGCTCTGGTTCGGGCTGTGGCTCTTTTTCAGGCTCTGGTTCTGAATGAGGGCTTGGTTATGGCACTGATTCAGGGTCTCGCTCTGTCTCTGGCTGTGTCTCTGTTGCACCTCAAACGGTGGTTTGTTGTTGTTGTTGTTGTTGTTGTTATTTTCTTTCTGGGGTGGGACAAATGTTTAGTTGGGGCGGGGATTATTTTAAGTTTAGCATAATTGTTTCTTGCTTTGTTTTTCTTTTACTATTTTTTTAGGTTATTGTATAGTTTGTATTTTGCTTTTTAAGGGGAAAGGGTCAGGGCTGCCTGGGAGGGGGCCTCAGCCAACAGAATGGCTGGGGCAGGTTCCCTACGGGGGGATGTATAGGAACACCCAATCTCTGTTATCGCGGGTGGGAGGAGCAGTTGCGCTAAGACCAGACCACGTCTTTACCGAAGATCTGGTTCTGACTCTGATTCTGATTCTCTGATTCTGGCTCTCTATCAAGGGCTGTTTCAGACTCAGGCTGTGGCTGTTGCTCTGGTTCTGGCTCTGGCTCTTTCTCAGGCTCTGGTTCTGAATGAGGGCTCTGGTTCTGGCACTGATTCGGGGTCTCGCTCTGGCTCTGGCACTCTATCAAGGACTGTTTCAGACTTAGGCTGTGGCTCTGGCTCTGGCTCTGTTTCCATTCTTACAATAGAATGTACACAAAACAATAATCCTTTCTATATAAATTTCCCAATACATTCCGAAAACATAATAAATCCTTCATTGTTGTCCCCCTCTTTTTAGTTCCTTTATCACTCAAATGCTAGCACGGAATCAAAACTATTATTGTATTTTTGAACGTATCTTGTATAACCATCCCATTTTTCTGCAAATTTTTGCTTTGAGATTCCTCTGAGTTTGCTAGTCAATTGAGCCGTCTCCACCAATTCCTGTAATTTGATTTGCCAATCTGTTATTTTTGGAGCCTCGTGATCTTTCCATCCCTTGGCCACAAGTATACGAGCTGCTGCGGTTACATACAAGAATACCTCTCTTAGATTGTTTGGGATCTCTTTATCTAAAATACTTCATAGAAATGCCTCCGGATTTTTCGTAAAAGTTATCCCCATCATCTTTTTTAATTCATCGTATATTCCTCCCCCCGCAAAAAAATCTTAATCTTTTCACACGTCCACCACATGTGGCTCATGTCACCGTTAATTTCCTCCACATCTCCAACAAGCATTCGCCAAATTTTTATACATTCTTGATCATCTGGAAGGAGTGAGGTACCACCTATGAGCCATTTTCATCATGTTCTCTCTTATATTAGAGCTGGCTGTAAATTTCAAATTTACATTCCATCAGTTTTCCCCATTGTCAGGGGCTGCCTCAGGTCTCAGCTCACAAAAGACCAACGCCAAGCTCTTCTTATATACAAGGATTTTATTGCAGTTCATTATTGGTTCCACAACCGAGGCGCGCAGCCCCGCATCTCTTAGCCTAGACGTTTGAAGTCCCCTCTGAATCGGTCCCGCCTCTACACCAGTTTAAGAGGCTTGTGCTAGACCACCTCTTCCTGTCCTTTCTTTTCCGCAGGGTCTTCCTGCCCCCCTGGGTTCCTTCCCTCCTGCTTTCCCCTGACGCGGATCCCTCAGATGCCTGCTCCCCCCTCCTTCGTGCTTTGGGGCCAGACTCCTCCTCCGGGCTCTCTGCATTTCCGCGCACCTCCACATTTGAACTTGGCGCGCGTTCGCTACCCCTGACCTTCCTTTTGACAGTTACACTACTCCCTGTACTACTCTCCGCCCCTTCCGGCAGGACGTCCTGCCCCGATCTCCTTCCCCTGTCTCCTTCCTGCTCTGCTCCGTGTGTCACACTGGGAACTCCACCCTTCTCACTCCGTTCCTCCTGGGAAGCTGACCCCGATCTCCCACTCCCACTCGGGGTTTCCCTGCTGCTTCCCTGCTCCTGGCAAGTCCCCCCTATGACCCCCCTTGGCTTGACCAGGGGCGCCCCCTTCTGGGAATCCTCTGATTCACTTGAGAGACTCATGGAAGACCTCAAGTCATTGTCATCCTCTTCCTCACTGTCCTGGGTTTCTTCCCCATCGCTCTCCGTCTCCCCCCTCACCTGTGCCTCTGTCCCTGAACCCCTGACACCCATCTTTTAGCATAATTGGACGGGCCACATCTTGGGCCCACTTTATCACTGAAGCCTTAACCTCCTCATCCATTACTTTGTAGTCTAAAAGAAGTCTATACATTTTTGCGATTATTTTGGTTTTACTATTCAGTAGTTCTCTTTCCAATCTTGAAGGCTCCTTTTCAAAACCTATCTGCTTATCTTGTCTGAACACTTCATTCACCTGGAAGTAATCTAGCCAACTAGAAAAGTGATCTTTTATTTTCTCATAACTTATCAATATTAGTTCACCCTCCTCCCTGTTACGCTATTGAAGCAATGCAGCCGCGAGCTGCTGGTAGCTTGAAAACAAAACATAATGGGAATGTTGGGACTGTTCCGTGGGAAACAGAGGTCAATTCACAGTGCAGAGGGCACCAGAATTAGCTCAGAGTGTAATATGAGCTGGACAGGAAGTGTTTGTTCTCTCTCGACTGCAAGGGTATGAAGAGAGCAGTCATGTTTTCTGTAATGCTGCAAAGACAGAAATAAAGGCATGTAAATACGTTTCTGTCTATCTCTTTCCCCTGCCCGGGGGGGGCAGGAAAGAGTGGTGTGTCCTTCTCACGTTGGGGAGGATCGCCGATCGTGACCTTGCCTGGATCCTGCCGGGAAAGCAGACAGGGAGGTCAACCGGAGATTCAAGCCGGGTGCCTGGAGAGTGGCCAGTTTCTTCTGATAACAGCTTGAATCCCAACAGCAACAAGGTTTTCAGTCCTTGCAGCAACGTTTGATTTGTTCGCTCCGCAAGTCCATTCATCAATGGCGATCTAGGCGTTGACAAGTCATGCTGGATTCCCTTCTCAGTCAGGAAAGCTTCAAACTGCTGAGAAGTGAACTCCCCGCCCCGATCAGTAAAGAGACAGCCAATACGTTTACCGTGAACATTCTCCAACCAAGCACAGAATGCCTTGAACTTAGGAAACGCTTGCGATTTCTGCTCGAGCATAAACACATGAATGTACCTGGAAAAAGAATCAATTAGAACCATGAAGTACCTTGCTCCACCCAAAGAGGGTGCAAATGGACCAACCAGGTCTGCGTGCACTAGCTGGTAGGGTTTGGAAGCCTGCCTGCTAGACTCCTTGCCTTTTGGAGCAACCTTCACCTTGTTCTCTGCACAAGATACACATTTCATGTGAAACTTACAGGGTTTGATGTTCAAACCCTCAACCATCTGTGGCATCTTGGCCAGTGCCTTCCAAGAGAGGTGACAAAACCTTCTGTGTGCATCGTGAATGCATCCTGCATGAAGAACTTTGTTAGTTTGTGCAACACAACAAGAATCAGCATTAGACACAGCAACAGCACCATTGTCATCATAAGTTATACAGAACAAACCATCAATAAACTTTGCATGCAAAATGTCCTCTTTGCCTTTTCTGATGACACAGACGCTCCTCTTGAAGGAAATCTCAAAACCACGCCCAGTAAGCTGTGGGACACTGAGCAAATTGTCTGCAGCACCTGGAACATATAGTACATCTTTGATGGTAGTGTGCAGACTTGCCAGTCTCACAGTCCCTTCTCCTGCGATTCGCAGCGTCTTTCCATCAGCCAGGTGGATCTCACCTTCTTGAGGTTTGAAGGAGATAAAGAGATGGCGGTCTTTTGAGACATGGCGGGTACACCCCGAATCAATAACAAACCTGCCCTGGGCCTTTGGAGCAGTCTTTCTGGCAAGCAAAACCTTGTTTTCCACCGGCGTGGGCTTTTGCAGCTTGCCCCCCTGCTCCTGGCCATCAGACATGCCTTTAGCCTTTGGTGAAGCTGTGCCAGCAAACCAAGACTTGTTTTCCACTGGTGTGGGCTCTTCACCCTCCCTCTGCTTCTGGCCATCTGCAGGCATCTGCCTCTGTTTACTTCTGGCCTTCCGGTATCTGTGAGGATGACCTTGGCTCCCATGAGAAACAGAGTTCTCAGCTGCCGACTCCTTGGCTCCCCCTGGAGGCTGGAATGCTGCCTGGGATGACATCACAGTCAGCTCCCCCTGCAGCTTGCAACCGGTGCCCTCAGCATCCCTGCATTCACTCACATTCTGGGAAACAGCCAGGACCTCCGATGCAGTCAAACTCTGGGCTGGGATGACTGGCAGTTGGACTATCTTCAAAGCATTCCACATCTTACGTGCAGTCACGTTGCCAGCTAACGTTTTAATTTCCTCCAGAGAGACGGACAAGACTATTACGTCAATGGCCCTCGAATTCTGGGCTCTCCATCTATCTGTCAGAGGAACTGGAGGGGCTTCAGACACAGTATGCCACACTCCAAACTGACGCAGCAAACTCTCACACCATTTTGCCCAGGTTTTATAATTGTGCCGATTTAACTTTGGGCACTCAGCAGCCTCAGAAGCTTGGAAAAACTCCATTCCAGTTCTGTTCTAAATGTTCTTTAACTTCTTCTGTTGTTTCATTTCCTTCCTTATAGATTTCTCTAAAGAATTTGAGAAATCGTTTCTCTATTTGATTAGGGTTGTTTATTATTTTGCCTTTGCACTTAACTCTATTTATAAGCCTTTCTACCTCTCTCTTCTTTAATTGCCATGCTAATAACCAGGCTCAGGTTCTGTTTCAGGCTGTGTCTCTGTTTCAGGCTCTGGCGCTGTATCAAACAGTGTTGCAGACTCAGGCTGTGGCACTATGGCTGTAGCTGTGGCTCTGGTTCTATTTCAGGCTCTGGCACTGTATCAAGCACTGTTTCAGGCTCAGGCTTCTGCTCTTTATTAGGCTTTGTCTCAGTCTTTGGCTCTAGCACTTATTCTAGCTCTATTTCAGGCTCGGCCTGTGTCTCAGCCTTTGTCTCTGTTTCACACTGTTTTTCTGCTTCAGGCTCCTATGCTGTATCAAGCACTGTATCAGGCTCTGCCTCTCCCTCTGCCCCTGGCTACATTTAAGCGTCAGGCTCAGTTTCAGACAGTGTCTCTGTTTCAGGATCTAGCACTCTATCAAGCACTATTTCAGACTTAGGCTGTGGATCTCGGCTGTGGCTCTAGGCTCCGTCTGTGGCTCTGTCTGTGGCTCTGGCTCGCTTTCAGGGTCTGGTTCTGAATGAAGATCTGGTTCTGACTTTGATTCAGGGTCTCATGATGGCTCTTCCTCTGCCTCTGACCCAGCTATGTTTCAGGGTCTGGCTCTCTTTCAGGCTCTGGTTCTGAATTAGGGTTTTCTTCTGGCTCTGGCTGTGTCTCTGGCTCTGGCTCCAGCTCCAGCTCCGGCACTGTATCAAGTACTGTTGCAGACTCAGGCTGTGGCTCTAGGCTGTGGCTGCAGCTATGTTTTGCGCTCTGGCCCTGTATCAAGCCCTATTTCTGGCTCTGGCTCTGACTCTGGCTTTCTTTCAGCTCTGGCTCTGGTTCTGATTCAGGTCTCGCTCTGGCACTGGCACTCTATCAAGGACTGTTTCAGACTCAGGCTGTGGCTGTGGCTCTGCCTCTGTTTCAGGCTCAGGCTCTGTTTGAGGCTGTGTCTCTGTTTCAGGCTCCGGCACTGTATCAAGTACTGTTGCAGACTCAGGCTGTGGCTCGTGGCTGTGGCTGTTGCTCTGGTTCGGGCTGTGACTCTTTTTCAGGCTCTGGTTCTGAATGAGGGCTTGGTTATGGCACTGATTCAGGGTCTCGCTCTGTCTCTGATTGTGTCTCTGTTGCACCTCAAACGGTGGTTTGTTGTTGTTGTTATTTTCTTTCTGGGGTGGGACAAATGTTTAGTTGGGGCGGGGATTATTTTAAGTTTAGCATAATTGTTTCTTGCTTTGTTTTTCTTTTACTATTTATTTAGGTTATTGTATACTTTGTATTTTGCTTTTTAAGGGGAAAGGGTCAGGGCTGCCTGGGAGGGGGCCTCAGCCAACAGAATGGCTGGGGCAGGTTCCCTACGGGGGGATGTATTGGAACACCCAGTCTCTGTTATCGCGGGTGGGAGGAGCAGTTGCGCTAAGACCAGACCACGTCTTTACCGAAGATCTGGTTCTGACTCTGATTCTGATTCTCTGATTCTGGCTTGTTGGGTGTAGTGAAGGGTTAACCTTCTGTGCCTCAAGCCTGAGAGGAGGCGCTTACAAGGGAAGTAAGCCAGGACGTGACAAAAGCAGCTTGGAATGCTGTGAGCTGAGTGGGAACCGAAAGCAGTTCAGCCGCTGCACTGAGAGAGAAGGACGCAGAGAAAATGCAGCTTGAATCTGATGGTCTTTATGAATTGTAAACACACTATATTTGAGCAAATAAAGGGATAGTAGGACAGAAGAAACGTGTGGGACTTGTTTACTGCTCTCTCGACACACGCCGCTGTGTACTTCTGCTAATTGCTTTACGATCTACAGAGGCTCCCAGGGGAAGCGTGGCTGGGCGCCGAACAATAAAGCAATAAATCTACCGAACATGGCTCTCTATCAAGGGCTGTTTCAGACTCAGGCTGTGGCTGTGGCTGTTGCTCTGGTTCTGGCTCTGGCTATTTCTCAGGCTCTGGTTCTGAATGAGGGCTTGGTTCTGGCACTGATTCAGGGTCTCGCTCTGGCTCTGGCACTCTATCAAGGACTGTTTCAGACTTAGGCTGTGGCTGTGGCTCTGGCTCTGTTTCCATTCTTACAATAGAATGTACACAAAACAATAATCCTTTCTATATAAATTTTCCAATACATTCCGAAAACATAATAAATCCTTAATTGTTGTCCACCTCCTTTTAGTTCCTTTATCACTCGAATGCTAGCACAGAGTCAAAACTATTCTTGTATTTTTGAACATATCTTGTATAACCATCCCATTTTTCTGCAAATTTTTACTTTGACATTCCTCTGAGTTTGCTAGTCAATTCAGCCGTCTCCACCAATTCCTGTAATTTGATTTGCCAATCTGTTATTTTTGGAGCCTCGTGATCTTTCCATCCCTTGGCCACAAGTATACGAGCTGCTGCAGTTGCATACAAGAATACCTCTCTTAGATTTTTGGGGATCTCTTTATCTAAAATACTTCATAGAAATGCCTCCGGTTTTTTCGTAAAAGTTATCCCCATCATCTTTTTTAATTCATCATATATTCCCCCCCAAAAAAACTCAATCTTTTCACACGTCCACCACATGTGGCTCATGTCACCGTTATTTCCTCCACATCTCCAACAAGCATTCGCCAAATTTTTATACATTCTTGATCATCTGGAAGGAGTGAGGTACCACCTATGAGCCATTTTCATCATGTTCTCTCTTATATTATAGCTGGTTGTAAATTTCAAATTTACATTCCATCAGTTTCCCCCATCTTTTAGCATAATTGGACGGCCCACATCTTGGGCCCACTTTCTCATTGAAGCCTTAACCTCCTCATCCTTTACTTTGTAGTCTAAAAGAAGTCTATTTTTTTGCGATTATTTTGGTTTTACTATTCAGTAGTTCTCTTTCCAATCTTGAAGGCTCCTTTTCAAAACCTATCTGCTTATCTTGTCTGAACACATCATTCACCTGGAAGTAATCTAGCCAACTAGAAAAGTGATCTTTTATTTTCTCATAACTTATCAATATTAGCTGACCCTCCCCCCCTTAATATTGTGTTATACGTTATCCAGTTCTCTTTGATGTTGTTGCTTTTTTTAACAGCGATTGCTTCTAGTGGAGAGTTCCATCTTGGGGTTTTCTGTTCCAAATATCTTTTGTATTTTCCCAATACCTTATATATAGCATTTCTTATTATATGATTTGAAAAACTCCTATGCGTCTTTATTTTCCCATAATTAAGATAGCCATGCCACCCAAAACGGGTGTTGAAGTAAAGCATTGCTTTTGCACATGACCATGGCATGATGGGAAGCATTGCTTCTGCACATAACTGTGGCATGATGGGAAGTCTTGCTTCTAAGCTTTGTTCTGCTCATGCTGCTCAAACCGTGCTGATGCTAAGACATTCCCTCATCACCCTGCTACGTTCTGTTCACCTTGAGTTCACACCATATCTATCTGTACTTACCCCTCCTTGTACATTCCTTTTCGTACCACTCTGGTACGGGCAGTCCGAAACCATGCCTGTGTAAACTCCGCGTTCCTTTTCCCAACCTTTAACCTGTCTATGATTAATGTCTTATATGCAATAATTAATGTCTTATATGCAACCCTTGCTTTGTACTTATGTTAATCAATCAGCAACAAGCACACACGTGGCAAACGCTGTATAATATCCAATAAAAGGGAGTCTCCGAGGCTTGCTCGAGAGACGCCTCCCGTATGACACCTACCTACTCGTCTGTCGTTCATTTCAACATCTGGTGACCCTCAACGTGCCAGATCCCTTTAAGCAGCCTCATACTTCACTCGACTTGAAAAGTCTTAGAGCGCTACACCGTGAGTATGGGGGGGGGGGGAGCTTACAAAGTCCCAAAAAGAGCATGCTAAAGAACTGTTTCATTTAGTCAGACAGAGAGTAGCAGGTGCGCATATTTCCTTGAAAGAAATTGTACGATTGTTATGTCATATTGCTTGTGAGTGCCCCTGGTACCCAGAAATAGGGTCCTTGGGGATGGAGACTTGGCAAAAAATCGTAAAAACCCTCTTCGCAGAACCGAGGGCTCCGATTCATTGTCTGCTCACTTGGCAGAAGTGTGCGGATGCCGTCGCTAGATTAGGTCCCCAGGCGTCTCCGTCGGCACCCGCACCAGACAATTCCCCACCAACTGCCCTGCCACCTGCCCTTTTAGCCGCAACAGACAATCTACCTCCTTACCCAAAACTTTTGCCTCCATCGCAACTTTCTCTAACCCCCCTTCACCTCAGCCCACATCCCCCACATCCCCCTTCCCTCCCTCCTTTGCCTGCTCCTACAGGAGCTGTGCGTGCTGCACTTTTTCAAGCTAGACAGGAAGGAATTCTTTCCTTGGAGGAGGAGGCGGGGTGGGCCGGGGAACTGCCGTCTGCTTTCCCTATTTCTTATACTAACCCTGGCACTGCGCAACAACAAATTATGTATGAGACGCTTCCTTATTCTATTCTGAGAGAATTAAGGAAAGCCATTACTGATTCCGGCCTAAAATCCACTTATGTGACAGGAATGCTGGAGGGAATAGCAACTGGTTATACAATGCTACCTCAAGATTGGAAAGATCTGATGCGCATGCTGTTATCCCCGGCTCAGTATGTAGTTTTTGAAAGTGAATGTAAGCATTGCGCAGTAGCCCTGGCTGATCCACAGCATTCAGCCAACCAACTCTTTGGTGCTGGTCCGTATGATAATATACCAGCCCAAGCGCAATTAACACCTTTACATTTTAGTCGCACCGCGACCTGTGTGCAACGCGCCTTTCGCAAAGTCCCTGTCTCAGGACAACCACTTAGCTCCTTTGTTAATATTAAGCAAAAACATTCGGAGCCCTACCATCAATTTATAGATAGATTGAAAGAATCAGTCACTAGGCAGATTGATGACACTACAGCTCAAAATGAATTGATGAAAAAATTGGCTTTCGGAAATGCAAGTACTGACTGCAAAAAGGCTTTGCAGTCGATCATACATCGCCCAAAATATGACCTGGCCGATATGATTCAAGCCCGTGCAGATGTTGGAAGCCAGAGTCATGCGATGTCCTTGCTTGCCGGTGCCATCCAGGCTGGCAACAAGCCCACTGGGAACTGCTTCAACTGCAAGCACCCAGGTCATTTTGCTAAACAATGCAGAGCCCCTGGCGGGGGTGCAAACAGGAATGGTGATGCCAATAAGGGTAAGCTTTCCAAGAAATGCCCGAAGTGCGGTAAAGGCTATCATTGGGCAAATCAGTGCAGGAGTTCGGGAAACTCCTTAGGGGCCCCACTCCTGGGCCAGGACAAATAGGGAGCCCTCCGCCGTTAGTCTCCACTATTAAAACCATCTCAAAGGATACACGCTCTGATTTTACCATCGACTTAATTAATCAAGAAACCAAAGACACTGTTTTACCTGGTGAAATTGTGCTTATGCCCACCCAATTGGCGGTCCCACTACCTCCTAAAGTCGCAGGTTTAATTTTACCCAAATTTTCTGCGGCAAAAGAAGGAATCCAGGTTATTCCAGGAGTTCTGGATCCTGACTATGTGGGCACAATAATGGTTCAACTTTGGAGCCACATGCCCATGCAGTTAAAGAAGGGTGAGTCCTGGGCGCATTTGGTGGTGCTCCCTTCTCACCCTACTGTTTCTATTATTGATAGTAATTTGCACGAGCTCTCTCCTTTTTCTCCACAGCTGTTAGCTGTAATCCAGTGGATTGGTCATCAGAAACTTCTTCGTAAGTACAAGATAAATGGCAAGGTTCTGGAAGGCTTGATTGACACAGGCGCGAACATTTCTGTAATTTCCAGTAGTTGCTGGGACCCCACGTGGCCCCTTGAGTCTGCCTCTGCAGTTTGGGGTGTAGGTGGACCTCAAACCTCTTCCAAAAGCGTACAGTGGCTGCCTGTTTCTCTGCCTGATAGCTCTGAAACCATTGCATATATCCAGCCTTGTGTGTTAAAAATCCATCTCAATCTGTGGGGCAGAGACTTACTACAACAATTACAAGCTACCATTCAATTAAATGAGTAAGCTTGCACTCCCCCTCCACCGGAAATCAACCACCCCGGTGTGGGTAGAACAATGGCCCATAACGGGGGGAAAGCTATTTGCTTTAGTGCTCATTTTCAGCGTTTTGTTTTTGCCTCTTTCTGCTTCCGCTCTTAATAGCGGTAACTCCACACCAGCAAATGTGTGGGAATCTTTTGCAAAGACCCTCAATATTTCTTCCTTTTGCCTAACCCAACAGGTATCAATAGGTGAAATCCTTGGCTCCTGCCTTATCCCTGTTTGCCATGACCCTTTTGACATACAAAATGATACCTGGTTTTTCTCATCCCTACCCCAAAATGATTCTCTCCGCACCCTTGGTTATTCCGGTTACCACAACTGGGGTAACCAAGTGCGCCGACGCCCACCTTTGGCCATTGATTTGTTGACCCCATACGTGGCTTCTTTTAATGTCACCTGTGCCCGTATGGTCAATTGCATAAAATCCAATTGTGTGAAAATGGGCAAGGATAATTTCCACTGCTCTAATTATGTAAATATTTCTTATGTATATAAATACAAAGAACTACCTGCTGGCTGGTTCTGGACGTGTCCTGGCTATACATTTAATTACATTCCAGCAAACATCAGCCATGGCACACCCTGCTGCTTAAGCCGTTTGTCCATCGTATTACCCCAAAAGCATCATTTGACCCGCTCTCAATATCGCCGCTCTATTGCATTGACTAACGATTGCGACGATTCAATTTCTCTTCCCAGTAGGTCTGAATATATCTCTTTAGCTGTTTCTCTCCTTGGAGTCCCTGGATTGGCTGTACGCAATAGTAGGAACATTAACTCTTTAGCTTGTTCTGCAGCAAAAGCCCTGAATTTTACTTCTCAAGCGCTTCATCTTCTAAATAAAGAGCAGAGTGAACTCCAGCATGGTCTTCTGCAGAACCGCACTGCTATCGATTATCGCTTGATGCTTCATCATTATGGCTGTGAACAAGTGGATGACATGTGTTGTTTTAATATTACTGATAATTCCAAAGCCATCCAAAAGCAAATCTCTCATTTGCAAAATCTTACACACCACATTAAACAGGACGTTGGACTTACTCGCCTGTGGGACTCATTCACCCAGTGGCTCACTGGCTGGTTGCCAAACCTGAATTGGCTTCGTAATCTCTTTCAATATGCCATTATTATAATATGTATATTGATTTTGCTATGTTGCTTCCTCCAATGCATTCCTGGACTCATAAGTCTTTTGTCTTGGCTTCTCTCTCCCCCTCAGCCACCCAATAAAATCATTGCTGCCTACTTTACGAAATTGCAGCACCAGCAGTAAACATTAGGGGAGATGTGGCGAACTTATTTCGGGCATGCACTGGCATACCACGTATCCCGAAGTATTTTTGTCTTATTCACCCAGAACACCTCACAAATAAGAAAAGAAAGGGGGAGATGAAGGAAAGCATTGCTTTTGCACATGACCATGACATGATGGGAAGCATTGCTTCTGCACATAACTTTGGCATGATGGGAAGTCTTGCTTCTAAGCTTTGTTCTGCTCATGCTGCTCAAACCGTGCTGATGCTAAGACATTCCCTCATCACCCTGCTACGTTCTGTTCACCTTGAGTTCACACCATATCAATCTGTACTTACCCCTCCTTGTACATTCTTTTTCGTACCACTCTGGTACGGGCAGTCCGAAACCATGCCTGTGTAAACTCCACGTTCCTTTTCCCAACCTTTAACCTGTCTATGATTAATGTCTTATATGCAATAATTAATGTCTTATATGCAACCCTTGCTTTGTACTTATGTTAACCAATCAGCAACAAGCACACACGTGGCAAACGCTGTATAATATCCAATAAAAGGGAGTCTCCGAGGCTTGCTCGAGAGACGCCTCCCGTATGACACCTACCTACTCGTCTGTCGTTCATTTCAACCCAACAGGGTGTCATGACCTTCTAGATCTAAAATATCCCAATTTTAAAATAAATACCAATCTTTCAACCAGAGAAGACATGAGGCTTCGTAATATAGCTTCAAATCCGGTAACCCGTAGCCACCTCTTTCTACAGTATCTATTAATATCTTATGCTTTACTCTTGGTCTTTTACCCTTCCACAAAAATTTAGAAATTTCTTTTTGCCACTTGTTGATACTGCTGGTCTTTCCTGTAATTGGAATCGTTTGGAATAGAAAGAGTAGCTTCGGTAAAACTATCATTTTAATTACCGAAATACGGCCCAGGAATGATAAATTTAACCTTGTCCATGTCTCCAACTGTCTTTTGATATCTTTCCAACAATTGGTATAATTATCTTCATATAAAGACTCTCCTCCCTGGAAGAGAGGGGAGTGGTTGTGGACGGGAGCCCGAGCACCGCCCCTAGCAGGGGGCATAGCCCCCTGCCTCCACCTCACCTGGCTGGCGCCCACGCCCCTCGGGAGGCAGCCAACCAGGTGCCTCGGAGGGGGCGTGTTCAGCAGCCTTTTGCTGCGGTGCCAGCCTCTCCCCGGCCTCATTCTTCGCCATCGTCTCGTCGCGAGTGGAGTCATCACAGGGAAGAGCCACGAGGTTTGGAGTTGGGGGGGTCTGTGTGTGTGGAGGCTGCCTGGTTCCTGGCTTGCCTTTTAACTTTAGGAGGCTTGCGTGCGCTCATTGCTTTAATGCTTTTAAAAACCCAGGCATCCAGGTTTGCCTTGCTGTGTCCTCTTTTCCGTGTAAAAACCTACATTTAACCTTCTATTTCCTCCCACTCCTGGTGCTTGATTTGTTGGTGCGGTCTGAGTGTGAATTTCCTTTCTTAAGCTGCAGCTTGTTCCCTTGCCCAGCACGTGCCCCCAGCGAGGTCTAAGTGTGAGTGTGGCTCCGTCTTTCTTTCTCCCTCGTCTCCTCGCTTTCCTTCCCCTGCCTCTGCCTTGGTGTCTGTGCGTTTTTATTTAATTTTTGGCCAGCATGCGTGTACGTTTTCCCCTCTATTGCCCTTGCCTGCAATATTACAAGCCTTTACCATGGCTATGACTCCCACATGCCCTCTTTCTTTATTTTATATCAGTACCAATATGGTTATATCAAGAGCGATAGACGACTCATGTGAGACCGGAAGCGGCCGCGGACTGGAGAACCATGCAGTACATATAGAGATTATAGAAAGAATACATTGTATACAGCAACACAAAATAACGCAAATAACTACCATAATGATCACTAAAATCAATAAATGTCGAAGCCAACTTCCATCCGGAAGCCAAGAATATAAGAATTCTGATTCCAAGCTACATGGTAGGCTTCCTTTCTAGTTTACTAGCCATGCACTGGTGTCACTTCTATAGCACTGAGATTGGTCACTGTATGTTCCTGTAAGAGAACAAGAGCTATTAAAAGTGAATTTCAATGTATATTGACAGTTTGGATATATGCCCCATGATTCTTTCCCCTCCTTAATTTGAAAACAAATGGGGGCAGGCTCATGGAGGGTCAAGTGTACTGGAGGCCAAAAAGTTTGCTAAGGGGATATAATATTTGTAAATTGAAAAGATCCATTGACAGGCACATCATGAAGCATTATGCCTGAATGACTCGCAAAAGGGAGGCATGTGCATACACAAGCAACATTTAGAAGCATTCAATAAACTGGCAAACATAATCATATCTTGTACAAAAATATTATCCCTCCATATCTTATGATAATTTTCTCCCCTAAAAGTCTTATTCAACAACGCTGTTCTTCTAGTTCGAAAGTGGCTGAGCCGTGGATGCTGCCAGCCAGAGTAGGAAGCTGAAAACTGCTTGCCAGCTGATGAGGTGAAATATGGTGGTTTCAACTGTATTGGGTCGTCTGCTTCTCCTTGTATAACGGTGCAGCAAAGGATGGCAAGGCAAATGGTTAGGAAGGCGCATCCGCGGTTAAAGAGGCTCACCATGGCCGCACGCATCGAGCTGGAACCCACAAAGGCTTGTCCTCGACGTCCACTGCCGCGTACCCTCGTCCCCACGTGATCAGCGGGACAGGTCCATGCCACGGGGGATCAGGCAAACGTCAGTACACCACCAAGGGGCGGGGGAGTGCCTCCTCCTTCCTAAAATGCAATTAAGCGGGGGTATGGGTCCTAAGATGTGGATATAAAAAATGGTTAAGTACAAAAAGAACTTGGTGAACAGCCGAAGGGATATCTGCTGTTGGTATGCTTCGGCCGCCAAGCTGGTTAAGCAATAGTGTTTTGAACGTCAGGTGTGCTCTTTCTACTATAGTTTGACCTGTGGAGTTAAAGGGTATGCCATGAGTTAATTTCACATTCCACAACTTACAAAATTCCAAAAATGTTTTAGAAATATAAGCTGGACCATTATCAGTTTTGATACGCGCAGGTTTACCCATGACTGAGAAACAGCGGATAGTGTGCTGAATGACATGCCGAGCTGTTTCCCCCCTCATGGGCGTAGCCCATATGAATCCAGAGTGGGTGTCCACCGTGAGGTGAACCTTGGAGAGTGGAGCCAACACAGGTGTGTGTGTGACATCCATCTGCCAACACGCCAATGCAGACGTGCCCCTAGGATTGACAGCATCAAAAGGAATGGCCAGCTGAGATTTAGAAACAGAAGCACATTGGGAAACTATATCCCTTGCTTGGGCCAAGGGAATAGAAAAATGCTTTGCCAATGCTTTCTCAGGAAGGCGAAAGGTGTTATGACATAGTATAGGATCAGAAAAGAGAGAAAAGGTAGAAATGTCCCTCAAAGCCGCATCTGCTCTTGCATTGCCCTCTGCTAAATACCCTGGGTGTGATGTGTGGGAGCGAAGATGTGCAACATAATAAGGGAACTCTCTATGCTGAAGTAAGGCCTGCAGGGTAAGAAACAAGGAAAACAAGTCAGAATCCAAGGAAGGAGTTATATAAGATATTGGTAAAATAGCAAAAATGTGATATACATACTGAGTATCCACAATAAGATTGAAAGGTTGAGTAGGAAAGGATTGAAAGGCAAGAATCAGAGCTGCTAGCTCTGCTCGCTGAGCAGAAGACTGTGGAGGGGTAAATAAACATTTCCATTTTCCTCCCTCCTCCCACGTCACTACTCCCCTACTTCTTGTTCCATCCGTGAAAAGGGTCAGTGCAGAGGGGAGAGGTGTGAGAGACAAGGGGGTAGCCAAAACATAGGTGACCTGTGTCAGAAATGTCAAACGGTCATCCTTTGGAGGGTTAAAAATGATGACACCTATAAAATCATCTAAAGCAATTTGCACGGCAGCATTTGTTATGAATAAATGCTGCTGTTCAGTCTGTGAGAAAGGTAAATAAATTGAGGTAACATCATGACCGCTTAAAGTTATCGCTTGTGAACGTCCTTTGATAACAATGTCTGATGTGGATTCAACTATGGCAGTGTTTCCCAACCGGTGTTCCGCGGCACACTAGTGTGCCGCGAGACGTTGCCTGGTGTGCCGTGGGAGGGAGGCGGGCGAGAGGCCGCCCAGCGTGGGGCTCTCGCCGTCTGCCTGCCTGGCTGCCTGCGTGGCGCTGACGTCACGGGGCTGTAACGTGCCCCACATAGGCACACGCGGGGCGGCGAGTGAGCTCCCTCCCACATCCCATCGCCGGCTCTGCACCAGGCGGTAGAGCTCGGCGAAGTCGCCGCGCTGGAAGGCCAGCAGCGCGCGCGCCTTGGCCAGGCTCTCGCCCGCCTGCGCCTCCAAGCACGGCGCCTCGGCGTCGGGCGGCAGCGAGCCCAGGAAGCGGGCCAGCCGGCCGGGGTCGCCCGCCTGCAGCAGCGCCTCGCACACGCACGAGACCTGCTCCGCCGAGAAGCGCGGCGAGCGCGGAGGATCGGGAACGGCGGAGGCTAGCCCCGCGCTTGGAGAGGACGCAGCAGCCGTCGCCAAACCCGATCCTCCTCCTCCTGCTCCGCCGCCGTCCTCTGGCTCTCGGCCGGGAGGAGCCTGCGGCGACGGGGCGGGCGCCGAAGTTGGCAGAAGTTGGTGCGCCTCCTCGGCAGCGCCTTCGTCCTCCTCCTGCTGCCTCTGCTCTCCTCCGGCGGCGGGGGCGCGCCGCCCTCCCCGGCCGGGGGGCTCGGCGGGGCCCGCGGGGAAGGAGGCCATGTTCGCGGCGCGCGGGATCGCAGCCCCCCTCGCCCGCCTCCGGCCCGCTCCCCTCCCCCTGCGCGCTGCCCTAGCCGTGCGGGTCTCCTCCCCCTGCGCCGCCGTCCCCTTTCCACATCCTAGGAGCCGCGGTCCGCCTTCCCCCTGGGCCGCGGCGCGGCTCCCAGCCCGGGCTGGCCTCCGCCTCCTGGGACGCGCGCCCACTCCCGCAGCCCCCCAAACTTCGGAGCAACTCTCCAGACGCTTCTCCCCCACCTCGGTCTCCCTCCTTTCCACTTCTCTTCCCCCCTTCCTTCCCTCTTTCTTTCTCTTTCTCTCCCACCCGCCTTTCCTTCTATTAACTTTCCTTTCCCCTTCCCATGTAGAACACTCCCTGCAAATAAAAACCTAGCATATTTGGAAGAGGGATGCTAGCCTAACCATTACCTTCTATGCTGTTACTATTTTTTTTTTTTTTTTTTACATAAGTAAAAAGTGACCTTTCCCCATCTGGCATGGTGGTGTGCCTCGAGATTTTTTTCATGAAACAAGTGTGCCTTTGCCCAAAAAAGGTTGGGAAACACTGAACTATGGAATAAATGTTTTTTGGTGGGGTATGTGGTAGATGCAACCATTCTATAATGCAGATAGTCTTCTTCTTGTTCCGCCTGAGCATATAAAATTCCTGTTGGCAACAATGGTGTAGCAAACACTGCCAGATGCAGCTTGTGTGCAGCACCTCTAGGTGGCGCATGTGGAAAGGTTTCAATGCTTCACCCACAAAATGTTGACAAAGTGTAGGGGAGTTCCGCATGCCTTGAGGCAGGACAATCCACTGATATTGTTGGATGGGCTGCGAATTGTGATATGCTGGCAATGTAAAAGCAAACCGTTCCCTGTCTGCTGGAGCCAGTGGGATGAAGATGGTTCAATGTGGCCGAAGGTCAATTGTTCAGAAATAAGCTGTTCAGAAACAAGATGGTGCCATTGCTACGGATTTTTCTTTTGGTGGAGGCCACCGTTCTACCCACACTGAGGTATCGGTGATCCTGGTTTGCCACGCTGGAAACGTTGTATCGGTGGCTACAGGCTGGTTTTCATTGAGCGCTGTTGCCAGCAAATGGGCCTTGTGGGTGGCTGTACCAACAGACTGAAAAATGTGAAGCATGGCTGCTGTTTCTGTGGCAGGATTGTGTATTTTCGGTCTCAATGCAACTTTACAATCCTCATTAGCATTTTCAAAGGCCAATTGTTTGATAATTATTTGCTTGGCTTCAGGATTTTCAATTTGACGACTCACTGCTGTAAGCAGCCTGTCCATGAAGGAAGAATATGATTCTCTTGCCTCTTGCCTGATTGAACCCCATCTAGACTGAATACTGGGTTCTGGGATTTTTCTCATTGCTTGTTTAGCAGCAAGAGCAGTATCCCTCAATAAGATCTGCAGCAGTGTGGCTTGTACTGAAGCCTGAGCGAAAGGATCACACCCCATCATGGCATCCATGACGTCTGCGAGGGTAATATTTGGATTATTTCCCCTGATTTGTTGTAACAAGGCTGGAGCATAAGAACGGCAGGCAGTTTCCCATTCGTGGGCAAACAGAACACTTGCTGATGGGGGTAACACTGTACGTGCCAAAAGCTTGATGTCATCTGGAACCAAAGGCTGGGCTAATGTGGCTTCCAAAAGAGCCTGTGTAAATAGGGCTTGAAGTCCATTTGTCCTTACTGACAATTGGAGCTCTTTCAAGATTTTAAAGTCAAAAGCTTGGTGCTGGGCTTGAGTTCCTGCTGGAGCACCAGCAGGGGGCACAATGACAGGGAATGCCATAGTATCCTGAATTAAGGAACAGGCAAGGACTGCACGTTGAAAAGGGGTAGCTGGTCCTGCCTCTGAAAGATTTGGATTATTTCCAGCCAGACCACGGTATTTTTGCAGGATTGGGTCCTCTGGTGAGGAACTGTAGTCCGGAGGCTTGGGGTCTGGAGCTGCTGGCAGGGTAAGGATTGGAACAAACTCTAACACAGCAGACTCTAACACAGCAGGCTGGATTAAGGAAGCTGAAGGTTGTGTTGGCAATGCAGCCAGGGAGATATTTTTTGGTGATAAGGAGCCCATGGCATAATGAACCTTGTACCATGCATTTAAAATCCGAGCACTGATGCTGGGGAGCTCATGAAAATGTTCACCAATCTTGTCCCAATGTTTTAATTCACATGTTCCATTCGAAGGAAACCAGGGATAATGTTCATCAATGGCCAGAATAAGCTGTATCAAATCACCCTCCGGAACTTCCAATTTGTTGGAGGAGAGGAGAAATTTTAAGTCTTTTAAAAATTTCTGTTGGGGAGTAGTCAAAGAGCTGCCCATTTTTCAAAAATCAATATAATAGAAGAGATCGGACTCACCAGGGATCCTAAGATGCTTCAGCACTGTGCAACCCTTGCCGGGCGTGGTAAGCCGATGATATCCACTGCTTGGATAGAAAAACCTCTCACGGTTTCTTTTAAAATCCTCTTAGTCTGCCTCAGACTGTTTTCTTTAAGTTTGCCTCTTTTCTTTAAGTTAGCCTCTTCTTTTAAGTTAGCCTCACACGGGGCACCACTTGTCGGAGCCCGCCGTTACAAATGGTGCTTTTTAGCATAAAATAAAGACACAGAAGCCAGCAATATTTCCATGGATGGAGGGCAGCTCATTTCAGACTTCTCCTCTCCCTCCAGTCCTTTTTATTACTCTTTTTTCCTCTCCAGCCGCATGGCTGCATTCCAATGTCTCACGTTACCTACATCCGGTCCTGGCTTTAACCCACCCACAAACGATATAGGGTTACACTGCCCAGAGGGGGGGGCATAACTCCTTATAAGGTCAATGCATTCCAATACATTGTAAAGCTCAGAGTGCTGGTCAGCCGAGGTCAGGGGGCACCCTGCAATATTACAAGCCTTTACCATGGCTATGACTCCCACACATTGTCCTTGAGAGCCTAGATAGCTCAGTCGGTTAGAGCATGGTGCTGATAATGCCAAGGTTGCAAGTTCGATCCCTGTATGGGACAGCTGGATATTTCTGCATTGCTTGGGTTGGACTAGATGATCCTCAGGGTTCCTTTTCCTGTTCCTCTCTAATTTTAAGTTGTGTGTGTGTGTGCTTGCAGCGTGTGTTTGTGCCTGCCGTTTATTGATTTATTACTCTTCTAGCGTGGGTTTCATTTACCCTGCCATCCCTTCCATTGGTACCACTTAAATCGGGAGCCCCCTGTAAAATTTTAAAGGCTGCCGGGGCTTGGAATAGACTGTGTGCTTAAACCTCACCCCTCTTGGTTTCTCTAAGCCACCCCCCCCCCTTCGCTTGATGTTTGGGGGAAGAAATAAGGCAGGGCTTGGGGTGGACAATTCAGGGTTTCTGATCAGGGAACCATTCCTCAGCACTGCACGTTTATACGTTTAGAACCTTTGAAGGTGTGCCTTTGCCTGGTTCTTGTCATTGGCTTCACTTGCCAGTACAGGCTCCCTAAAGAAAACCACTTTTAAACAACAACAACAAAAAAGGTTTTGGCTTATAGTACCTTACTGAAATGTCCAGGTTAACCCACGGTAAAGGACAGCTATTTTCCTTTTCTTCAAAAACTTTTCCTTGCCCGGCATGTTCATTTTACTCCCCCCACCCCTCCTCCCTCCCAACTCCCCCCCACGCTTTCCTTCTCCTCCCCCCAGCCGTCCTCCCTCCCTCCACCCCCCACCCTTTCAGGAGATACATTGGTCTTTGGAGTTCCCTTTGCTTCTTGCCTGAGTCATCACAGTTACCAGACAGGTTTTTCAACTGCTTGATTGCTCTCTGAGTGACCAGCAGTTTGTGAGGCATTGTCTTTAAGCACCTGGCAGTTCAGCAGCTCTAGTTGCATTGTCAGTTTAACTAACCAGCAGTTTGACCAATGGCAGTCTTTTGTCTGTTTAAGCACCCTTATTTCAATCAACTGGTATTGAGCCGACCTTGTGGGCAAAGATTTAGTTTTCTTTGTTTGGCAAAGTTTCCTTTGTGTGGTAGAAGTTTCCCCAGCAGTGAGATATTTCCCTTAAGAGCAACCTCACCCCTCCTTTTCAGAGGGCCACTGGTGTGGGCCTGGAATCTTATTGATTTCCTTTTCTCTTTATTTGGCTGCAGCTTCTGAGCATCTCCTTGTAAGCAGTTATTTTCAATTCTGTTTGATTACTTGGCAATGCTCTGTGCCTAGATTTGTCTATCATTTAAAAGGGGCAACTTTTATTGTAGGCAATTATCTTCTAATTCTGTCTGACTGCAGTTGGGGTTGCTTTGTGTATGGGATTGTTCCTTGGAGCCAGGTGCTAATATGTAGCTGAGTGCTGCTGCTTGAACTCTTGCTGGGTTGTGATTTAATAAATATAAATAAATACAAGCGGTGCAGTTAAGTGACGTATAGCTTGTTCATTTTGTCAGCAGTTACGCAGAGCAATTGATAATAGTAATTCCTACTCATAGCTATAAATCCATTGGCTATTAATTGAGATACTATCGATTAATAATTAATTCATCAACAGTGCTCCAAACTTTATTGATGCACAATAATTGTATACTAACATTTAATTACAGTCAAGTTATTAATTGATTGGTGATATTAATACTAATTAAAAAATAACAACAACAACAATAATAATAAAATAAAATAATAAAATAAAATAAATTTGAAAAATAAATAAATAATAATTAATAATAATTATAAATAATTATAATTATAAATAATAATAATAATAATAAAATAATAATAATAATAATAATAATAATAATAATAATAATAATTAATATTAAAAATATAAATAAATAAATGAAAATTAAATTTAAAATAAAATAAGTAGTGACGAAATAAATAGTAGGAGCATTTTACTAGTGCACAGAGCAGCTCATGGCACGGGTGCAGTACCAGCACACACTGCAGCTGGCAACCGTCGTAATAGTAAACCCAAACCCATTTCGCAGTTCCTCAATGCCTTCAGATCATTCATTGTTGACTATGAACAGCGCTTTCTCTTAGCTATTCTTTAGTTCTATCTGCCTTGCGTTTCTTCCTTGTTTCGCAAACCAGTGGCCAGCCTTTAAACTACCCAGGTGCAGGCCCAAGCCCTCAGACAGGAACGGCGGCTGTGCAAACTAGGTCTCAGGCTTGTTCGCCGACTTTCAGAACCGCACCGGGGCGCCTGCGTGGAGGCTGCCGGCCCATATCAATAACCCGGTTGCTCCCAGTTCTTCTAGTTCTTTGCAGAATAAGCAGCCCAGGGTCCAGCTTCCAGAATCAGGCACCTCATCAGCCAGTGATGATGAGTCAGAATGGCTTACGCCCTTTCTGGGGAGGCCGCCGCTATTAGCATCTGGCAGTTAGCCCGTATGTCGAGAAGAAGCCATCAGAGGTGTATCGCACTGGAAAGCTGGGCCTTAGAAAGGATTTAAAATGTAAGGTGTGCTGGTAATTCAATAAAGGGCAATGCCAAAGGCAGTCTTGTAAGTACCCGCACGAGTGTGAGAGATGTGCAGGGGCTCACCCAGCCACAGCGTGTTACAAAGGGAAGCGGCCCTTTTGGGGAGGTCGGGGCTTCCACCACTCTAGTTCCAGATGAGCCCCTGCAGCAGGGAACCATCGATAAAGTCCTTCTGGGTCTAGCATTTTCTCCAATTCAGCTTTCTCCTCTCCTCAACCTCTTGTCTATCCATCCGAACGGAAGTGCAGCATCCTATCTTTGGAAGGGTTTCTCAGAGGGTTTCAGAATCCCAATAGTTGGCTCCTTAAGCGCGAGGGACTCTCCTAATCAGAAGTCAGTAAGGGAAAGGACGCTCGCCTCACCCAACGGGTAGCTAGCCCTACCCCTGGGTGCACACTATGTGTGCCACTCAGGGTGCCAGAGCAGCTAGCTCCGCCTCTGGAGTCACACTATGGCATACAGCTAATTTGGGCCCTGGCTGTGTCTGGAATGTCCTGGCTGTGTCTGTAGTACAACTGTTTTGGAAATCTGTAGGAGAGCATCCCACCAATCTCTTGTCATACTAACAATCGTGTTATCAACTAACAATCAAAAGTGCTAAAATTTTAGCTACATTGGCAACAGGATGTTGGCTAGAAGCAACTGGTTTTCTGAAGCTAAAACTTACAATTTTGTTCTAGGAGTTACTTGATCACAATATAGAACTATTTGTTTATTCCTTATGAGTTTTACACATGATGAAAACGTATACTCAAGCAGATATTTTTATAATCACTGTACTATACTATGATACAGTGCATAATGAACATCCACATTCAGTTAGTCTGTGTGCCAGCCCCCTTCAGATTCAGCACAGAGAGCACCAAGTGACTCAGAAACAAATCAGAAGTTTAAAAGTCATGATACAAAATGAGTCTTGGGGCCTATGTGCATACCTAACCTTAAAAATAAAATAAAATAACAAACAAACAAACAAACAAACAAACAAACAAACAAACCGCACCACAGGGTAAGACTCCCAAAATCAGTTAAGACAGACCTTGAGATCTGGATCACGTTTCTGGAACACTACAATGGAGTCTCCTTATGGCAGGAAATCCTCAACCTGTCCTCAGATTTCCAGGTTCACTGATGCCGCTGGGTCCTTGGGCTTCAGTTTATTCTTTAGGGGACGCTGGTGTGCTCAACAATGGCCAGCAGAGTAGCAAGGCGAGGCTATCACGTGGGATCTCACTTTTCTGGAGTTTTTCCCCCTTAGTTGTGGCTGTTCACATTTGGACTGAGGAGTTCCAGAATAGCCGGGTGTGCTTCAGAACTGATAACCAGGCAGTGGTCAACATACTGGCTAAACAGTCATCGCGTTCCGAGAGGGTGTCGTGCCTACTCCAATCATAGAATCATAGAATCATAGAATCATAGAGTTGGAAGAGACCACAAGGGCCATCGAGTCCAACCCCCTGCCAAGCAGGAAACACCATCAGAGCACTCCTGACATATGGTTGTCAAGCCTCTGTTTAAAGACCTCCAAAGAAGGAGACTCCACCACACTCCTTGGCAGCAAATTCCACTGTCGAACAGCTCTTACTGTCAGGAAGTTCTTCCTAATGTTTAGGTGGAATCTTCTTTCTTGTAGTTTGGATCCATTGCTCCGTGTCCGCTTCTCCGGAGCAGCAGAAAACAACCTTTCTCCCTCCTCTATGTGACATCCTTTTATATATTTGAACATGGCTATCATATCACCCCTTAACCTCCTCTTCTCCAGGCTAAACATGCCCAGCTCCCTTAGCCGTTCCTCATAAGGCATCGTTTCCAGGCCCTTGACCATTTTGGTTGCCCTCCTCTGGACACGTTCCAGTTTGTCAGTGTCCTTCTTGAACTGTGGTGCCCAGAACTGGACACAGTACTCCAGGTGAGGTCTGACCAGAGCAGAATACAGTGGCACTATTACTTCCCTTGATCTAGATGCTATACTCCTATTGATGCAGCCCAGAATTGCATTGGCTTTTTTAGCTGCCGCGTCACACTGTTGGCTCATGTCAAGTTTGTGGTCAACCAAGACTCCTAGATCCTTTTCACATGTACTGCTCTCAAGCCAGGTGTCACCCATCTTGTATTTGTGTCTCTCATTTTTTTTGCCCAAGTGCAATACTTTACATTTCTCCCTGTTAAAATTCATCTTGTTTGTTTTTGCCCAGTTCTCTAATCTGTCAAGGTCATTTTGAAGTGTGATCCTGTCCTCTGGGGTGTTAGCCACCCCTCCCAGTTTGGTGTCATCTGCAAATTTGATCAGGATGCCCTTGAGTCCATCATCCAAGTCGTTGATAAAGATGTTGAATAAGACCGGGCCCAAGACAGAACCCTGTGGCACCCCACTAGTCACTCTTCTCCAGGATGAAGAGGAACCATTGATGAGCACCCTTTGGGTTCGGTCAGTCAGCCAGTTACAAATCCACTGAGTGGTAGCATAGTCAAGACCGCATTTTACCAGCTTCTTTACAAGAATATCATGGGGCACCTTGTCAAATGCCTTGCTGAAATCAACGTAGGCTACATCCACTGCGTTCCCTTCATCTACCAGGCTTGTAATTCTGTCAAAAAACGAGATCAGGTTAGTCTGACATGACTTATTTTTCAGAAATCCATGCTGACTATTGGTGATCACAGCATTCCTTTCTAGGTGCTCACAGACTGTTTGCTTAATGATCTGCTCCAGAATCTTCCCTGCTATTGATGTCAGACTGACTGGGCGGTAATTATTTGGGTCCTCTCTTTCCCCCTTTTTGAAAATAGGGACAACATTTGCCCTCCTCCAGTCTGCCGGGACTTCGCCTGTTCTCCAGGAATTCTCAAAGATGACTGCCAGTGGTTCTGAGATCACATCTGCCAGTTCTTTTAATACTCTTGGATGCAGTTCATCTGGCCCTGGAGACTTGAATACATCTAAACTAGCCAAATATTCTTGTACTATCTCCTTAGTTATTCTGGGCTGTGTTTCCTTTGCTGAATCATTTGCTCCAAATTCTTCAGGTCGGGCATTGTTTTCTTTATCGGAGAAGACTGAGGCAAAGAAGGCATTGAGTAGTTCAGCCCTTTCTGTGTCCCCTGTTTGCATTTCACCATCTTCTCCTCTGAGTGACCCCATTGTTTCTTTGTTCTTCCTTTTGCTACGAACATACCCATAAAAGCCTTTTTTGTTGCTGTTAACCTCTCTAGCAAGCCTGAGTTCATTCTGTGCTTTAGCTTTTCTGACTTTGTGTCTACACGTGCTGGCTATTTGTTTGAATTCCTCTTTGGTGGTTTCCCCCCTTTTCCATTTTTTGTACACATCCTTTTTTAATCTTAATTCAGTTAAAAGTTCTTTAGATAGCCACCCTGGCTTCTTTAGGCACCTTCCATGTTTCCGTCTCATTGGTATTGCCTGACGTTGTGCTTTTAGTATCTCCCTCTTAACAAACTCCCAGCCATCATGAACTCCCTTTCCTTTTAGTATTGTTGTCCATGGGATCTCACCCAGCACTTCCCTAAGTTTTATGAAGTCGGCTTTCTTAAAGTCAAGAAATTGAGTCCTAGTATGCTTGGCTGCTCCTTTCCGCTGTATAGTAAACTTCAGAAGAGCATGATCACTCGTGCCTAATGATCCTTCCACTTCTACCCCACTAACCAGGTCATCAACATTGGTTAGGACCAGATCTAAAATGGCTGTTCCTCTTGTTGCTTCTCCCACTTTCTGGACAATGAAGTTGTCTGCAAGGCCAGTGAGGAATCTGTTTGACCTTATGCTCTTGGCTGAGTTTGACGTCCAACAAATGTCCGGGTAATTGAAGTCCCCCATTACTACTATCTCCCTTCCTTTTGCATGCTTGGCCATCTGTTCCAGGAAGGCATCATCTATGTCCTCCGTTTGGCTTGGGGATCTATAGTAAACTCCCACAATGAGGTCTCTGTTATTCTTCTCTCCCTTAATTTTGACCCAAATGCTCTCACTTTGGCTTTGAGGATCTAAATCTTGGATCTCTTCACAGGTATACACATCCCTGACATATAACGCCACTCCTCCTCCTTTCTTGTCTGGTCTGTTTCTCTGAAATAGATTGTATCCCCCCATTATTACATTCCAATTGTGGGACTTATCCCACCAGGTTTCAGTGATGCCTATTATGTCATATTTAGTTTGCTGTACCAAGAGCTCAAGCTCATCTTGTTTATTTCCCATGCTTTGCGCATTAGTGTACAGACATTGAAGTCCATTAATCATTCCCCCGTGTCTCTTATTTAAGGATTTTTTCCTCCCACCACTAGGTCCGCGTGCTGTTTGCTCCATTTGGTCTATGACATTTGGATGATCATCTTCATTAATTGATAGACTCCTACCTTCAGGAGCACTGTCTCCCTCCCCCACATTAGTCAGTTTGTCCTCCAGTGCCTCGCTTCTGAGCATTAGCTCCCAGGGCTCAGCCACTGCCAGAACCCGTTCCGGAGCACCTGTGGAACCTTGGAGACGTGAAGTGATTAAGGGAGTATTAGCATCTGTCGCACCCTCTACGCTTAGATCATATAAGAAGGTCTGTTGTGATTTCATGGGGTTCAGGTCCAAAGTATCCTCCCTTTCCACTAATGTTACACCCTCCACAGAAAACGTTCTGCAATACTTAACACACCTTCATGGCCTAGGTTAATTTGTCCTCAGATTTCCAGGTCCAATCAGATGCGGCAGGGTCCCTGGGCTTTGGCTTGTACTTCAGGGGACGATGGTGCACGCAACGATGGCCAACGGGGTGGCAGGGGCAGGCCATCACGCGGGATCTCACCTTTCTCAAGTTTTTTCCAATAGTAGTGGCCGTTCACATTTGGACGGAGGAGTTTCGGAATCGCCGTGTGTGCTTCAGGACCGACAACCTGTCAGTGGTGAACATACTGGCCAGGCAGTCATCTCGGCCTGCGAGGGTCTCCTCCCTTCTGCGGGCATTCGTTCTCCGGTGCCTTGAGTACAACATAATTTTTTCAGCCAAATTCATACCAGGGACCAATAATGTAATAGCCGATGCCTTGTCTCGCTTTCAGATATCTCGCTTCCGGTCGCTAGCACCTGGAGCACAACTGTTGCCCGAACCCTTTCCGGAGCACCTGTGGAGCGTTGGAGACGCAAAGTGATACAGGGAGTATTAGTTTGCTGCCTTATGTCCGAGAACGACGGTGTTCTGGTCCTCCCTCCTGAAGAGAATATTTTGGCGCGGTGCACAGAGCTGTATGGCCATTGAAAAAACCAGAAAACTCGTAAATCGGGCAGTAACCCGTTGGGTGCGCTTCATGTATGGCCGTGTCATTTATCATGACCGTATCCGGATCAGCGACCAAGCCTTATACTGGAATGACGGGGTGCATCTATCAGATCTGGGGAACGATATTTGGTTAGATAGTGTCAGCAATAGCATCTGGGATTGGTTGCAGCTGTGAAGGTATTGGCGGCGAGCCTTTAGGCTCGGGTGGCGGTTAGGCATTAGAATAATGTGTTGTGGTGTGTCGAAGGGCTAGGTGTGGCCATCGCCTATGCCTTCAATTTTTGGGTATTCCGTTAAAGGAATCTGGTGGTCGTGTGTTCTGTCCGATGCCTGCTTGGCGGGAGGCCATAGCACGACCCTCGGTGACATCAGGGGGGAGTCTATAGTTGGATTAGCATCAACAGGCTCCACCTACTGGTGAATAAACCCACTTGCTTTAGAGATCCAATGCCTAAGCCAATACCTTTTCCACTGCTGTAATCAATAAAGTTGTGGCCTTTCCATGCCCATTAACCTTATATCAGGTGTCCTTGTGTATTCATTCCGCATCGAGGGGGTCAGGTCCTCGAACCACAAGTTAATATTCTTTGGTGTTATCCATAATCCTAAATACTTGATTTTGGGGTAGATTTTAATGTGTATTATTTGTTCTAATTCTGCTTTTTCATCTGGCGACATATTTTTAACTCATAGTTTTGTCTTGTTTAAATTCATTTTGAACCCCGCAACTTTACCGTAGCCATATATTATTTCCAACGCCTTTCTTAAACTCTGTTTTGGTTGCTCCGTAGTTATAATTAAATCGTCAGCAAATGCCCTCATTTTGTAACTTCTATTTCCCAGCATAATCCCTTTTATTTCTTTTTCTTCCCTAATTTGTTTACATAAAACTTCCAATGTTAATATGAAAATTAAGGGGGATAGTGGGCGACCTTGTCTGAGCCCTTTACTGATTTCACACTCCTGTGATAAATTTCCATTGATTATGATTTTAGCCTTTTGTTTTGATTATATTGCTTCAATCCCTTTTATATACTGTATACCAAAATCCATATGGTGTAATAGACCTTTCATAAATTTCCAGGATACCCTGTTGAAAGCTTTTTCTGCATCTATAGCCATTAAGACTGCCTTCTTTTCTATTCTTAAGTCTAAATACGCTAATAAGTTTATAATGTTTCTAGTGTTGCTATAAATGTGCCTCGCGGGCAAAAAGCCAGCTTGGTCATTGTGTATCATCATCTGGAAGCCTTTTTTTGATCTTTCGGCTAAAATATTTGCATATAATTTATAATCGTTATTTAGAAGTGCGATAGGCCTATAGTTGTTAATAAGTAGATTGTCCGTTCCCTGTTTTGGAATTAATGCAAACAGGCTCAGGTTCTGTTTCAGGCTGTGTCTCTGTTTTAGGCTCTGGCGCTGTATCAAACACTGTTGCAGACTCAGGCTGTGGCACTATGGCTGTAGCTGTGGCTCTGGTTCTGTTTCAGGCTCTGGCACTGTATCAAGCACTGTTTCAGGCTCAGGCTTCTGCTCTTTATTAGGCTTTGTCTCAGTCTTTGGCTCTAGCACTTATACTAGCTCTATTTCAGGCTCGTCCTGTGTCTCAGCCTTTGTCTCTGTTTCACACTGTTTCTCTGTTTCAGGCTCCGACGCTGTTTCAAGCCCTCTATCTGTCTCTGGCTCTCTTTCAGGCTCTGGCACTCTATCAAGCACTGTTTCTGGCTCTGGCTCTCTTTCAGGCTCTGGTTCTGAATTAGGGTTTTGTTCTGGCTCTGGCTGTGTCTCTGGATCTGGCTGTGTCTCTGCTTCAGGCTCCTATGCTGTATCAAGCACTGTATCAGGCTCTGCCTCTCCCTCTGCCCCTGCCTACGTTTAAGCGTCAGGCTCAGTTTCAGACAGTGTCTCTGTTTCAGGATCCAGCACTCTATCAAGCACTATTTCAGACTCAGGCTGTGGATCTCGGCTGTGGCTGTGGATCTCGGCTGTGGCTCTAGGCTCCGTCTGTGGCTCTGTCTGTGGCTCTGGCTCTCTTTCAAGGTCTGGTTCTGAATGAAGATCTGGTTCTGACTCTGATTCAGGGTCTCATGATGGCTCTTCCTCTGCCTCTGACCCAGCTATGTTTCAGGATCGGGCTCTCTTTCAGGCTCTGGTTCTGAATTAGGGTTTTGTTCTGGCTCTGGCTGTGTCTCTGGCTCTGGCTCCAGCTCCGGCACTGTATCAAGTACTGTTGCAGACTCAGGCTGTGGCTCTAGGCTGTGGCTGCAGCTATGTTTTGTGCTCCGGCCCTGTATCAAGCCCTATCTCTGGCTCTGGCTCTGGCTCTGGCTCTGGCTCTGGCTCTGATTCATGTTCTCCCTCTGACTCTGATTCAGGGTCTCGCTCTGGCTCTGGCTCTGGCTCTGGCACTCTATCAAGGACTGTTTCAGACTCAGGCTGTGGCTGTTGCTCTGGTTCGGGCTGTGGCTCTTTTTCAGGCTCTGGTTCTGAATGAGGGCTTGGTTATGGCACTGATTCAGGGTCTCGCTCTGGCTCTGGCTGTGTCTCTGTTGCACCTCAAACGTTGGTTTGTTGTTGTTGTTGTTATTTTCTTTCTGGGGTGGGACAAATGTTTAATTGGGGCGTGGATTATTTTAAGTTTAGCATAATTGTTTCTTGCTTTGTTTTTCTTTTACTATTTATTTAGGTTATAGTATACTTTGTATTTTGCTTTTTAAGGGGAAAGGGTCAGGGCTGCCTGGGAGGGGGCCTCAGCCAACAGAATGGCTGGGGCAGGTTCCCTACGGGGGGATGTATTGGAACACCCAGTCTCTGTTATCGCGGGTGGGAGGAGCAGTTGCGCTAAGACCAGACCACGTCTTTACCGAAGATCTGCTTCTGACTCTGATTCTGATTCTCTGATTCTGGCATGTTGAGTGTAGTGAAGGGTTAACCTTCTGTGCCTCAAGCCGGAGAGGAGGCGCTTACAAGGGAAGTAAGCCAGGACATGACGAAAGCAGCTTGGAATGCTGTGAGCTGAGTGGGAACCGAAAGCAGTTCAGCCGCTGCACTGAGAGAGAAGGACGCAGAGAAAATGCAGCTTGAATCTGATGGTCTTTATGAATTGTAAACACACTATATTAGAGCAAATAAAGGGATAGTAGGACAGAAGAAGCGTGTGGGACTTGTTTACTGCTCTGTGTACTTCTGCTAATTGCTTTACGATCTACAGAGGCTCCCAGGGGAAGCGTGTCTGGGCGCCGAACAATAAAGCAATAAATCTACTGAACATGGCTCTCTATCAAGGGCTGTTTCAGACTCAGGCTGTGGCTGTGGCTGTGGCTCTGTTTCCATTCTTACAATGGAATATACACAAAACAATAATCCTTTCTATATAAATTTTCCAATACATTCCGAAAACATAATAAATCCTTAATTGTTGTCCACCTCCTTTTAGTTCCTTTATCACTCGAATGCTAGCACGGAGTCAAAACTATTATTGTATTTTTGAACATATCTTGTATAACCATCCCATTTTTCTGCAAATTTTTGCTTTGAGATTCCTCTGAGTTTGATAGTCAATTGATCCGTCTCCACCAATTCCTGTAATTTGATTTGCCAATATGTTATTTTTGGAGCATCGTGATCTTTCCATCCCTTGGCCACAAGTACACGAGCTGCTGCGGTTGCATACAAGAATGCCTCTCTTATATTTTTTGGGGATCTCTTTATCTAAAATACTTCACAGAAATGCCTCCGTTCTTTTCGTAAAAGTTATCCCCATCATCTTTTTTAATTCATCATATATCCCCCCCCCCAAAAAAAAAATCTTAATCTTTTCACACGTCCACCACATGTGGCTCATGTCACCGTTATTTCCTCCACATCTCCAACAAGCATTCGCCAAATTTTTATACATTCTTGATCATCTGGAAGGAGTGAGGTACCACCTATGAGCCATTTTCATCATGTTCTCTCTTATATTATAGCTGGCTGTAAATTTCAAATTTACATTCCATCAGTTTTCCCCATCTTTTAGCATAATTGGACGGCCCACATCTTGGGCCCACTTTATCATTGAAGCCTTAACCTCCTCATCCATTACTTTGTAGTCTAAAAGAATTCTATACATTTTTGCGATTATTTTGGTTTTACTATTCAGTAGTTGTCTTTCAAATCTTGAAGGCTCCTTTTCAAAACCTATCTGCTCATCCTGTCTGAACACTTCATTCACCTGGAAGTAATCTAGCCAACTAGAAAAGTGATCTTTTATTTTCTCATAACTTATCAATATTAGTTGACCCTCCTCCTCCCCCCTTAATATTGTGTTATACGTTATCCAGTTCTCTTTAATGTTGTTGCTTTTTTTAACAGCGATTGCTTCTAGTGGAGAGTTCCATCTTGGGGTTTTCTGTTCCAAATATCTTTTGTATTTTCCCCATACCTTATATATAGCATTTCTTATTATATGATTTGAAAAACTCCTATGCTTCTTTATTTTCCCATAATCAAGATAGCCATGCCACCCAAAACGAGTGTTGAAGGAAAGCATTGCTTTTGCACATAACTGTGGCATGATGGGAAGTCTTGCTTCTAAGCTTTGTTCTGCTCATGCTGCTAAAACCGTGCTGATGCTAAGACATTCCCTCATCACCCTGGTACGTTCTGTTCACCTTGAGTTCACACCATATCAATCTGTACTTACCCCTCCTTGTACATTCCTTTTCGTACCACTCTGGTACGGGCAGTCCGAAACCATGCCTGTGTAAACTCCGCATTCCTTTTCCCAACCTTTAACCTGTCTATGATTAATGTCTTATATGCAATAATTAATGTCTTCTTTTTTTGCCAGTACATTTTTATTCAAATTACACAAAGAAAATATACAAATAAACATACCGCTAAACAGATCAGTATACATATAAGTACATATTTACATAATTTATTATTTCCCTTCCCCAAATTATACAAAAAATCATAAAAAAAAGAAAATCATAATCTTTCGGGCTCTGCCGAGCCCTGGACTCCCCTCCACCCTTTTGGTAAGTATCAAATAAATTCCACAATCACGTATTTTGTTTTTATTCTTAAAAGTTAAGCACTCACTGTTAGAATTATTCCAACCCCGCCAGTTTCCTCTACGAATTGGTTCCGATATAATTCCAATATTTATTCCATTTTTTTTGAAATTTCTGTTCATCTTGTTCTCGTATTCTACCTGTTAGTCTAGCAAGCTCGGCATAGTTTACCATTTTGACCTGCCAATCCTTTATACTGGGTATGGTTTCCGTTTTCCAGTTTTGTGCCAACATAATTCTTGCAGCTGTGGTGGCATAAAGAAATATGTTCTTATCTTCTTTTCTAATTTCTTTACCCATCATTCCTAGCAGAAAGGCTTCAGGTCTTTTGGGAAAAGTGTATTTAAGTATTTTTTTAAGCTCGTTATAAATTAGTTCCCAAAAGCCTTTCACTTTATTACATGACCACCACATGTGATAAAAGTCGCCTTCTGCTTCACCACATTTCCAACATCTTTTATTCTTTAACCTATACATTTTAGCCAATTTCACCGGCGTGTGATACCACCTATATATCATTTTCCAGATATTTTCCCTCAGTGCCATACACGCCGTAAACTTTATACTACTGTTCCACAGTTCCTCCCACCATTCAAAGTCAAGATTATGGCCGATGTCTATTGCCCATTTAATCATTGCCTCCTTCACCTCCTCGTCTTTTGTGTACCACTCCAGTAGCATATCATATATCCTAGACAGTATTTTATTTTTACCTTCAACTACCTCCACGTGGAACTTATATTTTTTGTCTTCAAAGCCCAGTTTCTTTTTATCTTCTTTTAACAAATCATTCACCTGGTGGTATTGCAACCAGCCAGTGAATAAGTTTTTTATCTCTTCGTAGGGTCTAAGTTTGTTCCCTTGTTCTGTTTTAGTTATAAGTTCTTCATAGGTGGCATTCTTCTCTTCCATATTTGTTTTCCTAATCGTTAACACCTCTAATGGTGAGATCCACCAGGGAGTCTTCCTTTCCAGGAGATTTTTATTTCTCTCCCATACCTGGTATATTGGTCCCCTAAAAATATGATTTAGGAAGCCCCTATGAACCTGTTAAGGGATTCAGAACTTACAGGGTTAAAGAGTTCTGAGTGACGTTCTGAATGACGTCTCACATTCCTGAGGCGTGGTTACAGACACATTCGGGGAGTGGTTTTGCTCTGAGTGTTTCAGTCTGTGTTTTGCTCGGAAGGAAGGCGAGAGAAAATGTGCGCTCTCTCACCAGGAGATTTATGAGCTGTTTTACTGCATGAATAAAGTCTTGGAGATAAGCAAGACAGGCTGAGTCAAGTCTGACATTTTTTCCCACACACTGCATTCGCTTCTGCCGCTGCGATTACTCTGCAAAGCCAGCCAAAGAGGGCAGAGAGGACGTCTCCGTGACTGGAGGGAGCAGGGGTGCACAGCGAAAGCCTGCAGGAATCCATATGGCCCTCTAGGCGGCAACAGAACCTTCACCTTTTCGTACCACAGGTACGAATGCCATCCGTACCTGTTATTGAAGCCCTCCAAATCTAGTATATCTCTATTTTCCAATCTTATCCAGTCTTTTAGCCACAATAAAGACGCGGCTTCATAATATAGACTCAAGTCCGGTAAGGAAAAGCCTCCTCTTTCCTTTTTATCTACCAATATTTTCATTTTTATCCGCGGTCTTTTTCCCTGCCAGATATATCTTGCCAGGGCTCTCTGCCATTCCTTACACTGCTTTAAACCTTTAAGTACAGGGATAGTTTGAAATAAGAACAACATTCTGGGCAGAACATTCATTTTAACAACCGCTATCCTCCCCAAAAAGGATAGTTTCATCCTCCCCCAGATTTCCAGATCTTTCTTTATATTCCTCCATGTGGCCTCGTAATTATCGTTATATAAATTTATGTTTTTTGTCGTAATCCACACTCCGAGATATTTCACTTTTTTAGCTGTCATAATACCCGCCCTTTGTTCTAAATCTGTCGTTTCTTCCTTAGTTAAGTTTTTAACCAACATTTTAGTTTTATTTTTATTTACCTTGAGTCCTGCCACAGCGCCAAACTCTTCAAATATTTGTAGGGCTTCTTTTACGCTATTCTTTGGGTCCTCTAGTGTTAGTACAATATCATCCGCAAAAGCTTTGATTTTGTATTCCCTCTTTCCAACCTTAATTCCTTTGACCTCTGTTGCTTCTCTCAGTCTCTTATTGAGTATTTCTAATACTGTTATAAACAATAGAGGAGACAGGGGGCAACCTTGTCTAGTCCCTTTATGTATATTAAAGAATTCCGTTGTAGTATTATTTATTACCAGTTTTGCCTTTTGTTCGTGATAAATTGCTTCTATGCCTCTTCTAAATTTTTCTCCCATTCCCATAAATTTCAAACTTTTCATCAGGAAGCCCCACGAAATATTATCAAATGCCTTTTCGGCATCTATGAATACCAGGGCTGCCTGTTTATCTATTCTGGTGTCCAAATATTCAATAATGTCTATCACATTTCTAACATTGTCCCTTAGTTGTCTCCCTGGAAGGAAGCCCGTTTGATCTTTATGAATTCTGTTGTTTAAAACCTTTTTTAATCTTTCTGCCATTACGTCAGCAAACAGTTTATAATCATTATTTAATAACGAAATTGGCCTATAATTCTTCACTTCCAGAGCATCCACATCTTTTTTAGGAATCAATGTAATATATGCTTCCTTCCAGGTATTCGGGATCCTTCCCTCTTTTATTATATTGTTCATCACTTCACATAACATTGGTGATACTTGGTCACTTAATATTTTGTAGTATTTAGCCGGAAGGCCATCCGGCCCCGGCGCTTTCCCAGATTTCATCTTTTTTATAGCCTCCTTTATCTCTTCTTGTGTAATGTTTTGATCTAATAGCTCTTTTTCTTCTTTTGAGATCTGTTGCAGATGGTGTTCTTGTAAGAAGCAATCTGTTTCCTTTCCTCTTTTATATAAATCCTTATAATACTTTTGAAATATCTTTTTTATCTCTTTTGGTTCCTCTACCATCCTTTCTCCTTCCCTTATCTTACAAATCACATTTTGTTTCCTTCTTTCTCTTATTTGCCACGCCAAATATTTCCCTACCCTATTTGCTGATTCAAAGTTCTTCTGTTTCATCATTTTAATTTTCCATTCAATCTCTTGGTTGGTTATTGTAGAAAATTTGGCTTGTAGTATCTTTATATTTTGTTTTGCCGTCTTCTCATCAGGGTTAATAGTTAATTTTCTTTCATTTTCTATGATCTGTGTTAAAATCTGTTCTTTCTTTTTCTCTCCTTAAGTGACTATTTTTCTGAATCAAAAAACCCCTCATAACTGCCTTTCCTGCATCCCACACCATCTCTATAGCAGTTTCTCCATTTAAATTCCATTTAAAGTATTCTTCAATTGTTTCTTTAGCCTTTGTTACAATTTTCTGATCATTGAATAAGAATTCATTCATTCTCCATCTTCCTACTCTAACATCTTTACCTCTTAATTCTATAGAAACCACATTATGATCAGATATTGTTCGTGGAAGAATTTCAGACTTAATTAAATTTTGTATCATTTCCTTTGATATCCAAACACTATCTATTCTCCCCCAACTCTGGTTTGGGTTTGAAAAGAAGGTGTATTGTTTAGTACTGGGGGTTTTTAATCTCCAGGCGTCAATTAGTCCCATATTATCAACCATATCAAAAAAAGAGCAGGGTAGTTTACCTTCCTTCGTCTTTTGCTTTTTTGTTGATCTATCCAAGTCTGGTGCTACCACCCCATTAAAGTCACCCATCAGTATCATTTTTTGATCCATCCACTCCATTAACTTATTACCTAATTCAGAGAAAAAAACTGACTTTTTATCATTTGGCGCATATATTCCAACAACAATTATTTTTTCTCCTTGAAAGACCATCTGTACTACAATCAGTCTCCCTTGATCATCTTTATACAATAATTTTGGTTCAAATTTTTCTTTTATATATATTACCACGCCTATTTTCTTAACCTTATCCGATGTCACAAAGTCCAATCCTAGTCTCTTATTACTCAGAATTCTCTTATGCTTATTTATTACATGAGTCTCTTGTAGACAAATTAGGTCACAATTCTTTTTCAATAATATATGTGCAATCTGGTTCCTTTTGTTTTTATTGTTCAGCCCATTCACATTCCAATTTAGTATTTTTAAAGTCATCTGTGATATAGTGTTAATAAGTTTATCAAATCTAAATAGAAACTACTGTTCCTTGTCTTCTGTCTCTACTTCTTCCCTTTCTCCCTCCTCTCCTTCTTCTTCTTCGCTCCCCTCTCCCTCCCCCTCCTCCCCCTGTTGCTTCCCAACCTCCTCCTCCCACCCCGTCATCCTTCCAAATTCCTTCTCGTATCTCCTTGCAAATTTCTGAAGTTCTGAAGGGGTGGACAGTTTAAATCTTTTTTCCTTGAAGTAGAATGAAATACCTTCCGGGAATTCCCATCTATACAGGATCCCGTTTTTCTTCAGCTGGTTGGTTAATTTTTTATAAGGGTCCCTCCTTCGAAGAAATCTCGAAGGAATCTCTTTTAATATAATAATTGGGTTTCCTTCAATATATAACCTTTTGTTATAATTCTGTTTCAGTATTTCATTTCTTATCTCCAACGAATTAAACATGGCTAATATATCTCCTGGTAATTTTTTCCCTTTGGCTTTGACTGATTTTGTTTTTATCCTGAATATGTTTACAAGAGAGTAATTTATCTCTTCTTCCTTCCTGTCTAGCCAAGTTGCTAACTCTTTAACCATTTTAGATCTTATATTCTCATTTAGACTCTCCGATATTCCTCTAAACTTCAGATTTGATTGATTTTGTCTCATCTGCGTCATAGCCATGTTGTCCATCAGCTCTTCCTGTATCTTTCCTATCTCTTTCAATTCTACTCTAATCCTGTCCACCTCCTTCTTACTGTCCTTCGTGTCTTTTTGCACCCTTTTCATTGAATCCTCCAGTACCTTAGCTCTTACCAATAATTCTTTAACTTTTCCTGTCAGTTCGCCTACCACCCCCTCCAATTTCTTATCCAAAATATCTTGCACTTCTAATAACTTTCTCACGATGTATTGTTCATTATTTTTGAATTCTTTTCTTATTTCAGCCATCAAACTATCGTAATCTTTGATTTCTTTCGCCTCTTTCCCCTCTTCTTGTCTTGATGGCCTCCTTTCTACTGGTGTTCCCACCCCCTTTTTCGATCCGTTTTTCATTTTATATATTTAATAGTCTTCCTCCTTTGGTATAAAGAGAGAAAGTATTCTGGTGGCAAAACCCACGTCTCTCAGATGTTAAAAGGAAAATTGAAGCTGTACTGTTTGTGTCGCTCCCCTCTTGAACGTTGTATTCAAAGAGGTGGAGAAACACTGTATTCCAAGGAGTGAAGGAAGGAAAAAAACATCCACAAAAATCCGCGCCGGTCGTTGCTATCGCAGTCTCCGACCCGGTGAGACAGAAAGCTTCCTTTCCCTTCTCTCTAGTCCGTTAAAATGTTTCACTTTGTTTTGTCCGCCATTGGGGGGGGGGGCTAAGAATAAGGAGGTACTGTACCACAGAAAAAAGGGGGGGAAAGCCTATTAGGAGGATAAGGGAAAGCAATCAAGATAAAAAAGGAAATCAAACAATGAGGGGAGGAAGGGGGTGACCCAAATATCAACCAGTGGCACAGAGCAAAAAAGAGAAAAGGAGAGGGGGGGGAGAAAAAGAGCTTACAAAGTTCATAAAAGGACTATATAAGCAGCACAGAAATAATCGCCAAAGTTACTGAGACCATTGGCTTAAATCCCAGTGGCCAATAATCCCCTGGAACTTAAACAGAGTGTGGGGTGTGTCTTAATCCAAAAGCGGGCATATGGGTGTGGGGCAGGACCCAATTAGAGCGTTTCCTGAGTGGAAAAGCTTTTATATGTTGCAAAAAGTCCTGACCCACCATCTTGATTTCGCTTTCCCCCTTTCCAAAAGTTCTCAGTCTCTTTCCGCTGTAGCGATGAAATAATCTAGCAAGTAAACCCCCTCTTCTCCAGCCAACGTATTAGGTTATGACTCTTTATATCGGGGAGAAGAAGAAGAAATGAGGGTGTTGGTACAGAAACTCGCTGCTTTCTCCAAACACACAAATCTCTTTTTCCTTCCAAACGTCACTGGAAGGGCGCTGCCTCTCCGCGTCTTCCCTCCTCCTGCTGCCAATCTGTTTTTCACTCTTTTAGCTGGCCCGAGTAAAATAGCAGTTTCTGTCCTTTGTACCAATATGAGAGGTGTGAGTAACAAAGAGGTGTGAATAATAAAAGTCTCTAAGCGTATGCTGCTTGACTCAGACCATGTTTACAGACGGCGTGCAAAGGAGTTAATTGCCATGAAAACGCCCCTGCAATCTCCTCCCGGTCATAAACACTGCTATCTCACCAAGTTGAACAGAAAAATTCCTTTCACTTCTTTCTAATCCCTTAAGATATTTTCATTTGTTACTTTGCCTCAGAGTCCTTATACTTTGTATCTGAGGTCTCTCTTCTACAACCACTTAGCGGAAGCTTTTTTTATTTTCCCTCTCTCCCAGCCTTACGTTGTACTCCATTTTCTCTGTACTGTACTGTACTGGATTCCTTCTCCTATTACCTCTCGTAATCCTTTTACGCTGGGTTCTTTAGTTAGTCTTTTTATCAGCTCAGTTGGTTTGTTTTTCCCCAGTTTTATGACTGTTGTCGGAGGTTCACCGCTTTCACACGGAGCCTGAGGCTTCACAACACAGAGTCTGTTACATCCCCTTCATGCTGCAGCTCAAACCCTGCAAAACGCCGACAATACAGGGAAGCTTGGGCAGCGTCGCTGGGTACCTTGACCCTCAGGATAATCCTCCTGGGGTTACGAGGTTCACGGAGCCTTCGTGACCCCTCTAGACCTCTGTGTTGTTCGAGACTCCCCCGAAGGGCAGGCTCGCGCTCCTTCCCGTGGCTGCGGCGTCCCGGAAGTCTAAAGGTGCTACAGCATAATAAAAGCTTCTTAATGGACTTGCAATAATTAATGTCTTATATGCAACCCTTGCTTTGTACTTATGTTAACCAATCAGCAACAAGCACACACGTGGCAAACGCTGTATAATATCCAATAAAAGGGAGTCTCCGAGGCTTGCTCGAGAGACGCCTCCCGTATGACACCTACCTACTCGTCTGTCGTTCATTTCAACCCAACAGGGTGTCATGACCTTCTAGATCTAAAATATCCCAATTTTAAAATAAATACCAATCTTTCAACCAGAGAAGACATGAGGCTTCGTAATATAGCTTCAAATCCGGTAACCCGTAGCCACCTCTTTCTACAGTATCTAGTAATATCTTATGCTTTACTCTTGGTCTTTTACCCTTCCACAAAAATTTAGAAATTTCTTTTTGCCACTTGTTGATACTGCTGGTCTTTCCTGTAATTGGAATCGTTTGGAATAGAAAGAGTAGCTTCGGTAAAACTATCATTTTAATTACCGAAATACGGCCCAGGAATGATAAATTTAACCTTGTCCATGTCTCCAACTGTCTTTTGATATCTTTCCAACAATTGGGATACTGCCAGGGAGACAAAGTCCATCATGGCCCCAAGCCGTCTGCCGGACGATCCATCGATCTCCCGTAGGCACGCAGTATCAGCAATTAGCGACATGAGTTTCTAGAAAATATCTTGCCACATTCTAGAGCTCATGCACACTCTATCAGCAGATAAGGCACAGCAAAAGTCGCACTCAGGAGAGCATTATTTACAAGTTTTATTCAGCGTTGATCAGAACAAAGAAATACATGACTGCCTGCGTCAGTGTCTCCAGACACAGAGAGTGAGAAAACGAAAGCAAAAGACACAACAGAAACATCCTGTGAAAACAGGAAATACGCAGGCTGTGACACAAACATCCTGCTGCCTTTTAAGGTGGAACGGAAATATCCTAACAATCTTCATATAAGTTAATATTCTTTGGTGTTATCCATAATCCTAAATACTTGATTTTGGGGTAGATTTTAATGTGTATTATTTGTTCTAATTCCGCTTTTTCATCTGGCGACATATTTTAAACTAATAGTTTTGTCTTGTTTAAATTCAATTTGGACCCCGCAACTTTACCGTAGCCATATATTATTTCCAACGCCTTTCTTAAACTCTGTTTTGGTTGCTCCGTAGTTATAATTAAATCGTCAGCAAATGCCCTCATTTTGTAACTTCTATTTCCCAGCATAATCCCTTTTATTTCTTTTTCTTCCCTAATTTGTTTACATAAAACTTCCAATGTTAATATGAAAATTAAGGGGGATAGTGGGCGACCTTGTCTGACCCCTTTACTGATTTCACACTCCTGTGATAAATTTCCATTGATTATGATTTTAGCCTTTTGTTTTGATTATATTGCTTCAATCCCTTTTATATACTGTATACCAAAATCCATATGGTGTAATAGACCTTTCATAAATTTCCAGGATACCCTGTCGAAAGCTTTTTCTGCATCTATAGCCATTAAGCCTGCCTTCTTTTCTATTCTTAAGTCTAAATACGCTAATAAGTTTATAATGTTTCTAGTGTTGCTATAAATGTGCCTCCCGGGCAAAAAGCCAGCTTGGTCATTGTGTATCATCATCTGGAAGCCTTTTTTTGATCTTTCGGCTAAAATATTTGCACATAATTTATAATCGTTATTTAGAAGTGCGATAGGCCTATAGTTGTTAATAAGTAGATTGTCCGTTCCCTGTTTTGGAATTAATGCAATAAGGCTGTCTTTCCAAGAATCCGGCATGGTTCCGTCTTTTAAGATGTTGTTCATGATACTTCTTAATGGGTCAGACAGTAAGTCCTCCATTTTTTTATAATATATTGCCGGTAGGCCGTCTGGCCCTGGTAGCTTTCCTATCTTTGCTTCCTTAATTGCTCTTTGCATTTCGTACGATGTAATAGGGGCATTCAACGGTTCTTTTTGTTCTTTAGTAAGTTTCGGAATACAGTTCTGTTCTAAATATTCTTTTAATTCTTCTGTTGTTTCATTTCCTTCCTTATAGATTTCTCTAAAGAATTCGAGAAATCGTTTCTCTATTTCTTTAGGGTTGTTTATTATTTTGCCTTTCACTTAACTCTATTTATAAGCCTTTCTGCCTCTCTCTTCTTTAATTGCCATGCTAATAACCAGGCTCAGGTTCTGTTTCAGGCTGTGTCTCTGTTTCAGGCTCTGGCGCTGTATCAAACACTGTTGCAGACTCAGGCTGTGGCACTATGGCTGTAGCTGTGGCTCTGGTTCTGTTTCAGGCTCTGGCACTGTATCAAGCACTGTTTCAAGCTCAGGCTTCTGCTCTTTATTAGGCTTTGTCTCAGTCTTTGACTCTAGCACTTGTTCTAGCTCTATTTCAGGCTCGGCCTGTGTCTCAGCCTTTGTCTCTGTTTCACGCTGTTTCTGCTTCAGGCTCCGACGCTGTTTCAAGTCCTGTATCTGCCTCTGCCTCTGTTTCAGGCTCTGGCACTCTATCAAGCACTGTTTCTGGCTCTGGCTCTCTTTCAGGCTCTGGTTCTGAATTAGGGTTTTGTTCTGGCTATGGCTGTGTCTCTGGATCTGGCTGTGTCTCTGCTTCAGGCTCCTATGCTGTATCAAGCACTGTATCACGCTCTGCTTCTCCCTCTGCCCCTGGCTACGTTTAAGCGTCAGGCTCAGTTTCAGACAGTGTCTCTGTTTCAGGATCCAGCACTCTATCAAGCACTATTTCAGACTCAGGCTGTGGATCTCGGCTGTGGCTGTGGATCTCGGCTGTGGCTCTAGGCTCCGTCTGTGGCTCTGTCTGTGGCTCTGGCTCTCTTTCAAGGTATGGTTCTGAATGAAGATCTGGTTCTGACTCTGATTCAGGGTCTCATGATGGCTCTTCCTCTTTCAGGCTCAGGCTTCTGCTCTTTATTAGGCTTTGTCTCAGTCTTTGGCTCTAGCACTTATTCTAGCTCTATTTCAGGCTCAGCCTGTGTCTCAGCCTTTGTCTCTGTTTCACGCTGTTTCTCTGTTTCAGGCTCCGACACTGTTTCAAGCCCGTAACCTGTAGCCACCTCTTTCTACAGTATCCAGCACTCAGGATCCAGCTGTGGCTGTGGATCTCGGCTGTGGCTCTAGGGTCCGTCTGTGGCTCTGTCTGTGGCTCTGGCTCTCTTTCAGGGCCTGGTTCTGAATGAAGATCTGGTTCTGACTCTGATTCAGGGTCTCTTGATGGCTCTTCCTCTGCCTCTGACCCAGCTATGTTTCAGGGTCTGGCTCTCTTTCACGCTCTGGTTCTGAATTAGGGTTTTGTTCTGGCTCTGGATGTGTCTCTGGCTCTGGCTCCAGCTCCAGCTCCGGCACTGTATCAAGTACTGTTATAGACTCAGGCTGTGGCTCTAGGCTGTGGCTGCAGCTATGTTTTGCACTCCGGCCCTGTATCAAGCCCTATCTCTGGCTCTGGCTCTGGCTTTCTTTCAGCTCTGGCTCTGATTCAGGGTCTCACTCTGGCTCTGGCACTCGATCAAGGACTGTTTCAGACTCAGGCTGTTGCTGTGGCTCTGCCTCTGTTTCAGGCTCAGGCTCTGTTTGAGGCTGTGTCTCTGTTTCATTCTCCAGCACTGTATCAAGTACTGTTGCAGACTCAGGCTGTGGCTCTAGGCTGTGGCTGTGGCTGTTGCTCTGGTTCGGGCTGTGGCTCTTTTTCAGGCTCTGGTTCTGAATGAGGGCTTGGTTATGGCACTGATTCAGGGTCTCGCTCTGTCTCTGGCTGTGTCTCTGTTGCACCTCAAACGGTGGTTTGTTGTTGTTGTTGTTATTTTCTTTTTGGGGTGGGACAAATGTTTAGTTGGGGCGGGGATTATTTTAAGTTTAGCATAATTGTTACTTGCTTTGTTTTTCTTTTACTTTTTTTAGGTTATTGTATAGTTTGTATTTTGCTTTTTAAGGGGAAAGGGTCAGGGCTGCCTGGGAGGGGGCCTCAGCCAACAGAATGGCTGGGGCAGGTTCCCTACGGGGGGATGTATTGGAACACACAATCTCTGTTATCGCGGGTGGGAGGAGCAGTTGCGCTAAGACCAGACCACGTCTTTACCGAAGATCTGGTTCTGACTCTGATTCTGATTCTCTGATTCTGGCTTGTTGGGTGTAGTGAAGGGTTAACCTTCTGTGCCTCAAGCCTGAGAGGAGGCGCTTACAAGGGAAGTAAGCCCGGACGTGACGAAAGCAGCTTGGAATGCTGTGAGCTGAGTGGGAACCGAAAGCAGTTCAGCCGCTGCACTGAGAGAGAAGGACGCAGAGAAAATGCAGCTTGAATCTGATGGTCTTTATGAATTGTAAACACACTATATTTGAGCAAATAAAGGGATAGTAGGACAGAAGAAATGTGTGGGACTTGTTTACTGCTCTCTCGACAAACCCCGGTGTGTACTTCTGCTAATTGCTTTATGATCTACAGAGGCTCCCAGGGGAAGCGTGGCTGGGCGCCGAACAATAAAGCAATAAATCTACCAAACATGGTTATGGGTGAACGTGAAGCGTGAACGTGAAAGGGCTTGGAAGACTTTAAAAGGACTGAACGTCAGCTTGATTGACTGCCAAGGCTTCAAAGAGAGCAGAGGGCAGATCGGAGGAGGCTGACGGAGTGGGAGCTGGGAGCCACGTCGTCCGGAGTGCCCGGTTTGGCTGCAGAGTGAGTACTTTTGCAAGAGGCCAACAGAAGGGAAGGGAAGCAATGGCTCAGCCCCGTGCACATGGCTTTGAGTTTAAACTGCCATGTCAGAAACTGACTAGCCAAAATTGGCTGCAGTGGAGCTTTCAAGTGGAGCTTTTGCTGGTGGGGGAGCAGCTTTGGGACGTAGTACAGCCTCCACAGAATGCAGCTGTTAAAGCAGATGCTAAGAGGGCTGCAGAGCAAAGTGAAGTTGAGAAGTGTGTGCTTGCTTTTTTGGCAGAAAATGTGGATGCTCAGCTGGTGCCAGTTGTCCTGGGTGCAAAAAGGCCAGAGGCCGCTTGGCTAGCACTCTGAGAAGCTTGTGGAGCTGGGGTGGGAAGCAAGGGCCGAGAAGTGGCTGCATCCGAAAGGGAGAGGCAAGATGGCGCCGACCACATTCTTGAGAGCCGATACACAGCTGGGAGGAGCTGGGAGCCCTCACAGGGGGGCGAAGGGACTGTTGCTGTTGCTGGCAATGGTGCTGGTGCTTTTGCTGAGCCTGGGAGCTGTTTGGATGCTGCAACGTGTCTGTGTGAGGAGCCAGGAAAGAGGCCAAGTGTTGGGAGCCCTTTACCCACCAGAGGGGGTGCAGGAAAACGTCCTGGAGGCCGCGTGAGCAGTGGGGGGGGCAGTGAGCAGTGAAAGCTCAGAGACGCCTCTTTCTCCAAAAGCTGCTAAGAGTTGTTTACGTCGTGAGTCGGAGCCTGGGAAGCTGAAAAGAGCTAAAGGCTTCAAGGCCGGCCACCTGCAGCAAGTAGAGATAAGAGCTGCGGAGTTGTGTGGGAACGCCGAGACAAGTCCGGTCACCATGGCAACTGAGAGAGTTGCATCTACGGAAGCTGTGAAGGTCGTGGGTAAGTCTTCCTGCCGGGGGGAGTCTGTTGCTGTGACAACCAGAGAGGACATCTGCAGAAGCCCCAAGGAGGGGGGTAGTGATTAAATTGTTGCCCTGACTACCCAGGAATGTCAACAACAAGACTTTCTTACTGTAATAATCGACAGTGGAGCCGCCAACTCGCTGGTGCCATCTAGCGGTCTTTTGAGAAATTGCAGGACAGTAAAAACTCAGAAATTTGTGACGATCGCGGATGGAAGCAGAAAAAGACTAACAGAGACAGGCTTTTTCTTCTGTCCCTTCCTTAAGCATGAAGTCAAAGCTTTTGCGGTAACTGTTTGTTAAGTGTGCATGACCTACTAGTTGATGGTTTTCATGTCTCTTTTGCAGGTGACAAATGTGAATTTTCCAAAGATGGGAAACACATGTACACAGTGCAGTCTAAAGATAATTTGTTTGCTGTAAATGTGCCTTTTTCCACAGGAGAGGATGACACCGAAGATGCGAAGGGCCAATGTGTGAATGTGGCGCCTCACCATGGTTGTTCACATATTTGGCACCGACGCTTTGCCCATTTGAATTGGAGATATCTTCAGAAAGCACCAGAGCTGACACAAGGGTGCAAATTTAATGTTTGTGACAAATTTTTAGATTGCAATGCATGTAAACAGGCAAAAATTGTGACATGCTCATATCCAAAGTCAGAGAGGCAGACCACACAACCCTTTGAATTAATTCATTCAGATTTGGGTGGACCCATGTCAGTTGAGTCACTGGGAGGATCAAAGTATTCTCTGCTTTTGATTGATGATTTTTCGAGGTCTGCTTGGACCTTCTCTCTGAAAATGAAAGGGGAGGCAGCTAAAATGATCAGGGATTGGATCACCGCAGTTGAGGTAACCTTTTCCACCAAAGTTCGTGGTTTTCAAAGTGACAGAGGTTCTGAATTCACTGGTTCTGCTTTACAGGATTTCTTTAGGGAGAAGGGGATTAGCCACCATTTGACCGCTCCTTACTCTCCGCAACAGAATGGGGTCGCAGAGAGAAGGAACAGGACGGTGGAGGAAGCTGTGTCTGCGATCCTGTGGGACGCAGGGCTACCCCAGAAATATTGGTCTGAGGCCTGGCGCTACGTTGTTCATACGCAGAATAGAGTGTACAACTCTAGTGTAGGAAATACGCCGTATTTCTTACTGCATGGAAAGAAGCCCAAGGTACACTACCTCCGTGTGTTTGGTTGTGAGGCTTGGGTTCTTATTCCTAAGGCTCTACGCAAGAAAGGTGAGCCAAGATCTAAAAGAATGATCTTTGTAGGGTATGAGCCTGGCTCAAAGGCCTGGAGGTTTGCGTACCCAAGTGGAAACCAGTCTAGGTTGGTTATCAGCAATAGCGCTGAATTCTGTGAGCAAGCTGGTTGGAAACGTCTGCACGCTAATCCAGACATGATTTCGCAGCAGTTATATGACTCAGATGTTGAGGAGGAAGAGGAACTTGTTGCTGGGGACCACGGTCCAGAGCAACAGGGTCCACCACAGGGACAGAGTCCAAGGCAGGGACAGCTCAGGATCCCTCACAGGGGGGAACCTAGAACACCTCCTTAGGCAAGTGTCAAGTATAGTTGTTAATAAGTAGATTGTCCGTTCCCTGTTTTGGAATTAATGCAATAAGGCTGTCTTTCCAAGAATCCGGCATGGTTCCGTCTTTTCAGATGTTGTTCATTGTCAGGGAACTGACATCAGAGCAATGGGAGAAGGAGAGGCTCTCCGGTTCTGCAGGGGAAGGTACCAGCACAAGGGGGAGACGTAGCTTGATAGAGGGGGAAGGAAATCAGCGAAACACCAAGGATCCAGGAGAGCAAATGGCAGAGGAGGTGGAAGGGCTCCGGGATTCTTCCTTGGAAGTCAGTGGGGAGAGCACTGGTCCTCCACTACCCACGCCCTCCCTGCGCAGAAGACTTCCGCACAATGAGAGGCGGAGACGATTGGGTGTCAAACAGCTTTTATGCTGGCAAAGGTTTAAGAAACGGCCACAGACAGATTCTGCTAGCGACTGAGGCAGCCACGCTGAGATGGGCTGTGCAATCAAAACGGTTTAAAATATGCAACCAAGCTTCAAAGTGGGAACGTTTACGCACGAGTAACTCCCAACCACTATATTCATGATACTTCTTAATGGGTCAGACAGTAAGTCCTCCATTTTTTTAAATAATATATTGCCGGTAGGCCGTCTGGCCCTGGTGGCTTTCCTATCTTTGCTTCCTTAATTGCTCTTTGCATTTCGTACGATGTAATAGGGACATTCAACGGTTCTTTTTGTTCTTTAGTAAGTTTCGGAAGACAGTTCTGTTCTAAATGTTCTTTAACTTCTTCTGTTGTTTCATTTCCTTCCTTATAGATTTCTCTAAAGAATTCAAGAAATCGTTTATTTCTTTAGGGTTGTTTATTATTTTGCCTTTGCACTTAACTCTATTTATAAGCCTTTCTGCCTCTCTCTTCTTTAATTGCCATGCTAATAACCAGGCTCAGGTTCTGTTTCAGGCTGTGTCTCTGTTTCAGGCTCTGGCGCTGTATCAAACACTGTTGCAGACTCAGGCTGTGGCACTATGGCTGTAGCTGTGGCTCTGGTTCTGTTTCAGGCTCTGGCACTGTATCAAGCACTGTTTCAGGCTCAGGCTCAGGCTCAGGCTCAGGCTCAGGCTCAGGCTGAAATAAAATATGCAACCAACCACTACAGCAATCTGTCTGTCACTGAAAGTTGCTCGTACGCAACAAGCAGGCGGCATCATGAGTGAGACAGGAGAAGTCAGAGCCACGGAAGGGGCTGCTGGAGGACAATCGCTGGCAGAGAGAAACCGCGAATTGGAACAGCACATAGCCCTCTTGACAGCGAGGCTGGATGAACGACGGTCTCAAGATGCCCAGAGCAAGCCAACCCCCATAGCAAGGAAGGTACCGGGACTGGTGCATAAGTTTGGGGGGAGACCTCAAGATTATGGGGCGTTTAGAACAGAAATAGAATACGCCTTGAAATTGCAGCACAGCGATTTTGCAGATGATGAAGCGCGAGTGGCTTATATCGTGGGTCACCTGGAGGATGGGGCTAGGGCATGGATCAGGCCCCTGATGGCGACGCAGAATGCAGCCATGCGGGACGTACGGAAATTCTATCAGGCGATGGACGCGATGTTTGCCAACGATTTTGAGGAAAGTGTGACAAAACGGGAACTGATGAGCTGTAAACAGGGAGACCAGTCAGTTAGAGACTACTGGTCACGTTTTGCAATGATAGTTCACCGTCTCGGGTGGCAGCTGGACTCTGAACCCATACAAATGTTGTTTGAGGAGGGGTTGTCACCAACGGTCAAGGATGAGCTTTTGCGCGCACCCTGCCCACAGTCCATGGACCAGCTGACCAAAGCTGCACTTGCGATTGGTGTGAGGCAGGAAGCGCGGGCTCAGGAAAGGCAGGAAGGCAGAGAGCAGCGTTGTCATGACTACCGCATTCCTAAGATACCAAGGGAGCCTTCCCCGCCGGCGGAGCCAATGGAAATAGGGAGTGCTGGATTCAGGCAGCTCCTGCAATTTCTTCAGCAAGGACTTTGCATTAGAGCACCAGCTTCACTTGCTACCTTTGGATTTCCCCTTGCAAGTAACCACCATTGATGGGAGGGAGCTTCTAGGAGGGGAAGTGACACACCAGACCCCACCAATGAGAATGAGGGTGTCTAGGCACTCAGAGACGATCGCCTTTCACGTTGCCTCACTAGCGGGGCCCCCAATAATATTAGGGATGAGCTGGCTAGCACAACATGATCCTGTGGTGGCGTGGCATCAGAGGACAGTCAGCTTTGGGTCAGCCTACTGCCTGGAGCACTGCCTAGGAGGGGAAACACCAAGGATGAGTGTAGCCCGAGTGGCAGGAATGGCAGTGGAACGGAAAGGGGAGGTGCCGCCACAATATGCTGATCTGAGGGAGGTCTTCAGTGAGAAGGAGGCAGATAGGCTACCACCCCACAGGCCCTTTGACTGCCAAATCAACTTGCTCCCAGGGGCGCAGCTGCCGGTTGGTAAGCTGTATGCCATGTCGGACAGGGAGATGAAGGAGTTACGGGAGTTTATTGACAAGAACCTAAAGAGAGGATTCATAAGAGAATTGAAAGCAGTGGGAGGTAATCCGGTGTTTTGTGGACAAAAAAGACACGGATAAACCCAGGCTTGTAGTGGACTTCAGGGCCGTAAATTTGGTGTCGGAACCCGTGACTTTCCCAATGCCCAGAATTGACGACATTTTGACGAGAGTGAGGAAGGGAAAGATTTTTACCAAACTAGACCTCAGGGGGGCTTACAACTTGATCAGGATGAGGGAGGGGGATGAATGGAAGACCACCATGTTCACCCCACTAGGGGCCTTTGAATATTTAGTTATGCCTTTTGGATTACAGTCAGGCTCTGCCTGTTTTCAAGCTTTCATGCACCACGTGTTGGGGTCACTGCTTTACAAGAACTGTGTGGCCTTCCTGGACGACGTATTGATTTATTCGGAAAGCGAGGAGCAACATGTACGAGACATTAGGGAAGTGCTACAACGATTGCAGAAACACCAGTTGTGGGTCAAGCTAGAGAAATGTCAGTTTCATGCCAGAGAAGTGGAGTTTCTGGGGTACAAGTTGTCTGACAAGGGCTTAGCGATGGACCCAAGCAAGGTGCAAGCAGTGTTGGAATGGAAACCCCCCAAAACACGGAAGGACGTACAAAGGTTCCTAGGTTTCAGCAACTTCTACAGGAAGTTCATCAAGAACTTCGCCCATTTGACCGCACCCATCACGGACTGTCTCAGTAGCAAAAAGAAGTTCGTGTGGACGGAGGAAGCTCAGCAATCCTTTGAAAGATTGAAAAAGGCGTTCGCATCGGAAGAGCAACTATTACACGTAGACTTGGAGAAACCCCTGAGGTTGGAGACCGACGCGTCAGACAGAGCCATAGGGGCGGTCCTTTTGCAGCCAGGGCGGAGCAAACAGGAATGGAAACCGTGTGCCTTTTTCTCGAGGAAGCTGAGCAAGTCGGAGCAAAACGATACCGTGTATGACCGAGAACTGCTCGCGAGCTACGCTGCCTTTCGTCGTTGGCGCCATCTACTGATAGGGGCGCAACACAGAATCCAGGTGTGCACTGATCACAAGAACCTAGAGTACTGGAGTACTGCACGCGTACTCAACCAGAGACAGATTCGATGGGCGCAGGAGTTCTCCAAGTTTTCCTTCGAAATCCAGTATGTGCCCGGGGAGGAAAACGTGAGAGCGGATGCTCTCTCGCGGAAGCCAGAGTACTTCGAAGGAGAGGGGCCGCCGGAGACACGACACATCATACCTGAGGACCGATGGGTGTGTGGGGAAACCCTAGTGGGGAAAAGAGAACTGGCAGGGCTTACTAGGAATGATGAATTCGCACGAACTAAAATCAGGGAGCTACGAGATGGGAGAGAGGCACCAGAAGGGTTTGAGGAGAAAGAAGGGGTGTTGTACTATAGAGGGGCTATGTATGTACCGGGGGAAGCCCTAAGGGAAAGAGTACTCAAACAATTCCACGACAACCCCACAGCGGGGCACTTTGGACAGCACAAAACGATGATGCTGGTCACCAGACGGTTCTGGTGGCCACGGGTGAGGGAGGATGTACGGGAATATGTACGAGGGTGCGACCATTGCCAAAGGGCAAAAGGGGAGCGGGCGGTACCAGCAGGCTTACTGGAACCCTTACCCACACCGAGCAAACCCTGGGAGGTGGTGTCCATTCATTTTATGACTGATTTGCCCAAATCACGGGGGGAAACAGCGGTCATGGTAGTAGTCGACTTACTGAGCAAAATGTGCCATTTCATAGCCTGTTCACATGCGGTGACGGCGGAAGAGACGGCACGTTTGTTCGTAGAGCACATTTTCAGGTTGCATGGCGCCCCCTTGAGGGTTATTTCCGACCGCGGAAAACAATTTACCTCCCGGTTCTGGAGGAAGCTTATGAGCTTGCTGCAAGTCGAGGTGGGGTTCTCGACAGCAAGGCACCCAGAGACCAATGGGCAAGCGGAAAGGGCAAATAGTATACTCCAGCAATACTTATGCTGCTACGTCAGCGAGAGGCAGAACGACTGGGTAGAGAAACTAGCGCTGGCTGAATTTGCGTACAATAACGCAGAACACGTGTCTACGGGAATGAGTCCGTTTATGGCCAATTATGGATGCCATCCCAGAGCCTTCCCGGGGGGTGAGGAGCAAAACTGGAGTGTACCCGCAGCGGAGCAGTTAGTGGAAGAAATGGAAGCCCTACACCAGCAACTTAAGATGAACTTAGAGAGGGCCAAGGCTGTTTACAAGAAGCAGGCAGACAAGCACCGCAGGGAAGGGGAAACCATACGGGTGGGGGACAGGGTGTGGTTGTCCACCCAAGGGTTACCCTTTAAAGGGGGGTGCAAGAAGTTGCAGCCCCGACGGCTGGGGCCATTCGAGGTAATACAACAGGTAAACCCCGTAGCATTCAAGCTCAAGTTGCCCGACAGTATGAAAATACACCCTGTGTTCCACAGGTCCTTGCTCTCACCACACAGGGAGGGGCGGGAATTCCCGGGGCGAGAGGTAGGAGTCCCCCCACAACCGCAAGTAGAAGAAAGGGAACACCAGCGCTCGGCCACGGAAATAATAGATTCGAGGTGGCGAGGTCGTCAGGTGGAGTACTTGGTGGCTTGGGAAGGGGAGCCCGGGTCAGAAAACACGTGGGTTCCAGCGGAAGCCGTCGATGACAGGTATATGGTGGAAGTATTCCACCGCCGGTTCCCGGAGAAGCCCAAACCCTTGGAGAGGTTCTGGGAGGAACAATTTGGAACCACAGATGACGAAGAGGGTTTCGAGGGGTATTCAGAATCCGAGGCAGAATCGGACTGGGAGGTTCATCCCGTGGGTGGGAACCAAAGCAGGTGGGAAGAGGCTTTCGAATCCACTGAGGGTGGTGACAGTTCCTTCCGGGGTTTCCCCGTCTCGTCGGCCGAAGAAGAGAGAGAAATCGATTCTACCGGGCGAGCAGGGGGTGGGGGGTCCTGGAGGGGAGGTGGATGTCAGGGAACTGACATCAGAGCAACGCGAGAAGGAGAGGCTCTCCGATTCTGCAGGGGAAGGTACCAGCACAAGGGGGAGACCTAGCTTGATAGAGGGGGAAGGAAATCAGCGTAACACCAAGGATCCAGGAGAGCAAATGGCAGAGGAGGTGGAAGGGCTCCAGGATTCTTCCTTGGAAGTCAGTGAGGAGAGCACTGGTCCTACACTACCCACGCCCTCCCTGCGCAGAAGACTTCCGCGCAATGAGACGCGGAGACAATTGGGTGTCAAACAGCTATTATGCTGGCAAAGGTTTAAGAAACGCCCACAGACAGAGTCTGCTAGCGACGGAGGCAGCCACGCTGAGATGGGCTGTGCAGTCAAAACGGTTTAAAATATGCAACCAAGCTTCAAAGTGGGAACGTTTACGCACGAGTAACTCCCAACCACTATATTCATGATACTTCTTAATGGGTCAGACAGTAAGTCCTCCATTTTTTTAAATAATATATTGCCGGTAGGCCGTCTGGCCCTGGTGGCTTTCCTATCTTTGCTTCCTTAATTGCTCTTTGCATTTCGTACGATGTAATAGGGACATTCAACGGTTCTTTTTGTTCTTTAGTAAGTTTCGGAAGACAGTTCTGTTCTAAATGTTCTTTAACTTCTTCTGTTGTTTCATTTCCTTCCTTATAGATTTCTCTAAAGAATTCAAGAAATCGTTTATTTCTTTAGGGTTGTTTCTTATTTTGCCTTTGCACTTAACTCTATTTATAAGCCTTTCTGCCTCTCTCTTCTTTAATTGCCATGCTAATAACCAGGCTCAGGTTCTGTTTCAGGCTGTGTCTCTGTTTCAGGCTCTGGCGCTGTATCAAACACTGTTGCAGACTCCGGCTGTGGCACTATGGCTGTAGCTGTGGCTCTGGTTCTGTTTCAGGCTCTGGCACTGTATCAAGCACTGTTTCAGGCTCAGGCTCAGGCTCAGGCTCAGGCTTCTCTCATTATTAGGCTTTGTCTCAGTCTTTGACTCTAGCACTTATTCTAGCTCTATTTCAGGCTCGGCCTGTGTCTCAGCCTTTGTCTCTGTTTCACGCTGTTTCTGTTTCAGGCTCCGACGCTGTTTCAAGCCCTGTATCTGCCTCTGCCTCTGTTTCAGGCTCTGGCACTCTATCAAGCACTGTTTCTGGCTCTGGCTCTCTTTCAGGCTCTGGTTCTGAATTAGGGTTTTGTTCTGGCTATGGCTGCGTCTCTGGATCTGGCTGTGTCTCTGCTTCAGGCTCCTATACTGTATCAAGCACTGTATCAGGCTCTGCCTCTCCCTCTGCCCCTGGCTACGTTTAAGCATCGGGCTCAGTTTCAGACAGTGTCTCTGTTTCAGGATCCAGCACTCTGTCAAGCACTATTTCAGACTCATGCTGTAGATCTCGGCTGTGGCTGTGGATCTCGGCTGTGGCTCTAGGCTCCGTCTGTGGCTCTGTCTGTGGCTCTGGCTCTCTTTCAGGGTCTGGTTCTGAATGAAGATCTGGTTCTGACTCTGATTCAGGGTCTCATGATGGCTCTTCCTCTGCCTCTGACCCAGCTATGTTTCAGGATCTGGCTCTCTTTCAGGCTCTGGTTCTGAATTAGGGTTTTGTTCTGGCTCTGGCTGTGTCTCTGGCTCTGGCTCCAGCTCCAGCTCCGGCACTGTATCAAGTACTGTTATAGACTCAGGCTGTGGCTCTAGGCTGTGGCTGCAGCTATGTTTTGCGCTCCGGCCCTGTATCAAGCCCTATTTCTGGCTCTGGCTCTGGCTCTGGCTTTCTTTCAGCTCTGGCTCTGAATGAGGCTCTGGCTCTGGCTCTGATTCATGGTCTCACTCTGACTCTGATTCAGGGTCTCGCTCTGGCTCTGGCACTCGATCAAGGACTGTTTCAGACACAGGCTGTTGCTGTGGCTCTGCCTCTGTTTCAGGCTCAGGCTCTGTTTGAGGCTGTTTCTCTGTTTCAGGCTCCGGCACTGTATCAAGTACTGTTGCAGACTCAGGCTGTGGCTCGTGGCTGTGGCTGTTGCTGTTGCTCTGGTTCGGGCTGTGGCTCTTTTTCAGGCTCTGGTTCTGAATGAGGGCTTGGTTCTGGCACTGATTCAGGGTCTCGCTCTGGCTTTGGCTCTACAACTATTATTGTATTTTTGAACATATCTTGTATAACCATCCCATTTTTCTGCAAATTTTTGCTTTGAGATTCCTCTGAGTTTGCTAGTCAATTGAGCCGTCTCCACCAATTCCTGTAATTTGATTTACCAATCTGTTATTTTTGGAGCCTCGTGATCTTTCCATCCCTTGGCCACAAGTTCAAGACCTACTAGTTGATGGTTTTCATGTCTCTTTTGCAGGTGACAAATGTGAATTTTCCAAGGATGGGAAACACGCGTACACAGTGCAGTCTAAAGATAATTTGTTTGCTGTAAATGTGCCTTTTTCCACAGGAGAGGATGACACCGAAGATGCGAAGGGCCAATGTGTGAATTTGGTGCCTCACCATGGTTGTTCATATATTTGGCACCGACGCTTTGCCCATTTGAATTGGAGATATCTTCAGAAAGCACCAGAGCTGACACAAGGGTGCAAATTTAATGTTTGTGACAAATTTTTAGATTGCAATGCATGTAAACAGGCAAAAATTGTGACATGCTCATATCCAAAGTCAGAGAGGCAGACCACACAACCCTTTGAATTAATTCATTCAGATTTGTGTGGACTATTTCAGTTGAGTCACTGGGAGGATCAAAGTATTCTCTGCTTTTGATTGATGATTTTTCGAGGTCTGCTTGGACCTTCTCTCTGAAAACGAAAGGGGAGGCGGCTAAAATGATCAGGGATTGGATCACCGCAGTTGAGGTAACCTTTTCCACCAAAGTTCGTGGTTTTCAAAGTGACAGAGGTTCTGAATTCACTGGTTCTGCTTTACAGGATTTCTTTAGGGAGAAGGGGATTAGCCACCGTTTGACCGCTCCTTACTCTCCGCAACAGAATGGGGTCGCAGAGAGAAGGAACAGGACGGTGGAGGAAGCTGTGTCTGCGATCCTGTGGGACGCAGGGCTACCCCAGAAATATTGGTCTGAGGCCTAGCGCTACGTTGTTTATACACAGAATAGAGTGTACAACTCTAGTGTAGGAAATACGCCGTATTTCTTACTGCATGGAAAGAAGCCCAAGGTACACTACCTCCGTGTGTTTGGTTGTGAGGCTTGGGTTCTTATTCCTAAGGCTCTACGCAAGAAAGGTGAGCCAAGATCTAAAAGAATGATCTTTGTAGGGTATGAGCCTGGCTCAAAGGCCTGGCGGTTTGCGTACCCAAGTGGAAACCAGTCTAGGTTGGTTATCAGCAATAGCGCTGAATTCTGTGAGCAAGCCGGACAAAAGATGACCTCCAACAGACCTGGCACACTGAGCCTAACGCCAAATGAGGCCAAAGAAATGGAAGTAGAGACCGAAAACAGCCCTACTGCCCATAACAGTCCACCAAGCACAGAAATCCCCCAGGAACAAGGAACAGCTAAGGAAGAAAATCAAGAAAGGGAGGAAATAATTCCCCGCACTTTAAAAAAGAATCTAAAAGACCCACCATTACCCTCCCCACCGAAAGCAGCGACAAATGGCTGTATTTGCAAAAGACAAAATTCCTCGCTGGACTCAATAACAGAACTAGAATGACTAAATGCTGTTAACCAGCCACCAACTCAAAAACGGACTCTACGCTTACTGTCCTGGAATATTGCAGGGTGGGGAAACAAAGGCGGAGACCCAGACCTAATGAACTTCTTCAAAGATTTTGAATTAATACTTCTACAAGAAACATGGTCAACTAGAGATATTAAAATTAATGGATTCACCTCCTATACGAAACCCGCTTTGAAAACAAACACGAAGGGCCGGCCGAAAGCAGGGTTCTGTTGTATGATCAAAGACAACTTAGGGTTTGAGATCAAGCAGCTAGAAAAATGCTTTCCACTTGCACAAGCTCTACTTTTAACACAAAAAGACGATACCTTGCTACTTGTAAACGTCTACATCCCCCCAACCAAAAACAACAGCAGCAGTGAAAATTGGTCACAGCTAACCCTCTATATAGAAAATTTGACCGATAAATACCCAAATGCTTCACTGATAATAGCAGGTGATTTTAATGCTAGAGTGGGAACCAACAATGAACAACTATGTAGCAAATTAAATTGGAATACTGATAATGATATCGCACATGCCCTGAAAATAGGACGTTTCTCCAGAGATAGGGTTGTAAACAACGAAGGCTTACGCCTACTTGAATTATGTAACAACTTTAATTTGCAGATTGTGAACGGCTCAACAGAAGGCGATAGAAGCGGGGAGTTTACATACTTCTCCCCCCGAGGATGCAGTGTCATCGACTATATTCTTGCCCCTTATAATATTATAAATTCGATCATGGACCTCAAAATTGGAACGCGTACTGAAAGCGACCATCAGCCACTATCGCTGTCTATAAACTTAAAGAACGAAACCAAAATAACTAAGTACAATATCATAGAACCTTCGCAATACAAACAAATGACTCAATTAAAATGGTCTCAGGAAATGAGTGCAGCAGTGGGGCAAAAACTTACAGCCAACCTGAGAAAACAAGTATTATCCAATTTAAAGACCACTAATCCCTGCAGTGATATTCTGAAAACTTATAATGAAATCTTCCAAATGTTTGTAGAGCTTAGTACTCCACTTAAAGGTTGGATACTTAAACATAGCGCTAGCCCCTGGTTTGACGATGAATGTTTCCAGCTAAAAAGAAAACTGCGTCAAACATTTAAAAATAATCGCATTAAACTAGAGCCCTCTTATCTTGATGAAAAAAGAAAATATCATTACATTCTGGCCGAAAAGAAACAGAAATATGCAACCCAAAAATGGCTACAACTATTTGACTCAATTCAGAGTAAAAACAACAAAGCGTTCTGGAACCTAGTGTACGGAGGACTGAAAGCCGAAAATCAACTAACCCAACCACCAATTGCAGAATCCAAATGGTCCCAATACTTTACATCTGTATTTAACAATCTACACAGTGAACTTAAAGGAAATGAGACCGCTATAAATAAAATCAATAAACTCCAGGAGTGGCCAAGGGTAGAAGAAGTGGAAATTAGAGAGATAGTTAAAAATTTCAAATCGGGGAAATCGCCTGGGCCAGACGGTCTACCAATAGAATTATTTAAGACCTATATAGATTGGTGGGCAGAACCCCTAGCTCAATTGTTTACTCTCATAGACAAAGATGGGATCATACCGGAGATATGGTTAAGATCAATAATTATCCCAATCTTTAAAAATGGCGACCCAAAAGAACCAAAGAATTACAGACCGATAAGCTTACTATCAGTGATAGGGAAAATCTACGCTAAGCACCTCCTATCTAAACTCCTTATATGGATGAAAAATTTAAATTTACCAGGGAAAGAACAAATAGGTTTCTCTAAAGGTTGCTCTACATTAGACCACTGCCTTATACTTATGCATTTGGTTGAAAAATATAGATCCCAAAGGCAATCTAAGATATATGCTGCTTTTGTAGATTTTCGTGGTGCATTCGACTCAATTGACCGCCCAAAGCTGTGGAGGAAACTCGCAGAACTAAAAATTGATCAGCGCTTATTGATTCTAATACAAAATCTATACTCTTCCAATGTCTGTCAAGTCAAACTTAACACCATAGGTCATCTTTCATCAGACATCCCAATCTCGAAAGGGGTAAAACAAGGATGTATTCTTGCCCCCTTTCTATTTAACTTATTCTTATCAGACTTGCCAGATCACCTTCAAAAAATAGAATCACATGCCCCTAAACTTAATCAGAAACCAGTTCCTCTCTTATTATACGCAGACGATGCAGTCCTACTATCATTAACGAGCTTGGGTCTGAAACGTCTTATATCTTCTCTGACCCTTTACTGCGAATGTAATAAACTCTCTATAAATTACGAGAAGACAAAAATTTTGGTCTTCTCAAATGGTTGGAAACTAGAGAAATGGAAAATAAGAGGGCAAGAAATCCAACAAGTAAAAATCTATAGGTATCTGGGAATCTTATTCCAGAGCAATCTAGGGTGGGCAAGTCATCGCACAAATGCCATAAAACAGGCAAAGTGCACCTCATCAGCAGTTGCCCGTTTTTATTATCAGAAAGGTAATCAATTTATTCCTGCGGCCAATCAGATTTTTCAAACAAAAGTGCAAGCCCAGATATTCTATGGAATCCCGCTATGGATTCAAGCATATAACAGTGATTTAAATAAGATTCACTCCAGCTTTCTGAGACGTATTCTTGGACTCCCAGCTGCGATCAAATATGAAACAATGTGTGCAGAAATAGGCATACACACAATGGAATACTGGGCCTGGTCCACCTCAATAAAGTACTGGTTACGCTGCCATTTTCGCTGCTCTCCATCAAGCCTGCTCGCTGATCTGCTCAAAGACTCCTATAAATCAAGATGGTATCAATACCTCGAAAAAAAGATTGAATCTTTAGGCATCGAGCTGGAGCCCCTGTATAATTCTAATGAGCAATACATTTTCCATAATATCCTAGCTAGACTAAAGGACGTGGAGAGACAAAATATTATGGCAGCTGTAAACAAAATTTGCTCCCCCATATTCTATGATTTAAATATCTTAGATAGCAGAGTCAATTACGTCACTAAATTAATAATCCCAGCCCAACGTAGGGCTTTTATGCTGGCCCGGTTGAATGTCTTTCCCTCAGCATTTGTCCGGGGAAGATATCAAAACATCCCTAGAAACAAGAGATTCTGCAGATGCTCTATGAATGTCCCGGACACTGTAGAGCATATTCTCTTTCATTGCCCATTTTACAGTACGCTCCGTCAACGCGTGCTGTCCCCTCTTTTGGGTGGTCTGGAACCCCAGCAAGGTGAATGTGCGGGATTCTGCCTATCCGACGTTGACCAAAGGGTAACGGCGGGGGTAGCCGAGTTTTTGGCTGCAGTCCTCCAAGGAGCAGGTTAACAAGGAAAACCACTGATTTTATATGTATATATATATATATATATGATTGTAGCCAACTGCTGCCTTTTTATATATATTTCAAGGCTTTTACATGTTATTTTCCTTCTTACGGTTTTTATTTGCATAATGCCTAATAAAGGTTTGATTTCAGCTGTGAGCAAGCTGGTTGGAAACGTCTGCACGCTAATCCAGACGTGATTTCGCAGCAGTTCTATGACTCAGATGTTGAGGAGGAAGAGGAACTTGTTGCTGGGGACCACGGTCCAGAGCAACAGGGTCCACCACAGGGACAGAGTCCAAGGCAGGGACAGCTCAGGATCCCTCAGAGGGGGGAACCTGGAACACCTCCTCTGGCAAGTGTCAAATTTGAGCCAAAGAGTGAGCCTTCCTCACCTGGAAGGTGATAGGTACGACGCTTCAGGCGTCTGGTTAGGTTCAGCCAGATGTGAACCTGAATCCTTCGAGGATATTCAGAGTTTACCTGAGGAAGAAGCAGGCAAGTGGCATAGGGCAATGGACAAAGAGATGAAGTCCATGAAATATCTATGTGTGTTCTCACTCACAGAGTTGCCACCGGGCAAGCAGGCTGTGAGTTGCAGGTGGGTTTACCGCTTGAAACCCACTGACGCTGGAGAACCACAGTATAAAGCCAGGTTAGTTGCTTGAGGATTTACTCAGAGGAAGGGGATACACTTCACGAAGGTGTATTCGCCAACGTCACGAGCGGAGACTCTGAGAACGCTTTTAGCTTGTGCAGCACAGAGAGGCTGGAAGGTACACCACTTTGATGTGGATGTTGCCTACCTTAACTCAGATCTCCAGGAGGAGCTGTACATGATGCCTCCTCCGGGGTTTGAGAACTTAAGGCAGGATGTTGTGTGGAGATTGCACAAATCCATCTATGGATTACGTCAATCTGCCAGAAACTGGAACATGTGCCTGAATGAAGCCTTAGAAGAGCTAGGTTTCAGGAGAAGTGTTGCTGATAGTTGCTTTTATTTCAGAGGATCAGGGGCAACACAAGAGTATTTGCAGATCTGGGTTGATGACTTGTTGTTTTTGGCAGAGAAGTTTGCCAAAGAGCTAGGTAAACGGTTCAAGCTTAAACAGCTTAGTGCTGTCAAAACCTACCTAGGTGTCAGTGTTGAGCGTGCACAGGATGGAAGCTTCTTGCTCAGCCAGAGAGGCAAAATTGAGCAATTGCTTCAGAAAATGAGGATGAGTGATTGTGCAGGAGTGAGAAGTCCTATGGAGACTAGTTTTGTAAAGGACAGCCAGCAAGTAGAACGCGCTGCGTTTGAAAATACTGAAGTGTTTCAGTCAGCCCTAGGGAGTTTGTTGTACTTGTCCCAGTGGAGCAGACCTGATATAGCATTTGCTGTCAATCTGCTCAGCAGGGAAGCTTCAAACCCTAGTGTGCAAGCCTGGAATGGCATCAAGAGAGTTCTGAGGTATTTGCAGGAAACCAAAGACTTTTGTCTTAGGTTGCCGGCACAAGGAGAAGTCAAACTGCCTTGTCTTCTGGACTCGGATTGGTCTAATCTTGAGGGTCGCAAGCATGTGTCTGGCCTAGTGGTGAAGTTTGGGAACTCAGTAGTTGGATGGAGGTCTAAGAAGCAAAGTCTTATAGCGCTCTCATCCACTGAGGCTGAGTTTAGTGCTCTTTCAGAGGTGTGCAGAGAAGTAGAGTTCTATGCTTGCTTAGTGCAGGAACTCTGCGAAGTGGATTGTCTGCCGATACGTGTTTTCGAGGACAATCAACCATGCCTGCGTTTGGCAGAGTCAGGTCAGTTCAAGGCTAGAACTAAACACCTAGACATTCGCTTTCGGAATGTGTGCCAGAGCGTTCAGGAGGGATTAGTTGCGCTGAAGTATTGTCCCTCTACCAAGAACCTAGCTGATGGGTTCACGAAGCCACTCACCTTCCAAAGACATGGGGAGTTTTGCGAAGGTCTGGGTTTGGGACGACCAAGGGTCGATTCTCCCCTCAGGCGCGAGGCAAGAGGGGGTGTTGGGTGTAGTGAAGGGTTAACCTTCTGTGCCTCAAGCCTGAGAGGAGGCGCTTACAAGGGAAGTAAGCCAGGACATGACGAAAGCAGCTTGGAATGCTGTGAGCTGAGTGGGAACCGAAAGCAGTTCAGCCGCTGCACTGAGAGAGAAGGACGCAGAGAAAATGCAGCTTGAATCTGATGGTCTTTATGAATTGTAAACACACTATATTTGAGCAAATAAAGGGATAGTAGGACAGAAGAAACGTGTGGGACTTGTTTACTGCTCTCTCGACACACGCCGCTGTGTACTTCTGCTAATTGCTTTACGATCTACAGAGGCTCCCAGGGGAAGCGTGGCTGGGCGCCGAACAATAAAGCAATAAATCTACCGAACATGGCTCTCTATCAAGGGCTGTTTCAGACTCAGGCTGTGGCTGTGGCTGTTGCTCTGGTTCTGGTTCTGGCTCTGGCTCTTTCTCAGGCTCTGGTTCTGAATGAGGGCTTGGTTCTGGCACTAATTCAGGGTCTCGCTCTGGCTCTGGCACTCTATGAAGGACTGTTTCAGACTTAGGCTGTGGCTGTGGCTCTGGCTCTGTTTCCATTCTTACAATGGAATGTACACAAAACAATAATCCTTTCTATATAAATTTTCCAATACATTCTGAAAACATAATAAATCCTTAATTGTTGTCCACCTCCTTTTAGTTCCTTTATCACTCGAATGTTAGCACGGAGTCAAAACTATTCTTGTATTTTTGAACATATCTTGTATAACCATCCCATTTTTCTGCAAATTTTTGCTTTGAGATTCCTCTGAGTTTGCTAGTCAATTGAGCCGTCTCCACCAATTCCTGTAATTTGATTTGCCAATCTGTTATTTTTGGAGCCTCGTGATCTTTCCATCCCGTGGCCACAAGTATACGAGCTGCTGCGGTTGCATACAAGAATACCTCTCTTAGATTTTTTGGGATCTCTTTATCTAAAATACTTCATAGAAATGCCTCCGGTTTTTTCGTAAAAGTTATCCCCATCATCTTTTTTAATTCATCGTATATCCCCCCCCCCAAAAAAAAAATCTTAATCTTTTCACACGTCCACCACATGTGGCTCATGTCACCGTTATTTCCTCCACATCTCCAACAAGCATTCACCAAATTTTTTATACATTCTTGATCATCTGGAAGGAGTGAGGTACCACCTATGAGCCATTTTTAGCATGTTCTCTCTTATATTATAGCTGGCTGTAAATTTCAAATTTACATTCCATCAGTTTGCCCCATGTTTTAGCATAATTGGACCGCCCACATCTTGGGCCCACTTTATCATTGAAGCCTTAACCTCCTCATCCATTACTTTGTAGTCTAAAAGAAATCTATACATTTTTGCGATTATTTTGGTTTTACTATTCAGTAGTTGTCTTTCAAATCTTGAAGGCTCCTTTTCAAAACCTATCTGCTTATCCTGTCTGAACACTTCATTCACCTGGAAGTAATCTAGCCAACTAGAAAAATGATCTTTTATTTTCTCATAACTTATCAATATTAGTTGACCCTCCTCCTCCCCCCTTAATATTGTGTTATACGTTATCCAGTTCTCTTTGATGTTGTTGCTTTTTTTAACAGCGATTGCTTCTAGTGGAGAGTTCCATCTTGGGGTTTTCTGTTCCAAATATCTTTTACATTTTCCCGATACCTTATATATAGCATTTCTTATTATATGATTTGAAAAACTCCTATGCCTCTTTATTTTCCCATAATTAAGATAGCCATGCCACCCAAAATGGGTGTCATGACCTTCTAGATCTAAAATATCCCAATTTTTCAATAAATACCAATCTTTCAACCAGAGAACACATGAGGCTTCGTAATATAGCTTCAAATCCGGTAACCCGTAGCCACCTCTTTCTACAGTATCTATTAATATCTTATGCTTTACTCTTGGTCTTTTACCCTTCCACAAAAATTTAGAAATTTCTTTTTGCCACTTGTTGATACTGCTGGTCTTTCCTGTAATTGGAATCGTTTGGAATAGAAAGAGTAGCTTCGGTAAAACTATCATTTTAATTACCGAAATACGGCCCAGGAATGATAAATTTAACCTTGTCCATGTCTCCAACTGTCTTTTGATATCTTTCCAACAATTGGTATAATTATCTTCATATAAGTTAATATTCTTTGGTGTTATCCATACTCCTAAATACTTGACTTTGGGGTAGATTTTAATGTGTATTATTTGTTCTAATTCTGCTTTTTCATCTGGCGACATATTTTTAACTAATAGTTTTGTCTTGTTTAAATTCATTTTGAACCCCGCAACTTTACCGTAGCCATATATTATATTATATTATAACGCCTTTCTTAAACTCTGTTTTGGTTGCTCCGTAGTTATAATTAAATCGTCAGCAAATGCCCTCATTTTGTAACTTCTGTTTCCCAGCATAATCCCTTTTATTTCTTTTTCTTCCCTAATTTGGTTACATAAAACTTCCAAGGTTAATATGAAAATTAAGGGGGATAGTGGGCAACCTTGTCTGACCCCTTTACTGATTTCACACTCCTGTGATAAATTTCCATTGATTATGATTTTAGCTTTTTGTTTGGATTATATTGCTTCAATCCCTTTTATATACTGTATACCAAAATCCATATGGTGTAACAGACCTTTCATAAATTTCCAGGATACCCTGTTGAAAGCTTTTTCTGCATCTATAGCCATTAAGACTGCCTTCTTTTCTATTCTTAAGTCTAAATACGCTAATAAGTTTATAATGTTTCTAGTGTTGTTATAAATGTGCCTCCCGGGCAAAAAGCCAGCTTGGTCCTTGTGTATCATCATCTGGAAGCCTTTTTTTTTGATATTTCGGCTAAAATATTTGCATATAATTTATAATCGTTATTTAGAAGTGCGATAGGCCTATAGTTGTTAATAAGTAGATTGTCTGTTCCCTGTTTTGGAATTAATGCAATAAGGCTGTCTTAACAAGAATCCGGCATGCTTCCGTCTTTTAAGATGTTGTTCATGATACTTCTTAATGGGTCAGACAGTAAGTCCTCCATTTTTTTATAATATATTGCCGGTAGGCCGTCTGGCCCTGGTGGCTTTCCTATCTTTGCTTCCTTAATTGCTCTTTGCATTTCGTACGATGTAATAGGGGCATTCAACAGTTCTTTTTGTTCTTTAGTAAGTTTCGGAAGACAGTTCTGTTCTAAATGTTCTTTAACTTCTTCTGTTGTTTCATTTCCTTCCTTATAGATTTCTCTAAAGAATTCGAGAAATCGTTTCTCTGTTTCTTTAGGGTTGTTTATTATTTTGTTGTTGTTTTTTAATAATTTTTTTTATTAGTTTTACAATTTTTTATAGACAATACAAACAAATATATAACACAAACAAACATGTATAATTTCATATCCTTTTTTTTCGTAAACCTCACTTCTCGGACTCCCCCAAACCTCCCCTTTCTGCATCCAAAGTTCCAAAATTCTTTCAGCAAATCCTAAATTTAATCTTGACAAATATATTCCTTCATTATTCTTTTCTTTAACTTAATCTTTTATCGCTGTAATCTCCTTATCATTCTAATGAACCTCAACATTTTAACATTCATCAATTTTATAATATTTCTTAAGATAGATTTTGAATTTCTTCCAATCTTCTTCCGCCGTCTCTTTCCCCTGATCACGGATTCTGCCAGTCATTTCAGCCAATGTCATATAGTCTATCACCTTCATCTGCCATTCTTCCAGTGTGGGTAGGTCTTGTGTCTTCCAATACTTTGCGATGAGTATTCTTGCTGCTGTTGTAGCATACATAAAGAATGTTCTAACTTTCTTTGACACCAATTGGCAGGCAATGCCCAAGAGAAAGGCCTCTGGTTTCTTAGGGAAGGTACATTTAAGTACCTTTTTCAATTCATTATATATCATTTCCCAGAAAGCCTTAATCTTCGGGCACGTCCACCAAAGATGATAAAAAGTACCTTCAGTTTCTTTACATTTCCAACACTTATTGTCAGGCAAATGGTAAATTTTTGCTAGCTTGACTGGGGTCATGTACCACCTATAGATCATTTTCATAATATTTTCCTTTAAGGTATTACATGCCGTAAATTTTATACCGGTGTTCCACAACCATTCCCAGTCAGCAAACATAATATTATGACCAATGTCCTGTGCCCACTTAATCATAGCTGATTTGACTATTTCATCTTGTGTGTTCCATTTCAGCAGCAAGTTATACATTCTTGACAAGTTCTTAGTATTGGGTTGTAACAATTCAGTTTCTAATTTTGATTTTTCCACCTGGAAGCCAATTTTCCTGTCTTGTTTATAAACCTCCATTATTTGATAATAATGGAGCCAGTCTAGTACTTTGGGTTTCAATTTCTCATTACTCTGTAACTTCAACTTTTCTCCATCTTGTTCCAAAATTTCCCAATACTTTGGCCATTCGGCTTCCATATTAAGTTTTTTCAACGCTTTAGCATCCAAGGGTGACAACCATCTAGGGGTTTTGTTTTCCAACAGGTCTTTATATCTTATCCAAACATTATATAATGCTTTTCTAACAATATGATTTTTAAAGGCCTTGTGCACCTTAATTTTGTCATACCATAGATATGCATGCCAACCAAATGTATTATTAAAGGTAAAGGTACCCCTGCCCGAACGGGCCAGTCTTGACAGACTCTGGGGTTTGTGCGCCCATCTCACATCTATTGGCCGGGGGCCAGCGCTGTCCGGGGACACTTCCGGGTCACGTGGCCAGCGTGACAACGCTGCTCTGGCGAGCCAGAGCCGCACACGGAACGCCGTTTACCTTCCCGCTGGTAAGCGGTACCTATTTATCTACTTGCCCCCGGGGGTGCTTTCGAACTGCTAGGTGGGCAGGCGCTGGGACCGAGCAGCGGGAGCGCACCCCGCCGCGGGGATTCGAACCGCCGACCTTTCGATCGGCAAGCCCTAGGCTTTGAGGCTTTAGCCCACAGCGCCACCCGCGTCCCATGTATTATTAAAACCTTCTAAATCCAAGATATCTGTATTCTCGAGGAGCATCCACTCTTTCAACCAGCAAAACGCTGCTGATTCATAGTACAATTTTAAGTCCGGCAGGGCAAATCCCCCTCTTTCCTTTGCATCCGTTAGTATTTTAAATTTAATTCTGGGCTTTTTGCCCTGCCAGACAAATTTCAAAATGTCCTTCTGCCACCTCTTGAAACAGTTCATCTTGTCAAGAATTTGCAAAGTTTGAAACAAAAATAACATTCTAGGCAATACATTCATCTTAATAACTGCAATTCGGCCTAACAATGACAATTTCAGATTTGACCATATTTCTAGATCTTTTTTAATTTCTGACCAACATTTCTCATAGTTATCTTTGTACAAGTTCAAATTCTTAGATGTCAAATGAACCCCTAGGTATTTCACCTTCTTAACCACTGCCAAACCTGTTTCATTCTGGAACTTCTCCCTCTCCATGACTGTTAAATTTTTTCCCAAAACTTTAGTCTTTTGTTTATTCAGTTTAAATCCGGCCACTTGACCAAATTCTTCAATTAATTCCAACACCCTTTTTGTACTAGTGTCTGGCTCTTGTAAGGTTAATACTAAGTCATCTGCAAAAGCCTTTAGCTTATAATGTTTAGCTCCGACCTGTACCCCTTTTACCTGCTGGTCGTCTCTAATCATATTTAGCAACACCTCCAGGACAGAAATAAAAAGTAATGGGGAAATAGGGCACCCCTGTCGTGTTCCTTTTTCTATATTAAGTTCTTCAGTTATCACATTATTTACAATCAGCTTTGCTTTTTGTTCAGAGTATATGGCAGCCATACCATTCTCAAATCCTTGGCCTACCCCCATCCCATGAAGATTCTTTTTCATAAAACTCCAAGAGATGTTGTCAAAGGCTTTCTCCGCGTCCACAAAGATCAGAACTGCTTTAGTATTTATATTCACCTCTAATAGTTCCAAGATGTCTATTATATTCCTCACGTTGTCTGATAAATGCCTTTTTGGGAGAAAGCCTGCTTGGTCCCTATGAATCTTCTCCATCAACACTCTTTTCAATCTTTTTGCCAAAATGTCTGCAAAAATTTTGTAATCCACATTAAGTAATGATATTGGGCGATAGTTCTTAAGTTGAGTCTTTTCAGTCTCTGTTTTTGGTATGAGTGTGATATACGCTTCTTTCCACGATTCTGGCGCCCTTTTCCCCTCTAAGATCTCATTACAGACTTCCTTTAACGGTTGCACCAACCACTCCTTCAATGCTTTATAATATCTGGAAGTCAATCCATCTGGTCCTGGAGATTTGCCCAGTTGCATGTTTTGAATGGCACCCTCTATCTCTTGTTCTGTTATTCTCTGATTTAGATCCACTTTGCTTTGATGAGAGATTTTTTGTAATCCATATTTTTTGAGGAATTTATCTATGTCTTCCTCCTTCTGCGGTCCTTGTGCATATAATTTTTTAAAATAACTCACGAAACAATTTCTAATCTCATTGGGTTTATATATACTCTTTCCATCCACTTCTAGGCTTGTGACTGTGTTTAATTTCTGTCTTTTCTTCAATTGCCAAGCCAGAAGTTTACCGCATTTGTCAGCAGATTCAAATGTCTTTTGTCTCATTTGCTTTATCTTCCATTCAATCTCTTGATTCATCAGTTCCATATATTGTGTCTGGCATAGCTTAATCTCTCTCAAAATCTCCTGGGACTTGGGTTTTGATCTCAATTTCTTCTCTCCTTCTTTAATCCTTTCCAAAATCTTATCCTTCTTCTCATTTTGCTTTCTCTTTTTTACTGAATTTTGTTGAATTAAAAATCCTCGCATCACTGCTTTGCTTGCGTCCCAGATCACTCTTTTTTCTACATCAGTTTTTAAATTTATTTCAAAATAGTCCTTTAAGGTTTTTTGGGCCTTTCTGTGGATCTCCTCGTCTCGAAACAGGGTGTCATTCATCCTCCATCTGAATTGACCAGTTGTTGTAAATTTCATTTCCATCTTCACGGCGTTATGGTCGGAGCAAGTCTTTGGGCAGATTTCCACTTTCTTAATCTTTGGAGCCAACCCACTAGTAATCCAGATTTGGTCGATTCTGGTCCAGGTCATCATTGCTTCAGAGAAGAAGGTTCCCTCTCTCTCGAGAGGGTTCCTTGTTCTCCAAATGTCAATCAAGTCCATATTTTCAGTCATTTCAAAAAAAGTCTTTGGTAATCTCCCATCTCTGGAGATCACCTGTCTTTGTGCTTTGTCCATATTAGTAGATACCACTCCATTCATGTCTCCCATCATAATTACATTGTAGTCCAAATAGTCCAATAATGTCTCATGCAACTTCTTAAAGAATTCTGACTTCCCTTCATTGGGTGCGTAGATCCCTAGTATCAAAAATTTTTCACCTTGAACTTGCACTTCAATTGCCAAATATCTTCCTTGATCATCTTTAAAAATAAACTTCGGGGAAAGCTTTTCCTTTGCATAGATTACCACTCCTCTTTTCTTAACTTTGTCCAATGAGATGAATTCTTGACCTAGTCTCTTATTGACGAGTAGTTTCCTATGCAATCTTGTTATATGAGTTTCCTGTAAACAAATTAAGTCCAACTGTTCTTTTTTCAATAGGTGAAATACATTTTTTCTCTTTCGCGGAAGGTTAAGTCCGTTACAATTCCAGCTTAGAAGTTGCAGGGCCATCCTGAAGCTATTTGCCTCCTGTCGCTCCGAGTAGTTGTTCTTCTTCTGTCGGTGATTTCAATCCAAACGTCAAATTTAAGATGTCTGTTGCGTCTTTCGTTTCTGATGTTAGTTCCTCTCCAACTGTTCCTTTCAGACGGTCTTCCCTATAGTGATTCAGAAATTGATCTCGGTCTTCTGTTGAACTTATCCTTATTTTCCTACCTTTAAATTTAAAAGATAGGCCTTGCGGGAATTCCCACCTGAAAAGTACGTCGTTCTTCTTCAACAATCCAACCAGTTCTTGATTCTAACGTAATCTCTCTTGCAGGTGTGAGCACCAGGAAGGTGACCAAGAAGGTCGACAGAGCATTTCAGCGGGTGTATGCTGATGTGATTGGTCCTCTAGAGCCATCTAGAGGCGGTGCAAGATTTTACCTTGTGTGTGTGGATTGTTTTACTAATTATTCTTGGGTTTTTATGATGGAAAAACCACAAGAAACCTTAGAAAGGTTTCAGGAGTTTTGTGACAAGGTTAAGAATATGCATGATGCTAACATTGACTGTCTCTTCACAGATGAGAAGCCAATTTTTCTGTTACAGAAGTTTCAGATGTTCCTGGATGGAAAAGGCATAGACCACAAAGTTGCTGTTTCAGCCGAAGCGTGGAACAGGGGGGTCTGTGTGAGGGTGAACAAAGAATTGCAAAAGGGGGTGCATGCACAATTGCTGAGTTCACATTTGCCACATGAATATTGGGCGGAGTCGCTATTGTCCTATGTTCACGTGTGGGTGATAAGAGTCTCAAGAGAGTTGGGAAGTTCTCCTTTTGAGAAGCTGTTCCATGGAAAACCTTCTGTTGCCTATTTTAAGGTTTTTGGGTCTCATGTGAGAACAGAAGCTCCAGGTGGAGTAAAGAATGCCACAGGCATTTTTGTGGGATATGAAAAGGGTCTCTACAGAGTAATTTTGTCTGAATCTGGTCAGGTGATTCTCACAAAGTTTCTGGAGAGTGCTCCTGAACAGGAGCGGGTAGTAGTACACACATTTCCCACAGAGGACAATTCAGATGATGATGATTTCACAGATTACAGTGGTACTGATGATGACAGTGATAGCTCAGAGAGCTCAGTTGTAACAGTCATTGAGAGGAAGTCTCACACAATGGATAGACCTTCACAGGTGAAGGATGAACCACTGTTTGCCATTGGTAATAATAATAATAATAATAATAATAATAATAATAATAATAATAATAAAAAAAATAAATTTTATTTATATCCCGCCCTCCCCAGCCGAAGCCGGGCTCAGGGCGGCTAACAACAATAAAACAGTACAAAAGTACAACATAAACAACATTCTAAAATCATTCATTATAAAAATTAATTAATTCAAGCCACTAGCAACCATTGGGCCAGAGCTCTGCGAAGATTGCCGAGGGAGGGAGTCAGGCTGTGCCCTGGCCAAAGGCCTGGTGGAACAGCTCTGTCTTGCAGGCCCTGCGGAAGGATGTCATGTCCCGCAGGGCCCTGGTCTTTTGTGACAGAGTGTTCCACCAGATCGGAGCCACAGCCGAAAAAGCCCTGGCTCTAGTTAAGGCCAGCCTAACTTCTCTGTGGCCTGGGACCTTCAAGATGTTTTTATTTGAAGACCGTAGGTTTCTCTGTGGGGCATACCAGGAGAGGCGGTCCCGTAGGTACGAGGGTCCTAGGCCATATAGGGCTTTAAAGGTTAAAACCAGCACCTTAAACCTGATCCTGTACTCCACCGGGAGCCAGTGCAGCTGGTATAGCACCGGGTGAATGTGATCTCGCAGCGAAGACCTCGTAAGGAGTCTCGCTGCAGCATTCTGCACCCGCTGGAGTTTCTGGGTCAGTCTCAAGGGCAGCCCCACGTAGAGCGTCTGGAGGTGACCGTCGCGTGGATCACAGTGGCTAGGTCAGGGCGAGAGAGGTAAGGAGCCAACTGCTTAGCTTGGCGGAGATGGAAAAATGCCGCCTTTGTTATAGCTGCAATCTGCGCCTCCATGGAAAGGGAGGTGTCGAAGATTACACCCAAACTCTTAACGGACGGTGCTGGCACTAATTGCGCCCCCGCAAGAGATGGGAGTTGCCCCCCCAATCCCATATCGCCCCGTCCCAGCCACAGGACCTCTGTCTTCGAAGGATTTAGCTTCAACCGGCTCCCACGTAACCATCCAGCCACAGCTTCCAAACATCTGGTCAGTGTGTCTGGGGCCGAGTCAGGATGGCCATCCATCAACAGATAGAGTTGGGTGTCATCGGCATACTGATGACAACCCAGCCCAAAACTCCGAACAAGCTGGGCGAGGGGGCGCATAAAGATGTTGAAAAGCATCGGGGAGAGTATCGCACCCTGAGGTACTCCACACACCAAGGAGTGGCGCGATGACAATTCCCCCCCAAGCGCCACCCTCTGTCCCCGACCAGAGAGAAACGAGCGCAGCCATTGAAGGACTGTGCCCTGGATCCCCACGTCGGCAAGGCGGTGGTCCAGGAGTTCGTGATCGACCATGTCAAAGGCTGCTGACAGATCTAGAAGAATCAGCAGCCCCGACCCGCCTCGATCCAGCTGCCTGCGGAGATCATCTGTTAGGGCGACCAGAGCCGTCTCGGTCCCATGACCAGCGCGGAAGCCGGACTGGAATGGATCCAGAGCCGATGTTTCATCCAGAAACCCACCAAGCTGTTCAGCAACCGCTCTCTCAATCACCTTACCCAGGAACGGAAGATTCGAAACCGGGCGGTAATTGGATAGATCTAAAGGATCTAATGATGTTTTCTTTAAGAGCGGGCGCACCACTGCCTCCTTCAGTTCCCCTGGGAATGTCCCCGTGCCAAGGGACAAATTGATGATATCCCCCAGGAGGGCCCGCACCTCGTCTGGACACGCTCTAATCAGCCAAGATGGGCACGGGTCGAGAGGACAAGTGGTGGGCTTTCCAGCTCGGAGGAGTCTGTCCACATCGGCTGGGGATATCTGGTCGAAGTGGTCCAATACTGGACCCGAGGACAGTCGAGGGGCCTCCAGTTCCTTTATTGTATCCAAATTGGCAGGGAGGTCATGGCGGAGCGACAAGACCTTCTCCGCAAAAAAGCTCGCAAATGCCTCACAGCCGTGTGTCAATTTGTTATTTAAATTTGGCTGTCCCTCAAGGGACATTAAAGACCTGATTATGCTAAATAATTGCGCTGGGCGAGAGCTAGCGGATGCAATGGAGGCCGAGAAGTATGACTTCTTAGCAGCCTTCACCGCCATCTCATAGGTTTTCATAAAAGCCCTATAAGATGTTCTTGAGGCTCCGTCACGGGCACCCCGCCATACTCGCTCTAGCCATCTGAGGTCCCGCTTCATTTTCCGGAGCTCCTCAGTAAACCAGGGAGCCCGGTTTCTGTGGGGTCGCAGAGGGCGCTTAGGTACGATCTCATCGATGGCTGCCAGGAGCTGGGCATTCCAGCCCTCAACAAGCTCAGTCAATGAGTCGCCAGGGGGAGCAAGGTCCCGCAAGGCTTGGCGGAATCTCTCAGGGTCCATCAGCCTCTGCGGGTGAGCCCAAATTGGCTCGCCACCTAAGCAGGGTGGGGGTGGAAAGTCAATCCTGGCTTTCAGAGCGTAGTGATCAGACCATGGCACCATCGTCGAAGGAGACATGATCACATCTATACCGACGCCAAAGATCAAATCCAGCGTGTGGCCTGCTTGATGTGTGGGGCCCGAAACAAACTGGGAGAGCCCTAGTGTCGCCATGGAAGAGCCTGTGAGGAGGGAGTGGCATCAGCATGGATGTTGAAGTCCCCCAATACCAATAGGTTAGGGAACTCCAAGGCCCAGCCGGCCACCGCCTCCAATAGGCCTGACAGGGTGGCTGCTGGTGCGCTAGGTGGCCGGTACACCAGCCAGACCGCCAAGCTCTCCTCGGAGCCCCACACTAGGCCAACACATTCGATGCCGGGGGTCGATGGCGATGGTAGAGCCCTGAAAGGACAATCTTCCCGGATTAATAATGCCACCCCTCCCCCCCGGCCCACAGTCCGCGACTGGTGGAGGACAGAGAAACCCGGGGGCGCCATCTCTCGTAAGGCAACTGTTGCCCCTTCGCGCACCCAGGTCTCCGTCACACAAGCCAGGTCAACCCCCTGCGAGGTGAAGAAATCTCGCAGGGTGGCGGTTTTATTGCCTATAGACCTGGCATTGCACAGCACCAGTGACGGAGGTGAGTAATCCTTGCTCACCCTACCCTCGTCCCTTGGGATGGGGCGCAGATTGGAAAGGGTACGAGCGTATCCATATCTCGATCCCCTTCGCCTGTAACATCTGCCCCCACCGCCATACCTCCCTCGCCCCTCCACGATAGCAATCCCAGGTCTCATAGTGGCCTCCATTGATGGCAATTAATATTATTCTTTCGCAGCCTAGAACAATAAAACCTTAAAACAATAAAAACAAAAAACAAAAACAACCCAGAAAACAATAAAACAATACAAACAAAACTGCAAAAATTACAAATTCATCAAAATCCAACAAATTCCCCAGCCCACCCAAACATCCATCCCACCCCCATATATAGAATCGAAAGGGAAAGGGAAATATTAAAAAACAAAAACAAAACAAAACATGTTAAAAAGAGCTCTGCACTCCTCCGGGTCCTCCTGGGCAGCAGCAGCATCAATGGCTACAACCATCCTTGTGAGGCCCCACCCTGGGCCAGATAGTAAGTGGCAGGAGCAGTCCTTGTGAGGCCTGTCTGGTACTGGTTCTCAACAAAGTCCAGAGGTTGAACCAGTGAGCAGAGAGGATCAGCACCTCATACGCAGGTCTGAGAGAGTTACAAAGGGTGTACCCCCAAAGAGTTACTCAAAAGAGTTTGCTAACTTAGCTGTTGCATGTGTTGCTATTGTTAACAACTCAAAACAGGTTGAAGCATTGTCTAAGTCAGAGACAAAGACACGACAGAGGGCTGCCAGCCAAGGTAATGCAGAAGCACTCATTCCTTGGAAGCCAGACAATCAGAGAAGTACACTGGTGGAACCAGTGGTGGGGAGTTCCAAGGGTGGAACTGAAACAACAGGGGACTGTTATATGTATAACAACTGTTTGTTCTTTTCTCTGGATCATGTTTTGCCCATTGATGCTTTTGGGGGAGGTTGTCAGGAAAAAGCAGCAATGCAAAAGCCAGCTGCAGGTGGCTGGAAAGCAAAACAGGATGTTGATGTCTGCAACTGTACTAGTGGAGAAAGGGGGCAGTCCATTCTCCGTACTGAGCACCGGATGTTAGCTCAGAGTGTCATCTGACCTGTACTGGAAGTGCAGGGGTGGAGCGGAGACTCTACTGCTGGAGTCTGGAGGGTACAGACACGTTTTCTCTGTACTGCTGAATGACAGGAATAAAACATGTAAAAAGGACTCCTGTCTGTCTTTCTCCCCCCCCCCCCCGGGGAGTGCAGGGAGGGAGAGAAGGAGGAGGGTGTGTTCTCCTCATGTTTGAGGAGGATTGCCGATTTACGACCTTGCCTGCCGGGAGACGCAGACGGAAGGTCAACAAGGATTCCAGCCGAATGCCTGGAGTGAGGCCAGTTCACCTCTGACCCCAGCTGGAATCCTGACAGGAGGTAGTGTACCTTGGGCTTCTTTCCATGCAGTAAGAAATACGGCGTATTTCCTACACTAGAGTTGTACACTCTATTCTGCGTATGAACAACGTAGCGCCAGGCCTCAGACCAATATTTCTGGGGTAGCCCTGCGTCCCACAGGATCGCAGACACAGCTTCCTCCACCGTCCTGTTCCTTCTCTCTGCGACCCCATTCTGTTGCGGAGAGTAAGTGTAGCACCCTGCTTGTGGTTAATGCTTAGCTGGAATGAAATATTCAACGCAGCAATAGAGAATTTAAAATAATTATTTATTTGTCAGACAAATAAATGAGAGGCACAGTGGTATATGGTTACCAAGCTCTGGCCTGGCCTCCTGCCATTATGGCCAGCATTTATATTCCCTTAATCCAGCCCCCTTTGCTCCTCCTTTGGCTGCCTCTGTCCAATCAGCCTGGTTGGATTTCCTATTGGCTGATTGCTATAACCAATCCTAAAAGATACACCCATATCCTCCTGTCCTTATATGGAACACAAAGAGCTATATATTGTTACATCTATAAATGACAAATAAGTAGTAATATATCTTACATGTGTCTCAACAAGGAATCTTAATTACCAGCTCACCTCTTGCCCTCCTTGCCCTATTGCCTTCTAAAACAAATGGTTAATCTTAAATTTTTATCTTAAACATATGTCAAGGATCTTGAGTTTCACATCAACATTGAAAGATCTCCTTCATTTGAAGGTTTCTAAACAAATGTCTGACAACTAATATATCAGGACTGCTTGGATGGCGTCTCTTGTCTGGCAAGGGGGGCTAGACTGGTGGCTGACTTAATTTCAAAATACAACTCTTACAACTATATGAAATCTAGCATTTGTTAAATCCTTTGCATAATTACATTTAAGACAATATATTTAATACATAACATAGGTAGCCTTTTAAAAGGAATAAGGCCTTTGTAAAGTAGAAAAGGAACTCAGTAAAAAGGAACACAGTAAAAAACCGCTTTAAAAGAAGCCTCTTCAGTTTACACTCCCCCCTTCTCCAGCCAGTTGCTTTTCCCATTAGCTCTTCCCAACATTTATTGCCCTCAAACTCTCTCAGTTTAAGAAAGAAACAGCTTTAAAAAGACTTCCCAAAAATGCTTTAAAAAGACTTCCCAAAAAGGCTCTCTTTCTGCCAGCTAGATGCTTCTCCATTTGGTCTTGGCCTTTTAACCTTAGAAAGAAGATCTGGCTCATTTTACTGGGAGGCACATTGGTATTATTTTACTATTTACCAACTATTAATTATGTTTATCTCTGCCTTTTTTATCTTCTGTAACATGTAGGGTCAGTGTCCTCACTCAGTCTGTAATTCCAGCTTTTACGACTTTGAGAATTGTTTTCTGCTATAAATCAAAGGGGCCCCCTTGTCTAGGAGGAAAACATTGCCAGTGTTTTCTTAAGCAGCTGGTCTGCCTGGCATGAAACTTTTGAAAATCTTTAAGCTCTCTCTTTAATATACAAGTCCTGATCAAACATTAATAAAATGCAGGCTTATGCCTGATGCCTCATTCCCCCCTTTCAAGCTCAAGGACCTTCATCCCAAGTGCCCTTGATAGCTTGACCTTCATCATGTTCCTGAGGTAAAGCTCTGTATAGGGCCATGATATGAGGTAGAGTCTCATTTGAAACCATCTTGCTAATTGTACTTCTAAAACATGAAATGATACATGGCATCATACATAAAACCATTACCACTACTGTCAAGAAAAACAAGCAAGACAATAGTATCCCTTTGAGTCCTGTGACATTAGGTAACCAATTGGTGAGCCATCCCATATCCCATCCTTCCCATGTTTGTACTGGGACATGTGCTATATTCTCCATCTTTGTGGCCAACACACGGATTGCCTCACCATTATCTGAAATGTTAAAGCAACAGGCATTCCCTGTCAAGTTCAAGACTCCACATAGGCCTCCCTGCTTGGCAAGTACATAATCCATTCCCATTTTCAGCTGCAAAATGGCGGCTCTACTTTCATCCAACTGTTGTGCAATAAGTCTCAAACTCTGGGCCGTTGCATTGGTTACAAGTTCCACTACTGCTTGCAATCGAATTATTCTGTTTAGATTATAAATAGGATCCCGTGCCCCTTGTATGAGCTCACCAGGATTCCAGGAGGCAGGATCATAATAGGCTATAATGCGCTCTGGTGGCCAATCATCAGTACCGCTCCAACTTTGGGTACTTCCTCCTGCTATATGAGAAATATCAGCGTTTCTTCGTGTACGCTTGGCCAAATTAGTGGGCATAATCCACATTGGTGGTAATACCCATCCCAGGAAACAAGTCCCACTCCATTTGGAGGGGAGTTTCTTGTATGCCCATTCTCCACATATCCACCACAACCATCGGGTCTGAGGTTTTTGGTACGTGGAGTACAGAAGGCGAAATATCAAAAGAGGTAGAGAGTTCACAGTGCAGTATGTTAGATTGCCTTTTTCTGTCACAGTTATGTTCCATACCACTTTCCATGCATGAATAAAAGGAGGTGCACAGGGCAAGGTATTCCGAGTTCGATAGGTAGTACCGTGTGCCCAGGTATTCTTAATATTATCCCAAGTATAGTGACAATGAGAAGAGCCTATCATGGTAGAATCAGCTGCATCTGATGATTTATGTACACAGAATTCCCCTTGTACAGGTATAACTCGTATTGGTTTAGTTGAGTTCCATCCGGGGAAATTCTGTATTTCTGTTTGGTGTGGTATTTCGCTTACCATACCAATGGCATCTAATGGTATCGGTAATAAGGGCATACCTCCCTCTGAATCATCTGGCCCAAGAGAGCAAACAAGGCAATTGGTCCTATTTGCAACATTGGCTACCATTTCAGCTAAACCTACCCACATATTGTGGTCATGGCGGAATCCATATTTAGTAAATTTGGTCAGATTCAAGGACCCTTACCCTTCCCAAGGGATCAGGATTAATAATAAAATCATGTTGATGTCTAGCATATGCATTCCTTCCACAAAAGATTACCTTATTGTGATAGCAAATAAATATTAGTCCCAATATAATTCCCCCAGTGACAGAAATGGGGAACCACCAAGACCAAAACATATATCCCAAGGATCCCCAATGAGTAATATCTCTGATAATTGTTCCACAAGGGGGGGCAGTTAATTAATTGTATAAGAGAATCTTTCCTTTCACAATCGCTGGTTCAGATGCTCCTCAAGCTTCAGGCGTGCGCAGGTCAGCCAGCTTCCAGGTTGTGGCTGCAGCAGGCCGGTCGTCTAATGTTGCCCGTGACCTAGCCCGTTCCCGGTAGGGCTAGATACAGGGGTTTTTGGAGAGAGTCAGTTTAAGAGGATTAGAGGGGTCACCTTTGCACGTCCAACTGCCTTCGGACTTCTTCAAACGGGAGTGATGAATCCAGGGGGTCACCTCAGCTACCTTCACCGCTGTTGGAGTAGAGAGCAAGACGGTGTAAGGTCCACACCACTTAGGTGCAAGTGGATCACGTTTCCACTCTTTCACCCATACGCTATCGCCAGCCTGGAACTGATGAATCGGCTCGGCAATGCTGCACGGCGTGCGCTCGAGGGCCCACCTGTTAAGAGAAACAAAAACACGGGAGAGAGATTGCACTTGTCCCTGTGTCACATGGTCTCCTATTTGTTTAAGGTCAGCTGGAATATCCTGAACAAAGGAGGGCGGTCTCCCATACAGGAGCTCAAAAGGTGACAACTTAAGTCTTTTTGTGGGTGCACACCGAACACGAAACAGTGTTATGGGTAACACATCTACCCATCCCAATCCCGTTTCCTGGGTTAATTTTGCCAATTGGGTTTTCAGAGTCCGATTCATTCTTTCAGTTTTCCCTGAACTCTGAGGCCTATAGGCTGCATGCAGTCTCCATTTCACTTGTAGGACTCGACATACTTCTTGTACTACTTGATCAATGAACGCTGGCCCATTATCACTTCCAATGCATCTAGGTAATCCAAACCTCGGGATCAATTCAGTGAGGAGTCTCTTAGTTACCTCTCGTGCCTTTTCAGTTCGGGTGGGAAAAGCTTCAACCCATCCGGTAAGAGTATCTACAAACACAAGGAGATACTTGAATCCCTTAGAAGGGACCAGCTCTGTGAAGTCCACAATTAGGCTTTCCATGGGGACATATCCCACATGTTGGATTCCAGGAGGTTGTACCGGTCCCTGCCTGGGATTGTTTTTAGCACAAAGAACACATTTCTGTGAAATGCAAGTTGCTAATTGTGATAGATTAATAATATACAACTTCCGACTGAGACTCTCTCTGGTTGCAGTACTGCCAAGGTGAGTAGATTCATGATAATTTCTTACAATTGTGCCTGCTAGATGATGAGGTACATAAATCCTATTGTCTGGCAGGATCATCCAACCGTCCTTCACAACTGCTCCTTCCTGTTCAGCCCACTTCCTCTCTTCTGGGGTATAGTGAGGTTTAACTTCTTCTGGAACTACCTCTGGTATGAGGGCTGCTATAAATCCTCCCACAGGCTTTTGGGCTGCCTCTCGAGCTGCTTTGTCAGCAGCATGATTTCCTCTGGTTATTGGATCCCTTCCTCGTCCATGACCTTTGCAGTGCATTACAGCAATCTGTTCTGGAGCCCATACTGCTTCTAACAGGATTTCTACTTCAGGTCCATATTTCAAGGCCTTCCCGTGGGCTCCTATTAGACCTCTTTCTTTCCATAGAGCACCATGTGCATGCAGGGTTAAGAAGGCATATTTAGAATCAGTATAGATGTTTGCCTTACATCCGGCTGCCAATTGCAGAGCTCTAGTTAAACCTATAAGTTCAGCTTTTCGTGCTGAGGTGCCAGCAGGCAAAGCTTCAGCTTCCACAACTTCCTCATTGGTGACCACAGCATATCCTGCTCGTCTGGCACCTTCATGCAGGTAACTGCTACCATCAGTATAATATACAACATCTGGATTTTTCAATGGTTCATCTTTCAGATCGGGTCTACTGGAATAAACTTCATCCATTATTTGGAGACAATCATGTGATTCTTCATCATCTACCTCTGGTAGGGGCAGCAAAGTCGCTGGATTGAGCATATTCACTACTCGTAGATGAATCCTAGGATTTTCACACAATAGGCCTTGGTACCTAGCCATCCTTGGGTTCGTTAGCCAATAACTACCCTTATATTCCATGAGTGTCAGAACAGCATGAGGTACATTCACATACATCGTCTGGCCGAAGGTAAATTTATCAGCTTCTTTGACAAGGCTTGCAGTGGCCGCTACTGCCCTTAGGCATGGAGGCCATCCTTTTGCTACTGAGTCCAATTGTTTTGACAAATAAGCTACTGGACGGTTCCAACTTCCTAATCTCTGGGTCAGGACTGCCGCTGCAATCCCATTCTGTTCATGTACATACAGCTGAAAGGGTTTTTCCGAATTAGGCAGTCCAAGGGCTGGGGCCTCCATAAGTCGTTGTTTGATAACTAAAAAGGCTTGTTGCTGCTCAGGTCCCCATACGAATGGGTCCTTTTCTGCACCTCGAGTGCTTTCATGTAAGGGCTTGGCCAGACTGCTGAAATCAGGTATCCATAGTCTACAAAACCCTGCTGTTCCCAGGAATCCTCTGAGTTGTTTCCTTGTGGTAGGTTCCTTGATAAGGCAAATAGCTTCTTTCCTCTCTGGTCTCAATGCTCGTTGTTGGTGTGAGATGTCAAAGCCCAAATATTTGACCTTTTCTAAACATAACTGTGCCTTTTTCTGGGAAACTCGGTAGCCAGCTTGCCAGAGCAAGTGGAGCAGTTCCTCTGTACCTTCTTTACAGGTATCAAAATCCTTTGCTGCTAGTATAAGGTCATCTACATATTGCAGAACCACCTTTTCTCCAGGTATTGAGGGGTAACTTGTTAGATCCTTCGCCAAGGCAGTGCCAAATAAAGTTGGGGAATTTTTGAATCCCTGGGGCAATCTTGTCCAGGTTAGCTGGCCTTTTGTTCCTGTCAAAGGGTCTTCCCACTGGAAGGCAAATATAGGTTGGCTCTGTGGTGCCAGCCGGCAACAGAAGAATGCATCTTTCAAGTCCAATACAGTAAAAAATGTTGCTTCTGGTGGGATCAAACTCAGCAAGGTATATGGGTTTGGTACATTTGGGTGCAAGGTCTCGATAGCCTGGTTTACGAGCCTCAAGTCCTGCACTGGCCTGTATTCATCTGTCCCAGGTTTTCGAACAGGCAAAAGGGGTGTGTTCCATTCTGATTGGCAGGGCTTAAGCAGACCATATTTTAATAGGCGGTCCAAATGTTTCTGGATGCCCTCTGCTGCTCGCCGGGGTAAAGGATATTGCTTTACAGATACAGGGGTAGCCATAGGTTTTAAGGTTACTACAATTGGAGCTATATTCTTGGCCATTCCTGGTGGGCTATTTTCGGCCCATACTCCTGGTGGCACCTGTAGAGTTTGGAGGAGCTTGTTTAACTCTGTATCCAATGTGGGTTGGACTTGCAGGGCTGACATTAGGCGCCATGATTGTTCCTTAGGTACTGAGAGGGAAATTATTCCTGCTGCCTTTGATGGCAGTTTCATTTCTGGACCTCGAGGAGTGAAGGTGATTTGGGCCTGCAATTTGGACAGCATATCTCTACCTAAAAGAGGTATTGGACACTCAGGTATATACAAAAACTGATGGGTTAAACGATGTCCCCCAATCTGGCATTCCAAAGGTTGGAGGAAAGACCTCTTAGCTGACTGACCAGTGGCACTTTTAATGACTACACTTTTGGATGCCTTTTTCTGCAATAGTTCTGGGAGTACTGAGTATTCAGCCCCAGTATCAATCATAAAGTCTATTAAATGGCTTCCTAATTGAATCGTGACCATGGGCTCCTGGAAGCCTAACTTTATGGAGTCCGGTCGTTCCTAGTCTTGGGTAAAATCCTCCTCTGCCAGTCCAATGACATTGTCTCTACTCTGTCCTTGTCCAGGTCTCTGATATCTTCCATTTCGGATCATTCCCCGTCCCCGTCCCCGTCCCTGGTTTCTTGGGCCGGAGCCTGGGCCTGGGCCTGGGCCTGGGCGTACTTCTTCCAACCTCAGGGGTTCAGGACACTCCCGCTTCCAATGACCCTCCTTCTTGCAATTTGCACATTGATTCCTTCCCAGTGGTGGATTCCTTCCCCGCCCTCTTCCTCCATTTAAGGGGCGGTAGTCTTGCTTCACTGCTGTGGCCAGCATTACCATCTTTTCCTTCTGCCACTTCTTCTTCTCTTGTTTCTCAGCCTCATCCCTATTCCGATAAACTCGGCGTGCAATGGCCATAATTTGGCTCATCAGCATCCCTTCCCATCCTTCTGATTTCTGAATTTTCTTACGAATGTCAGAAGCGCACTGGGCCACAAATGTAGCAGTAATCATTCTGCTGTTTTCAGGGGCTTCAGGGTCAAAAGGAGTCCATATACGATAGGCTTCTTGCAGCCTCTCTAAAAAGTCTCCTGGACTCTCATTTGGTTTCTGTTCTACTTCTGAGACTTTAGACATATTAGTGGGCTTCTGGCATGCCCTGCGGATACCTTGCACAAGCGTCTGGCGGTAGGTGGTAAGTCTGGCCAGGTGAATTACATTGTTTGGATCCCAATTAGGATCTTCCAAGGGAAAGTTGTCTTGGAGATGACGGTCAATATTAAAAATATTTCCCACTCTGGCCTGCTCACGCAAATATATCTGTGCCTTTTCAATTATGTCTCTCCTTTCCTCAGTGGTGAACAGAGTATTCAGGAGCTGGCGGCAATCTGTCCAAGTAGGACTATGAGTATTTATTATTGAAGTCACCAAGTCCATCATAGCCTGAGGTTTTTCTGCAAAAGATGGGGTGTGTGTTTTCCAATTCATCAGATCTGTAGTCGTGAATGGAATGTACTGCAGGGTCGGAGTTCGAGGTGGCCGTGGTCCGAGTTGCCCGTTAACCAACACAGACTCCTCAAGTGCATCAAATACTCTTCTGAGAGGGGCTACTACGTGATCTTTCTCTTCGCTTTGCTCTAGGGGCCTCAAATCATAGGGGATGGTATTTGTCCCAAGGCGTTCTTTTAGCAGCTTTATACGCCTGGCTGTATTGCTTGCTGACCGATTAAGGTCTCCCTGTAACTTCTGTAATAATTCTCTAGGACTTGGATGTACAGGAGTTTGGGGTAGGCAATCAGTTGTTCCACTAAAAGAGACTGTAGATGGAGTTCTACTGGGACTCACAGATGGAATAACCACTTCTGCTTGGGCTTCATTATAGGCCTCCAATGCCTCCTGAAGATATTTTTCATAATCTATCAAGGAATCAAGTTCTGTGACTCCAGCCCCATTATTCATTCCACTTTCTTGCCTTGGGGTTACAACTGGTGGAGTGTTTGGATTAGGCTCCCTTCGATGTGGAGCATAGGGTGGAGGTGGAAGCAGCTCTTCCTCTGGTCCCTCAAAAATGGGTTTGAGTTTATTTGGCAAGATTCCTTTCCTAGCTTCGGCTTTTACAGCCAATAATTTGCATCGTTGGACTTTGCATTCCCTTATCCATGGAGGATTTTTATTTAATGTGCTCAGCCAGGAATCTATATATGAAAATTGTTCTGGGCACCCTCCAGTTTCTTTGGCGATGTTAGACCAAAGTTTGCTTACTAAATTTATATCAAAGGTTCCCTGAGATGGCCATCCAGTATTTTGTTTTGGCCATTCTAGTTCACATAACGTTCTCAAGTGCTCTGGCGTCATTTTGACTCCATATGCCCCTGAGAAGGCTTTCTTAAAATTATTTAACATACATTCAAGAGGTGTATTTCCCCCCTTTGAACCCCCAACTCCCATTGTATGGCCCTGTGAAGTATCCACTCAGTCACTCACACACACGCTTCGTGGGTTTCCTTGCCTAGTGAAGTCGCCTTACCAGGAACCGAAGTACTGCCCACTCCACACTCAGGTCAGCTACAGATTGCTCTGTACTTTCTCACACATACAATGCGCTAGATACTTCACCACACACTACCTCCCAACTTTCCTTTCCCCTACACCAGACCACCATCTGATATACCCAACCACCTAGCGTACTCAGTTCCCACTTACTGAGACGCAGAAGTTTGATCAAGACTTCTCTTCCTCCCAGTTAATTGGAGGGCCAAAAATCCCTTTGTGCACTTACCCTTGGTTGGTTCCGTTTCCCCCCGGTCCGTCGCCGCCAGTGAGCAGGGTATCAGACAGATGAGACTTCTGCGTTCCCCTGGAAAAAGACTTTCCAGTGCGCGCTGGGTAGGCAGTGAGTGGTCCTCTCTCTTGTACCCTGCCCAATAGGGCGAAGGGGCTGCGTTCCAGCAGACCACTTATCTGAGTCACAGGGGCACCATAAAATGTAGCACCCTGCTTGTGGTTAACGCTTAGCTGGAATGAAATATTCAACGCAGCAATAGAGAATTTAAAATAATTATTTATTTGTCAGACAAATAAATGAGAGGCACAGTGGTATATGGTTACCAAGCTCTGGCCTGGCCTCCTGCCATTATGGCCAGCACTTATATTCCCTTAATCCAGCCCCCTTTGCTCCTCCTTTGGCTGCCTCTGTCCAATCAGCCTGGTTGGATTTCCTATTGGCTGATTGCTATAACCAATCCTAAAAGATACACCCATATCCTCCTGTCCTTATATGGAACACAAAGAGCTATATATTGTTACATCTATAAATGACAAATAAGTAGTAATATATCTTACATGTGTCTCAACAAGGAATCTTAATTACCAGCTCACCTCTTGCCCTCCTTGCCCTATTGCCTTCTAAAACAAATGGTTAATCTTAAATTTTTATCTTAAACATATGTCAAGGATCTTGAGTTTCACATCAACATTGAAAGATCTCCTTCATTTGAAGGTTTCTAAACAAATGTCTGACAACTAATATATCAGGACTGCTTGGATGGCGTCTCTTGTCTGGCAAGGGGGGCTAGACTGGTGGCTGACTTAATTTCAAAATACAACTCTTACAACTATATGAAATCTAGCATTTGTTAAATCCTTTGCATAATTACATTTAAGACAATATATTTAATACATAACATAGGTAGCCTTTTAAAAGGAATAAGGCCTTTGTAAAGTAGAAAAGGAACTCAGTAAAAAGGAACACAGTAAAAAACCGCTTTAAAAGAAGCCTCTTCAGTTTACACTCCCCCCTTCTCCAGCCAGTTGCTTTTCCCATTAGCTCTTCCCAACATTTATTGCCCTCAAACTCTCTCAGTTTAAGAAAGAAACAGCTTTAAAAAGACTTCCCAAAAATGCTTTAAAAAGACTTCCCAAAAAGGCTCTCTTTCTGCCAGCTAGATGCTTCTCCATTTGGTCTTGGCCTTTTAACCTTAGAAAGAAGATCTGGCTCATTTTACTGGGAGGCACATTGGTATTATTTTACTATTTACCAACTATTAATTATGTTTATCTCTGCCTTTTTTATCTTCTGTAACATGTAGGGTCAGTGTCCTCACTCAGTCTGTAATTCCAGCTTTTACGACTTTGAGAATTGTTTTCTGCTATAAATCAAAGGGGCCCCCTTGTCTAGGAGGAAAACATTGCCAGTGTTTTCTTAAGCAGCTGGTCTGCCTGGCATGAAACTTTTGAAAATCTTTAAGCTCTCTCTTTAATATACAAGTCCTGATCAAACATTAATAAAATGCAGGCTTATGCCTGATGCCTCATAAGGAGCGGTCAAACGGTGGCTAATCCCCTTCTCCCTAAAGAAATCCTGTAAAGCAGAACCAGTGAATTCAGAACCTCTGTCACTTTGAAAACCACGAACTTTGGTGGAAAAGGTTACCTCAACTGCGGTGATCCAATCCCTGATCATTTTAGCTGCCTCCCCTTTCGTTTTCAGAGAGAAGGTCCAAGCAGACCTCGAAAAATCATCAATCAAAAGCAGAGAATACTTTGATCCTCCCAGTGACTCAACTGACATGGGTCCACACAAATCTGAATGAATTAATTCAAAGGGTTGTGTGGTCTGCCTCTCTGACTTTGGATATGAGCATGTCACAATTTTTGCCTGTTTACATGCATTGCAATCTAAAAATTTGTCACAAACATTAAATTTGCACACTTGTGTCAGCTCTGGTGCTTTCTGAAGATATCTCCAATTCAAATGGGCAAAGCGTCGGTGCCAAATATGTGAACAACCATGGTGAGGCGCCACATTCACACATTGGCCCTTCGCATCTCCGGTGTCATCCTCTCCTGTGGAAAAAGGCACATTTACAGCAAACAAATTATCTTTAGACTGCACTGTGTACATGTGATTCCCATCTTTGGAAAATTCACATTTGTCACCTGCAAAAGAGACATGAAAACCATCAACTAGTAGGTCATGCACACTTAACAAACAGTTACCGCAAAAGCTTTGACTTCATGCTTAAGGAAAGGACAGAAGAAAAAGCCTGTTGCCATGGTGACCGGACTTGTCTCGGCGTTCCCACACAACTCCACAGCTCTTATCTCTACTTGCTGCAGGTGGCCGGCCTTGAAGCCTTTAGCTCTTTTCAGCTTCCCAGGCTCCGACTCACGACGTAAACAACTCTTAGCAGCTTTTGGAGAAAGAGGCGTCTCTGAGCTTTCACTGCTCACTGCCCCCCCCCCACTGCTCACGCGGCCTCCAGGACGTTTTCCTGCACCCCCTCTGGTGGGTAAAGGGCTCCCAACACTTGGCCTCTTTCCTGGCTCCTCACACAGACACGTTGCAGCATCCAAACAGCTCCCAGGCTCAGCAAAAGCACCAGCAGCATTGCCAGCAACAGCAACAGTCCCTTCGCCCCCCTGTGGGGGCTCCCAGCTCCTCCCAGCTGTGTATTGGCTCTCAAGAATGTGGCCGGCGCCATCTTGCCTCTCCCTTTCGGATGCAGCCACTTCTCGGCCCTTGCTTCCCACCCCAGCTCCAAAAGCTTCTCGGAGTACTAGCCAAGCGGCCTCTGGCCTTTTTGCACCCAGGACAACTGGCACCAGCTGAGCATCCACATTTTCTGCCAAAAAAGCAAGCACACACTTCTCAACTTCACTTTGCTCTGCAGCCCTCTTAGCCTCTGCTTTAACAGCTGCATTCTGTGGAGGCTGCACTACGTCCCAAAGCTGCTCCCCCACCAGCAAAAGCTCCACTTGAAAGCTCCACTGCAGCCAATTTTGGCTAGTCAGTTTCTGACATGGCAGTTTAAACTCAAAGCCATGTGCACGGGGCTGAGCCATTGCTTCCCTTCCCTTCTGTTGGCCTCTTGCAAAAGTACTCACTCTGCAGCCAAACCGGGCACTCCGGACGACGTGGCTCCCAGCTCCCACTCCGTCAGCCTCCTCCGATCTGCCCTCTGCTCTCTTTGAAGCCTTGGCAGTCAATCAAGCTGACGTTCAGTCCTTTTAAAGTCTTCCAAGCCCTTTCTCACACGCTTCACGTTCACCCATAACCATGTTTGGTAGATTTATTGCTTTATTGTTCGGCGCCCAGCCACGCTTCCCCTGGGAGCCTCTGTAGATCGTAAAGCAATTAGCAGAAGTACACAGCGGGGTGTGTCGAGAGAGCAGTAAACAAGTCCCACACGTTTCTTCTGTCCTACTATCCCTTTATTTGCGCAAATATAGTGTGTTTACAATTCATAAAGACCATCAGATTCAAGCTGCATTTTCTCTGCGTCCTTCTCTCTCAGTGCAGCGGCTGAACTGCTTTCGGTTCCCACTCAGCTCACAGCATTCCAAGCTGCTTTCGTCACGTCCTGGCTTACTTCCCTTGTAAGCGCCTCCTCTAAGGCTTGAGGCACAGAAGGTTAACCCTTCACTACACCCAACAAGCCAGAATCAGAGAATCAGAGTCAGAACCAGATCTTCAGTAAAGACGTGGTCTGGTCTTAGCGCAACTGCTCCTCCCACCCGCGATAACAGAGATTGTGTGTTCCAATACATCCCCCCGTAGGGAACCTGCCCCAGCCATTCTGTTGGCTGAGGCCCCCTCCCAGGCAGCCCTGACCCTTTCCCCTTAAAAAGCAAAATACAAACTATACAATAACCTAAAAAAAAGTAAAAGAAAAACAAAGCAAGAAACAATTATGCTAAACTTAAAATAATCCCCGCCCCAAGCCCTCATTCAGAACCAGAGCCTGAAAAAGAGCCACAGCCCGAACCAGAGCAACAGCCACAGCCACAGCCTAGAGCCACAGCCTGAGTCTGCAACAGTACTTGATACAGTGCCGGAGCCTGAAACAGAGACACAGCCTCAAACAGAGCCTGAGCCTGAAACAGAGGCAGAGCCACAGCCACAGCCTGAGTCTGAAACAGTCCTTGATAGAGTGCCAGAGCCAGAGCGAGACCCTGAATCAGAGTCAGAGCCAGAGCCTCATTCAGAGCCAGAGCTGAAAGAAAGCCAGAGCCAGAGCCAGAAATAGGGCTTGATACAGGGTCGGAGCGCAAAACATAGCTGCAGCCACAGCCTAGAGCCACAGCCTGAGTCTATAACAGTACTTGATACAGTGCCGGAGCTGGAGCTGGAGCTGGAGCCAGAGCCAGAGACACAGCCAGAGCCAGAATAAAACCCTAATTCAGAACCAGAGCCTGAAAGAGAGCCAGACCCTGAAACATAGCTGGGTCAGAGGCAGAGGAAGAGCCATCATGAGACCCTGAATCAGAGTCAGAACCAGATCTTCATTCAGAACCAGACCCTGAAAGAGAGCCAGAGCCACAGACAGAGCCACAGACAGAGCCACAGACGGACCCTAGAGCCACAGCCGAGATCCACAGCCACAGCTGGATCCTGAGTGCTGGATCCTGAAACAGAGACACTGTCTGAAACTGAGCCTGACGCTTAAACGTAGCCAGGGGCAGAGGGAGAGGCAGAGCCTGATACAGTGCTTGATACAGCATAGGAGCCTGAAGCAGAGACACAGCCAGATCCAGAGACACAGCCAGAGCCAGAACAAAACCCTAATTCAGAACCAGAGCCTGAAAGAGAGCCAGAGCCAGAAACAGTGCTTGATAGAGTGCCAGAGCCTGAAACAGAGGCAGAGGCAGATACAGGGCTTGAAACAGCATCGGAGCCTGAAACAGAGAAACAGCGTGAAACAGAGACAAAGGCTGAGACACAGGCCGAGCCTGAAATAGAGCTAGAATAACTGCTAGAGCCAAAGACTGAGACAAAGCCTAATAAAGAGCAGAAGCCTGAGCCTGAAACAGTGCTTGATACAGTGCCAGAGCCTGAAACAGAACCAGAGCCACAGCTACAGCCATAGTGCCACAGCCTGAGTCTGCAACAGTGTTTGATACAGCGCCAGAGCCTGAAACAGAGACACAGCCTGAAACAGAACCTGAGCCTGGTTATTAGCATGGCAATTAAAGAAGAGAGAGGCAGAAAGGCTTATAAATAGAGTTAAGTGCAAAGGCGAAATAATAAACAACCCTAAAGAAATAGAGAAACGATTTCTCGAATTCTTTAGAGAAATCTATAAGGAAGGAAATGAAACAACAGAAGAAGTTAAAGAACATTTAGAACAGAACTGTCTTCCGAAACTTACTAAAGAACAAAAAGAACTGTTGAATGCCCCTATTACATCGTACGAAATGCAAAGAGCAATTAAGGAAGCAAAGATAGGAAAGCCACCAGGGCCAGACGGCCTACCGGCAATATATTATAAAAAAAATGGAGGACTTACTGTCTGACCCATTAAGAAGTATCATGAACAACATCTTAAAAGACGGAACCATGCCGGATTCTTGGAAAGACAGCCTTAGTGCATTAATTCCAAAACAGGGAACGGACAATCTACGTATTAACAACTATTGGCCTATCGCACTTCTAAATAACGATTATAAATTATGTGCAAATATTTTAGCCGAAAGATCAAAAAAAGGCTTCCAGATGATGATACACAATGACCAAGCTGGCTTTTTGCCCGGGAGGCACATTTATAGCAACACTAGAAACATTATAAACTTATTAGCGTATTTAGACTTAAGAATAGAAAAGAAGGTAGTCTTAATGGCTATAGATGCAGAAAAAGCTTTCGACAGGGTATCCTGGAAATTTATGAAAGGTTACACCATATGGATTTTGGTATACAGTATATAAAAGGGATTGAAGCAATATAATCAAAACAAAAGGCTAAAATCATAATCAATGGAAATTTATCACAGGAGTGTGAAATCAGTAAAGGGGTCAGACAAGGTCGCCCACTATCCCCCTTAATTTTCATATTAACATTGGAAGTTTTACGTAAACAAATTAGGGAAGAAAAAGAAATAAAAGGGATTATGCTGGGAAATAGAAGTTACAAAATGAGGGCATTTGCTGACGATTTAATTATAACTGCGGAGCAACCAAAACAGAGTTTAAGAAAGGCGTTGGAAATAATATATGGCTACGGTAGAGTTGCGGGGTCCAAATTGAATTTAAACAAGACAAAACTATTAGTTAAAAATATATCGCCAGATGAAAAAGCGGAATTAGAACAAATAATACACATTAAAATCTACCCCAAAATCAAGTATTTAGGATTATGGATAACACCAAAGAATATTAACTTATATGAAGATTGTTAGGATATTTCCGTTCCACCTTAAAAGGCAGCAGGATGTTTGTGTCACAGCCTGCGTATTTCCTGTTTTCACAGGATGTTTCTGTTGTGTCTTTTGCTTTCGTTTTCTCACTCTCTGTGTCTGGAGACACTGACGCAGGCAGTCATGTCTTTCTTTGTTCTGATCAACTCTGAATAAAACTTGTAAATCATGCTCTCCTGAGTGCGACTTTTGCTGTGCATTATCTGCTGATAGAGTGTGCATGAGCTCTAGAATGTGGCAAGATATTTTCTAGAAACTCATGTCGCTAATTGCTGATACTGCGTGCTTACGGGAGATCGATGGTTCGTCCGGCAGACGGCTTGGGGCCATGATGGACTTTGTCTCCCTGGCAGTATCCCAATTGTTGGAAAGATATCAAAAGACAGTTGGAGACATGGACAAGGTTAAATTTATCATTCCTGGGCCGTATTTCGGTAATTAAAATGATAGTTTTACCGAAGCTACTCTTTCTATTCCAAACGATTCCAATTACGGGAAAGACCAGCAGTATCAACAAGTGGCAAAAAGAAATTTCTAAATTTTTGTGGAAGGGTAAAAGACCAAGAGTAAAGCATAAGATATTAATAGATACTGTAGAAAGAGGTGGCTACGGGTTACCGGATTTGAAGCTATATTACGAAGCCTCATGTTTTCTCTGGTTGAAAGATTGGTATTTATTAAAAAATTGGGATATTTTAGATCTAGAAGGTCATGACACCCGTTTTGGGTGGCATGGCTATCTTAATTATGGGAAAATAAAGACACATAGGAGTTTTTCAAATCATATAATAAGAAATGCTATACATAAGGTATGGGGAAAATACAAAAGATATTTGGAACAGAAAACCCCAAGATGCAACTCTCCACTAGAAGCAATCGCTGCTAAAAAAAGCAACAACATCAAAGAGAACTGGATAACGTATAACACAATATTAGGGGGGGGGAGTGTGAGGAATCAAGCCTTTATCAGGAGAAACTGGCAACTCTCCCAGACACCCGGTCTCCTGTTGACCTCCCTGTCTGCTTTCCCGGCAAGATCCAGGCAGAGGTCGTGATAGGTAATCCTTCTCAGCGTGAGAAGAACACCCCCCCTCTTTCCTGCCCCCGCCCCCGGGCAGGGGAAAGAGATAGACAGAAACGTATTTACATGCCTTTATTTCTGTCTTTGCAGCATTACAGAAAACATGACTGCTCTCTTCATACTCCTGCAGTCGAGAGAGAACAAACACTTCCTGTCCGGCTCATATTACATTCTGAGCTAATTCCGGTGCCCTCTGCACTGTGAATTGACTGTCCCTCTGTTTCCCACGGAACATTCCCAACATTCCCATTATGTTTTGTTTTCAAGATACCAGCAGCTCGCGGCTGCATTGCTTCAATATCGTAACATACTCCCCCATATGAATCAAAGTGCGCTGCGAGCAAAGCGTGATCCAGAGAAGAAAACAAACAGTTGTTATACATATAACACTCCCCTGTTGTTTCAGTTCCACCCTTGGAACTACCCACCACTGGTTTTCCCAGTGTACCTCTCTGGTTGTCTGGCTTCCAAGGAATGAGTGCATCTGCATTTCCTTGGCTAGGGAATGTAGTGTTACGCTTAGCAACTCTCTGTTGTGTCTTTGTCTCTGACTTAGACACAGCTTCAACCTGTCTTGAGTGGTTAACAATAGTAACACATGCAACAGCTGAGTTAGCAAACTCTTTTGAATACCTCTTGGGTGGTACACCCTTTGTAACTCTCTCAGACCTACGTATGAGGTGCTGATCCTCTCTGCTCACTGGTTCAGTCTCAGGACTCTTTGGAGAACCAGTTCCAATAGTAAACAGTGGTTCATCCTTCACCTGTGAAGGTCTAGCCATTGTGTGAGACTTCCTCTCAATGACTGTGTCAACTGAGCTCTCCGAGCTTTCACTGTTACTCTCAGTACCACTGTAATCAGTAAAATCACCATCATCATCTGAATTGTCCTCTGTGGGAAATGTGGGAGCAATTACTCTCTCCGTTCAGGAGCACTCTCTAGAAATTTCGTGAGAATCACCTGACCAGATTCAGACAAAATTACTCTGTAGAGACCCTTTTCATAACCCACAAAAATTCCTCTAGCATTCTTTACTCCACCTGGAGCTTCAGTCTTTACATGAGACCCAAAAACCTTAAAATGGGCAACAGAAGGTTTTCTGTGGAATAGCTTTTCAAAAGGAGAACTTCCTAAATCTTTTGAAACCTTTCTCATCCAACTGTAACAAAAACACATTAACGACTCCGCCCAATACTCATGTGGCAAATGTGAACTCAGGAATTGTGCCTTCATGCCACTTTGCAATTCTTTGTTCACTTGCACACAGACACTTTTGTTCCATGCATCTGCTGAAAGAGCTGTCTTGTGCCTTATCCCTTTCTTATCCAGGAAATCCTGAAAATCCTGTAAAAGAAAAACTGGCTTTTCATCTGTGAAAAGACAATCAATGTTAGCATCATGAAGATTTTTAACCTTGTCACAAAACTCTTTAAACATTTCTAAGGCTTCTTGTGGTTTCTGCAATATATATACCCACACATAATGAGAGAAATAATCCACACACACAAGATAATATCTTGCATTGCCTCTAGATGGTGCTAGAGGACCAATCACATCAGCATACACTCGCTGAAATGCCCTGTCAACCTCGGTCGCCTTCTTGACGTCCTTCGTCATACCTGCAAGAGAAATCATGTTAGATTCAGATGCATTACAATTTATGCAATCACTTTGATCAAAAGTCAACAAATACAGTCCATCTTTCTCTCTGGCAGAAAGATACAGCTCTCCATCTTTGAAGATTTTGCAGCTTTCTCTATCATAGGACAAAGTCAGTCCTTTCTTTGTGATCTGCGAAACACTCAGCAGATTGAACTTTAAATCAGGAACCAAATACACATTGTTAATAGTCAAGTTCAGACTCTCAAGATACACAGTTCCAAACCCGGTCGCTTTCAGCTCCTGGCCATTGGCCTGTTTCACAGTGAAGCTTTGCTTCTTAAACGTTGAAAACAGATCTCTGTGCGACGTCATGTGTTGCGTGCATCCCGTGTCAAGAACAAAAGTGTTCTCTGTTGAAAATGCGGCTTTTGTTGACAGCAATGCTTTTGCAGGTTTCACCTGGGACTTGGTACGACTTTTGCCTGACGCCTCAGGCTTTGCAGAGCTCCCCTTAGCTCCTTTCTGTTGACGTGGCTTCTTACAATTCCTCTGAAGGTGCCCAGTCTGTCCACAATTGAAACAACGGACAACGTTCAAAGCAACAGCCTGTTCTTCACTTGCAATAGCAGAGGGGGTGCTTGAACTCCGAGCTTCTCTCCCCCTGTCTTTGACATCTATTGCAGCCGTCCTGGCTCTCACATTCTGTGAATTCCAACCTGGCGTTGGTGCAGCAGGGATGGGGTTATCAATCACCCCAAAAATCCTCTGATTCTGAAGCAGGGCTTTCATCTTTACAGACTATGAGGAATAATTGTCATTAGTCAGTGGAGGTGGGTAAGGTAAGCCTCCCCCCTTCTTGGTATTCATTTTGAATCCAAGCCTCAGCTCTCACTCTCAAGCCTGTAAAATTCCAAGAGTCTATTGGCTGTTCACTGCGTTGCACTTTGCAGCTAAACGCAGGCTGTTTTGAAAGTCCCTCCAAGAGCAGTGAGATAGCAGACAAAACAAACGTTGGAATTTTTGCCAGTGTTTTTCCAGCCTTTCACAGTCCCAGCCCCTTTTCCGTTGGCTAGTAACTTTCCACTTTACTGACGTTTCGTTGCTTAGCAACTGGCTTATCAAGACTCAGGAATGTGAAGAATGTGGCTCTCTCTCAGTGCTGTTTTCATCCAAAAGCAGACACTCAGTGAACCGAAGAATGCTTCAATTCGTGTTCACTCTCACAGCCATAAAATCACCATACCTTGAGGGAATCCGTTGCTCAGCAAAAACACCTCCTCCGGTGCTCAGCCGTACTTGTAGCTTCCATCCGCACGCTACCATATCTTCCTTATCTCCTTGCAGAGGATGAAGTACGATCCATCAACCTCTCTTGTTGCTTTCATGGATCAAAACCATCGGCTACATGCTACCAGATGTCGGAAATCAAGCCTTTATCAGGAGAAACTGGCAACTCTCCCAGGCACCCGGCTTGGTCTCCTGTTGACCTCCCTGTCTGCTTTCCCGGCAAGATCCAGGCAGAGGTCGCGATAGGTGATCCTTCTCAGCGTGAGAAGAACACCCCCCTCTTTCCTGCCCCCCCCCCCCGGACAGGGGAAAGAGATAGACAGAAACGTATTTACATGCCTTTATTTCTGTCTTTGCAGCATTACAGAAAACATGACTGCTCTCTTCATACTCCTGCAGTCGAGAGAGAACAAACACTTCCTGTCCAGCTCATATTACACTCTGAGCTAATTCCGGTGCCCTCTGCACTATGAATTGACTGTCCCTCTGTTTCCCACGGAACAGTCCCAACATTCCCATTATGTTTTGTTTTCAAGCTACCAGCAGCTCGCGGCTGCATTGCTTCAATATCGTAACAGGGAGGAGGGTGAACTAATATTGATAAGTTATGAGAAAATAAGAGATCACTTTTCTAGTTGGCTAGATTACTTCCAGGTGAATGAAGTGTTCAGACAGGATAAGCAGATAGGTTTTGAAAAGGAGCCTTCAAGATTTGAAAGAGAACTGCTGAATAGTAAAACCAAAATAATCGCAAAAATGTATAGACTTCTTTTAGACTACAAAGTAATGGATGAGGAGGTTAAGGCTTCAATGATAAAGTGGGCCCAAGATGTGGGCCGTCCAATTATGCTAAAAGATGGGGAAAACTGATGGAATGTAAATTTGAAATTTACAGCCAGCTATAATATAAGAGAGAACATGATGAAAATGGCTCATAGGTGGTACCTCACTCCTTCCAGATGATCAAGATTGTATAAAAAATTGGCGAATGCTTGTTGGAGATGCGGAGGAAATAACGTTGACATGAGCCACATGTGGTGGACGTGTGAAAAGATTAAGATTTTTTTTGCGGGGGGGATATAGGATGAATTAAAAAAGATGATGGGGATAACTTTTACGAAAAAAACGGAGGCATTTCTATGAAGTATTTTAGATAAAGAGATCCCAAAAAATCTAAGAGAGGTATTCTTGTATGCAACCACAGCAGCTCGTATACTTGTGGCCAAGGGATGGAAAGATCACGAGGCTCCAAAAATAACAGATTGGCAAATCAAATTACAGGAATTGGTGGAGACGGCTCAATTGACTAGCAAACTCAGAGGAATCTCAAAGCAAAAATTTGCAGAAAAATGGGATGGTTATACAAGATATGTTCAAAAATACAATAATAGTTTTGATTCCGTGCTAGCATTCGAGTGATAAAGGAACTAAAAGGAGGTGGACAACAATTAAGGATTTATTATGCTTTCAGAATGTATTGGGAAATTTATATAGAAAGGATTATTGTTTTTGTTAGGGTGTGAAACCTAAGACGCTGGCAAGTTAGCAATGTCATGTAACTTTAAGTAGTCAAGCTCGTTAAGTTGTTAAGTTGCTCAGTATATAAAGAGTGTTAGTGTTCTCTGCGTGGTGTGGGGCGTGAAGCAAAAATGTCCCAAAGCTCCGGAGGTGTTTCTGTTATCTTTCTGCAATAAACCTGTCTTTGGAAAGACAGGCTTCCCTGTGTCGTTATTTCTTTGCTGCTGAGACTTTGAAGCTTGTACTGCAACAAGAATCTCTGCACTGGACTTAAATAATGCTCTGCAAAGCGAGCCGTTGCTGATGGCGCAGCGGAAGCGTTTACTGGACCAGTACACAAACTCTCTTAGGTTATGGCTCCTTCTACGTTTCTACAGCTGTATTGTGTGCAGAGAAAGTGAAAGCAGCTTTCGGATGAGAGAAGACCGGCTTGGTCGTAAATCCACCTCTTAAAGGAACTGAGAGGCTGCAGAAAATTGAGAGAGCTGCGTAAGTGAAGATTTACAGCTTCATTAGCTGCAAAAGGCTAGCTTGACCTCCCGTTGTGTTTGTGTTTTGTTAATAAAAACAGAGGACGGTGGTAGGTTCCTAGTGAAGAGACGGAGAAAAAAAAAGTTTAAAAGGCTTCAGAGGAGGCTGGAGGCGTCTGAAAAGTGAGTAAAACAAATCCCAAGGGGAAAGAGAAGAAAGGGCACACAGAGGGAGTAGCAGCAGACCCCAAGAATGGCAGTGGAAAATTTCCAGGTTCCCTTTACAAAGTTGAACTCTGCTAATTACGTGCAGTGGTCTAAGAGGGCTCAAGTCTGGTTGGAAGCCAAAGAAGTGTGGGCTGACTATGTCCAGAGGCGAAAGCCGTTTGTGGCTGTTGCAGCAGATGCCACAGCAGAGCAACAGGCTGCTGCACATGCTCAGAACAGGGAACATGATAAAATGGACACTAAAGCTAGATGCATGTTGATGGTATCGATAGACGATTCCCAATTACCTCATGTGGAAAATTTAAGGTCTGCATTTGAAATTTGGGAAGCTCTTAGGCGAATTCACCATAGAGCCACGCCCGGAGAGAAGGTGAACATTATACGTGCTTTTTATGAGTTGAAATTGAAGCCAGGGGATAGTGTGGTTGAACACACGTCACAGATGACTGAGTATTTCAACCGACTGTCATCTTTAGGTGTGAATTTTCCTGAAAATATTAAAGTTTATACTCTGCTTAGCAGCCTGCATGCAGGGTTTGAAAACTTAGTACTAACTTTACAAGTTTTGCCAGAGGACCAAATGAATTATGTGACTGGTAGATTGTGTGAACAAGAATATCAACATCATCGAAAACGTATTGATAATTCAAATACCCCAAGGGTTGAATGTTCAGATAATTCCCAGCGTGGGGAAACTAGCAGGCAGAGCTGTAAGGAAGCCTCACAAGTGTCTGCTATGGCCAGCAAGTCATGTTTTCGATCTGGCAGCAGGTTTCATTTGATAGCAAAGTGTCCAGAAAAGCAACAGGAATTTCAACAGTCCAAGGCCAGTTTCCAGAGTTACAGGGGAAGACGACGTGAGAACTACAAGAATCAACGATCCAGAGGGGGAGCAGGTGCTGATAAGGGACTATCTGCAATGGCAGCACAACAGAGTCCTAAAAGGAGCCAACAAACTTTGAAGTGGATAATTGACAGTGGAGCAAGTCACAGTTTAGTTCCAGCGACATCTAGTGGCCGCTTGATGAACTGCAAGACATTGCCAGTTGCAAAAACTGTGACTATAGCAGACAATAGTAAACGAGAAATGAACCTTAAAGGCACAATTTATGTTAACTGTTTGCAAACTAACCTTCCTGTTTTTGTTCTTCCAGGAATGAAGAATGGACTTTTGAGTGTGTCATGCCTGGTAAAAAGTAGTTTTAAGGTTGAGTTTGAAAATGATGTGTGCACCATTTCGAAACAGGGGAAGGAGCTTGTTAAAATTGTCAGGAAAAAGCAGCAATGCAAAAGCCAGCTGCAGGTGGCTGGAAAGCAAAACAGGATGTTGTTGTCTGGAACTGTACTGGTGGGGAAAAGGGGCAGTCCATTCTCTGTACTGAGCACCGGATGTTAGCTCAGAGTGTCATCTGACCTGTACTGGAAGTACAGGGGCGGAGTGGTGACTCTACTGCTGGAGTCTGAAGGGTACAGACACGTTTCTCTGTACTGCTGAAATGACAGGAATAAAGACATGTAAATAGGACTCCTGTCTGTCTTTCTTCCCCTCCCTGGGGGAATGCAGGGAGGGAGAAGGAGGAGGGTGTGTTCTCCTCACGTCTGAGGAGGATCGCCGATTTATGACCTTGCCTGCCGGGAGACGCAGACAGGAAGGTCAACAAGTATCTCAGTCGGTTGCCTGGAGTGTGAGGCCAGTTACCTCTGGCTGCGAGCTGAGATACTGACAACTGGTAGCAGATCCGGTGGTTATGATTCATCGTAAATCTGCATGAGAGGTTGATGGATCGTTCATCCTCTGCACCAAGGGAAAGGCAAACGTCTGCGTGCAGCCAGAAGCTGAACAGACGGCTGGTGGAAAGAGGAGGTTTTTTTCCAAGCAACAGAACCTCAAGGTATGCTGAATTTCGGGCTAAAAGTGTGAACGCAGATTGATTCATTCTCTGGTTCACGGGAGCTGCGTTTGGGAAAAACAACAGTTCTGATAGAAGAGGCCTGCAGCTTGGAAGCTCAGCCTGCATTCCAGGAATTCTTGTGGTTGATAAGCTTTCCTGTTCTGAGATTGGTATGCACAGTTGCTAAGCGACGCCCGTCAGAGACGTGGAAAATTACTGACTGCGCAGATGGCTCTGAGAGAGAGCCTGGGAAGTTTGTTTTGGCTATCTTCGATGCTGTGCAAGGACTGAGAAACAGCTTGCAGTTTGTCTGCCAGAGAAGGCAGAAAACAACCCAGCAAAGGATTGGATTTTAGCAAGGCTGGAAAGTGAGAAAGAGGCTTGGCTTCAAGATGGATGCCAAGAAGGGGGGAGCCCTGCCTTACCCGCCTCCCCTAAATAATGACAATTATTCATCTTGGTCTGTAAAGATGAAGGCCCTGCTGCAGAATCAAAGGCTCTTTGGGGTGATTGAGAATCCCATCCCTGCAGCACCAACCCGAGGTTGGGAATCACAGAATGTAAAGGCCAGGACTGCTATAATTCTGTGTGTCTCAGATGACCAATTGGTGCATATTCAGCATTTAGAATATGGGCAAGAGATTTGGGAAACGCTACGTAGAACACATCAGAGAGATGCTGGTTCTTCAGCGTTGCTGTATTTTGAGAAGTTGACCAATCTGAGGCTTGCGCCTGATGGTGATGTCCAAGCGCACCTGACAGAAATGAAATTTCTGCGCCAACAGATGGTGGAACGCAATTTCCGTCTACAGGAGGAAGTGTTTTGCTTCATGATGATCAACAGCCTTAGTCGAACTTACAAGCTTGTTGCCAGTCAGCTTGGTTCCCTACCAGCACAGGATCTCACCGCGGAGAGGGTGTGTGCCGTCGTTCTGAATGAACACGACAGACTTGCTGTACTGGAAGTGAAGGACAGGGGGAGGGAAGAACAGAGTTCAAATCTCCCCACTGCTATTGCAGAGAAGCTTCGAAACCTAGTGTAAATGCATGGAAAGGAATTCAAAGACTGTTAAGATATTTACAATACACCAAAGATTTTTGCCTTTAATTATCTTCGGAAGGACAAGCACAGATTACTTGTTGGGCAGATAGTGATTGGGCAAATTTAAAGGATAGAAAATCAGTGTATGGCTGTGTAATAAAATTTGGTAACTCTCTGATTGGGTGGAGATCCAAGAAACAGAACCTGATTACTTTGTCGTCAACAGAAGCTGAGTTCTGTGCCTTATCTGAGTTATGTAGAGATCTAGAATTTTACAAATGCTTGGCTCAAGAGATGTATGAAAAGGCCATCATTCCAATCACAGTATGGGGTGATAATCAACCGTGTCTTAAGTTAGCACAAAATGGGCAGTTTAAAGGTCGTACAAAACATTTGGATATCCGCTTTCAAAATGTTTGTCAAACGGTAAAAGCAGGAATTGTTAAATTAAATTACTGTCCCAGTCATGAAAATCAAGCTGATGGTTTTACAAAACCGCTTAGGTTTCAGCGGCATGAAAACTTTTGTGAAGAAATGGGTCTGAAGTAATTTTGTTTTTTGTATTGCCAGCGAGAGGGGGTGTTAGGGTGTGAAACCTAAGACGCTGGCAAGTTAGCAATGTCATGTAACTTTAAGTAGTCAAGCTCGTTAAGTTGTTAAGTTGCTCAGTGAAGCAAAAATGTCCGAAAGCTCCGGAGGTGTTTCTGTTATCTTTCTGCAATAAACCTGTCTTTGGAAAGACAGGCTTCCCTGTGTCGTTATTTCTTTGCTGCTGAGACTTTGAAGCTTGTACTGCAACAAGAATCTCTGCACTGGACTTAATTAATGCTCTGCAAAGCGAGCCGTTGCTGATGGCGCAGCGGAAGCGTTTACTGGACCAGTACACAAACTCTCTTAGTTTTGCGTACATTCCATTGTAAGAATGGAAACAGAGCCAGAGCTAGAGCCACAGCCTAAGTCTGAAACAGTCCTTGATAGAGTGCCAGAGCCAGAGCGAGACCCTGAATCAGTGCCAGAACCAAGCCCTCATTCAGAACCACAGCCTGAGAAAGAGCCAGAACCAGAGCAACAGCCAAAGCCTGAGGCTGAAACAGCCCTTGATAGAGAGCCAGAATCAGAGAATCAGAATCAGAGTCAGAACCAGATCTTCGGTAAAGACGTGGTCTGGTCTTAGCGCAACTGCTCCCCCCACCCGCGATAACAGAGATTGGGTGTTCCAATACATCCCCCCGTAGGGAACCTGCCCCAGCCATTCTGTTGGCTGAGGCCCCCTCCCAGGCAGCCCTGACCCTTTCCCCTTAAAAAGCAAAATACAAACTATACAATAACCTAAAAAAATAGTAAAAGAAAAACAAAGCAAGAAACAATTATGCTAAACTTAAAATAATCCCCGCCCCAACTAAACATTTGTCCCACCCCAGAAAGAAAATAACAACAACAACAAACCACCGTTTGAGGTTCAACAGATACACAGCCAGAGACAGAGCGAGACCCTGAATCAGTGCCATAACCAAGCCCTTATTCAGAACCAGAGCCTGAAAAAGAGCCACAGGCCGAACAAGAGCAGCAGCCACAGCCACAGCCACGAGCCACAGCCTGAGTCTGCAACAGTACTTGATACAGTGCCGGAGCCTGAAACAGAGACACAGCCTCAAACAGAGCCTGAGCCTGAAACAGAGGCAGAGCCACAGCAACAGCCTGAGTCTGAAACAGTCCTTGATCGAGTGCCAGAGCCAGAGTGAGACCCTGAATCAGAGCCAGAGCCAGAGCCTCATTCAGAGCCAGAGCTGAAAGAAAGCCAGAGCCAGAGCCAGAAATAGAGCTTGATACAGGGCCGGAGCGCAAAACATAGCTGCAGCCACAGCCTGGAGCCACAGCCTGAGTCTGCAACAGTACTTGATACAGTGCCGGAGCTGGAGCTGGAGCCAGAGCCAGAGACACAGCCAGAGCCAGAACAAAACCCTAATTCAGAACCAGAGCCTGAAAGAGAGCCAGACCCTGAAACATAGCTGGGTCAGAGGCAGAGGAAGAGCCATCATGAGACCCTGAATCAGAGTCAGAACCAGATCTTCATTCAGAACCAGACCCTGAAAGAGAGCCAGAGCCACAGACAGAGCCACAGACAGAGCCTAGAACCACAGCCGAGATCCACAGCCTGAGTCTGAAATAGTGCTTGATAGAGTGCTGGATCCTGAAACAGAGACACTGTCTGAAACTGAGCCTGACGCTTAAATGTAGCCAGGGGCAGAGGGAGAGGCAGAGCCTGATACAGTGCTTGATACAGCATAGGAGCCTGAAGCAGAGACACAGCCAGATCCAGAGACACAGCCAGAGCCAGAACAAAACCCTAATTCAGAACCAGAGCCTGAAAGAGAGCCAGAGCCAGAAACAGTACTTAATAGAGTGCCAGAGCCTGAAACAGAGGCAGAGACAGATACAGGGCTTGAAACAGCGTCGGAGCCTGAAACAGAGAAACAGCGTGAAACAGAGACAAAGGCTGAGACACAGGCCGAGCCTGAAATTGAGCTAGAATAAGTGCTAGAGCCAAAGACTGACACAAAGCCTAATAAAGAGCAGAAGCCTAAGCCTGAGCCTGAGCCTGAGCCTGAGCCTGAAACAGTGCTTGATACAGTGCCAGAGCCTGAAACAGAACCAGAGCCACAGCTACAGCCATAGTGCCACAGCCTGAGTCTGCAACAGTGTTTGATACAGCGCCAGAGCCTGAAACAGAGACACAGCCTGAAACAGAACCTGAGCCTGGTTATTAGCATGGCAATTAAAGAAGAGAGAGGCAGAAAGGCTTATAAATAGAGTTAAGTGCAAAGGCAAAATAATAAACAACCCTAAAGAAATAAACGATTTCTCGAATTCTTTAGAGAAATCTATAAGGAAGGAAATGAAACAACGGAAGAAGTTAAAAAACATTTAGAACAGAACTGGAATGGAGTTTTTCCAAGCTTCTGAGGCTGCTGAGTGCCCAAAGTTAAATCGGCACAATTATAAAACCTGGGCAAAATGGTGTGAGAGTTTGCTGCGTCAGTTTGGAGTGTGGCATACTGTGTCTGAAGCCCCTCCAGTTCCTCTGACAGATAGATGGAGAGCCCAGAATTCGAGGGCCTTTGACGTAATAGTCTTGTCCATCTCTCTGGAGGAAATTAAAACGTTAGCTGGCAACGTGACTGCACGTAAGATGTGGAATGCTTTGAAGATAGCCCAACTGCCAGTCATCCCAGCCCAGAGTTTGACTGCATCGGAGGTCCTGGCTGTTTCCCAGAATGCGAGTGAATGCAGGGATGCTGAGGGCACCGGTTGCAAGCTGCAGGGGGAGCTGACTGTGATGTCATCCCAGGCAGCATTCCAGCCTCCAGGGGGAGCCAAAAAGTCGGCAGCTGAGAACTCTGTTTCTCATGGGAGCCAAGGTCATTCTCACAGATACCGGAAGGCCAGAAGTAAACAGAGGCAGATGCCTGCAGATGGCCAGAAGCAGAGGGAGGGTGAAGAGCCCACGCCAATGGAAAACAAGGCTTTGTTTGCTGGCACAGCTTCACCAAAGGCTAAAGGCATGTCTGATGGCCAGGAGCAGGGGGGCAAGCTGCAAAAGCCCACGCCGGTGGAAAACAAGGTTTTGCTTGCCAGAAAGACTGCTCCAAAGGCCCAGGGCAGGTTTGTTATTGATTCGGGGTGTACCCGCCATGTCTCAAAAGACCGCCATCTCTTTATCTCCTTCAAACCTCAAGAAGGTGAGCTCCACCTGGCTGATGGAAAGATGTTGCGAATCGCAGGAGAAGGGACTGTGAGACTGGCAAGTCTGCACACTACCATCAAAGATGTACTATATGTTCCAGGTGCTGCAGACAATTTGCTCAGTGTCCCACAGCTTACTGGGCGTGGTTTTGAGATTTCCTTCAAGAGGCGCGTCTGTGTCATCAGAAAAGGCAAAGAGGACATTTTGCATGCAAAGTTTATCGATGGTTTGTTCTGTATAACTTATGATGACAATGGTGCTGTTGCTGTGTCTAATGCTGATTCTTGTTGTGTTGCACAAACTAACAAAGTTCTTCATGCAGGATGCATTCACGATGCACACAGAAGGTTTTGTCACCTCTCTTGGAAGGCACTGGCCAAGATGCCAGAGATGGTTGAGGGTTTGAACATCAAACCCTGTAAGTTTCACATGAAATGTGTATCTTGTGCAGAGAACAAGGTGAAGGTTGCTCCAAAAGGCAAACCCTACCAGCTAGTGCACGCAGACCTGGTAGGTCCACTTGCGCCCTCTTTGGGGGGAGCAAGGTACTTCATGGTTCTAATTGATTCTTTTTCCAGGTACATTCATGTGTTTATGCACGAGCAGAAATCGCAAGCGTTTCCTAAGTTCAAGGCATTCTGTGCTTGGTTGGAGAATGTTCACGGTAAACGTATTGGCTGTCTCTTTACTGATCGGGGCGGGGAGTTCACTTCTCAGCAGTTTGAAGCTTTCCTGACTGAGAAGGGAATCCAGCATGACTTGTCAACGCCTAGATCGCCATGGATGAATGGACTTGCGGAGCGAGCAAATCAAATGTTGCTGCAAGGACTGAAAACCTTGTTGCATGATGCCAATCTCCCTGATAAGCTTTGGGGGGAGGCTCTGTCGAATTTTGTTTACACTTTTAATCGCACATTGTCATCACCTATTGGTTGCACCCCCTATGAGAAGATGTTTGGTAAGAAACCCAACATCAAGCACATGAGAATATTTGCTTCTGACATGTGGGTACACACCCCACAGAGCAACAAGCTTGGGAAGCGTGGGGCACATGATTTGTTCATGGGGTACAAAAAAGGTGCATACAGGGTATGGATGACCGACTCTAAGTCCATTAAGTTCACAAAGAGTGTTGAGTACAATCCCAAGTGGGGGGGAAATGTGGGAATTTTCCAGAGTTACCCAGAGGAGGATGAAGGTGATGTGAAGAAAGCAGATAATGTTGAGGCAGCTGAGGAAGCTGAGGATGATGATGATGATCAGAGTTCGGATTCCAGCTCAGTGGGCGGCGCTGATGCTGATGTCAGTGACAGTGATGACACAGCAGACTATAAGAGCGCAAAGGCCTCAGTCAGACCATCTGATGTGTCTGACAATGAACTGGAAGAACCACTATTCACCATTGGTCATTTTTCTCCTAAGAAAGAGGAGATGAGTCAAGAAGACTTGCGTCTGGTACACAGATCTGAGAGGGCCACGAAGGGCAGACTTCCAAAGAGATATGCTGATGAGTTTGCTAAGACAGCAACTGCTGTTCTTAGTAGCTCAGAGAAGGTATGGGAACCTTCAAGCTTCAAAGAGGTTCAGGAGTTAACCTCTAAAGATGCTGAGCTTTGGCTTAATGCCATGAAGGCTGAAGTTGATTCCTTGAACAGGAACCAAACTTGGGAACTGGTACCGGTAGTCCCAGGGATGAGACTGGTTGGCAGCAAATGGGTCTTCAAGGCCAAGACAGACCAGAATGGCAAGGTAGTCAGACACAAAGCCAGATTGGTTGCCAGAGGTTTTTCACAGGTACCAGGACAGGATTACCACGAGACCTACTCACCCACAGTCAAATATGAGAGCATTCGGCTGATGCTCAAGATCGCTGCGGAGGAGAAACTGCATGTTACCCATCATGACATTAATACAGCTTTTTTGTACGGGGTTTTGAACGAGGAGCTGTACATGCTTCCACATGATGGGGTGCAGATACAGAAGGGAATGGTCTGTAAACTGCGGAAATCCTTATATGGTCTCAAGCAGAGTGCCAGGTGTTGGAACACAAAACTCACTGAGACATTGCTTTCTCTAGGTTATCACCAGGGCAAAGCTGATCCATGTGTCTTTGTCAAGGAGGAGGGGCAAAACAAACTGTATTGCTTATGTTTTGTTGATGATCTTCTGATGTTTTGGAAGAATCAGGCTTTGTACCTGTCAGGGAACTGCCATCAGAGGGAAGAGGAGAAGGAAGACGCTCCAGTTACGCAGGGGAGGGAACTAGCAAGGAGAGAGAGAGAGAGTCCACGGGGGAAGGAAATCCAGGGGACACCAGGGAGAAAGGGGAAGTTGAGAGTACGGCGGAGGGGAGGCTCAGAGACTCTTCCAGTGAAATCAGCGGAGAGAGCACAGGACCTCCGCTTGGCACGCCCACGCTGCGCAGAAGGCTTCCACGCAGAGAATCTAGGAGGAGACTTGGAGTCAAGCAACTTTTATGTTGGAAGAAATTTAGGTCCCGCCCACTGACGGATTCTGCCAGTGACTAAGGCAGTTGCGTTTCAAGGGCTGTCAAACCAGGGAAAGTTTTAGCTATACGAATAGCTTGGAGCAGTTTGCAGTTTACGCACAAGCAACCCCAAATCCCATTACAGCAATCCGTCAGTCCTCTCGTTGCTTGTGCGGAGAGCAGCAGAGGCAGCGTCATGAGTCAAGCTGGAGGAGCAGGCGCTGGAGAGGGGGCCAGGAAGGAACCAACGCTCGAAGAGAGAAACAGAGAGTTGGAGCAGCAACTGGCTATACTAGCGGCAAGGCTGGATGAAAGGCGGACTCAGGATGCCCAAGGGAAGCCCTCCCCCATCACAAGGAAGGTACGGGGACTAGTGCAGAAGTTTTCAGGCAACCCCAGAGACTATAATGCATTTAAGACAGAAGTGCAATATGCGCTGGACCTGCAGTATGAGGACTTTGTAGATGATGGGGGGAGGGTCGCTTTTGTGATAGGGAACCTATAAGGCGGGGCCAGAAAATGGATTAGGCCCTTAATGGCATCGGAGAATGCCGCCTTAAAGGACTTGAGGAAATTTTTTAGCACCATGGACCATATGTTCTCAAGTGATGTGGAGCAAAGCGTGACACGCAAGGAGCTGATGGCGTGCAAACAAGGGAACCAATCAGTGAGAGAGTACTGGTCACGATTTGCCATGCTAATCCACAAACTCGGGTGGGAACTGGGTTCCGAACCAGTACAAATGCTATTTGAGGAAGGCTTATCCTCTTGGGTAAAAGATGAACTTTCCCACTCGCCCCGCCCGCAATCGATGGACCAGCTGACTAAAATGGCACTTGCTGTGGGAGTACGCCAAGAGGCGCGCGCTCTGGAAAGGCCGGAAGGGAGAGCGGAGCGTTGGCATGACAATCGCATTCCAGACGTGCCTGAGCCACCTGCACCGCCCGCGCCGCCCGCGGAACCAAGGGAAATTGGAGGAGTGCGCGTGCACGGGGTTTCAAACTCCGGCGAAGTTCGCAAGAAAGAGGGGAAAACGACCAGGAAGTGTTTTCTCTGCCTACAGCCAGGACATTTTGCCAGAGTCTGCCCTCAGAGAAAGGCGTGGCAAGGAATGGTGGGGGCCGCTGGGGGAGAGCAGGAGCAGGGAAACGGCAAGGCTTGGCTGCAGGAGAGCGGGCACAGCAGCCAGGCGAGCAACCAGTGAAGGTGCCCAAACCAGACCCCCCCCCCCCGGGCAGCCATAGCCATAGAGGTGGTGTTAGAGCTCCCCAACGGACACCCTATTAAGGTGAAGGCATTGCTGGATTCTGGCAGCTCTTGCAACTTCTTTAGCAGGGATTTTGCACTAGAACACCAACTCCAGGTGGTGCCTCTCGAACACCCCTGCAAGTAACAACCATTGATGGGAGAGAACTCTTGGGAGGGGGGAAGTGACCCACCAGACCCCTCCCATGAAAATGAGGGTCTCCAGACACACTGAGACAATTGCCTTTCACGTTGCCACATTAGCAGGGCCACCAATCATACTGGAAATGAGCTGGCTGGCACTGCACGATCCAGTAGTGGGGTGGCACCAGCGAACAGTCACCTTAGGGTCAATTCACTGCGTAGAGCACTGCCACGAAGGGGAAACCCCGAGGATGGCAGTAGCCAGGGTGGCAGGGATGGCGGTGGGAGAAAAGGTGAGAGTACCACCTCAGTATGCAGACCTGGAAGAAGTCTTCAGCGAGAAAGAGGCGGATAGACTACCCCCTCACAGGCCCTTTGACTGCCAGATCAACCTACTCCCAGGGGCTCAGTTACCAGTGGGTAAGCTGTACACCATGTCGGACAGGGAGATGCAGGAGTTGCGGAAGTTCATTGACAAGAACCTGAAGAGGGGCTTTATACGAGAATCAAGGGCGGTGGGGGGCAGTCCAGTGTTCTTTGTGGACAAAAGAGACTCCAAGGAGCCCCGCTTGGTCGTAGATTACCGGTCCGTCAACCGGGTATCGGAACCAGTGACCTTCCCAATGCCCAGGATTGATGACATTTTGGCCAGGGTAAGGAAAGGGAAGGTTTTTACCAAGTTGGTCCTTCGAGGGGCGTACAATTTGATAAGGATGAGGGAGGGGGATGAATGGAAAACCACGATGTTCACCCCTCTGGGGGCCTTTGAGTACCTCGTGATGCCCTTCAGATTACAATCGGGTTCCAGCACATTTCAAGCATTCATGCACCACGTGCTGGGGTCCCTGCTGTACAAGAATTGCGTGGCCTTCCTGGACGACGTGCTTATCTACTCAGAGAACAAGGAGCAGCATGTAAAAGATGTCAGGGAAGTGCTGAAAAGGGTGCAGGAGCACCAGCTGTGGGTCAAACTGGAGAAATGCCAATTCCACGCCCGAGAGGTGGAGTTCCTGGGTTAAAGGTTGTCAGACAAAGGCCTGGCAATGGACCCAGGCAAGGTGCAGGCAGTACTAGAATGGAAGGCTCCCAAGACCCGGAAGGACGTGCAGAGGTTCCTGGGGTTTGGAAACTTCTATAGAAAGTTCATCAAGAACTTCGCCCACCTAACAGCACCCATAACTGATTGTCTCAGCAGCAAGAAGAAGTTTGAATGGACAGCAGCAGCTCAGGAGTCTTTTGAAAAGCTAAAGAGGGTGTTCGCTTTGGAGGAGCAACTCTTACACGTGGATCTGCGGAAGCCTATGAGGGTGGAAACAGACGCGTCAGACAGAGTGGTCGGAGCCGTGCTGCTCCAGCCAGGAAATCGATCAGAGTGGAAGCCGTGTGCCTTTTTTTTCTAGGAACATGAACAAGTCAGAGCAGAACTACACAGTGTATGACCGGGAATTACTGGCAATTCATGAAGCCTTTCGACGTTGGAGACATTTCCTGATAGGCGCGAAGCACAAGATCCAGGTGTGCACGGACCACAAAAACCTGGAATATTGGAGGACTGCTTGAGTTCTCAACCAAAGCCAGGTGCGATGGGCACAGGAGTTTTCCAAGTTCTTCTTTGAAATTCAGTATGTGCCCGGAAAAGAAAACGTCAGGGCAGACGCCCTCTCCCGTAAACCAGAGTACGTGGAAGGAGAGGGAGAGCCAGAAGCACGACATGTGATACCCGAGGACCGATGGGTGTGTGGGGGAGTGTTGATAGGGAGACAAGAACTAACCGGGTTGACGAGGAATGACGAGTACGCACAAACTAAAATCAGGGAGATACGAGACGCAGAAGAAAATCAGGGGGGTTTTGAGGAAAAGGAGGGGGCGCTGTACTATAAGGGAGCATTGCACATACCAGAAGGGGACTTGAGGAGAAAAGTACTCAAACAACTACATGATAACCCCACGGCGGGACATTTTGGTCAACACAAAACCATGTTGCTAGTCACCAGGCAGTTCTGGTGGCCAAGAGTGAGGGAAGATGTCAGAGAATACGTAAGGGGGTGCGAGCGCTGCCAGAGGGCTAAAGGGGAGAGGGCACCACCCGCGGGGTTACTGGAGCCCTTACCCACCCCGGAAAGGCCATGGGAGGTGGTATCCATAGATTTTATGACCGATTTACCCAAGTCCAGGGGGAAAACAGCAGTCATGGTGGTAGTGGACTTGATGACCAAAATGTGCCATTTTATTGCTTGCTCGCATGCAGTGACAGCAGAGGAGACAGCTAGGCTGTTTATAGATCACGTTTTCAGGTTGCATGGCGCCCCCTTGAGGGTTTTGTCCGACAGAGGCAGACAATTTACTTCCAGATTCTGGAAGAAGCTCATGGGCCTGCTGGAGATCGAAGTGAGCTTCTCGACGGCCAGACACCCGGAGACCAACGGACAAGCAGAAAGAGCTAATAGCGTACTTCAGCAGTACCTTCGCTGCTACGTCAACGAAAGGGGGAACGATTGGGTGGAAAAGCTAGCGCTGGCCGAATTTGCATACAATAACGCTGAACATGTGTCCACGGGGATGAGTCCCTTCATGGCGAATTATGGGTGTCACCCCAGGGCCTTCCCAGGGGAGGGGGAGGGGAGGTGGAGTGTGCCGGCGGCCGAAAAATTTGTGGAAGAAATGGAAGCTTTACACCAACAACTTAAGGCTAACCTGGAGAGGGCTAAGGAAGTATACAAGAGGCAGGCAGACAAGCACCGAAGAGAAGGGGAGAGAATAAGGGTTGGGGATCAGGTGTGGTTGTCAACCAAAGGGTTACCGTTCAAAGGGGGGTGTAAGAAATTACAGCCGAGACGACTGGGACCCTTTGAAGTAACGCAGCAGGTAAATCCGGTGACCTTTAGACTAAAATTGCCCACCAACATGAAGCTACACCCGGTGTTCCACAGGTCCTTGCTCTCACCGTACCGGGAAGGGTGGGAATTGCAGGGAGGAGAAAGAGAAATCCCCAGGCATCCACGGGTGGAGGAAAGGGAATTCAGTGGTCAGGCAGCGGATCCTCGATTCAAGGTGGAGAGGGAGAAGGGTGGAATATTTGGTGGCCTGGAAAGGGGAACCAGAGTCGGAAAACGCTTGGGTTCCTGCGGAAGAGATCAGGGATGACTATCTGCAGGAGGAGTTTCATAGCAGGTTCCCAAGGAAGCCCAAACCCCTTGGAAGATTCTGGGGTGAGCAATTTGGCACCACGGAGGATGAAGAAGAGTTTGAGGGGTGGCCAGCCTCAGAAGAGGAGGAAGGAGGGACTTCCGGGTTAGCGCGAACAGCTAATGGCGGATTCCCTCCGAGCTCCGGAGGGAATCGGCTCCGCTGGAGACGGGTCTTGCCGCGACGGCGACGCAGAGACCCTTAAAAACTGCAGGCGCGGATGCCTGCGGACCTGGTGACTCGGTGGGCACCTTAAACGCCCCCTCTGACCCACGAAGAGCCTTTTTAAAGGCTTCGGAGAGGGTACGGAGAGCGGCGCGGTGCTGGGAGTAGACCGCTACCCCAGTGGAGCGAAGCCGTGTGCCATGGCTGAAGAGCGCTGACTTTTTTCCCTGAATTCGGCTGGAAAAGAAATAACCCGTGAGTAAAGCGGAATTTGGACTTTAAAATATTTATTCGTGAATTCGGTACGACCGGGGTGTGTGTTAAAGGGAAGTCCGCACCCCTCCTTTTGCAGACGATCTAAAGCAACAATAGAAGAACTAAGCTGGAGAGCCTACCCTTTGTGGGGTGAGTTTAAAAAGATATTAACTTCTACGATTTGGCAAAAAGAAATTTTGAGCTGGAGTGTAAGAGTGGAATTTTAGAAGTTTTCTTTCTGTTGTGTACAACCCCCCCTCCCGGGCCCGGGAGCGTCCTGTGTTTGAGTCTGTGGAAGAGGAATACGGAGTTTGACAGCTGTCAAAGCTGTCAAACGGGCAGTTTAAAGCTGAAAAATTGTTATTTAAGATCTCTCTGGACTAAAATGAGCTACAATTGAACTAAAATTGTTGGAAACAAAGAAACAACAACGAGTCAGAGGTTTGTTGGAAAAAGATTACTAAGTAACCAGATTCCCTCTAGGGGGAATTCTGTGACATTACAATGGCTGCGGATGGAAAGTTACTAGCTGAAATCGAAAGAATGTTTTATTTGGTGGGAATTTTACAAGAGCAGAGTCTGGCTATGAATAAACAACTCACGACCTTGACTTCTGGAATAAGCAGCTCTGCTGAATGTATTGAGGACTTAAATGAGAAAGAATCTGCAGCTGAATTGGAAATGATATCTCAAGAAGTGGAGGAGACTAAACAAGGAAAGGAGAAAGTACAGATGGAAAGTACCAACCAGAAGCTTACACTAGTGGAGTATAAGCAAGGAGACTTTTGGACCACATGGATTACAAATCTGCGAAAGATGCGAAAGATGAAGGAGGAGGCCCCTGGAGTACATGGAATACAGGAACTTAAAACAAAGAAGAAATATGATTGGGGCCTCCACTCTGAAGATGAATGGCTTGTGGAACTTTTGCAGCAGTTGTTCTTAAATACTCTTGTGGGAAGAAAACCTGGTTCGATGGGGATAGAACTCCTTCGAGATTTGACGACCAACATAAAGGACTACCAACAAGACCGGCGGAGAGGGACTGAAAGAGACTTGAAAGCCTCGGATGTGAGGAATCCAGGCTAAGAACTGTTATTCTGGACACGTATTGGGGAAGGGACGAAAATCGGGGATGGGAGGGAGGGGAAAATAGAACTTTAAAAACACCTATGACTTTTGGGTTTAGTTAATATGACTTTTATCGAATACAAAATGGGAAATCGATGGAAGGGAATTTGAGTCCAACTTAGGAAAGAACTTACTTTTCATAAAAGATGTAATATTAAGATGGTAAAGAGGAGAAATAATAATTTGCCGACATAATTATGGGAATTGGGATGCATGAAGGGGGGTGGGGGGAAGTCAAGGAACAAGGTTAAGAAAGTAGGATTTTTGAAACTATACATGTTTTTGTCTTTGTCTTTTTTTTGTGTGTCAAGTTTTTATAAAATGTGAAAAGCCAATAAAATTTTTTATAAAAAAAAAAGAAGAGGAGGAAGGAGGGGAAGCCGAAGGAGAGGAATCCGACTGGGGAGATTGGGCAGCGGAAAGAGATAGCAACAGATGGAGAGCAGTGTTTGAATCCTCTGAGGAAGGGGATAGCTCCTTCCCGGGGTTTCCCGCATCGCCGTCCAAGGAACGGACGGGAGAGGGGGAGGGCCCTGGGAGGGAGGTGGATGTCAGGGAACTGCCATCAGAGGGAAGAGGAGAAGTAAGACGCTCCAGTTACGCAGGGGAGGGAACTAGCAAGGAGAGAGAGAGAGAGAGTCCACGGGGGAAGGAAATCCAGGGGACACCAGGGAGAAAGGGGAAGTTGAGAGTACGGCGGAGGGGAGGCTCAGAGACTCTTCCAGTGAAATCAGCGCAGAGAGCACAGGACCTCCGCTTGGCACGCCCACGCTGCGCAGAAGGCTTCCATGCAGAGAATCTAGGAGGAGACTTGGAGTCAAGCAACTTTTATGTTGGAAGAAATTTAGGTCCCGCCCACTGACGGATTCTGCCAGTGACTAAGACAGTCGCGTTTCAAGGGCTGTCAAACCAGGGAAAGTTTTAGCTATACGAATAGCTTGGAGCAGTTTGCAGTTTACGCACAAGCAACCCCAAATCCCATTACAGTACCAAAGCACCCTAGCTCAGCTGAAGGAGCACTTTGACATGAAGGATCTTGGTGAGGTATCCAACTATCTTTCTCTGCAGGTGGAGAGGGACCAAGCAGGTAATTTTCTGGTATAGCAAACACAGAAAATTGCTGATGTATTAACCAGGTTGAATTTGGTTGATGCAAACCCAACAGACACACCGATGGTGACAGGTTACCAGGTGGACAGTACTGCTGAAGTGTTTTCTGACACAACGCTGTACAGATGTAACCTGCTTAGCAGACATGCCAACAATCCTACGGTTCAGGATTGGAAAGCTCTGAAGCGCATAGCCCGCTATTTGAAAGGGACTATGCACTACAGGCTGAGGTTCACCAGTCAAAAGACTGGTGGGGTCTTGAAATCTTTGCTGATGCAAGTTTTGGAAGTGACACCACAGATGGTACAAGCACTTCTGGAGTATGCTACATGTACAACCACTGCCTGTTTGACTGGTTGTGCAAGAAGCAGACAACAGTGAGCCTAAGTTCCTGTGAAGCAGAACTCAATGCTCTGTCTTTTTCACTCATGGATTGTGAATGGTTGATGCAACTGTTTAAGGACATCAGAGTGTCTGTAAAATGTCCTGTACAAGTGTATCAAGACAATAGATCGTGTTTGGCTTTGCTGAACTCAGAGAGTTGCAAGCAAAGGACCAAGTACTTGCAGATTAACCTACATCGTGCAAGAGTGTGTATTCAGAAAGGACTCATTCAGGTGTCCTACATGCCAGGAAATGAAATTCCTGCTGATCTGTTGTCTAAGGTTGTTAACAGAGAACAACTTAAGGTTTACATACAAAGGTTGCAATTGGGTTGAACCACATGTACTACAGGTTACACGGAAAGGGGGAGGATGTTAGGATATTTCCGTTCCACCTTAAAAGGGAGCAGGCTTTGAGTCACAGAGTCTGCGCATGTCCTGTTCACAGGATGCTTATGTTTGCTGTTGCTTTCGATTTCTCAGTCGGTCGGAGACACTGACTCAGAACGGTCATATTTTTCTTTGTTCTGATCAACACTAAATAAAGTCTGTGGATATGCTCTCCTGCTGTGCATCTTCTGCTGTGTGCATTATCTGCTAATAAAGAGTGTGCACGAGCCCAGGAATGTGGCAAGGTATTTCCAGGAAACTCGTGTCGCTAGAAGCTGCGTGACTGCAGGGATCGATGGATCGTCCGGCAGCCGGCTTGGGGCCATGATGGACTATATCTCCCTGGCAGTATCCCAACATAATTGTCATTAGTCAGTGGAGGTGGGTAAGGTAAGCCTCCCCCCTTCTTGGTATCCATTTTGAATCCAAGCCTCAGCTCTCACTCTCAAGCCTGTAAAATTCCAAGAGTCTATTGGCTGTTCACTGCGTTGCACTTTGCAGCTAAACGCAGGCTGTTTTGAAAGTCCCTCCAAGAGCAGTGAGATAGCAGACAAAACAAACGTTGGAATTTTTGCCAGTGTTTTTCCAGCCTTTCACAGTCCCAGCCCCTTTTCCGTTGGCTAGTAACTTTCCACTTTACTGACGTTTCGTTGCTTAGCAACTGGCTTATCAAGACTCAGGAATGTGAAGAATGTGGCTCTCTCTCAGTGCTGTTTTCATCCAAAAGCAGACACTCAGTGAACCGAAGAATGCTTCAATTCAATTGGCGAATGCTTGTTGGAGATGCGGAGAAAATAACGGTGACATGAGCCACATGTGGTGGACGTGTGAAAAGATTAAGATTTTTTTTTTTGCGGGGGGGGGGGAAATATACGATGAATTAAAAAAGATGATGGGGATAACTTTTACGAAAAAAACAGAGGCATTTCTATGAAGTATTTTAGATAAAGAGATCCCAAAAAATCTAAGAGAGGTATTCAAATCAAATCAAATCTTTATTACGGTCATAGACCAGCATAAGTAGGGTGGAGCACAATCATTTAGAATCTATAAAACATTTTGGAAAGTTAAACAGTATTAAAACAGAGGGTATATCTAAAGAACTATAAAAATCGAAAAGAAACTAAAATAATTTGGTACTGGTATCAGGACAGAGTTCTGCTTCATGAAAACCATGCTGTCCTTTTCAAGTTTCAAGTTTTATTGCGGCCAAAGCCAGTGACACTAAACCCCACAAGATCAGACAAGAAGAAATCAACAACAACCTCAGAAAAGGAAAATGGTTACGCAAGGGAACTTCGCAGTGTGCCATTCAACAGAAGAGATTTACGCTTCCTAATTACTAAAGTGCAAAATTTAGCCACCTCATATGATATTGAGCTTGAGGAATCTTCCAGGAGGTATTTTCGGAGAATTTCAGGGCAGGATTCCAAATAATATTGAAGGGGTATAAATTTTGATAGAAGCGGTAAAATAAGTTGAACTCGTTCTTCACTATAAAATTCGCAGAATAGAAGAGTGTGTGTGACAGATTCTACCTTATTAGACATACAAGGGCAGAGACGCGCATGCATTGGAACCCGCGTGAATTTGCCGTACAGCACTGCTGAGGGCATTGTCTCAAAGCGGGCTCTAGAGAAAGCCCATCTATAGGCTTCGTTAGTGATGTTGGTTAAGTAAGGGGCAGCTGCAAAATTAGGCCAAGCTTTTAAACATCTATACGTCTCCGGGAGTAGGGCGCCTTCTTGTTGTAATTCGATATCATAAAGTCTCCGAGTGACAATAGCTTTTGCCTTGTTCAGAGTTCCAATAAAAAGATTTTCAGGGTTTAGACCAATTTGTTTGATCTTGTTAGTTATTTGCATAAGCCAAGGAGGATAGGGAACTGCGGCCAGGAAACAAGGTAATAGACCCTTAGGATTGTAGTGGATTTTCAGCCAGAGGGATATTGCTTGTACCCAGACTTTTAATTCCACTCTGGGCAGTCCTGCCTCTTGCCTCAAGACTGCATTAGGTGTACACTTAGGAGTAGCAAATAATGATCTTAAGAATTTAGATTGTACTGTTTCAAGGGTCTTAAGGTTGGCAGAAGGGTTAATTTGAGAGCCATATAGAAGTTGGGCTAAAGATTTTGCTTGGAAGACTGTTAGGGCCATCGGGAGGAAGCCCGCACCTTTCCTTCTGAATAATCTAAGGATAGCATTTGCACTTCTTTCTGCTGATATAGCTGATGTGGTCAAGTGTGTTGACAATTTGGCATTATAAGAGAAAGTAATGCCTAAGTATTGGAAGGTCTTAGTCTGTTCAATGGCGTTTCCCTTTACGCTCCAATTATCCTTCCTGAAGGAGCGGTTAAAATGTACAATTTTGGTTTTGGCAAAGTTGATTGTTAACAGTTCAGTGTTACATTGGTCGCTAAACTTTCCTAGGGCACGTTTCAGACCCACTTTGGTTTGAGAGAGAAGAACAGCATCATCCGCATACATTAAGACTGGTACTTTTCTGCCGTTAGAGAGCACAGGGGGGTGGGTTTCAATTTCACGGCAGCATGTGGCCAGGGAGTTAACATAGATGTTAAATAGGAGTGGGGCTAATAGGCATCCTTGTCTAACTCCTCTTTGGACTGGGATTTCTCTGGAGAGTCTGCCGTCCTGTGCAAGTCTTATCTGGAGGGTATTGTTCTCATGAAGCTTAATCATCAGAAGTAATAACCTTCTGTTGATACCCATATTGGCCAATTTGGCCCAGAGCCTACTCCTGGATACAGAATCAAATGCTGCCTTTAGGTCCACAAAGGCCGCATATAATGACTTTTTCCAATGTTTCGCATACTTATAGACAAAGTAATCAAGCACTAAGCAGTGATCAATGGTGGAACGTCCGGATGTAAACCCTGCTTGTTCAATTTCTAGCAAGTTGTTATGATCTAACCATTCACATAGTTTTAGGCATAGGTGTTTTGTATAAAGTTTACAGATCACATTCAGGAGACTAATTGGTCTATAATTGGATGGATCAGAGGGGTTGCCCTTTTTAAATATGGGAACAATTATAGCTAGTCCCCAATCTTTAGGGATTTCAGTCGTCTTATCTATATATGAAAATAGATTTGCAAGGACCGGGGTCCACCAGTTTATTTGCGCTTTCAAAAGTTCAGCGACAATGAAATCACTTCCTGGAGCTTTGCCAGAATTCATTTGTAGGATTAGCGAAGTGATTTCAGTTTCTGATGTTGGGGGCCATGGTGTAGCATTATCTAAGGGGATGTTAAGCGGCGCAGAAGGACGATGTTCCCTAAACAGCCCTTTATAGTGCTCTTCCCATGAATTTGCAGGAATTATTGTGCCCTTATTAGGAGCTTTGGTTTGACTGGAGATAATTTTCCAGAAGTTGGAATTATCTTTTTCTATTGACGCTTTTATGAGGGCCTGCCAAATGAGAGAGTCTGCAGTTCTTTTTTTGGTTTTTAATAGCTCTTTGTAGTTCTTTTTTTTAAGTTGTAACTCTAATTTAGTGATAGGGTTAGGATTTTGCTGGAAGACCTTAAAGCATTCCCTGAGTATAAGTTTTGCCTGAGTGCATTCGTGGTCAAACCATTTTTTGTTGGTAGGGAAGTCATTTTGGTTAGATCTTCTGGGTCTTGACAATAACGGTTGGAGTTTTCGGATTAATGTGTTATAATGGTCAATTGGGGAGGTCTCTTCAGTGTCGTTGGAAGTCAAATCAGCCCAGAGGAGTTGACCTTCCATTGATTGTATCCAAATACCAAAATTGTTATTAACATAAGGGGACCATTTAATTCTGGATTTGCCTATTTGTTGTAAAGCACTAGGATCAGGAGTCTGCGGGGCAAGCCCGCGTCTAGAGGGTTCCCAAAATTCAGTCCTTTTAAGATTTAGGGGTAAATGGTCACTTTCGGTTCTTATGTCTACAGTAAATTCAATATATTCATCAAAGAGTTCTTGGGAGACAAGGATGTAGTCAATAACAGAGTGCCTTAAGCCTGACCAGTAAGTAAATTGGCCAGGGCAGTCTCCCAAGGAGAGGCCGTTTAAGATAACAAGGTTTAATCTAAGTGCCATTAAAAAAAGACATGTACCAGCAAAATTGGTAACTGGGTCAAGTGAGTGACGCCTGAATAGGGGCCAGTGTTCATCATTAGCATTTAGGGGACCCATTCCACTTTCCTTGATTAACTGTTCGTCTGAGTGGCCTAGCCTTGCATTAAAATCCCCGCCAATAATTAAGGAGGCAGAGGGAAACTTATTTGAGACAAAGAGAATGCAGTCTTCCAGTTCGTTCCAGATGTTTTTAAGATCAGTTTGTTTCATAAGTGGGTGAATATAAACATTGATGCATATGATCTTAAAATGGGTGGAGAATATTTTAACGGCCAAAATCCATTTTTTGTCGATTTTCAGTTGGATAGGGGAGGCTCCTAGATCCGTCGATACGAAGGTGCTCAAACCTCCCGCCGGTCTTCCGCCTTTTGGGCCGATTGAGGCAGGGGAATGGAAAGCAAAGTAATTGTGTAGTTCAAAAGGATTTTGCATCCAGGTTTCTTGGAGCAGGATGATCTTGAACTGTGATACGTTGGCTAAAACGTCTTTGTCCCTTCTTTTCGATTGCCATCCAGCAACGTTCCAGGATAATAGTAGGGGTGAGAGTCATTTTGTCTCTTCAATAGCATCTAGGGTTTTCCCGGGGTCGTGGAAGATGCAACCATTGGATGGTTGAGTCTCTGATAATGTGATTAGGGGCGCCTCAGAGATTTCGGCGTGGATTTCAGTTGGGCAGAGTAGGGGTGTATGTTCTGCTGTGACCTGAGGAGATTCATGAAGGCAGACTGCCATATCATCCGTTATTGGAGTCCCAGTGTTTGGCAGGGGTTTCTGGGGTGTTAGCCCCTTCATGACTGCGTTCCTTTGATTTAATAGGTTGCTATGACCAGGTTTTGAGGAGATTTTCTCTTGAAGTACATATGTAAGTTGCTGCTTAAGTGTATCGAGCCTGTTTATAACTTCCTGCTGTTCTAGTAATGGCAATTCGCCATAGGATGAAATAAGGTCCCTCTCCTCAGGGGTGGCCAGATGACTTGGCCCGCTTTGGTCATGCTTCTCTGTTGCTGGAGTAGATAAACCAGGAAGCTTGGGCTGAGAGGGAGGGTGAGGATCCCAGGTGGGCAGCTTGGGTTTCGAGACTATGTCACGCCTGTCTGGCGAGCGGATACTTTTTTGTACGATACTACGGAGAAGAGGTTTAATCCTGGTGTCGTTAAAGACTCTCGTTGGGAAGATGCCCCAGGTGGCCAAAAACGCTTTACGCCTAACCAGTATGGAGGGAATTTTTGGTGACTGGAAGGAGAGCAGTACTTTTTGGAACCGATGGTGGTCGTGCAAAAGTTTCACTGTACTGAGGTCTATTAGCGGAGGCCAAATCTGGAGGAGCTGCCTTAGATGAACTTTGACATCTCTCGGATTATTCCACCTTGGGGACCTGGGGTCACTGCTGCGTATAGTTAGGCATATTTTGTTTGGTTGTAAAATCAGAGATTGAGAGTCCAATTGAGTTTTTAAGAGGTGGCCACCAGTACCACTTTCATGTCTAACAGGGGAGATACACCTCTGTCCCTTTAAATCCCTCGGAGGCAGAGTGAGGTTGTGCTGCAGCTCCAGCAAGTGGGCCTCAAGCTTTTGATGGAGATTATTCACCTGCATGGAGATCCCATTTATGCTCTTAAAGATGCAGCGCAGGGTCCTGATTATTAATTGGAAATGATTGAATTCCATGCCATCGCCAAGGGCCAACTCGGGCTCCCCCTTCGAGGTGACTCTCACTTCTTTGTCATTATCATTATCATTATTCGTTGCCTTTGAGTTCACCCCCTCCACTTCTATATCGGCTGCGAGGTCAATTAAAGGATTAAAACGATTCTTGTTTGCAACCACAGCAGCTCGTATACTTGTGGCCAAGGGATGGAAAGATCACGAGGCTCCAAAAATAACAGATTGGCAAATCAAATTACAGGAATTGGTGGAGACGGCTCAATTGACTAGCAAACTCAGAGGAATCTCAAAGCAAAAATTTGCAGAAAAATGGGATGGTTATACAAGATATGTTCAAAAACACAATAATAGTTTTGATTCCGTGCTAGCATTCGAGTGATAAAGGAACTAAAAGGAGGTGGACAACAATTAAGGATTTATTATGCTTTCAGAATGTATTGGGAAATTTATATAGAAAGGATTATTGTTTTTGTTAGGGTGTGAAACCTAAGACGCTGGCAAGTTAGCAATGTCATGTAACTTTAAGTAGTCAAGCTCGTTAAGTTGTTAAGTTGCTCAGTATATAAAGAGTGTTTGTTTTCTCTGCGTGGTGTGGGGCGTGAAGCAAAAATGTCCCAAAGCTCCGGAGGTGTTTCTGTTATCTTTCTGCAATAAACCTGTCTTTGGAAAGACAGGCTTCCCTGTGTCGTTATTTCTTTGCTGCTGAGACTTTGAAGCTTGTACTGCAACAGGAATCTCTGCACTGGACTTAATTAATGCTCTGCAAAGCGAGCCGTTGCTGATGGCGCAGCGGAAGCGTTTACTGGACCAGTACACAAACTCTCTTAGGTTATGGCTCCTTCTACGTTTCTACAGCTGTATTGTGTGCAGAGAAAGTGAAAGCAGCTTTCGGATGAGAGAAGACCGGCTTGGTCGTAAATCCACCTCTTAAAGGAACTGAGAGGCTGCAGAAAATTGAGAGAGCTGCGTAAGTGAAGATTTACAGCTTCATTAGCTGCAAAAGGCTAGCTTGACCTCCCGTTGTGTTTGTGTTTTGTTAATAAAAACAGAGGACGGTGGTAGGTTGCTAGTGAAGAGACGGAGAAAAAAAAGTTTAAAAGGCTTCAGAGGAGGCTGGAGGCGTCTGAAAAGTGAGTAAAACAAATCCCAAGGGGAAAGAGAAGAAAGGGCACACAGAGGGAGTAGCAGCAGACCCCAAGAATGGCAGTGGAAAATTTCCAGGTTCCCTTTACAAAGTTGAACTCTGCTAATTACGTGCAGTGGTCTAAGAGGGCTCAAGTCTGGTTGGAAGCCAAAGAAGTGTGGGCTGACTATGTCCAGAGGCGAAAGCCGTTTGTGGCTGTTGCAGCAGATGCCACAGCAGAGCAACAGGCTGCTGCACATGCTCAGAACAGGGAACATGATAAAATGGACACTAAAGCTGGATGCATGTTGATGGTATCGATAGACGATTCCCAATTACCTCATGTGGAAAATTTAAGGTCTGCATTTGAAATTTGGGAAGCTCTTAGGCGAATTCACCATAGAGCCACGCCCGGAGAGAAGGTGAACATTATACGTGCTTTGTATGAGTTGAAATTGAAGCCAGGGGATAGTGTGGTTGAACACACGTCACAGATGACTGAGTATTTCAACCGACTGTCATCTTTAGGTGTGAATTTTCCTGAAAATGTTAAAGTTTATACTCTGCTTAGCAGCCTGCATGCAGGGTTTGAAAAGTTAGTACTAACTTTACAAGTTTTGCCAGAGGACCAGCTGAATATGAATTATGTGACTGGTAGATTGTATGAACAAGAATATGAACATCATCGAAAACGTATTGATAATTCAAATACCCCAAGGGTTGGATGTTCAGATAATTCCCAGCGTGGGGAAACTAGCAGGCAGAGCTGTAAGGAAGCCTCACAAGTGTCTGCTATGGCCAGCAAGTCATGTTTTCGATCTGGCAGCAGGTTTCATTTGATAGCAAAGTGTCCAGAAAAGCAACAGGAATTTCAACAGTCCAAGGCCAGTTTCCGGAGTTACAGGGGAAGACGACGTGAGAACTACAAGAATCAATGATCCAGAGGGGGAGCAGGTGCTGATAAGGGACTATCTGCAATGGCAGCACAACAGAGTCCTAAAAGGAGCCAACAAACTTTGAAGTGGATAATTGACAGTGGAGCAAGTCACAGTTTAGTTCCAGCGACATCTAGTGGCCGCTTGATGAACTGCAAGACATTGCCAGTTGCAAAAACCATGACTATAGCAGACAATAGTAAACGAGAAATGAACCTTAATGGCACAATTTATGTTAACTGTTTGCAAACTAACCTTCCTGTTTTTGTTCTTCCAGGAATGAAGAATGGACTTTTGAGTGTGTCATGCCTGGCAAAAAGTAGTTTTAAGGTTGAGTTTGAAAATGATGTGTGCACCATTTCGAAACAGGGGAAGGAGCTAGTTAAAATTGTCAGGAAAAAGCAGCAATGCAAAAGCCAGCTGCGGGTGGCTGGAAAGCAAAACAGGATGTTGTTGTCTGGAACTGTACTGGTGGGGAAAAGGGGCAGTCCATTCTCTGTACTGAGCACCGGATGTTAGCTCAGAGTGTCATCTGACCTGTACTGGAAGTACAGGGGCGGAGTGGTGACTCTACTGCTGGAGTCTGAAGGGTACAGACACGTTTCTCTGTACTGCTGAAATGACAGGAATAAAGACATGTAAATAGGACTCCTGTCTGTCTTTCTTCCCCTCCCTGGGGGAATGCAGGGAGGGAGAAGGAGGAGGGTGTGTTCTCCTCACGTCTGAGGAGGATCGCCGATTTATGACCTTGCCTGCCGGGAGACGCAGACGGGAAGGTCAACAAGTATCTCAGTCGGTTGCCTGGAGTGTGAGGCCAGTTACCTCTGACTGCGAGCTGAGATACTGACAAAAATTCCCTGTGATGATGGGCTTTTTGTTTTGGTTGAAGAGCAGTTAGCAGCAGGTAGATGATCAACAGGTGAAGCACAAGCTAAGTGTGTAAATAAGGCTCCTCATACAGGTTGTGCACATCTACTACACAGAAGGTTAGCTCATATATGCTTTAAGTATGTAAGCAAGATGCCAGATTTAGCTGAGGAGTGTAACATGAAACCCTGTCCAAATTTTCTGGATTGTTGTGCTTGTAAACATGCTAAGGTTAAGACATGTAACTATCCTAGATCTGATAGAGTAAGCAAGAAACCCTTTGAACTTGTGCACACAGACGTGTGTGGCCCTATGCCAGTCAAATCGCTTGGAGGTGCGAGATTTATGCAAATTTTGGTGGATGACTTTTCAAGGGCTAGTTGGGTTTTCTTTCTGAAAGAAAAATCACAAGCAGCTTCCATCCTGATGGATTGGATTGAAGAAGTCGAATGTAAATTTGACACCAGGGTACGTAAAATACAATCAGATCGTGGTGGGGAATATGTGAACCACACGCTGGAGACGTGGTTAAAAAGGAAAGGTATAGTTCATAGACTTACCAATCCCTATTCACCACAGGAGAATGCAGTTGCCGAAAGAAAATTTCGAACATTACAGGAAGCCAGTGCTGCTTTGCTGTTTGATTCTGGACTTCCACAGCGTTTTTGGGCTGAGGCTGCACTGTATGCGAATTATACTTTTAACAGAGTGTACAATAGCACAGTAGGCAACACTCCTTACTTCATGCTATTTGGGGAAAAACCAAAAATTGATCATCTAAGAGTTTTTGGATGTCGTGCTTATGTGCTGGTGCCTAGGGCACAACGTAGGAAAGGCGATCCTAGGTCTAAAGAAATGTTTTTCTGTGGTTATCAAGCAAACACAAAAGGTTGGAGATTTGTGAATGTAGAAGGCAATCAAACGAAAATCACAATCAGCAGAAGTGCGGAATTTTGTGAACAGGATGGTTGGAATAAAATTCATGGAAATCCTGACATGCTATTTGATGTGGTGAACAATAACAATGAAACTCAGGCCCCAGGGCAGGTGTTAGTTCCAGAACAGACTGAGGAATTTGAGTCTGAGGACGAGGGTGAGAAATCGTCTAGTTCACCCAAGTCTGTAAAGTCAGAATCTTCTAGCTCTAAAAGTTCACCTGTACAGCAAGAGAGACGTGTAAAGTCAGAATCAGAAAGTTCTTCAACTACTAGTGACAAACAGGTGACGACTAGTGATTCTGGGTCAGAGGGGGAAACTGAAGGAACATCGCAGGAACAGTTAAGGCGTTCTAAGCGTATCAACAAAGGTAAACCTCATGAAAGGTACCAAGCTATTAGTGTTTGGGCTGGTTTGGCAAATTGCGAACCTGAAAGTTTTGAGGAGGTTGAGCAATTAGCCCAGGAGGAGGCCAGTAGGTGGCGTGAGGCCATGCAAAAGGAGTTGAATTCTATGAAAGAACTGGGTGTGTTTTCCATCACCAAACTGCCAGAAGGTACCAAGGCAGTATGTTGTAGGTGGGTGTACAGGATAAAGACAACAGCGATGGGGAAACCAGAGTACAAAGCAAGGCTTGTAGCTCGAGGTTTTACGCAAAGAAAGGGGTTACATTATTCCGAAGTCTATGCACCCACTTCAAGGAGTGAAACCCTACGGGCACTATTAGCAGTTGCTGCTCAGAAAGGGTTCAAAGTGAATCAATTTGATGTCTCTACAGCTTATCTTCATTCAGACTTGGCTGAAGAGCTCTATATGGAGCTACCGCCAGGATTGAAAGTTGGTAAATCAAATCAGGTATGGAAACTACATAAATCTATTTATGGACTCAAGCAATCTGCTCATAATTGGAATGAGTGTTTGAATGACGTTTTGGTAGGCATTGGTTTTAGCAGGAGCAAGGCTGACAATTGCTTATATTTCAGAAGTTCAGGAGATGCTCAAGAATCTTTGCTTGTTTATGTAGATGACCTGATTTATACTTCAAAGACACAAGAACAAGTAAAAAAACTAGCCAAAGAGTTAAATAAACACTTCAAAGTTAAGAATCTTGGTGATGTGAAGGTCTATCTTGGTGTTCAGATAGATAGGACCAAAAATGGCAGTTTTCTACTGAATCAAAAAGGCAAGATATTGCAAATGTTGAAAAAGTTTAACATGACGGAGTGTGCAGGTGTTAGAACACCAATGGAAATGGGTTTTGTAAAAGACAATGAGTTCATGGATAGTGCTGAATTCAAGCGTGCTGAAATCTTTCAGTTAGCACTGGGAAGCTTACTTCATCTTTCGCAATGGAGTAGACCAGATATTGCTTACGCTGTTAACTTACTCAGCAGAGAAGCTTCGAAACCTAGTGTAAATGCATGGAAAGGAATTCAAAGACTGTTAAGATATTTACAATACACCAAAGATTTTTGCCTTTAATTATCTTCGGAAGGACAAGCACAGATTACTTGTAGGGCAGATAGTGATTGGGCAGATTTAAAGGATAGAAAATCAGTGTCTGGCTGTGTAATAAAATTTGGTAACTCTCTGATTGGGTGGAGATCCAAGAAACAGAACCTGATTACTTTGTCGTCAACAGAAGCTGAGTTCTGTGCCTTATCTGAGTTATGTAGAGATCTAGAATTTTACAAATGCTTGGCACAAGAGATGTATGAAAAGGCCATCATTCCAATCACTGTATGGGGTGATAATCAACCGTGTCTTAAGTTAGCACAAAATGGGCAGTTTAAAGGTCGTACAAAACATTTGGATATCCGCTTTCAAAATGTTTGTCAAACGGTAAAAGCAGGAATTGTTAAATTAAATTACTGTCCCAGTCATGAAAATCAAGCTGATGGTTTTACAAAACCGCTTAGGTTTCAGCGGCATGAAAACTTTTGTGAAGAAATGGGTCTGAAGTAATTTTGTTCTTTGTATTGCCAGCGAGAGGGGGTGTTAGGGTGTGAAACCTAAGACGCTGGCAAGTTAGCAATGTCATGTAACTTTAAGTAGTCAAGCTCGTTAAGTTGTTAAGTTGCTCAGTATATAAAGAGTGTTAGTTTTCTCTGCGTGGTGTGGGGCGTGAAGCAAAAATGTCCAAAAGCTCCGGAGGTGTTTCTGTTATCTTTCTGCAATAAACCTGTCTTTGGAAAGACAGGCTTCCCTGTGTCGTTATTTCTTTGCTGCTGAGACTTTGAAGCTTGTACTGCAACAAGAATCTCTGCACTGGACTTAATTAATGCTCTGCAAAGCGAGCCGTTGCTGATGGCGCAGCGGAAGCGTTTACAGGACCAGTACACAAACTCTCTTAGTTTTGTGTACATTCCATTGTAAGAATGGAAACAGAGCCAGAGCCAGAGCCACAGCCTATGTCTGAAACAGTCCTTGATAGAGTGCCAGAGCCAGAGCGAGACCCTGAATCAGTGCGAGAACCAAGCCCTCATTCAGAACCACAGCCTGAGAAAGAGCCAGAACCAGAGCAACAGCCACAGCCACAGCCTGAGTCTGAAACAGCCCTTGATAGAGAGCCAGAATCAGAGAATCAGAATCAGAGTCAGAACCAGATCTTCGGTAAAGACGTGGTCTGGTCTTAGCGCAACTGCTCCTCCCACCCGCGATAACAGAGATTGGGTGTTCCAATACATCCCCCCGTAGGGAACCTGCCCCAGCCATTCTGTTGGCTGAGGCCCCCTCCCAGGTAGCCCTGACCCTTTCCCCTTAAAAAGCAAAATGCAAACTATACAATAACCTAAAAAAATAGTAAAAGAAAAACAAAGCAAGAAACAATTATGCTAAACTTAAAATAATCCCCGCCCCACCCCAGAAAGAAAATAACAACAACAACAAACCACCGTTTGAGGTGCAACAGAGACACAGCCAGAGACAGAGCGAGACCCTGAATCAGTGCCATAACCAAGCCCTCATTCAGAACCAGAGCCTGAAAAAGAGCCACAGCCCGAACCAGAGCAACAGCCACAGCCACGAGCCACAGCCTGAGTCTGCAACAGTACTTGATACAGTGCCGGAGCCTGAAACAGAGACACAGCCTCAAACAGAGCCTGAGCCTGAAACAGAGGCAGAGCCACAGCCACAGCCTGAGTCTGAAACAGTCCTTGATCGAGTGCCAGAGCCAGAGCGAGACCCTGAATCAGAGTCAGAGTGAAACCATGAATCAGAGCCAGAGCCTCATTCAGAGCCAGAGCTGAAAGAAAGCCAGAGCCAGAGCCAGAAATAGGGCTTGATACAGGGCCGGAGCGCAAAACATAGCTGCAGCCACAGCCTAGAGCCACAGCCTGAGTCTGCAACAGTACTTGATACAGTGCCGGAGCTGGAGCTGGAGCCAGAGCCAGAGACACAGCCAAAGCCAGAACAAAACCCTAATTCAGAACCAGAGCCTGAAAGAGAGCCAGACCCTGAAACATAGCTGGGTCAGAGGCAGAGGAAGAGCCATCATGAGACCCTGAATCAGAGTCAGAACCAGATCTTCATTCAGAAACAGACCCTGAAAGAGAGCCAGAGCCACAGACAGAGCCACAGACGGAGCCTAGAACCACAGCCGAGATCCACAGCCTGAGTCTGAAATAGTGCTTGATAGAGTGCTGGATCCTGAAACAGAGACACTGTCTGAAACTGAGCCTGACGCTTAAATGTAGCCAGGGGCAGAGGGAGAGGCAGAGCCTGATATAGTGCTTGATACAGCATAGGAGCCTGAAGCAGAGACACAGCCAGATCCAGAGACACAGCCAGAGCCAGAACAAAACCCTAATTCAGAACCAGAGCCTGAAAGAGAGCCAGAGCCAGAAACAGTACTTAATAGAGTGCCAGAGCCTGAAACAGAGGCAGAGACAGATACAGGGCTTGAAACAGCGTCAGAGCCTGAAACAGAGAAACAGCGTGAAACAGAGACAAAGGCTGAGACATAGGCCGAGCCTGAAATAGAGCTAGAATAAGTGCTAGAGCCAAAGACTGAGACAAAGCCTAATAAAGAGCAGAAGCCTGAGCCTGAAACAGTGCTTGATACAGTGCCAGAGCCTGAAACAGAACCAGAGCCACAGCTACAGCCATAGTGCCACAGCCTGAGTCTGCAACAGTGTTTGATACAGCGCCAGAGCCTGAAACAGAGACACAGCCTGAAACAGAACCTGAGCCTGGTTATTAGCATGGCAATTAAAGAAGAGAGAGGCAGAAAGGCTTATAAATAGAGTTAAGTGCAAAGGCAAAATAATAAACAACCCTAAAGAAATAAACGATTTCTCGAATTCTTTAGAGAAATCTATAAGGAAGGAAATGAAACAACGGAAGAAGTTAAAAAACATTTAGAACAGAACTGGAATGGAGTTTTTCCAAGCTACTGAGGCTGCTGAGTGCCCAAAGTTAAATCGGCACAATTATAAAACCTGGGCAAAATGGTGTGAGAGTTTGCTGCGTCAGTTTGGAGTGCGGCATACTGTGTCTGAAGCCCCTCCAGTTCCTCTGACAGATAGATGGAGAGCCCAGAATTCGAGGGCCATTGACGTAATAGTCTTGTCCGTCTCTCTGGAGGAAATTAAAACGTTAGCTGGCAACGTGACTGCACGTAAGATGTGGAATGCTTTGAAGATAGCCCAACTGCCAGTCATCCCAGCCCAGAGTTTGACTGCATCGGAGGTCCTGGCTGTTTCCCAGAATGCGAGTGAATGCAGGGATGCTGAGGGCACCGGTTGCAAGCTGCAGGGGGAGCTGACTGTGATGTCATCCCAGGCAGCATTCCAGCCTCCAGGGGGAGCCAAGGAGTCGGCAGCTGAGAACTCTGTTTCTCATGGGAGCCAAGGTCATTCTCACAGATACCGGAAGGCCAGAAGTAAACAGAGGCAGATGCCTGCAGATGGCCAGAAGCAGAGGGAGGGTGAAGAGCCCACGCCAATGGAAAACAAGGCTTTGTTTGCTGGCACAGCTTCACCAAAGGCTAAAGGCATGTCTGATGGCCAGGAGCAGGGGGGCAAGCTGCAAAAGCCCACGCCGGTGGAAAACAAGGTTTTGCTTGCCAGAAAGACTGCTCCAAAGGCCCAGGGCAGGTTTGTTATTGATTCGGGGTGTACCCGCCATGTCTCAAAAGACCGCCATCTCTTTATCTCCTTCAAACCTCAAGAAGGTGAGCTCCACCTGGCTGATGGAAAGATGTTGCGAATCGCAGGAGAAGGGACTGTGAGACTGGCAAGTCTGCACACTACCATCAAAGATGTACTATATGTTCCAGGTGCTGCAGACAATTTGCTCAGTGTCCCACAGCTTACTGGGCGTGGTTTTGAGATTTCCTTCAAGAGGCGCGTCTGTGTCATCAGAAAAGGCAAAGAGGACATTTTGCATGCAAAGTTTATCGATGGTTTGTTCTGTATAACTTATGGTGACAATGGTGCTGTTGCTGTGTCTAATGCTGATTCTTGTTGTGTTGCACAAACTAACAAAGTTCTTCATGCAGGATGCATTCACGATGCACACAGAAGGTTTTGTCACCTCTCTTGGAAGGCACTGGCCAAGATGCCAGAGATGGTTGAGGGTTTGAACATCAAACCCTGTAAGTTTCACATGAAATGTGTATCTTGTGCAGAGAACAAGGTGAAGGTTGCTCCAAAAGGCAAGGAGTCTAGCAGGCAGGCTTCCAAACCCTACCAGCTAGTGCACGCAGACCTGGTAGGTCCACTTGCGCCCTCTTTGGGGGGAGCAAGGTACTTCATGGTTCTAATTGATTCTTTTTCCAGGTACATTCATGTGTTTATGCACGAGCAGAAATCGCAAGCGTTTCCTAAGTTCAAGGCATTCTGTGCTTGGTTGGAGAATGTTCACGGTAAACGTATTGGCTGTCTCTTTACTGATCGGGGCGGGGAGTTCACTTCTCAGCAGTTTGAAGCTTTCCTGACTGAGAAGGGAATCCAGCATGACTTGTCAACGCCTAGATCGCCATGGATGAATGGACTTGCGGAGCGAGCAAATCAAATGTTGCTGCAAGGACTGAAAACCTTGTTGCATGATGCCAATCTCCCTGATAAGCTTTGGGGGGAGGCTCTGTCGAATTTTGTTTACACTTTTAATCGCACATTGTCATCACCTATTGGTTGTACCCCCTATGAGAAGATGTTTGGTAAGAAACCCAACATCAAGCACATGAGAATATTTGGTTCTGACATGTGGGTACACACCCCACAGAGCAACAAGCTTGGGAAGAGTGGGGCACATGGTTTGTTCATGGGGTACGAAAAAGGTGCATACAGGGTATGGATGACCGACTCTAAGTCCATTAATTTCAAAAAGATTGTTGAGTACAATCCCAAGGGGGGGGGGGATGTGGGAATTTTCCAGAGTTACCCAGAGGAGGATGAATGTTGAGGCAGCTGAGGAAGCTGAGGATGATGATGATGATCAGAGTTCGGATTCCAGCTCAGTGGGCGGCGCTGCTGCTGATGTCAGTGACAGTGATGACACAGCAGACTACAAGAGCGCAAAGGCCTCAAGCAGACCATCTGATGCGTCTGACAATGAACTGGAAGAACCACTGTTCACCATTGGTCACTTTTCTCCTAAGAAAGAGGAGATGAGTCCAGAAGACTTGCGTCTAGTACGCAGATCTGAAAGAGCCACAAATGGCAGACCTCCAAAGAGATTTGCTGATGAGTTTGCTAAGACAGCAACTGCTGTTCTTAGTAGCTCAGAGAAGGTATGGGAACCTTCAAAGAGGTTCAGGAGTTAACCTCTAAAGATGCTGAGCCTTGGCTTAATGCCATGAAGGCTGAAGTTGATTCCTTGAATAGGAACCAAACTTGGGAACTGGTACCGGTAGTCCCAGGAATGAGACTGGTTGGCAGCAAATGGGTCTTCAAGGCCAAGACAGACCAGAATGGCAAGGTTGTCAGACACAAAGCCAGATTGGTTGCCAGAGGTTTTTCACAGGTACCAGGACAGGATTACCACGAGACCGATTCACCCACAGTCAAATATGAGAGCATTCGGCTGATGCTCAAGATCGCTGCGGAGGAGAAACTGCATGTTTCCCATCATGACATTAATACAGCTTTTTTGTATGGGATTTTGGGGGAGGAGCTGTTTATGCTTCCACCTGATGGGATGCAGATACAGAAGGGAATGGTCTGTAAACTGCGGAGATCCTTATATGGTCTCAAGCAGAGTGCCAGGTGTTGGAACACAAAGCTCACTGAGACATTGCTTTCTCTAGGTTTTCACCAGGGCAAAGCTGATCCATGTGTGTTTGTCAAGGAGGAGGGGCAAAACAAACTGTATTGTTTATGTTTTGTTGATGATCTTCTGACGTTTTGGAAGAATCAGGCTTTTTATCAAAGCACCCTAGCTCAGCTGAAGGAGCACTTTTACATGAAGGATCTTGGTGAGGTATCCAACTATCTTTCTCTGCAGGTGGAGAGGGACCAAGCAGGTAATTTTCTGGTACACCAAACACAGAAAATTGCTGATGTATTAACCAGGTTGAATTTGGTTGATGCAAACCCAGCAGACACACCGATGGTGACAGGTTACCAGGTAGACAGTACTGCTGAAGTGTTTTCTGACACTACGCTGTACAGATGCATTCTAGGCAAGTTGAATTTTATTGCTAGATGTTCAAGACCCGACATAGCTGTAAGCACTAACCTGCTTAGCAGACATGCTAACAATCCTACTGTTCAGGATTGGAAAGCTCTGAAGCGCATAGCCCGCTATTTGAAAGGGACTTTGCACTACAGGCTGAGGTTCACCAGTCAGAAGACTGGAGGTCTTGAAATCTTTGCAGATGCAAGTTTTGGAAGTGACACCACGGATGGTACTAGCACTTCTGGAGTATGCTACATGTACAACCACTGCCTGTTTGACTGGTTGTGCAGGAAGCAGACGACAGTAAGCCTAAGTTCCTGTGAAGCAGAACTCAATGCTCTGTCATTTTCACTCATGGATTGTGAATGGTTGATGCAACTGTTTAAGGACATCAGAGTTTCTGTGAAATGTCCTGTACAAGTGTATCAAGACAATAGATCGTGTTTGGCTTTGCTGAACTCAGAGAGTTGCAAGCAAAGAACCAAGTACGTGCAGATTAAGCTACATCGTGCAAGAGAGTGTATTCAGAAAGGACTCATTCAGGTGTCCTACATGGCAGGAAATGAAATTCCTGCTGATCTGTTGTCTAAGGTTGTTAACAGAGAACAACTTAAGGTTTGCGTACAAAGGTTTCAATTGGGTTGAACCACAGGTACTACAGGTTACACGGAAAGGGGGAGGATGTTAGGATATTTCCGTTCCACCTTAAAAGGGGGCAGGATGTCTGTGTCACAGCCTGCGTATTTCCTCTTTTCACAGGATGTTTCTGTTGTGTCTTTTGCTTTCGTTTTCTCACTCTCTGTTTCTGGAGACACTGACGCAGGCAGTCATGTCTTTCTTTGTTCTGATCAACGCTGAATAAAACTTGTAAATAATGCTCTCCTGAGTGCGACTTTTGCTGTGCATTATCTGCTGATAGAGTGTGCATGAGCTCTAGAATGTGGCAAGATATTTTCTAGAAACTCATGTCGCTAATTGCTGATACTGCGTGCTTACGGGAGATCGATGGATCGTCCGGCAGATGGCTTGGGGCCATGATGGACTTTGTCTCCCTGGCAGTATCCCAATTGTTGGAAAGATATCAAAAGACAGTTGGAGACATGGACAAGGTTAAATTTATCATTCCTGGGCCGTATTTCGGTAATTAAAATGATAGTTTTACCGAAGCTACTCTTTCTATTCCAAACGATTCCAGTTACGGGAAAGACCAGCAGTATCAACAAGTGGCAAAAAGAAATTTCTAATTTTTTGTGGAAGGGTAAAAGACCAAGAGTAAAGCATAAGATATTAATAGATACTGTAGAAAGAGGTGGCTACGGGTTACCGGATTTGAAGCTATATTACGAAGCCTCATGTCTTCTCTGGTTGAAAGATTGGTATTTATTAAAAAATTGGGATATTTTAGATCTAGAAGGTCATGACACCCGTTTTGGGTGGCATGGCTATCTTAATTATGGGAAAATAAAGACGCATAGGAGTTTTTCAAATCATATAATAAGAAATGCTATATATAAGGTATGGGGAAAATACAAAAGATATTTGGAACAGAAAACCCCAAGATGCAACTCTCCACTAGAAGCAATTGCTGTTAAAAAAAGCAACAACATCAAAGAGAACTGGATATCGTATAACACAACATTAAGGGGGGGGAGTGTGAGGAATCAAGCCTTTATCAGGAGAAACTGGCAACTCTCCCAGGCACCCGGCTTGGTCTCCTGTTGACCTCCCTGTCTGCTTTCCCGGCAAGATCCAGGCAGAGGTCGTGATAGGTGATCCTTCTCAGCGTGAGAAGAACACCCCCCCTCTTTCCTGCCCCCCCCCCCGGGCAGGGGAAAGAGATAGACAGAAACGTATTTACATGCCTTTATTTCTGTCTTTGCAGCATTACAGAAAACATGACTGCTCTCTTCACACTCCTGCAGTCGAGAGAGAACAAACACTTCCTGTCCGGCTCATATTACACTCTGAGCTAATTCCGGTGCCCTCTGCACTGTGAATTGACTGTCCCTCTGTTTCCCACGGAACATTCCCCACATTCCCATTATGTTTTGTTTTCAAGATACCAGCAGCTCGCGGCTGCATTGCTTCAATATCGTAACATACTCCCCCATATGAATCAATGTGCGCTGCGAGCAAAGCGTGATCCAGAGAAGAAAACAAACAGTTGCTATACATATAACACTCCCCTGTTGTTTCAGTTCCACCCTTGGAACTACCCACCACTGGTTTCCCCAGTGTACCTCTCTGGTTGTCTGACTTCCAAGGAATGAGTGCATCTGCATTTCCTTGGCTAGGGAATGTAGTGTTACGCTTAGCAACTCTCTGTTGTGTCTTTGTCTCTGACTTAGACACAGCTTCAACCTGTCTTGAGTTGTCAACAATAGTAACACATGCAACAGCTGAGTTAGCAAACTCTTTTGAATACCTCTTGGGTGGTACACCCTTTGTAACTCTCTCAGACCTACGTATGAGGTGCTGATCCTCTCTGCTCACTGGTTCAGTCTCAGGACTCTTTGGAGAACCAGTTCCAATAGTAAACAGTGGTTCATCCTTCACCTGTGAAGGTCTAGCCATTGTGTGAGACTTCCTCTCAATGACTGTGTCAACTGAGCTCTCCGAGCTATCACTGTTACTCTCAGTACCACTGTAATCAGTAAAATCACCATCATCATCTGAATTGCCCTCTGTGGGAAATGTGGGAACAATTACTCTCTCCTGTTCAGGAGCACTCTCTAGAAATTTCGTGAGAATCGCCTGACCAGATTCAGACAAAATTACTCTGTAGAGACCCTTTTCATAACCCACAAAAATTCCTCTAGCATTCTTTACTCCACCTGGAGCTTCAGTCTTTACATGAGACCCAAAAACCTTAAAATGGGCAACAGAAGGTTTTCTGTGGAATAGCTTTTCAAAAGGAGAACTTCCTAAATCTTTTGAAACCTTTCTCATCCAACTGTAACAAAAACACATTAACGACTCCGCCCAATACTCATGTGGCAAATGTGAACTCAAGAATTGCGCCTTCATGCCATTTTGCAATTCTTTGTTCACTTGCACACAGACACTTTTGTTCCATGCTTCTGCTGAAACAGCTGTCTTGTGCCTTATCCCTTTCTTATCCAGGAAATCCTGAAAATCTTGTAAAAGAAAAACTGGCTTTTCATCTGTGAAAAGACAATCAATGTTAGCATCATGAACATTTTTAACCTTGTCACAAAACTCTTTAAACCTTTCTAAGGCTTCTTGTGGTTTCTGCAATATATATACCCACACATAATGAGAGAAATAATCCACACACACAAGATAATATCTTGCTTTGCCTCTAGATGGTGCTAGAGGACCAATCACATCAGCATACACTCGCTGAAATGCCCTGTCAACTTCGGTCGCCTTCTTGACGTCCTTCGTCATACCTGCAAGAGAAATCATGTTAGATTCAGATGCATTACAATTTATGCAATCACTTTGATCAAAAGTCAACAAATACAGTCCATCTTTCTCTCTGGCAGAAAGATACAGCTTTCCATCTTTGAAGATTTTGCAGCTTTCTCTATCATAGGACAAAGTCAGTCCTTTCTTTGTGATCTGCGAAACACTCAGCAGATTGAACTTTAAATCAGGAACCAAATACACATTGTTAATAGTCAAGTTCAGACTCTCAAGATACACAGTTCCAAACCCGGTCGCTTTCAGCTCCTGGCCATTGGCCTGTTTCACAGTGAAGCTTTGCTTCTTAAACGTTGAAAACAGATCTCTGTGCGACGTCATGTGTTGCGTGCATCCCGTGTCAAGAACAAAAGTGTTCTCTGTTGAAAATGCGGCTTTTGTTGACAGCAATGCTTTTGCAGGTTTCACCTGGGACTTGGTACGACTTTTGCCTGACGCCTCAGGCTTTGCAGAGCTCCCCTTAGCTCCTTTCTGTTGACGTGGCTTCTTACAATTCCGCTGAAGGTGCCCAGTCTGTCCACAATTGAAACAACGGACAACGTTCAAAGCAACAGCCTGTTCTTCACTTGCAATAGCAGCGGGGGTGCTTGAACTCCGAGCTTCTCTCCCCCTGTCTTTGACATCTATTGCAGCAAGTCTGTCTTTCTCATTGAGAATCATGGCACATATTCTCTCCGTCGTAAGATCTCGAGCAGGTAGAGAACCCAGCTGACTTGCAACTGTTTTATAAGTCCAATTAAGGCTGTTAATAATCATGAAGCAGAATATCTCTTCCTGTAGAGGGAAATTGCGTTCCGCCATCTGCTGGCGTAAGAATTTCATCTCTGTCAGATGCGCTCGTACAGCTCCATCAGGCGCTAGCCTCAGATTGGTCAGTTTTTCAAAATGCAGCAACGCTGAAGAACCAGCATCTCTCTGATGTATTCTACGCAGCGTTTGCCAAATCTCACGCACGTATTCCAAATCCTGAATATGCACGAGTTGATCATCTGAGATACACAGAATTATGGCCGTCCTGGCTCTCACATTCTGTGAATTCCAACCTGGCATTGGTGCAGCAGGGATGGGGTTATCAATCACCCCAAAAATCCTCTGATTCTGAAGCAGGGCTTTCATCTTTACAGACCATGAGGAATAATTTGTTAGGATATTTCCGTTCCACCTTAAAAGGGAGCAGGCTTTGTGAGTCACAGAGTCTGCGCATGTCCTGTTCACAGGATGCTTATGTTTGCTGTTGCTTTCGATTTCTCAGTCGGTCGGAGACACTGACTCAGAACGGTCGTGTTTTTCTTTGTTCTGATCAACGCTAAATAAAGTCTGTAAATATGCTCTCCTGCAGTGCATCTTCTGCTGTGTGCATTATCTGCTGATAAAGAGTGTGCACGAGCCCAGGAATGTGGCAAGGTATTTCCAGGAAACTCGTGTCGCTAGAAGCTGCGTGACTGCAGGGATCGATGGATCGTCCGGCAGCCGGCTTGGGGCCATGATGGACTATATCTCCCTGGCAGTATCCCAACAACAGGTTATGGGCCCAGATTCACAGCACTTACGGGAGAGTAAAACTGCGACAGACTGCGTTTGAGAGGTATGTGTGGGAAAAGCGAAAGAGAGGCTTTTCTGTTTGCCGCGGAAGAAGCTTTTGAACTCCGGCACATTAATGGATCTGGGAGCTGTGCCAAAGGCTTAATGATTAATGAGCTGCCAAGATAAGAAGTCTTTGAAGGCAAAAAGACTCACGGCTAACGTGAAAAGCTGAAAATGGAGTTTTTCCAAGCTCCTCAAGCTGCTGAGTGCCCAAAGTTAAATGGGAATAACTATCAAACATGGGCAGAATGGTGTGAGAGTTTGCTGCGTCAGTTCGGAGTGTGGCATACTGTGTTTGAGGCCCCTCCGGTTCCTCTGACAGAGAAATGGAAAGGCCAGAATTTGAGGGCCATTGACGTAATAGTCCTGTCCGTCTCTCTTGAGGAAATTAAAACGTTGGCTGGCCACGTGACTGCACGTAATATGTGGAATGCTTTGAAGATAGCGCACCAGCCAGTCATCCCAGCCCAGAGTTTGACTGCATCGGAGGTCCTGGCTGTTTCCCAGAATGCGAGTGAATGCAGGGATGCTGAGGGCACCGGTTGCAAGCTGCAGGGGGAGCTGACTGTGATGTCATCCCAGGCAGCATTCCAGCCTCCAGGGGGAGCCAAGGAGTCGGCAGCTGAGAGCTCTGTTTCTCGTGGGAACCAAGGTCATCGCCTTTGCAGAGGCCAGAAAGGCAAAGGTAAACAGAGGTAGACGCCTGCAGATGGCCAGAAGCAGAGGGAGGGTGAAGAGCCCACGCCAGTGGAAAACAAGGTTTTGTTTGCTGGCACAGCTTCACCAAAGGCTAAAGGCACGTCTGGTGGCCAGGAGCAGGGGGGCAAGCTGCAAAAGCCCATGCCAGTGGAAAACAAGGTTTTGTTTGCTGGCACAGCCTCACCAAAGGCTAAAGGCAAGTCTGATGGCCAGGAGCAGCGGGGCAAGCTGCAGAAGCCCACGCCGGTGGAAAACAATGGTTTACTTGCTGTAAAGACTGCTCCAACAGCCGAAGGCAGGTTTATTGTTGATTCAGGCTGTACGCGCCATATTTCAAAGGACCGCCACCTATTTATCTCCTTCAAACCTCAAGAAGGTGAGATCCACCTGGCTGACGGGAAGACGTTGCAAATCGCAGGAGAAGGGACTGTGAAACTGGCAAGTCTGCACACTACCATCAAAGGTGTACTTTATGTTCCGGGAGCTGCAAGCAACTTGCTCAGTGTCCCACAGCTTACTGGGCGTGGTTTTCAGATTTCCTTCAAGAGGAGCGTCTGTGTCATCAGAAAAGGCAAAGAGGACTATTTGCATGCAAAGTTTATGGATGGTTTGTTCCATATAACTTATGACGACACTAGTGCTGTTGTGTCTAATGCTGATTCTTGTTGTGTTGCACAAACTAACAAAGTTCTTAATGCAGGTTGCATTCACGATGCACATCGAAGATTTTGTCACCTCTCTTGGAAGGCACTGGCCAAGATGCCGGGGGTGGTTGAAGGTTTGACCATCAAACCCTGTAAATTTCACATGAAATGTGTATCTTGTGCAGAGAACAAGGTGAAGGTTGCTCCAAAAGGCAAGGAGTCTAGCAGGCAGGCTTCCAAACCCTACCAGCTAGTGCATGCGGACCTGGTAGGTCCACTTGCGCCCTCTCTGGGAGGAGCAAGGTACTTCATGGTTCTAATTGATTCTTTTTCCAGGTACATTCATGTGTTTATGCTCGAACAGAAATCGCAAGCGTTTCCGAAGTTCAAGGCATTCTGTGCTTGGTTGGAGAATGCTCACGGTAAACGTCTTGGCTGTCTCTTTACTGATCGGGGCGGGGAGTTCACTTCTCAGCAGTTTGAAGCTTTCCTGACTGAGAAGGGAATCCAGCATGACATGTCAACGCCTAGATTGCCATGGATGAATGGGCTTGCGGAACGAGCAAATCAAAGGTTGCTGCAAGGAATGAAAACCTTATTGCATGATGCCAATCTCCCTGATAAGCTTTGGGGGGAGGCTCTGTGCAATTTTGTTTACACCTTTAATCACAGATTGTCATTACCTATTGGTTGTACCCCCTATGAGAAGATGTTTGGTAAGAAACCCAACATCAAGCACATGAGAATCTTTGGTTCTGACATGTGGGTACACACCCCACAAAGCAACAAGCTTGGGAAGCGTGGGGCACATGGTTTGTTCATGGGGTACGAAAAAGGAGCATACAGAGTATGGATGACTGACTCTAAGTCCATTAAGTTCACAAGGAGTGTTGAGTACAATCCTAAGTGGGGGGAAAATGTGGGAATTTTCCAGAGTTACCCAGAGGAGGATGAAGGTGATGTCAAGCAAGCAGCTAAAGCTGAGGAAGCTGCTGAGGATGATGATGATGATGATGATGATGATCAGAGTTCGGATTCCAGTTCAGTGGGCGGCGATGCTGGTGGTGTCAGTGACAATGATGACACAGCAGACTATAAGAGCGCAAAGGCCTCAGTCAGACCATCTGATGCGTCTGACAATGAACTGGAAGAACCACTGGTCACCATTGGTCATTTTTCTCCTAAGAAAGAGGAGATGAGTCAAGAAGACTTGCGTCTGGTACACAGATCTGAGAGGGCCACGAAGGGCAGACTTCCAAAGAGATATGCTGATGAGTTTGCTAAGAAAGCAACTGCTGTTCTTAGTAGCTCAGAGAAGGTGTGGGAACCTTCAAGCTTCAAAGAGGTTCAGGAGTTAACCTCTAAAGATGCTGAGCCTTGGCTTAATGCCATGAAGGCTGAAGTTGATTCCTTGAACAGGAACCAAACTTGGGAACTGGTACCGGTAGTCCCAGGGATGAGACTGGTTGGCAGCAAATGGGTCTTCAAGGCCAAGACAGACCAGAATGGCAAGGTAGTCAGACACAAAGCCAGATTGGTTGCCAGAGGTTTTTCACAGGTACCAGGACAGGATTACCACGAGACCTACTCACCCACAGTCAAATATGAGAGCATTCGGCTGATGCTCAAGATCGCTGCGGAGGAGAAACTGCATGTTACCCATCATGACATTAATACAGCTTTTTTGTACGGGGTTTTGAACGAGGAGCTGTACATGCTTCCACATGATGGGGTGCAGATACAGAAGGGAATGGTCTGTAAACTGCGGAAATCCTTATATGGTCTCAAGCAGAGTGCCAGGTGTTGGAACACAAAACTCACTGAGACATTGCTTTCTCTAGGTTTTCACTAGGGCAAAGCTGATCCATGTGTCTTTGTCAAGGAGGAGGGGCAAAACAAACTGTATCGCTTATGTTTTGTTGATGATCTTCTGATGTTTTGGAAGAATCAGGTTTTGTACCTGTCAGGGAACTGCCATCAGAGGGAAGAGAAGTAAGACGCTCCAGTTACGCAGGGGAGGGAACTAGCAAGGAGAGAGAGAGAGAGTCCACGGGGGAAGGAAATCCAGGGGACACCAGGGAGAAAGGGGAAGTTGAGAGTACGGCGGAGGGGAGGCTCAGAGACTCTTCCAGTGAAATCAGTGGAGAGAGCACAGGACCTCCGCTTGGCACGCCCACGCTGCGCAGAAGGCTTCCACGTAGAGAATCTAGGAGGAGACTTGGAGTCAAGCAACTTTTATGTTGGAAGAAATTTAGGTCCCGCCCACTGACGGATTCTGCCAGTGACTAAGACAGTCGTGTTTCAAGGGCTGTCAAACCAGGGAAAGTTTTAGCTATACGAAGAGCTTGGAGCAGTTTGCAGTTTACGCACAAGCAACCCCAAATCCCATTACAGCAATCCGTCAGTCCTCTCGTTGCTTGTGCGGAGAGCAGCAGAGGCAGCGTCATGAGTCAAGCTGGAGGAGCAGGCGCCGGAGAGGGGGCCAGGAAGGAACCAATGCTCGAAGAGAGAAACAGAGAGTTGGAGCAGCAACTGGCTATACTAGCGGCAAGGCTGGATGAAAGGCGGACTCAGGATGCCCAGGGGAAGCCCTCCCCCATCGCAAGGAAGGTACCGGGACTAGTGCAGAAGTTTTCAGGCAACCCCAGAGACTATAATGCATTTAAGACAGAAGTGCAATATGCGCTGGACCTGCAGTATGAGGACTTTGTAGATGATGGGGGGAGGGTCGCTTTTGTGATAGGGCACCTGGAAGGCGGGGCCAGAGAATGGATTAGGCCCTTAATGGCATCGGAGAATGCCGCCTTAAAGGACTTGAGGAAATTTTTTAGCGCCATGGACCATATGTTCTCAAGTGATGTGGAGCAAAGCATGACACGCAAGGAGCTGATGGCGTGCAAACAAGGGAACCAATCAGTGAGAGAGTACTGGTCACGATTTGCCATGCTAATCCACAAACTCGGGTGGGAACTGGGTTCTGAACCAGTACAAATGCTATTTGAGGAAGGCTTATCCTCTTGGGTAAAAGATGAACTTTCCCACTCGCCCCGCCCGCAATCGATGGACCAGCTGAATAAAATGGCGCTTGCTGTGGGAGTACGCCAAGAGGCGCGCGCTCTGGAAAGGCGGGAAGGGAGAGCAGAGCGTTGGCATGACAAACGCATTCCAGACGTGCCTGAGCCACCTGCACCGCCCACGCCACCCGCGGAACCAATGGAAATTGGAGGAGTGCACACGCACAGGGTTTCAAACTCCGGCGAAGTTCGCAAGAAAGAGGGGGAAACGACCAGGAAGTGTTTTCTCTGCCTACAGCCAGGACATTTTGCCAGAGTCTGCCCTCAGAGAAAGGCGTGGCAAGGAATGGTGGGGGCCGCTGGGGGAGAGCAGGAGCAGGGAAACGGCAAGGCTTGGCTGCAGGAGAGCGGGCACAACAGCCAAGCGAGCAACCAGTGAAGGTGCCCAAACCAGACCCCCCCCCGGGGCAGCCATAGCCATAGAGGTGGTGTTAGAGCTCCCCAACGGACACCCTATTAAGGTGAAGGCATTGCTGGATTCTGGCAGCTCTTGCAACTTCTTTAGCAGGGATTTTGCACTAGAACACCAACTCCAGGTGGTGCCTCTCGAACACCCCCTGCAAGTAACAACCATTGATGGGAGAGAACTCTTGGGGGGGGGAGTGACCCACCAGACCCCTCCCATGAAAATGAGGGTCTCCAGACACACTGAGACAATTGCCTTTCACGTTGCCACATTAGCAGGGCCACCAATCATACTGGAAATGAGCTGGCTGGCACTGCACGATCCAGTAGTGGGGTGGCACCAGCGAACAGTCACCTTAGGGTCAGCTCACTGCGTAGAGCACTGACACGAAGGGGAAACCCAGAGGATGGCAGTAGCCAGGGTGGCAGGGATGGCGGTGGGAGAAAAGGTGAGAGTACCACCTCAGTATGCGGACCTGGAAGAAGTCTTCAGCGAGAAAGAGGCGGATAGACTACCCCCTCACAGGCCCTTTGACTGTCAGATCAACCTACTCCCAGGGGCTCAGTTACCAGTGGGTAAGCTGTACGCCATGTCGGACAGGGAGATGCAGGAGTTGCGGAAGTTCATTGACAAGAACCTGAAGAGGGGCTTTATACGAGAATCAAGGGCGGTGGGGGGCAGTCCAGTGTTCTTTGTGGACAAGAGACTCCAAGGAGCCCCGCTTGGTCGTAGATTACCGGTCCGTCAACCGGGTATCGGAACCAGTGACCTTCCCAATGCCTAGGATTGATGACATTTTGGCCAGGGTAAGGAAAGGGAAGGTTTTTACCAAGTTGGACCTTCGAGGGGCGTTCAATTTGATGAGGATGAGGGAGGGGGAAGAATGAAAAACCACGATGTTCACCCCTCTGGGGGCCTTTGAGTACCTTGTGATGCCCTTCGGATTACAATTGGGTTCCAGAACATTTCAAGCATTCATGCACCACGTGCTGGGGTCCCTGCTGTACAAGAATTGCGTGGCCTTCCTGGACGACGTGCTTATCTACTCAGAGAACAAGGAGCAGCATGTAAAAGATGTCAGGGAAGTGCTGAAAAGGGTGCAGGAGCACCAGCTGTGGGTCAAACTGGAGAAATGCCAATTCCACGCCCGAGAGGTGGAGTTCCTGGGTTACAGGTTGTCGGACAAAGGCCTGGCAATGGACCCAGGCAAGGTGCAGGCAATACTAGAATGGAAGGCTCCCAAGACCCGGAAGGACGTGCAGAGGTTCCTGGGGTTTGGAAACTTCTATAGAAAGTTCATCAAGAACTTCGCCCACCTAACGGCACCCATAACTGATTGTCTCAGCAGCAAGAAGAAGTTTGAATGGACAGCAGCAGCTCAGGAGTCTTTTGAAAAGCTAAAGAGGGTGTTCGCTTCGGAGGAGCAACTCTTACACGTGGATCTGCAGAAGCCTATGAGGGTGGAAACAGACGCGTCAGACAGAGTGGTCGGAGCCGTGCTGCTCCAGCCAGGAAATCGATCAGAGTGGAAGCCGTGTGCCTTTTTTTTCTAGGAAGCTGAACAAGTCAGAGCAGAACTACACAGTGTATGACCGGGAATTACTGGCAATTCATGAAGCCTTTCGACGTTGGAGACATTTCCTGATAGGCGCGAAGCACAAGATCCAGGTGTGCACGGACCACAAAAACCTGGAATATTGGAGGACTGCTTGAGTTCTCAACCAAAGCCAGGTGCGATGGGCACAGGAGTTTTCCAAGTTCTTCTTTGAAATTCAGTATGTGCCCGGAAAAGAAAACGTCAGGGCAGACGCCCTCTCCCGTAAACCAGAGTACGTGGAAGGAGAGGGAGAGCCAGAAGCACGACATGTGATACCCGAGGACCGATGGGTGTGTGGGGGAGTGTTGATAGGGAGACAAGAACTAACCGGGTTGACGAGGAATGACGAGTACGCACAAACTAAAATCAGGGAGATACGAGACGCCGAAGAAAATCAGGGGGGGTTTGAGGAAAAGGAGGGGCGCTGTACTATAAGGGAGCATAGCACATACCAGAAGGGGACTTGAGGAGAAAAGTACTCAAACAACTACATGATAACCCCACGGCGGGACATTTTGGTCAACACAAAACCATGTTGCTAGTCACCAGGCAGTTCTGGTGGCCAAGAGTGAGGGAAGATGTGAGAGAATACGTAAGGGGGTGCGAGCGCTGCCAGAGGGCTAAAGGGGAGAGGGCACCACCCGCGGGGTTACTGGAGCCCTTACCCACCCCGGAAAGGCCATGGGAGGTGGTATCCATAGATTTTATGACCGATTTACCCAAGTCCAGGGGGAAAACAGCAGTCATGGTGGTAGTGGACTTGATGACCAAAATGTGCCATTTTATTGCTTGCTCGCATGCAGTGACAGCAGAGGAGACAGCTAGGCTGTTTATAGATCACGTTTTCAGGTTGCATGGCGCCCCCTTGAGGGTTTTGTCCGACAGAGGCAGACAATTTACTTCCAGATTCTGGAAGAAGCTCATGGGCCTGCTGGAGATCGAAGTGAGCTTCTCGACGGCCAGACACCCGGAGACCAACGGACAAGCAGAAAGAGCTAATAGCGTACTTCAGCAGTACCTTCGCTGCTACGTCAACGAAAGGGGGAACGATTGGGTGGAAAAGCTAGCGCTGGCCGAATTTGCATACAATAACGCTGAACATGTGTCCACGGGGATGAGTCCCTTCATGGCGAATTATGGGTGTCACCCCAGGGCCTTCCCAGGGGAGCGGGAGGGGAGGGGGAGTGTGTCGGCGGCCGAACAATTTGTGGAAGAAATGGAAGCTTTACACCAACAACTTAAGGCTAACCTGGAGAGGGCTAAGGAAGTATACAAGAGGCAGGCAGACAAGCACCGAAGAGAAGGGGAGACTATAAGGGTTGGGGATCAGGTGTGGTTGTCAACCAAAGGGTTACCGTTCAAAGGGGGGTGTAAGAAATTACAGCCGAGACGACTGGGACCCTTTGAAGTAACACAGCAGGTAAATCCGGTGACCTTTAGACTAAAATTGCCCACCAACATGAAGCTACACCCGGTGTTCCACAGGTCCTTGCTCTCACCGTACCAGGAAGGGTGGGAATTGCAGGGAGGAGAAAGAGAAATCCCCAGGCATCCACGGGTGGAGGAAAGGGAATTCAGTGGTCAGGCAGCAGAAATCCTCGATTCAAGGTGGAGAGGGAGAAGGGTGGAATATTTGGTGGCCTGGGAAGGGGAACCAGAGTCGAAAAACGCTTGGGTTCCTGCGGAAGAGATCAGGGATGAGTATCTGCAGGAGGAGTTTCATAGCAGGTTCCCAAGGAAGCCCAAACCCCTTGGAAGATTCTGGGGAGAGCAATTTGGCACCACGGAGGATGAAGAAGAGTTTGAGGGGTGGCCAGCCTCAGAAGAGGAGGAAGGAGGGGAAGCCGAAGGAGAGGAATCCGACTGGGGAGATTGGGCAGCGGAAAGAGATAGCAACAGATGGAGAGCAGTGTTTGAATCCTCTGAGGAAGGGGATAGCTCCTTCCCGGGGTTTCCCGCATCGCCGTCCAAGGAACGGACGGGAGAGGGGGAGGGCCCTGGGAGGGAGGTGGATGTCAGGGAACTGCCATCAGCGGGAAGAGGAGAAGTAAGACGCTCCAGTTACGCAGGGGAGGGAACTAGCAAGGAGAGAGAGAGAGAGTCCACGGGGGAAGGAAATTCAGGGGACACCAGGGAGAAAGGGGAAGTTGAGAGTACGGCGGAGGGGAGGCTCAGAGACTCTTCCAGTGAAATCAGCGGAGAGAGCACAGGACCTCCGCTTGGCACGCCCACGCTGCGCAGAAGGCTTCCACGCAGAGAATCTAGGAGGAGACTTGGAGTCAAGCAACTTTTATGTTGGAAGAAATTTAGGTCCCGCCCACTGACGGATTCTGCCAGTGACTAAGACAGTCGCGTTTCAAGGGCTGTCAAACCAGGGAAAGTTTTAGCTATACGAATAGCTTGGAGCAGTTTGCAGTTTACGCACAAGCAACCCCAAAACCCATTACAGTACCAAAGCACCCTAGCTCAGCTGAAGGAGCACTTTGACATGAAGGATCTTGGTGAGGTATCCAACTATCTTTCTCTGCAGGTGGAGAGGGACCAAGCAGGTAATTTTCTGGTATACCAAACACAGAAAATTGCTGATGTGTTAACCAGGTTGAATTTGGTTGATGCAAACCCAACAGACACACCGATGGTGACAGGTTACCAGGTGGACAGTACTGCTGAAGTGTTTTCTGACACAACGCTGTACAGATGCATTCTAGGCAAGTTGAATTTCATTGCTAGATGCTCAAGACCTGACATAGCTGTAAGCTGTAACCTGCTTAGCAGACATGCCAACAATCCTACGGTTCAGGATTGGAAAGCTCTGAAGCGCATAGCCCGCTATTTGAAAGGAACTATGCACTACAGGCTGAGGTTCACCAGTCAAAAGACTGGTGGGGTCTTGAAATCTTTGCTGATGCAAGTTTTGGAAGTGACACCACAGATGGTACTAGCACTTCTGGAGTATGCTACATGTACAACCACTGCCTGTTTGACTGGTTGTGCAAGAAGCAGACAACAGTGAGCCTAAGTTCCTGTGAAGCAGAACTCAATGCTCTGTCTTTTTCACTCATGGATTGTGAATGGTTGGTGCAACTGTTTAAGGACATCAGAGTGTCTGTAAAATGTCCTGTACAAGTCTATCAAGACAATAGATCGTGTTTGGCTTTGCTGAACTCAGAGAGTTGCAAGCAAAGGACCAAGTACTTGCAGATTAACCTACATCGTGCAAGAGTGTGTATTGAGAAAGGACTCATTCAGGTGTCCTACATGCCAGGAAATGAAATTCCTGCTGATCTGTTGTCTAAGGTTGTTAACAGAGAACAACTTAAGGTTTACATACAAAGGTTGCAATTGGGTTGAACCACATGTACTACAGGTTACACGGAAAGGGGGAGGATGTTAGGATATTTCCGTTCCACCTTAAAAGGGAGCAGGCTTTGTGAGTCACAGAGTCTGCGCATGTCCTGTTCACAGGATGCTTATGTTTGCTGTTGCTTTCGATTTCTCAGTCGGTCGAAGACACTGACTCAGAACGTTCATGTTTTTCTTTGTTCTGATCAACGCTAAATAAAGTCTGTAGATATGCTCTCCTGCTGTGCATTTTCTGCTGTGTGCATTATCTGCTAATAAAGAGTGTGCACGAGCCCAGGAATGTGGCAAGGTATTTCCAGGAAACTCGTGTCGCTAGAAGCTGCGTGACTGCAGGGATCGATGGATCGTCCGGCAGCCGGCTTGGGGCCATGATGGACTATATCTCCCTGGCAGTATCCCAACATAATTGTCATTAGTCAGTGGAGGTGGGTAAGGTAAGCCTCCCCCCTTCTTGGTATTCATTTTGAATCCAAGCCTCAGCTCTCACTCTCAAGCCTGTAAAATTCCAGGAGTCTATTGGCTGTTCACTGCGTTGCACTTTGCAGCTAAACGCAGGCTGTTTTGAAAGTCCCTCCAAGACTTTTTGCCAGTGTTTTTCCAGCCTTTCACAGTCCCAGCCGCTTTTCTGTTGGCTAGTAACTTTCCACTTTACTGACATTTCGTTGCTTAGCAACTGGCTTATCAAGACTCAGGAATGCGAAGAATGTGGCTCTCTCTCAGTGCTGTTTTCATCCAAAAGCAGACACTCAGTGAACCGAAGAATGCTTCAATTCGCGTTCACTCTCACAGCCATAAAATCACCATACCTTGAGGGAATCCGTTGCTCAGCAAAAACACCTCCTCCAGTGCTCAGCCGTACTTGTAGCTTCCATCCGCACGCTACCATATCTTCCTTATCTGCTTGCAGAGGATGAAGTACGATCCATCAACCTCTCTTGTTGCTTTCATGGATCAAAACCATCGGCTACATGCTACCAGATGTCGGAAATCAAGCCTTTATCAGGAGAAACTAGCAACTCTCCCAGGCACCCGGCTTGGTCTCCTGTTGACCTCCCTGTCTGCTTTCCCGGCAAGATCCAGGCAGAGGTCGCAATAGGTGATCCTTCTCAGCGTGAGAAGAACACCCCCCCTTTCCTGCCCCCCCCCCGGACAGGGGAAAGAGATAGACAGAAACGTATTTACATGCCTTTATTTCTGTCTTTGCAGCATTACAGAAAACATGACTGCTCTCTTCATACTCCTGCAGTCGAGAGAGAACAAACACTTCCTGTCCAGCTCATATTACACTCTGAGCTAATTCCGGTGCCCTCTGCACTATGAATTGACTGTCCCTCTGTTTCCCACGGAATAGTCCCAACATTCCCATTATGTTTTGTTTTCAAGCTACCAGCAGCTCGCGGCTGCATTGCTTCAATAGCGTAACAGGGAGGAGGGTGAACTAATATTGATAAGTTATGGACTTCCGGTGTGAGCGCGGCTCCCGCGGCAGGCGAGGGTTTTTTCCGGTGAGAAAGCCCTAGCTATTTTGGCCGAAAAGGGGGGTTTTAGGGCGCAGAAAACCCCCCGACGAACCTCTGGAGGGTGTCTAGAGGTCTAGGTTCCCGGCGGTGCCAAAGCTGTTCGCCTGGTCGCCAGGTAACCCCTGGAAGGAGGTGAAGAGCGCGACGGTACGAACAGTGGACAATCGGGCAGCCATTGCAGCGGCTAAATAGCGAAGCCCCGAGCCTGCAGGGAATAGCGCTCCGCTCTTGATACAAAGAAAACCGGATTTGCTACCAAGAATTATGAGAATTGGTGAGTTAAAATAATAAGAAAGCCTCCGGTTAAAAAGGAGAAGAATCCGAGTTCAGCGGTCTGTCTGGCTTCATTGAAAAAGACGCAGCGCTGACTGCAGAGCCAAAAGTGAAAGTAAGTTGCCGCTAGCGGCTATTGTATCTGTCTCCCCTGCTATTTGGACTTGTGCTAAGTTAAAAAGTAACTTCTTTGCGAAGAAAAAGGAGAAAGGGAGAAAATAAAGGGGGAGCAGAGAAACTGTGTGAATTAAAGAGACTCAGTAGTTACAAAAAGTGAGTTACAGGAAAACAGAGAGGACTATTGGTGAATATCTCTGTGAAGAAGTTATCAAGTTAATAAGAAACTCCGACGCCATATTAACTTGTGGGTAAGAAGGACCTCCGACGCCATATTAAACTACCTTAAAACATCTTCAGATAAAGGGAAAAGCACTTGGAGGCCCTCTGGACTGGTGTATGGGAACCCCCCCTTTTTCTGTTCACCACTGTTTTTCACTTGCTCTTTTTTTCTAAACTCTGCTAAGGAACTTTAAGTTAATGAGAACTAAAGCTAAAAACTAAACTAAGCTAAAATGAACAGCTGGAAATAGGCTGTGTGGAAGGTTATTTAAAGACTTTCTCTCCCTAAGTTGGAAGAGCTACTCCCTACTGAAGGAACTATCCTCCCAGTGTTTTAAGCCAATACCAAGCTGAAACTCAGGAGGAGGCAATTTAGGTTTGGTGAAATATTTATGTGACAATTGTGTTAGAGAGACACCTCCGCTATCACTGGATTATACCTCTGGGACTATTCAGTATTAATATAAAAACTTGGATTATATCGGATTATATCGGAAGTGGTAAGCTGACTGTTGCCTGAACTTAGGATATTGCCTTTTGGATTACTCAGGAATAGAAATTAGAGCTCTACCTGTTTAACGCTTTGGATGGATTAGCCCGAATAGGGGCAAGAAGATCATCTGGACCAACCCGATTTGGATTAGCCCGAATAGGGGCAAGAAGAACGCGGACAGATAACTAACCCTCCTCAAATTGGTAGGGGAAAGGACAATATCTAAGACTCTGAGGCGAAAGTTTAAGGAAGTTGTATTCTGCAATTTGTTCTTTTTCATGCCTTACCTTTTCCTTCTCCTTATATAGGTGATATCTCCTGTCTCTTGGTGGTTAGTTTAATAGCGTTTAATAGTATCTAACAGTACCGTAACTATAATTGTACAGGGAAAATACAGTGTATATATTGGATATTGAAATACTGAGGAATATGTCGCATACACAGAAAAAAGGGGGAGAGGGGGGGACTCCAACAGACAGGAGAGCTTCAAAGCAGGAAACAGAATTTAGAACAGAAATATTGAAGATGTTTGCAGAAATAAAACAAAGCGAAAAGAATTTGGAGACGAAGTTAGAACAGGTAGATAACAAAATAGGGAAAATGGATAAAAAGATCGAGGAGACAGTCAGTGAGCTAAAAGGACAGATAAAGGAGGTTTCAAGGAGAGTGGATGAAGGATTAAAAAAGACAAAACAGGAAATGAAAGAGATGAAAAGGGAAGAGGAGAAGATGAGAAATGAGATTGCAGATTTAAATAAAATACAAGAGGAAATAAAGGACTCTATCGCAATGAATGAATTGAAACAGAGAGAGGTTAATTTAAGGCTGAGGCAAGTTCCGGAATTACAAAACGAAAACATAAGAGAAAGATTAACAAAGGAAATTGCGCAGTGGATGGAGCTACCGGAAGAAGAATTGGCAATGACAATACAGAATGCATACAGAATGAAAATTAAATCAAACAGGCTAAAGAAATTCCCAGGTGATTGTTTAATTACTTTTAAGGATAGAGAGATGAGAAATTTGATTTTGCAAAGGAATAGAGAGAAGAGACTTTATATTGACGGGAATTATATAATTATATTTAAAGATATTCCAATAAGGTTGTTGAAACGAAGAGAAGCTTACAAACCACTGGTGCAACTACTCAAGAAAAACAAGATCGATTTTAGATGGGAATTTCCGGAAGGCGTCTCTTTCTTTTACAAAGGAGTAAAGAGAAGATTGTTAAGTCCGGAGGAAATAGGAAAATTTACAAGAAGATATAAAGAACTACAACAAGGAGAGGAAGAGATCAAAGGAGCAGGAGGAGGACAAAGAAGGAAGGAGGAATTTGAATTAGGTGAAGAATAAGAGCAGAGTGGAAGAGAGTCGGACGAAGAGGGAGAAGAAGAAGAAGGAGAAGAGACAGAAAGATCTCAAGTTTAAATTCTTAAATTTAGATAGTGGTAAGGAGAATGACGTTAAAATTATGGAACTGGAATATTAATGGAATGAACAATAAGAAGAAACGGAACGGAATTGAACGTATTCTAAAGAAGAAGAATTTGGATATCATATGCCTTCAAGAAACGCACGTGGCCAAGAAACATAGGAAGATCCTTATCAATAAAAGGTTAGGGAACAAATTCATATCTTCGGATAAAAAGAAAAAAAGAGGGGTGGTTCTATATATCAAAAACAAAATTGAGTCTCGTCAATTATTTAAGGATGAAGAAGGAAGAATAATAGCGGCTCAAATTAAATGGCAAGGTGAAGAACTGATAATTGTCGGAATCTACGCTCCAAATGGAAATAAGACAGAATTTTTTAGATTACTGGAAGAAAAATTATTTGAATATATGGATAAAAAAATTATAATAATGGGAGATATGAACGGCGTGGTATCAATAGAAATGGACAGACTGAGGAAAACTAAGAATAAAGAAGGGAAGTTGCCAAAGACATTTTTTACAATGATTAAGAACTGTAACCTAATTGACATCTGGAGATTTAGGCACCCTTTAGAAAAACAATTTACGTACCACTCATGTCAGGGAACTGACATCAGAGGAAAGGGAGGTGGTAGGGCTCCCAGAGGCTGGGAGGGAGTCAGCAGCTAAAGCAGGGACCAGCAGGGGAATAGAGTGTACTCTGGAGGAGGATCTCATGAATGCTGAGAGAGACGCAGCACCCAAGGCAGGAACTAGCAGGGAAGAGGGAGGGGTGAGAGACACGTCCAGCGAGAACAGCGGGGAGGTGTCAGAAGCAACCATAGGGAGACCCATGCTTCGCAGGAAGCTGCCACGTCGTGAGTCCAGGAGACGCGTTTCCGTTAAGGAGCTTCTTTGCTGGAAGCGCTTCCGCAGACAGCCACTGTCAGACTCTACGAGTGACTAGAGCAGACATGTTTGAGGAGCTCTGTCACACACAGAGGTTTGTGGAGCCGCACAAACTCTGAGGGAGCACTATTTTACGCACAAGCAGCTAATCATCCCATCATAGCAGTCTGACAGTCTCTGTACGCTGCCTGTGCAGGAGAAAGCATCATGAGCGACCCAGCCGGAACCGGAGGAGCAGGGGTTGGAGCTGGTCCAAGCTTGGAAGAAAGGTACCGAGCGTTGGAAGTCCAACTTGCGCTGCAGACGGCGAGGCTTGAGGAGAGAAGGGCTCAGGATGCAGACAAGAAGGGGAGAACCACTCAGTTCCCCAGAAAGGTACCAGGATTGGTGCAGAAGTTTGGGGGGGAACCCAAGGATTACCATGCCTTTAGGACAGAGATGCAATATGCCCTTAATGTGCAGTTTGATGAGTTCCCTGATGAGGAATCGCGAGTTGCTTTCGTAATTGGGCATCTTGAGAAGGGGGCGCGGGACTGGGTTCGACCCCTGATGGCAACGCACAATGACATCCTAAAGGACACTATGAAGTTCTTTCGTGCAATGGATATCATGTTTTCCAGCGATATTGAGGAAGGGGTGGTGCGCAGACAGCTAATGGCTTGCAAGCAGGGAAGCCGATCTGTCCGTGAGTACTGGACTGAATTTACCATGCTGGTTCACAGATTGGGGTGGGATTTATCGACGGCCCCCATTCAGATGCTATTTGAAGAAGGTCTTTCTTCGGCTGTGAAAGACGAACTGTCCCGGAGCCCCAGGGCGGTGTCTATGGATCAGCTGACCAAATCTGCGCTGACCATAGGAGCGCGCCAGGAGGCAAGAGCCTTGGAGAGGCGGGAAGGGAGAGGGGAACGTTGGAAGGAGTTCCGCATTCCAGACATTCCTGAGCCAGCTTTCCCGCCGGCAGAGCCGATGGAAATCGGAACAGCGCGCGCGCAGTTTCAAAGCCCAGTGAGGGGGCTAAGAAGGAGGGAAAGGGCGCCCGGAAATGCTATCTCTGCCAACAGCCAGGCCACTTTGCCAGAGTCTGCCCCCAGAGGAAGGAATGGCAAGGGATGGTGGGAGCTGTTGAGGGAGGAGAGCAGGGAGAAACGGAGCAGGTAAAAGCCAACGCCTGGTTGCCACAGTCGGGGCACTGCAGCCAGGCCAAAGAGCAGTGAAAGTGCCCGTGCCAGAAGCTCCTCAACCTGCTCTAGTGATTGAAGTGTCGCTAGAGCTGCAAAATGGACACCCCCTAAAAATAAAGGCGCTGTTGGACTCAGGCAGCTCCTGCAATTTTATGAGCAAGGAGTTTGCTGCTGAACACCAGATACAGACGATCCCTTTAAGCAACCCCCTGCAGGTGACCACGATCGATGGCAGGGAGCTGTTGGGAGGAGGAGTCAGCTTGCAGACCGTCCCAATGATAATGAGGGTGGCAAGGCACACAGAACTGATAGCGTTTAATGTGGCCACCTTGGGAGGCGCTCCCATTATTTTGGGAATGAGCTGGCTAGCCCTACATGATCCGCTGGTGGGCTGGCATCAAAGAGTGGTTTCCTTCGGTTCAGCACATTGCTTAGAACACTGCAAGGGGGAAAAGGGTTCAGCAGGGGCCCAAGCCACCCTAGCAGGGACTGAAGTAATGGAGAAGGTGAAGGTACCACCACAGTATGCAGATCTCAGCGACGTGTTCAGCGAGAAGGAAGCTGACCAACTACCCCCGCATAGGCCCTTTGATTGCCAGATCAATTTACTCCCTGGAGCACAGCTTCCTGTAGGCAAGTTGTATGCCATGTCAGACAGGGAAATGCAGGAGTTGCGAGAGTTCATTGACAAGAACCTGAAGAGAGGCTTCATCAGAGAGTCCAAAGCAGCGGGGGGTAGCCCAGTGTTTTTTGTGGATAAAAAGCACACGGACAAGCCGAGACTTGTATGTGATTTCAGGCGGTTAAATGCAGTGACAGAACCGGTGGCTTTCCCTATGCCCAGGATTGATGATATTTTGACCATGGTGCGGAAGGGAAAGATTTTTACAAAGCTGGACCTAAGGGGGGCGTACAACCTAATACGTATAAGGAAAGGGGATGAATGGAAAACCACCATGTTCACCCCTTTGGGGGCATTTGAATATCTCGTGATGCCTTTTGGATTACAAGCAGGCTCCGCGTGCTTTCAATCGTTTATGAACCACGTACTGGGGCCTTTGCTCTACAAGAATTGCGTGGCCTTCCTAGATGATGTGTTGGTGTATTCGGAGAATGAGGAGCAACATGTGAGAGACGTCAGAGAAGTGTTGAGCAGGCTGCAAGCCAACAGGCTGTGGGTGAAACTGGAGAAGTGTCAGTTTCATACCAAGGAGGTGGAATTCCTGGGGTACCGCTTGTCAGACAAGGGATTGGCCATGGATCCCGGCAAGGTTCAAGCAGTGCTGGAATGGAAAACACCCAAAACCAAGAAGGATGTGCAGAGGTTCCTAGGGTTTGGAAACTTTTATCGTAAGTTCATCCGAAACTTCGCCCACCTGACGGCGCCCATTACGGACTGTCTCAGCAGTAAAAAGAAGTTTGTTTGGACGGCGGAGGCGGAGCGAGCGTTTGAGGAACTGAAAAGGGCCTTCGCCTCTGAAGAACAACTTCTGCATGTGGATTTACAAAAAAAGCTGAGGGTCGAAACAGACGCATCTGACAGAGCCATAGGGGCGGTGCTTCTTCTTCTGCAGCCGGGGAAGGAGGAGTCAGAGTGGCGACCGTGTGCATTCTTTTCGCGCAAGCTGAACAAATCCGAGAGGAACTACACGGTGTACGACCGGGAACTTCTTGCTATTCATGAGGCTTTCCGGAGATGGAGGCACCTGCTAATTGGCGCACAACATAAGGTGCAAGTGTGCACGGACCATAAGAATCTAGAGTATTGGAGAACTGCGCGAGTGCTCAACCAACGGCAGTTGAGATGGGCCCAGGAGTTCTCCAAATTTAACTTTGAGATTTGTTACGTGCCAGGCCCAGAGAACGTTAGGGCGGACGCTCTCTCACGCAAACCTGAATATTTGGAGGGGGAGGGAGCACCCGAAGAGACCCATGTCATTCCAGAGGACCGCTGGGTGTGTGGGGCGGCATTGGTGGGGCAAAGGGAACTGGTAGAGGGAACGGTGCATGATGAATACGCCCAGGACAAACTCAGGGGTCTCAGGAGGGAGGGAGACAAACCCGGGGGTTTTGAGGAGAGAAACGGGGCGTTGTACTACAAGGGAGCGTTATATATACCTGAAGGGGAATTGAGGGAAAAGGTACTCAAGCAACTGCACGATAGCCCCACAGCAGGGCATTTTGGGCAACACAAAACCATGTGGCTGGTTACCAGGGAATTCTGGTGGCCCAAGGTCAGGGAAGATGTGCGGGAGTATGTGAGAGGGTGTGACCAATGCCAACGAGCCAAGGGGGAGAGGCGGGCACCGGCAGGTTTATTAGAACCACTACCCACACCTGAAAGACCATGGGAAACAGTGGCAATAGATTTCATGACTGATCTGCCAAGGTCTAGAGGGAAAACAGCCATCATGGTTGTGGTAGACCTGTTAACCAAGATGGCCCACTTTATAGCCTGCTCACATGCGGTCACAGCAGAAGAAACCGCTAAATTGTTTGTAGAAAATGTGTTTAGGTTGCATGGCGCCCCCTTGAGGGTGGTTTCAGACCGAGGGAAACAATTTACTTCCAGGTTCTGGAGGAAGCTCATGAGCTTACTGCATGTAGAGGTTAATTTCTCAACTGCCCGTCATCCAGAAACCAACGGGCAGGCGGAAAGAGCTAATGGTGTCCTCCAGCAATATTTGAGGTGTTATGTGAATGACAGAGAGAATGATTGGGTGGAGAAGCTGGCGTTGGCAGAATTTGCCTACAACAATGCAGAGAACGTGTCCACGGGGATGAGCCCCTTTTTGGCTAATCACGGGTGCCATCCCCGAGCCTTCCCAGGGGGGGAAGGGGAGAACTGGAGCGTTCCAGCTGCAGAACAGTTCGTTGACGAAATGGAAGCGATCCATCGCCAGCTCCAACTTAACTTAAACAGGGCTAAGGAGGAATATAAGAGGTAGGCAGACAAAAACAGAAGGGAAGGTGAAAGCATTAGGGTGGGGGACCAGGTGTGGCTGTCTACCCAAGGGTTACCATTCAAAGGGGGTTGTAAGAAGTTAAGACCCAAAAGGCTGGGCCCATTTGAAGTCACGCAGCAGGTCAACCCAGTGGCTTTCAGACTCCGGTTACCGAACCACATGAAGCTGCACCCAGTTTTCCACAGGTCGTTGCTGTCACCGTATAAAGGGGACAGAGAAGGGAGGGTCAATAGGGGACCAGCAATGGAGGAAAAGGAACACAGCTACCATGTAGCGGAGATTCTCGATTCCAGGTGGAAGGGAGATCAAGTAGAGTATTTGGTAATGTGGGAAGGGGAGCCGGAGTCGGAAAACACCTGGGTCATGGCAGAGGATGTAGATGACGAGGTTTTAATAAAAACTTTTCATCAGAGATTCCCTCGTAAACCTCAGCCAGTGGCGAGGTTCCGGAGGGAATACTTTGCCACCACCGACGAAGAAGAAGAGTTGGAGGGGTTCTCTGATTCCGAGGAGGAGGAGGATTCAGCGAGCCGGAACGAAGACCGATGGAGGGAAATGTTCGAGACGTCTGAAGATGAAGAGGATTCCTTTCGGGGTTTTATCTCCTCACCGCCCAGAGGAGAGAGTATGGGCGGGGGGGAAGGGGGCCCTGGAGGGGAGGTGGATGTCAGGGAACTGACATCAGAGGAAAGGGAGGTGGTAGGGCTCCCAGAGGCTGGGAGGGAGTCAGCAGCTAAAGCAGGGACCAGCAGGGGGAGAGAGTGTACTCTGGAGGAGGATCTCATGAATGCTGAGAGAGACGCAGCAGCCAAGGCAGGAACTAGCAGGGAAGAGGGAGGGGTGAGAGACACGTCCAGCGAGAACAGCGGGGAGGTGTCAGAAGCAACCATAGGGAGACCCATGCTTCGCAGGAAGCTGCCACGTCGTGAGTCCAGGAGACGCGTTTCCGTTAAGGAGCTTCTTTGCTGGAAGCGCTTCCGCAGACAGCCACTGTCAGACTCTACGAGTGACTAGAGCAGACATGTTTGAGGAGCTCTGTCACACACAGAGGTTTGTGGAGCCGCACAAACTCTGAGGGAGCACTATTTTACGCACAAGCAGCTAATCATCCCATCATAATTCAGAACCAAACCAATCAATGTCAAGGATAGACCAAATATGGGTGTCGAACGAACTAATATCAAGAATCCAAAAAATTGAAATACAGGCTAAAGTTATCTCAGACCACAACCCGATTAAGATGGAGCTAAAAGGACTTGAAGAGCGAACTTACAGATGGAGACTGAATGATAATCTATGGGATGACCAAAAATTCGTTGAAAAAATACAGAAAAAATTGTCAGAATACTTTCAAGATAATTTAGATAAAGGGACAAAAATGAGTGTAGTATGGGATGCGTCCAAGGCAGTGATGAGGGGCCTATTTATCCAACAAAATGCATGGAAAAGGAACAATAAGGAAAAAAAGACAAGAGAGATTCTGAGACAAATTACGGACAACGAACAAAAATTGATTAAAAAACCTAATAATGAGAAGATAAGGCAGGAAATAAAGGCTCTACAAACCCAATTTGCAATGTTAATAAATAAGGAGGTCGAATGGAATATAAAAATGCTAAGACAAAAAAACTTTGAGTTTGCAAATAAATCCGGAAAATGGCTTGCTTGGCAGGTAAAAAGAAGGAAAGAACAAAAATTAATTAATAAAATTGAATTAAACGGAGAAGAAACTACAGACCCGAAAGAAATTAGGAAAGGGTTTGTGGACTTTTACAAACAATTATACAGGAATAATGAAAGGAATAATAAGGGGAAAATAGAAAGATATCTCGAAGAAAAGATGTTGAAGAAGATCCCGACAGACCAAAAAGAACAACTAAACGCCCCAATATGCAGAGAAGAGGTAGAAGAAGTGATAAATGAATTGAAAAGAGGGAAGGCACCGGGCCCAGATGGGTTTACATCAAGCTATTATAAAGAAATGAAAGATAAGCTGATAGCCCCGCTGACCGAAGTAATGAATAACATCTTAAAAGAAAGGGACATTCCTGAAACATGGAAAGAGGCTTTCATTACAATAATTCCAAAACAAGATTCGGACCCAACACAGATTAAGAACTATAGACCTATCTCCTTATTAAATACGGACTATAAGATCTTTGCCGGCGTTTTAGCCAAAAGATTAAAAAAAGATATTGTCAAAAATCATACATAAAGACCAAGCTGGTTTTTTGCCGGGAAGACAAATAAGTGATAATACAAGGAATATAGTTAATATCATTGAATTCCTATCCGATAGGTGCGATAAACCAGCAAGTCTAATTTTTGTAGACGCGGAGAAAGCGTTCGATAACGTAGTCTGGGATTTTATGTTGAAAAACTTGGAGGTTATGGAGGTGGGACAGGAATTCCTGAACGGTATAAGGGCAATCTACACAGAACAGAAAGCAAGACTGATAGTCAACAATGTTATCTCTGAAGATATTAAAATAGCTAAGGGAACAAGACAGGGATGCCCGCTTTCGCCACTGTTATTTATAGTGATTTTGGAAACCTTACTAAATGCAATAAGACAAAACAGACAAATTAAAGGGGTTACATTAGGGGCCAATGAGTACAAAGTCAAAGCTTATGCAGACGATGTGGTTCTGACTGTGGAAGAGCCAATGGAAAGTATAAAGGAGATTTTGGATGAGATGGGTAAATTTGGAAACATAGCAGGATTTAAATTGAATAAAGGGAAAACAAAAATGATTGTTAAAAACGTGGATCAAGATAAGATTGAACTATTGCAGCAAAGAACAGGGATTGAGGTAGTTAGAAAGGTCAAGTACTTGGGAATATGGCTTTCCGGAAAGAATATTGATTTGTACCAAAACAACTACACCCCAGTTTGGAACAGAATAAAAAAAGATTTGGAGACTTGGGCCAGAATGAAACTTTCATTCTGGGGACGAATATCAATGATTAAAATGATGGTGCTCCCTAAGCTGTTATTTTTGTTTCAAACCATACCCATAATAAAAGGCACAAAAGATTTTAAAGATTGACAAAAGGTGATCTCAAGATATGTCTGGGAAGGGAAGAAGCCCAGAATTAAATTTAAATTATTGACAGATATAAAAGAAAGAGGTGGCTTCTCCTTACCAGACATGAGACTGTACTATGAGGCAGCATGTTTGTGCTGGATAAAAGAGTGGGTAAAGTTGGAGAACAAAGAACTTTTAGATTTGGAAGGATTTAATAACAGATTCGGGTGGCACGCTTACCTTTGGTGCGATAAAAAAAGGGTTCACAAGGGGTTTGGTAACCATGTTTTCAGAGGTGCTTTAATAGAGGTTTGGGATAGATATAAAAACATATTAGAACCAAAAACTCCTCACTGGCTATCCCCGTTAGAGATAATGGGGGTAAAGAAAATCAATATGAGAGGAAAGTGGGGAAAATACGAAGAAATGGTGACCAACGAAGGAGGAAAGTGGAAAGTAAAACCATATGACCAGGTCAAAATCTATACATACGATTGGCTGCACTATTTTCAGATTAATGAAATGTTTAAAAAGGAGGTGAAGGAAAGGGGTTATGAGGAAAAAGAATCTAGGTATCAAAAAGAGATAATAAATAATGAACATAAAAATTTGTCGAAAATGTATAACATACTGCTGGAATGGAATACGAAGGACGAAGAAGTGAAATCTGTGATGGTTCAGTGGGCGAGGGATTTCGGATACAATATCCAATTGGAAGACTGGGAAAGGTTATGGAAGGTGAACATAAAATTTACGGCGTGTACGCTTTTGAAAGAAAACATGATGAAGATGCTTTACAGGTGGTATATGACACCAGTGAAGCTGGCAAGGATGTACAAGGTAGATAACAAATGCTGGAAATGCAGACAGATAGAGGGGACATTTTATCATCAGTGGTGGGAATGCAAAAAAATTAAAAGTTTCTGGGAGGAGATTTACAACGAAATGAAAAAGATGCTGAGATATACCTTCGTTAAAAGACCAGAAACCTTCCTATTGGGTATTGTAGGAAAAGATATTGAAAGGAAGGACCGTAAACTTTTTCAGTATGCGGCAACGGCTGCATGAATTGTGTTAGCTCAGAGATGGAAGCAGGAGGAAACTCCAACGGTGGAAGAGTGGAGAGAAAAATTGATAGAATATGTAGAATTGGATAAATTAACAGGGAAAATCAGATATACCAAAGACCAAAAGTTTATTCAAGACTGGGGAAAATTTGTGGGTTACCTGGAAAATTATTGTGATGTAAATACAACGCTAGTGGGTTTTAAAGAGGCACTGTAAAGAATTAATAAGTATTGTCGATTAGAAATAATGAAGGAAGGGAGGGAAAACGGCAATATGTAAGAATGGAATGCGTATGAAAGGAATAACTACGAATGATTGTCAGTAACGTTGAAGGAAGTCTAAAATGGATAAGAATGTCACGATATGGAAAAAATGTACAACTGGTTGGAAACCAATAAAATTTTAAAATGCAAAAAAAAAAAAAATGTTGATAAGTTATGAGAAAATAAAAGATCACTTTTCTAGTTGGCTAGATTACTTCCAGGTGAATGAAGTGTTCAGACAGGATAAGCAGATAGGTTTTGAAAAGGAGCCTTCAAGATTTGAAAGAGAACTACTGAATAGTAAAACCAAAATAAGGAGGAGGTTGTTGCTGAACCTCAAGTAATAGAAATGGAGCAAGTTGTGCAGAAGACAAAGGAGGAGGTTGTGGCTGAACCTCAAGTAACAGAAATGGAGAGAGTCGCAGCCTTGCAGGAACATAAGTTGTTGTCTCTGACGACTGAACCTGGAGAAAGTCAGATTTGGAGAGATGGAGTACTGTTTGGTTTGGAGATGGGAAGCTGGATAGATCCACCTATGCAGGGATGTTTTGACTTTTGGGATCTGGTTTTGGGCCAGGGGGAGTTTGGAGTTGTGGGGGCCCTTAACCTTGGAGGGACTTTGAAATATGCCTTCAAATATCTTTTGGATTTCAGTGCTGACTATGGAGAATGGGCTGACCTGTCAAGAAGGGATAAAGATACTGTCAAGTTGGAGTTTCCCCGAGATCTACCCCTCAGTGAGAAAGGAAGGAAATTAAGAATAAGATCAGCAGAAGACAAAGTAAAGTGCAGGTATAAATATTAAGAAGACCTGCAGAAGGGACATGGAAAAGACTTAAGAGCCTCGGATAGAAGGTCACCAGGTTGATGGACTAGATGGAAGGGATAGAAATGACTGACAAAACCCGAGACCAGGAAGAAGAGACGATGGATGAAGATTAGAAGAAAGTTTAAAAATGGGAGAAGAGTCGGTGGAAGAAGATTGGAAAAAATTTAAAGTATATTTACAAAAACATTGCAAAATTAATGAATGTTAGAAGGATGCTGGAATGAAGTTATATGGTTTTAGCAGAAATGTAATAAAGAATTAAGTAAAAGCTGATTGATGATGGGCCAAAATGAAAAATTTAAGGTTAGACTGTTAAGATAAATTATAGAACAAAAATTGAGATAGATGGAAAGAATTTGCTGAAACAATTAATTGAACTAGAATACAAAAAAGGGAGGTGCGAGGAGGTCAATGAAACAAGTAAATGAAAGGTAAAGATATGGAATATTGGATGTGTGTTTCAGTGTTATTGTTTCTTTTTGCTGTATTGTTGTATTGCTTTTCTATGTCTTTCTTTTTATGTATTGTAATGTATGCCCTGTTAAATTTTTTGTTGTTTTTTCTTTTTTCTGTAATTTTTAAAACCTTAATAAATATCATTAAAAAACCAAATATAAATATATATATATATAAACAAAGAGAACTGGATAAAGTATAACACAATATTAAGGGGGGAGGGGGAGGGTCAACTAATATTGATAAGTTATGAGAAAATAAAAGATCACTTTTCTAGTTGGCTAGATTACTTCCAGGTGAACGAAGTGTTCAGACAGGATAAGCAGATAGGCTTTGAAAAGGAGCCTTCAAGATTTGAAAGAGAACTACTGAATAGTAAAACCAAAATAATCGCAAAAAATGTATAGACTTCTTTTAGACTACAAAGTAATGGATGAGGAGGTTAAGGCTTCAATGATAAAGTGGGCCCAAGATGTGGGCCGTCCAATTATGCTAAACGATGGGGGAAACTGATGGAATGTAAATTAGAAATTTACAGCCAGCTATAATATAAGAGAGAACATGATGAAAATGGCTCATAGGTGGTACCTCACTCCTTCCAGATGATCAAGAATGTATAAAAATTTGGCGAATGCTTGTTGGAGATGTGGAGGAAATAACGGTGACATGAGCCACATGTGGTGGACGTGTGAAAAGATTAAGATTTTTTTTTTTTGGGGGGGGGGAATATACGATGAATTAAAAAAGATGATGGGGATAACTTTTACGAAAAAAACAGAGGCATTTCTATGAAGTATTTTAGATAAAGAGATCCCAAAAAATCTAAGAGAGGTATTCTTGTATGCAACCGCAGCAGCTCGTATACTTGTGGCCAAGGGATGGAAAGATCACGAGGCTCCAAAAATAACAGATTGGCAAATCAAATTACAGGAATTGGTGGAAACGGCTCAATTGACTAGCAAACTCAGAGGAATCTCAAAGCAAAAATATGCAGAAAAATGGCATGGTTATACAAGATACGTTCAAAAATACAATAATAGTTTTGACTCCGTGCTAGCATTTGAGTGATAAAGGAACTAAAAGGAGGTGGACAACAATTAAGGATTTATTATGTTTTCAGAATGTATTGGAAAATTTATATAGAAAAGATTATTGTTTTGTGTACATTTCATTGTAAGAATGGAAACAGAGCCAGAGCCACAGTCACAGCCTAAGTCTGAAACAGTCCTTGATAGAGTTGCCAGAGCCAGTCCTTGATAGAGTGCCAGAGCCCTGAATCAGTGCCAGAACCAAGCCCTCATTCAGAACCAGAGCCTGAGAAAGAGCCAGAACCAGAGCAACAGCCACAGCCTGAGGCTGAAACAGCCCTTGATAGAGAGCCAGAATCAGAAAATCAGAATCCGAGTCAGAACCAGATCTTCGGTAAAGAAATGGTCTGGTCTTAGCGCAACTGCTCCTCCCACCCGCGATAACAGAGATTGGGTGTTCCAATACATCCACCCGTAGGGAACCTGCCCCAGCTATTCTGTTGGCTGAGGGCCCCTCCCAGGCAGCCCTGACCCTTTCCACTTAAAAAGCAAAATACAAACTATACAATAACCTAAAAAAATGGTAAAAGAAAAACAAAGCAATAAACAATTATGCTAAACTTAAAAAAATCCCCGCCCCAACTAAACATTTGTCCCACCCCAGAAAGAAAATAACAACAACAACAACAACAACAAACCACCGTTTGAGGTGCAACAGAGACACAGCCAGAGACAGAGCGAGACCCTGAATCAGTGCCATAACCAAGCCCTCATTCAGAACCAGAGCCTGAAAAAGAGCCACAGGCCGAACAAGAGCAGCAGCCACAGCCACAGCCACGAGCCACAGCCTGAGTCTGCAACAGTACTTGATACAGTGCCGGAGCCTGAAACAGAGACACAACCTCAAACAGAGCCTGAGCCTGAAACAGAGGCAGAGCCACAGCAACAGCCTGAGTCTGAAACAGTCCTTGATCGAGTGCCAGAGCCAGAGTGAGACCCTGAATCAGAGCCAGAGCCAGAGCCTCATTCAGAGCCAGAGCTGAAAGAAAGCCAGAGCCAGAGCCAGAGCCAGAGCCAGAGCCAGAGCCAGAGCCAGAGCCAGAGCCAGAGCCAGAGCCAGAAATAGGGCTTGATACAGGGCCGGAGCGCAAAACATAGCTGCAGCCACAGCCTAGAGCCACAGCCTGAGTCTGCAACAGTACTTGATACAGTGCCGGAGCTGGAGCCAGAGCCAGAGACACAGTCAGAGCCAGAACAAAACCCTAATTCAGAACCAGAGCCTGAAAGAGAGCCAGACCCTGAAACATAGCTGGGTCAGAGGCAGAGGAAGAGCCATCATGAGACCCTGAATCAGAGTCAGAACCAGATCTTCATTCAGAACCAGACCCTGAAAGACAGCCAGAGCCACAGACAGAGCCACAGACGGAGCCTAGAGCCTCAGCGTCAGCCTCAGCCTGAAACAGTGCTTGATACAGTGTCAGAGCCTGAAACAGAACCAGAGCCACAGCTACAGCCATAGTGCCACAGCCTGAGTCTGCAACAGTGTTTGATACAGCGCTGGAGCCTGAAACAGAGACACAGCCTGAAACAGAACCTGCGCCTGGTTATAAGCATGGCAATTAAAGAAGACAGAGGCAGAAAGGCTTATAAATAGAGTTAAGTGCAAAGGCAAAATAATAAACAACCCTAAAGAAATAGAGAAACGATTTCTCGAATTCTTTAGAGAAATCTATAAGGAAGGAAATGAAACAACAGAAGAAGTTAAAGAACATTTAGAACAGAACTGTCTTCCGAAACTTACTAAAGAACAAAAAGAACTGTTGAATGCCCCTATTACATCGTACGAAATGCAAAGAGCAATTAAGGAAGCAAAGATAGGAAAGCCACCAGGGCCAGATGGCCTACCGGCAATATATTATAAAAAAAATGGAGGACTTACTGTCTGACCCATTAAGAAGTATCATGAACAACATCTTCAAAGACGGAAGCATGCCGGATTCTTGTTAAGACAGCCTTATTGTATTAATTCCAAAACAGGGAACGGACAATCTACTTATTAACAACTATAGGCCTATCGCACTTCTAAATAACGATTATAAATTATATGCAAATATTTTGGCCAAAAGATCAAAAAAAGGCTTCCAGATGATGATACACAAGCTGGCTTTTTGCCCGGGAGGCACATTTATAGCAACAGGAGAAACATTATAAACTTGTTAGCGTATTTAGACTTAAGAATAGAAAAGAAGGCAGTCTTAATGGCTATAGATGCAGAAAAAGCTTTCGACAGGGTACCCTGGAAATTTATGAGAGGTCTATTACACCATATGGATTTTGGTATACAGTATATAAAAGGCATTGAAGCAATATAATCAAAACAAAAAGCTAAAATCATAATCAATGGAAATTTATCACAGGAGTGTGAAATCAGTAAAGGGGTCAGACAAGGTCGCCCACTATCCCCCTTAATTTTCATATTAACATTGGAAGTTTTATGTAACCAAATTGGGGAAGAAAAAGAAATAAAAGGGATTATGCTGGGAAACAGAAGTTACAAAATGAGGGCATTTGCTGACGATTTAATTATAACTACGGAGCAACCAAAACAGAGTTTAAGAAAGGCGTTGGAAACAATATATGGCTATGGTAAATTTGCGGGGCTCAAAATGAATTTAAACAAGACAAAACTATTAGTTAAAAATATGTCGCCAGATGAAAAAGCAGAATTAGAACAAATAATACACATTAAAATCTACCCCAAAATCAAGTATTTAGGATTATGGATAACACCAAAGAACATTAACTTATATGAAGATAATTATACCAATTGTTGAAAAGATATCAAAAGACAGTTGGAGACATATTGGAATATTGGATGTGTGTTTCAGTGTTATTGTTTCTTTTTGCTGTATTGTTGTATTGCTTTTCTATGTCTTTCTTTTTATGTATTGTAATGTATGCCCTGTTAAATTTTTTGTTGTTTTTTCTTTTTTCTGTAATTTTTAAAACCTTAATAAATATCATTAAAAAACCAAATATAAATATATATATAAAAAACAAAGAGAACTGGATAAGGTATAACACAATATTAAGGGGGGAGGGGGAGGGTCAACTAATATTGATAAGTTATGAGAAAATAAAAGATCACTTTTCTAGTTGGCTAGATTACTTCCAGGTGAATGAAGTGTTCAGACAGGATAAGCAGATAGGCTTTGAAAAGGAGCCTTCAAGATTTGAAAGAGAACTACTGAATAGTAAAACCAAAATAATCGCAAAAATGTATAGACTTCTTTTAGACTACGAAGTAATGGATGAGGAGGTTAAAGCTTCAATGATAAAGTGGGCCCAAGATGTGGGCCGTCCAATTATGCTAAACGATGGGGGAAACTGATGGAATGTAAATTAGAAATTTACAGCCAGCTATAATATAAGAGAGAACATGATGAAAATGGCTCATAGGTGGTACCTCACTCCTTCCAGATGATCAAGAATGTATAAAAATTTGGCGAATGCTTGTTGGAGATATGGAGGAAATAACGGTGACATGAGCCACATGTGGTGGACGTGTGAAAAGATTAAGATTTTTTTTTGGGGGGGGGGGAATATACGATGAATTAAAAAAGATGATGGGGATAACTTTTACGAAAAAAACAGAGTGTGCTGGTCCCGGGGGTAAGGTACCGTGAGTGTAGCAGAGTCCACACGAAGAGGGGCGAGGTCCGATGCAGGGAGCCGGGCGGAGAACAGGAGCGCTGGAACAGAAGGCTGAGTAGGTAGCAGGAACACCGGATGGACGGGAACAGGAGGCCGAGCAGGGAACAGGAGTACTGGATAGTCAGGAACAGGAAGCCGAGCAGGGAACAGGAGTACTGGATAGTCAGGAACAGGAGGCCGAGCAGAGATCAAGAACACAGGAAGGTCCGAAGCCAACAACGACGTTGCTCCCGCAACCTGGGGCCGGCCTGACTGGGCTTTTATCCTCTACTAAGGTCAGGGGCGGTCCCGACCCCCAGGAGCCCCGCCTCCTCTGGCCTTAAGGCGAGCACTCCTCCTGGGGGCAACCAGTTCCCTTCGCCTCTCTGCCCTAAGCCTCTGCAGATCAGGAGAGGCCGAAGGGTTACTGGGCCCTGGAGGAGGCTCACCTGTGGCCACTGAGTCATCCAGCACCTCTGGGGCCAGAATGGTTTCACCTGGTGCCTGCTCTTGAGTTTCCTCAGCATCTAGGCCTTGCCCCAGTTCAGCCGGCCCTGGAGGCGGGGACTCCTGTGCCGGCTGGGATTCCTCCGGATCGCTCTCAGACTCGGAATCCCAGGCCATCACACCATCCCCCCTCCCAGGCCCCCCCTCCCTTGAGGGTCTGGACCCGGCTTGCTGGGGTACGCCGCATGAAACTCTCGGATGCAGGCAGGCGCGTGGACGTTGGCCGCTGGTTCCCAGGAACGGTCCTCTGGCCCATACCCCTTCCAGTCAATGAGATACTGCAGCCTTCCCCTGCGGTATCGGGAGTCCAGAATGCGTTCCACCTCGTACTCAGGCTCTCCCTGCACCAAAACTGGCTGCGGTCGGGGACGGTTCGGGTGGAACTCGTCGGGTGGGGCCACCGGACTCAGAAGGGACCTGTGGAATACCGGGTGAACCTTCAGGTGTGCTGGCAACCGGAGACGGAATGCCACAGGCGAGACCTGGTTCACGATAGGGAACGGGCCGGTGAACCGGGCGTCCAGCTTCCGCGAAGGTCGAGAAGGGTGGAGGTGGCGAGTGGAAAGCCACACCAGGTCACCGACGTGAAGTTCCGGCCCCACCTGGCGGTGGCGGTCGGCCTGGACCTTGTACGCCTCCTTGGCCTGGCGCAGCTGCTCCATCAACAGCTGTTGCTGGGACTGGAGCTCCTGAAGCCACTCTGTCACCGCAGGGACCGCAGATGCCGGCAGCACATCCGGAAACAACCGTGGATGAAAACCATAACTGGCTTGGAACGGGGTCTGCTGGGTGGACGCATTCACCGCGTTGTTATAAGCGAACTCCGCCAATGCTAGGTGGTCGACCCAGTCGTCCTGCTGGTAGCTGCAGTAACACCGGAGGTACTGTTCCAGCACCGCGTTCGCCCGTTCCGTCTGGCCATCAGTCTGTGGGTGGTAAGCAGATGAGAGACAGACCTCTGTCCCGAGGGCTTGGTGCAAAGCACGCCAAAACCGGGACGTGAACTGAACGCCACGGTCGGACACTACACGCTCAGGTAGGCCATGCAGGCGGAAGACATGCTGAAGGTACAGCTGCGCGGTTTCCTTAGCTGAGGGTACGGATGGGCAGGGGGCACAGTGCACCATCTTCGTGAAGTGGTCGGAGAAAACTAGAAGGCAGGTGCAGCCACGAGACGGGGGTAACTCCACTACAAAGTCCAAAGAGACTGTGTGCCAAGGACGTGGTGGAACCGGCAACGGCTGAAGAAGGCCGGGGGGTCGCCCGGTAGGCCCCTTGGCCCGCCTGCAGACGTCACAACCAGCGACGTAGCGAGCCACGTCGGCCTTCAAACGGGGCCACCAAAACTCACGGCTTACCAGATGGGTGGTCCGATACCGCCCAAAGTGCCCCGCCGCTGGCGCATCATGGGTCATCCGGAGAATCTCAGCCCGCAGCGGCCCTGATGGGATGTACAGGCGCCCGTGGTGCAGCAGAAGACCCTGATGCGAGACCAGCCCTGGATACTGAGGGCATGATCCTTCGGCCAGTTCCCGGAGTCGTTCCTGGGCCCAAGCGTCGACCCGCTGCTGTTCCCGCACCCGAGCCTGCAGTGGCTCAACCTCCTGGGTGGCCAGGAATGCAGCTGGTGGTAGGATCGTGGTGGGTGCTGCTTGCTGAACCGTGTCTACGTTGTCCTCGGGTTTCCGGGACAGGGCATCCGCCTTCTGGTTTTGGGAGCTAGGGATGTAGCGGATCCGGAACTGGAACCGGGAAAAGAACAGCGCCCACCGGATCTGCCTTTGGTTCAGCTTGCGGGTGGTCTGGAGGTATTCCAGGTTCCGGTGGTCGGTTCTCACCTCCACCGGGTGTCGTGCTCCTTCAAGATGATGGCGCCAAACCTCAAAGGCCACCTTGATGGCCAGTAGTTCCCGCTCCCACACGGTATAGTTACGCTCCGCTGGGAGGAGCTGGCGGGAATAGAAGGCGCAGGGTAAAAGTGGCACTTCCGGTCCGTGCTGCTGAGACAAGACGGCACCGAGAGCCGTACTGGAGGCGTCAGTCTCTACCACAAAGGGTCGAGAAGGATCCGGATGTTGCAAGATTGGCGCTCTCTGGAAACAGGCCTTCAACCCTTGAAACGCCTCCTCCGCCTCCTTGTCCCAGGAAAACGGCGTCTTGGGGCGCAGTAGTCGGGTCAACGGGGTGGTGCGGTGAGCATAGTCCGCAATGAAGGTCCGGTAATAGTTGGCGAACCCCAGGAAACGCTGTAGGTCCTTGCGGTTCCGAGGTGCCGCCCATTCTCGAACCGCTGCCACCTTCCCAGGATCCATCTGCACCCCACCTGGTGAGAGTCGGTGACCCAGGAAGTCCACTGACCGCTGATGAAACTCGCACTTGCTGAGCTTTGCATACAGACGATGTTCACGCAAGCGCTGCAGCACGGTCCGGACATGGCCTTCGTGGCACGCCGGGTCACGGGAGTAAACCAGAATGTCATCCAAGTACACCACCACGTACTTGTCTAGCAAGTCCTGGAACACGTGGTTGATGTACCGTTGGAACACAGCAGGCGCGTTGCACAAACCAAAGGGCATAACCAGGTATTCGAACTGTCCGTACCGGGTCCCAAATGCGGTCTTCCACTCATCCCCGGCGCGGATCCGAATCAAATTGTAGGCACCCCGGAGGTCTAGCTTGGTGAACACCTGCGCCCCTTGCACCCGCTCCAGTAACTCCGAAATAAGGGGCAAGGGGTACCGGTCCGGGATGGTAATTTTGTTCAGGGCCCGGTAATCATGGCAAAGGCGGAGCTCCCCACATTTCTTTTTAACAAAGAGCACTGGCGCAGCAGTGGGCGAGGTAGAAGGCCTAATGAACCCACGCTCCAGGTTCTTGCGCAAGAAGTCCTGTAAAGCCTCGCGCTCTGGCTCTGTTAACGAGTATAAGCGACTCACCGGTAGAGGCGCTCCGGGCTGGAGGTCTATGCCACAGTCAAAGGACCGATGCGGCGGCAGCTGGTCTGCCCCCCGTTCCTCAAACACGTCGTGATATTCCCGGTATTCAGCGGGGAGCGTTGCAGCCACCTCCTCAGTGGGCGCAGCTGCTAGCATCTCAGTCTCAGCAGGAGGACTGGGGTCTGGGAAGTGTACAGTCCGTTTGACCCAGTCAATCCGCACATTGTGAGCCTCCAGCCAGTCCATCCCAAGCACCAGGGGGAACCGGGGCATGGAGGCAATATCCAGAGTTCGCATCTCACGGTGCTGCTGGAGGCACAGGACCAGGGGCTGGGTCTCCTGAGTGACGGCACCCGAACGCAGGGGCCGTCCGTCGATTGCCTCCACCTGCACCGGTTCTGGCTTGTTCCGAAGTGGCACCCGATGCTGGGCAGCAAAAGCAGCGTCCATATAAGAGCGGGTTGCGCCCGAATCCACCAGCGCATGGGTAAGAATCCATGGCCCTCCTGGAGGGTATAGATGTACCGGAACCATAAGGTGTTGTAATTCAATTGGTGTGGCCCCTTTCTGTGCTGTTTGGGACCCCAGGTAGCCAGGGCCATCAGCTACTGGGGTTTGATGGTTTCCCTGCGGCTGGCGTTTCTCAGGACAGGACCTTGCATAGTGTCCGCTTCCGCCACAATAGAGACATAGATTCCCCTCCCGACGCCGCGACTTCTCTGCGGGGGAGAGGCGTGGCCGCACTGCCCCAAGCTGCTTAGGTTCCTCCAATGACTTAGCTGGGCCCGTGGGACTGCTGGTAGACACTGGAGCCAAGAACTGGAGGTGCCGGCGGTCCCGAGCCTGACGCCGGTCCTCTAGCCAATCGTCAATCTGTAGGCTCCATTGAATAAGGGTGTCTAGCGTGGTGGGGCGTTCCATTGTGGCCAGCTGGTCCAGTATCTCATCTGAAAGCCCCTCGAGATACTGGTCCCGGAGAGCCGAGTCGTTCCAGGTCAAGTCCTGTGCCAGCAGCCGGAATTCTGTGGTGTATGCGGCCACCGTGGTCTTGCCCTGCCTCAACCGCCGAATCGCCCGGTTGGCTTGACTCCCCTTCTGGGGGTTGCCGAACGCGGCCTCCAACAGATTGCAAAACCCCCCGTAGTCTGTCAGCAAGGGGGAGTCTTGCCTGAGCAGCGGCAACGCCCACTTGGCCGCCTGGTCCTTTAACAAACTAATCAAGAAATGCACCTTGGTGCGGTCGTCAGGGAAATTCCGGGCGCGCCCCTGAATATACAGCTTGGCCTGGGCAAGGAACATGGGAAAGCTGGCCGGGGCCCCATCAAATTTTTCAGGCAAGGCCACTGGGTACTTGCCAGAAGCCGGGGCGTCAGCCCCAGGAGCCGGCAGGGCGTCCAAACGCTGCTGCAGTGCCGTAATCGCGTTACTGAGCTGCTGCACGGTGTGCCTCAAAGCCTGGTTCTCCTGGGCTATTGCCAACAGTGTAGCCGCTTGGTCGGCCATGGCCTCTGGCTCTTCCCGAACGCACCCCTACGAAGGGGGAGTGCGGGTGCGGCGGGAGCAAACTGTGCTGGTCCCGGGGGTAAGGTACCGTGAGTGTAGCAGAGTCCACACGAAGAGGGGCGAGGTCCGATGCAGGGAGCCGGGCGGAGAACAGGAGCGCTGGAACAGAAGGCTGAGTAGGTAGCAGGAACACCGGATGGACGGGAACAGGAGGCCGAGCAGGGAACAGGAGTACTGGATAGTCAGGAACAGGAAGCCGAGCAGGGAACAGGAGTACTGGATAGTCAGGAACAGGAGGCCGAGCAGAGATCAAGAACACAGGAAGGTCCGAAGCCAACAACGACGTTGCTCCCGCAACCTGGGGCCGGCCTGACTGGGCTTTTATCCTCTACTAAGGTCAGGGGCGGTCCCGACCCCCAGGAGCCCCGCCTCCTCTGGCCTTAAGGCGAGCACTCCTCCTGGGGGCAACCAGTTCCCTTCGCCTCTCTGCCCTAAGCCTCTGCAGATCAGGAGAGGCCGAAGGGTTACTGGGCCCTGGAGGAGGCTCACCTGTGGCCACTGAGTCATCCAGCACCTCTGGGGCCAGAATGGTTTCACCTGGTGCCTGCTCTTGAGTTTCCTCAGCATCTAGGCTTGCCCCAGTTCAGCCGGCCCTGGAGGCGGGGACTCCTGTGCCGGCTGGGATTCCTCCGGATCGCTCTCAGACTCGGAATCCCAGGCCATCACACAGAGAAGAAATAAAAGGGATTATGCTGGGAAACAGAAGTTACAAAATGAGGGCATTTGCTGACGATTTAATTATAACTACGGAGCAACCAAAACAGAGTTTAAGAAAGGCGTTGGAAACAATATATGGCTATGGTAAATTTGCGGGGTTCAAAATGAATTTAAACAAGACAAAACTATTAGTTAAAAATATGTCGCCAGATGAAAAAGCAGAATTAGAACAAATAATACACATTAAAATCTACCCCAAAATCAAGTATTTAGGATTATGGATAACACCAAAGAACATTAACTTATATGAAGATAATTATACCAGTTGTTGAAAAGATATCAAAAGACAGTTGGAGACATGGACAAGGTTAAATTTATCATTCCTGGGCCGTATTTCGGTAATTAAAATGATAGTTTTACCGAAGCTACTCTTTCTATTCCAAACGATTCCAATTACAGGAAAGACCAGCAGTATCAACAAGTGGCAAAAAGAAATTTCTAAATTTTTGTGGAAGAGTAAAAGACCAAGAGTAAAGCATAAGATATTAATAGATACTGTAGAAAGAGGTGGCTACAGGTTACCGGATTTGAAGCTATATTACGAAGCCTCATGTCTTCTCTGGTTGAAAGATTGGTATTTATTAAAAAATTGGGATATTTTAGATCTAGAAGGTCATGACACCCATTTTGGGTGGCATGGCTATCTTAATTATGGGAAAATAAAGAGGCATAGGAGTTTTTCAAATCATATAATAAGAAATGCTATATATAAGGTATCGGGAAAATGTAAAAGATATTTGGAACAGAAAACCCCAAGATGGAACTATGGCGGCCAAGAGGGTTGCTAACTGTCCGTGCCGATCCAAACGTCCTTCCTCCTCTTTGGCCGGTAGCAGAGCTCTCACAGCGGTTAGAAGCAATTGCAGTGTGTGGGTAATAATTCAGAACAAACACAAGGCGTTCCTTATCTTCTTAGCCTTTAATCATGTAGCATAACAGCATAATTCAGACCCGGCGAAACCTCGCACATTCTTCCTCTCGCATAGCGTACGAGACACAGACAGACTGGAACACTCAGAGCAAACCACTCCCGTAAGTGTGTGTGACCACGCCTCAGGAATGTGAGACGTCACTCAGAACTCTTTAACCCTGTGAGTTCTGAAACCCTTAATACCCCCTCTCGTCTTGCATCCTGAGGGAAACTGAGGACCCCTATGTACAGACCTCTTTGAGTTCAACTCACCTCCCATTGCCTTTTGCCTCCCACTGGCATCTATCCCAGGCAATTGTTGAATCCCTTCCACACTCCCAGAATCACACTGTGCGAAACCAACCCACGCACTGGTGACCTGAAACCTCTCAGGTGGAATCCTCTTTGTGGTGCGAGTTGACCGCCTGAGCACAACCTCGGGTGCTCCTCCTGACCCACTGGGATCAGCAAGTGTGTCTCCTAGCACAGAAGACTCCCCCTCTGATTTGCTGCGTCTTCGGGCCTTCTGCACTTGGCTAACAGGAGATGAAGGCTCACTCTTGGGTTCTCTCTTAACAGCCTGTGGAGAAACCCACCCCTGTGCTTGACCTTCATCAGCAACCTGGTCTTCGGCAACAGGCTCCGCCTCTGTTTCTCCTTCCTCCCTTTCCTCCCCCTCAGAATCGGACAGACATTCTGAGAGAACATCAGGACCATCCCTAGGCCGTGACCAACCACCCTGCTCACAGAACTCAGCATGCTTGCTGACCAGCAGCTTGGTCTGATCACCCTCTGGGTATGCAAACTTCCACCCATTTGTTGCAGGATCATACCCACAGAAGATCATTTCCTGGTACCTTGGACCACCCTCCTTCCGTTGAGCTGTTGGTATTGGCACTGAAGCCCTGGAACCAAACGCACGGAAGAAATGCACCTGTGGCTTTTGCTTGTGCAACAGAAAAAACGGTGTGTCACCTACAGCGTGATTGTAGGACCTGTTAAAAACAAAGCTGGCAAATTTCCAAGCTTCACTCCAAAAGCTCTGAGGCAGCCCAGAGTCACACAGTAAAACCCTGACAGCTTCAGCCAGTGTTTCACTCCTGTGCTCTGCCACGCCTCTCTCTTGAGGAGACTTTGCATCTGTCACCTGGTGACGAATTCCCTTTTGCTTGAAAAACTCCGTCAGAGGAGACCCAGTGAACTGTGACCCACGGTCGCTCCTGAACCCTTGCACTTTGGTGGAGAACCTTAGTTCCACCTCCGCAACCCAATCCTGGATAAGTTGCGCCGCCTCCCCCTGCGTTTTGAGAGAGAAAGACCATCCGTTCTGAGAAAAATCATCTGTCATCGTCAGCACAAACCTGGCCCCACCCAGACTCTCACACTTCATGGGTCCTGCAAGGTCTGTGTGAACAAGTTCAAAAGGTTTTGTGGTTACCCTCTTTACCCCGGGATAACTGCACCTTTGTACCTTTCTGCATGCCCTGCACTCTAGGGATTCCTCACATGGTGTGATTTTGCAACCCTTGGTGCAGCCGGGCAACCTCTGAACATCTTCCAAACAAGCATGAGACATTCTCTTGTGCCATACATGAACACATGAATCATGGCTGGGAACACTAGCACACTGCGCCTGTGCTTTTCCAGCATTCCCCCCACCCTCCAGAGGTGTTTCCAGAACAAAGAGATTGTTCTTGCATTTCATGTTGACAAGCTGTTTCCCCCCTCTGAAAATGGAACAGGCATCATTTTCAAAGCAAACTTTGTACCCTTGCTTTACAAGAGCAGGTACAGATAACAGGCAACAATGTATCCCCGGCACAATGAAGCACTCCAGCTCCGCCTGCAAAAAGGAAAGATAAACATTTGCAACGTTAGAAACTGGCTTTTGTGTCCCATTAGCAAACGTAACAGTTGTCCCAGCTGAAACAGCCCTGCAATTCCGCAGCCCCCCAGCAGGTGGCGTTCCAATCAGGTGATGACTGGCACCGGAATCCACCACCCACTGCAACACTCTGTCCTTGCTGGAGTTGTTCTGTAGCGTTGCCATGGCAACAAACGTCCCGCTGCCCCTGTCCTTGGCAGCCTCTGTAACCGCAACTCCTTCCGTTGCCCTGAAGACTGGACTTATCTCAGCGTTCCCAGACAGCTCTGCAGCACTTCTCTCCCTCTGCAGCAGATGGCTGGCCTTGAAGCCTCTAGCTCTGTCCAGCTTCCCAGGCTTCGACCTACGACGCAAACAACTCTTGGCAGCCTTTGGAAAAATAGGCTTTTCTGAGCTTTTACTGCTCACCGCCCCCCCCCACTTCCCACAGGGCTCCCAGGACGCTTTCCTGCACCCCCTCTGATGGGCAAAGGGCTCCCAGCAGCTTGCCTCTCTCCAAGCTCCTCACGCAGACATGTTTCAGCACCCACACAGCTTTTAGACCCTTCGCCCCCCTTAGGGGCTCCACAGCTTTTCCCAGCTGTGCACCGGCTTCCACGAAGGTGGTCAGCGCCATCTTGCCTTTCCTGTTCTGATGCAGCCATCTCCCGGCCCTTGCTTCCGCCTCCAGCTTCACAAGCTTCCTGGAGTGCTAGCCAAGCGGCCTCTGGCTTCCTGGCACCCAGAACAATAGGCTTCAGATCAGCAGCCACGTTCTCAGCCAAAAATGCAAGCACACGCTTCTCAGCTTCACGTTGGCCTGCAACCGCCCCAGCTGCCTTAGACATCGGCTGGACCATTTCCCAGAGCCTGGCTCCGACTAAGGACAACTCTGCTAAATAGCTCCACTCCAGCCACGTTTGGCTGGTCAACTTCGCACATGGTAGCTCAAGCTCAAAGCCATGTTCCTGGGACTGAGCCATCTCCTCCCCGGGGTAAGCGTACTCACGACTGGCAGCAGCCTCCTCCGGCCTCCGGCAGATCGGCTCCTCCTCCCAGCGAGCTCCTTTCAGCATCAGAAACAGCTCTAGCTGGCCCCAGCAACTTCACAGCTGGCTTGCTGGCTTCCCCCACACGTGGGACGTTCCTACAACAGCTTCAAAGCGTTGGCAAACTGCCCATAACCTATGGCGGCCAAGAGGGCCAAACATGGAGTCCGGCACTCTTCCGTTGCGCAGGTTGCTAACTGTCCGTGCCGATCCAAACGTCCTTCCTCCTCTTTGGCCGGTAGCAGAGCGATCACAGCGGTTAGAAGCAATTGCAGTGTGTGGGTAATAATTCAGAACAAACACAAGGCGTTCCTTATCTTCTCAGCCTTTAATCATGTAGCATAACAGCATAAATCAGACCCGGCGAAACCTCGCACATTCTTCCTCTCGCATAGCGTACGAGACACAGACAGACTGGAACACTCAGAGCAAACCACTCCCGTAAGTGTGTGTGACCACGCCTCAGGAATGTGAGACGTCACTCAGAACTCTTTAACCCTGTGAGTTCTGAAACCCTTAACAGGAACTCTCCACTAGAAGAAATCGCTGTTAAAAAAAGCAACAACATCAAAGAGAACTGGATAACGTATAACACAATATTAAGGGGGGAGGAGGAGGGTCAACTAATATTGATAAGTTATGAGAAAATAAAAGATCACTTTTCTAGTTGGCTAGATTACTTCCAGGTGAATGAAGTGTTCAGACAGGATAAGCAGATAGTTTTTGAAAAGGAGCCTTCAAGATTTGAAAGAGAACTACTGAATAGTAACACCAAAATAATCGCAAAAATGTATAGATTTCTTTTAGACTACAAAGTAATGGATGAGGAGGTTAAGGCTTCAATGATAAAGTGGGCCCAAGATGTGGGCCGTCCAATTATGCTAAAAGATGGGGGAAATTGATGGAATGTAAATTTGAAATTTACAGCCAGCTATAATATAAGAGAGAACATGATGAAAATGGCTCATAGGTGGTACCTCACTCCTTCCAGATGATCAAGAATGTATAAAAATTTGGCGAATGCTTGTTGGAGATGTGGAGGAAATAACGGTGACATGAGCCACATGTGGTGGACGTGTGAAAAGATTAAGATTTTTTTTGGGGGGTGGGGATATACGATGAATTAAAAAAGATGATGGGGGTAACTTTTATGAAAAAACCGGAGGCATTTCTATGAAGTATTTTAGATAAAGAGATCCCAAAAAATCTAAGAGAGGTATTCTTGTATACAAACGCAGCAGCTCGAATACTTGTGGCCAAGGGATGGAAAGATCACGAGGCTCCAAAAATAGCAGATTGGTAAATCAAATTACAGGAATTGGTGGAGACGGCTCAATTGACTAGCAAACTCAGAGGAATCTCAAAGCAAAAATTTGCAGAAAAATGGGATGGTTATACATGATATGTTCAAAAATACAATAATAGTTTTGACTCCGTGCTAGCATTCGAGTGATAAAGGAACTAAAAGGAGGTGGACAACAATTAAGGATTTATTATGTTTTCAGAATGTATTGGAAAAATTATATAGAAAAGATTATTGTTTTGTGTACATTCCATTGTAAGAATGGAAAAAGAGCCAGAGCCACAGCCACAGCCTAAGTCTGAAACAGACCTTGATAGAGTACCAGAGCCAAAGCCAGAGCGAGAGCCTGAATCAGTGCCAGAACCAAGCCCTCATTCAGAACCAGAGCCTGATTAAGAGCCAGAGCCAGAACCAGAGCAACAGCCACAGCCTGAGTCTGAAACAGCCCTTGATAGAGAGCCAGAATCAGAGAATCAGAATCAGAGTCAGAACCAGATCTTCGGTAAAGACGTGGTCTGGTCTTAGCGCAACTGCTCCTCCCACCCGCGATAACAGAGATTGGGTGTTCCAATACATCCCCCCGTAGGGAACCTGCCCCAGCCATTCTGTTGGCTGAGGCCCCCTCCCAGGCAGCCCTGACCCTTTCCCCTTAAAAAGCAAAATACAAACTATACAATAAACAAAAAAAATAGTAAAAGAAAAACAAAGCAAGAAACAATTATGCTAAACTTAAAATAATCCCCGCCCCAACTAAACATTTGTCCCACCCCAGAAAGAAAATAACAACAACAACAAACCACCGTTTGAGGTGCAACAGAGAAACAGCCAGAGCCAGAGCGAGACCCTGAATCAGTGCCATAACCAAGCCCTTATTCAGAACCAGAGCCTGAAAAAGAGCCACAGGCCAAACAAGAGCAGAAGCCACAGCCACAGCCACAAGCCACAGCCTGAGTCTGCAACAGTACTTGATACAGTGCCGGAGCCTGAAACAGAGACACAGCCTCAAACAGAGCCTGAGCCTGAAACAGAGGCAGAGCCACAGCCACAGCCTGAGTCTGAAACAGTCCTTGATCGAGTGCCAGAGCCAGACTGAGACCCTGAATCAGAGCCAGAGCCAGAGCCTCATTCAGAGCCAGAGCTGAAAGAAAGCCAGAGCCAGAGCCAGAGCTGAATCAGTGCCATAATCAAGCCCTCATTCAGAACCAGAGCCTGAAAAAGAGCCACAGCCTGAACCAGAGCAACAGCCACAGCCACAGCCTGAGTCTGAAACAGTCCTTGATCGAGTGCCAGAGCCAGAGCGAGACCCTGAATCAGAGTCAGAGTGAAACCATGAATCAGAGCCAGAGCCAGAGCCTCATTCAGAGCCAGGGCTGAAAGAAAGCCAGAGCCAGAGCCAGAAATAGAGCTTGATACAGTGCCGGAGCGCAAAACATAGCTGCAGCCACAGCCTAGAGCCACAGCCTGAGTCTGCAACAGTACTTGATACAGTGCCGGAGCTGGAGCTGGAGCCAGAGCCAGAGCCAGAGACACAGCCAGAGCCAGAACAAAACCCTAATTCAGAACCAGAGCCTTAAAGAGAGCCAGACCCTGAAACATAGCTGGGTCAGAGGCAGAGGAAGAGCCATCATGAGACCCTGAATCAGAGTCAGAACCAGATCTTCATTCAGAACCAGACCCTGAAAGGGAGCCAGAGCCACAGACAGAGCCACAGACGGAGCCTAGAGCCACAGCCGAGATCCACAGCCACAGCCGAGATCCACAGCCTGAGTCTGAAGTAGTGCTTGATAGAGTGCTGGATCCTGAAACAGAGACACTGTCTGAAACTGAGCCCGATGCTTAAACGTAGCCAGGGGCAGAGGGAGAGGCAGAGCGTGATCCAGTGCTTGATACAGCATAGGAGCCTGAAGCAGAGACACAGCCAGATCCAGAGACACAGCCAGAGCCAGAACAAAACCCTAATTCAGAACCAGAGCCTGAAAGAGAGCCAGAGCCAGAAACAGTGCTTGATAGAGTGCCAGAGCCTGAAACAGAGGCAAAGGCAGATACAGGGCTTGAAACAGCGTCGGAGCCTGAAACAGAGAAACAGCGTGAAACAGAGACAAAAGCTGAGACACAGGTCGAGCCTGAAATAGAGCTAGAATAAGTGCTAGAGCCAAAGACTGAGACAAAGCCTAATAAAGAGCAGAAGCCTGAGCCTGAGCCTGAGCCTGAGCCTGAGCCTGAGCCTCAGCCTCAGCCTCAGCCTCAGCCTCAGCCTCAGCCTCAGCCTCAGCCTCAGCCTCAGCCTCAGCCTCAGCCTGAAACAGTGCTTGATACCGTGCCAGAGCCTGAAACAGAACCAGAGCCACAGCTACAGCCATAGTGCCACAGCCTGAGTCTGCAACAGTGTTTGATACAGTGCTGGAGCCTGAAACAGAGACACAACCTGAAACAGAACCTGAGCCTGGTTATTAGCACGGCAATTAAAGAAGAGAGAGGCAGAAAGGCTTATAAATAGAGTTAAGTGCAAAGGCAAAAAAATAAACAACCCTAAAGAAATAGAATCATAGAATCATAGAATCATAGAGTTGGAAGAGACCACAAGGGCCATCGAGTCCAACCCCCTGCCAAGCAGGAAACACCATCAGAGCACTCCTGACATATGGTTGTCAAGCCTCTGCTTAAAGACCTCCAAAGTAGGAGACTCCACCACACTCCTTGGCAGCAAATTCCACTGTCGAACAGCTCTTACTGTCAGGAAGTTCTTCCTAATGTTTAGGTGGAATCTTCTTTCTTGTAGTTTGGATCCATTGCTCCGTGTCCGCTTCTCTGGAGCAGTAGAAAACAACCTTTCTCCCTCCTCTATGTGACATCCTTTTATATATTTGAACATGGCTATCATATCATATCAAATAGAGAAACGATTTCTCGAATTCTTTAGAGAAATCTATAAGGAAGGAAATGAAACAACAGAAGTAGTTAAAGAACATTTAGAACAGAACTGTCTTCCGAAACTTACTAAAGAACAAAAAGAACTGTTGAATGCCCCTATTACATCGTACGAAATGCAAAGAGCAATTAAGGAAGCAAAGATAGGAAAGCCACCAGGGCCAGACGACCTACCGGCAATATATTATAAAAAAATGGAGCCTTGGGGCACAGAAGGTTAACCCTTCTGTAGATCGTAAAGCAATTAGCAGGAGTACACAGTACTCCTTTACTGTTTACTGTCGAGAGAGCAGTAAACAAGTCCCACACGTTTCTTCTGTCCTACTATCCCTTTATTTGCTCTAATATAGTGTGTTTACAATTCATAAAGACCATCAGATTCAAGCTGCATTTTCTCTGCGTCCTTCTCTCTCAGTGCAGCGGCTGAACTGCTTTCGGTTCCCACTCAGCTCACAGCATTCCAAGCTGCTTTCATCACGTCCTGGCTTACTTCCCTTGTAAGCGCCTCCTCATGCTTGAGGCACAGAAAGTTAACCCTTCACTACACCCAACAAGCCAGAAACAGAAAATCAGAATCAGAGTCAGAACCAGATCTCAAGTAAAGACGTGGTCTGGTCATAGCGCAACTGCTCCTCCCACCCGCGATAACAGAGACTGGGTGTTCCAATACATCCCCCCGTAGGGAACCTGCCCCAGCCATTCTGTTGGCTGAGGCCCCCTCCCAGGCAGCCCTGACCCTTTCCCCTTAAAAAGCAAAATACAAACTATACAGTAACCTAAAAAAATAGTAAAAGAAAAACAAAGCAAGAAACAGTTATGCTAAACTTAAAATAATCCCCGCCCCAACTAAACATTTTTCCCACCCCAGAAAGAAAATAACAACAACAACAATAACAACAACAACAACAAACCACCGTTTGAGGTGCAACAGAGACACAGCCAGAGACAGAGCGAGACCCTGAATCAGTGCCATAATCAAGCCCTCATTCAGAACCAGAGCCTGAAAAAGAGCCACAGCCTGAACCAGAGCAACAGCCACAGCCACAGCCTGAGTCTGAAACAGTCCTTGATAGAGTGCCAGAGCCAGAACCAGAGCGAGACCCTGAATCAGAGTCAGAGGGAGAACATGAATCAGAGCCAGAGCAGGAGCCAGAGCCAGAGCCAGAGCCAGAGCCAGAGCCAGAAATAGGGCTTGATACAGGGCCGGAGCGCAAAACATAGCTGCAGCCACAGCCTAGAGGCACAACCTGAGTCTGCAACAGTACTTGATACAGTGCCGGAGCTGGAGCTGGAGCCAGAGCCAGAGACACAGCCAAAGCCAAAACAAAACCCTAATTCAGAACCAGAGCCTGAAAGAGAGCCAGATCCTGAAACATAGCTGGGTCAGAGGCAGAGGAAGAGCCATCATGAGACCCTGAATCAGAGTCAGAACCAGATCTTCATTCAGAACCATATCTTGAAAGAGAGCCAGAGCCACAGACAGAGCCACAGACGGAGCCTAGAGCCACAGCCGAGATCCACAGCCACAGCCGAGATCCACAGCCTGAGTCTGAAATAGTGCTTGATAGAGTGCTGGATCCTGAAACAGAGACACTGTCTGAAACTGAGCCTGACGCTTAAACGTAGCCAGGGGCAGAGGGAGAGGCAGAGCGTGATACAGTGCTTGATACAGCATAGGAGCCTGAAGCAGAGACACAGCCAGATCCAGAGACACAGCCAGAGCCAGAACAAAACCCATATCAGAACCAGAGCCTGAAAGAGAGCCAGAGCCAGAAACAGTGCTTGATAGAGTGCCAGAGCCTGAAACAGAGGCAAAGGCAGATACAGGGCTTGAAACAGCGTCGGAGCCTGAAACAGAAACAGCGTGAAACAGAGACAAAGGCTGAGACACAGGCCGAGCCTGAAATAGAGCTAGAATAAGTGCTAGAGTCAAAGACTGAGACAAAGCCTAATAATTAGCAGAAGCCTGAGCCTGAGCCTGAAACAGTGCTTGATACAGTGCCAGAGCCTGAAACAGAACCAGGGCCACAGCTACAGCCATAGTGCCACAGCCTGAGTCTGCAACAGTGTTTGATACAGCACCAGAGCCTGAAACAGAGACACAGCCTGAAACAGAACCTGAGCCTGGTTATTAGCATGGCCATTAAAGAAGAGAGAGGCAGAAAGACCTATAAATAGAGTTAAGTGCAAAGGCAAAATAATAAACAACCCTAAAGAAATAGAGAAACGATTTCTCGAATTCTTTAGAGAAATCTATAAGGAAGGAAATGAAACAACAGAAGTAGTTAAAGAACATTTAGAACAGAACTGTCTTCCGAAACTTACTAAAGAACAAAAAGAACTGTTGAATGCCCCTATTACATCGTACGAAATGCAAAGAGCAATTAAGGAAGCAAAGATAGGAAAGCCACCAGGGCCAGACGACCTACCGGCAATATATTATAAAAAAATGGAGCCTTGGGGCACAGAAGGTTAACCCTTCTGTAGATCGTAAAGCAATTAGCAGGAGTACACAGTACTCCTTTACTGTTTACTGTCGAGAGAGCAGTAAACAAGTCCCACACGTTTCTTCTGTCCTACTATCCCTTTATTTGCTCTAATATAGTGTGTTTACAATTCATAAAGACCATCAGATTCAAGCTGCATTTTCTCTGCGTCCTTCTCTCTCAGTGCAGCGGCTGAACTGCTTTCGGTTCCCACTCAGCTCACAGCATTCCAAGCTGCTTTCATCACGTCCTGGCTTACTTCCCTTGTAAGCGCCTCCTCATGCTTGAGGCACAGAAAGTTAACCCTTCACTACACCCAACAAGCCAGAAACAGAAAATCAGAATCAGAGTCAGAACCAGATCTCAAGTAAAGACGTGGTCTGGTCATAGCGCAACTGCTCCTCCCACCCGCGATAACAGAGACTGGGTGTTCCAATACATCCCCCCGTAGGGAACCTGCCCCAGCCATTCTGTTGGCTGAGGCCCCCTCCCAGGCAGCCCTGACCCTTTCCCCTTAAAAAGCAAAATACAAACTATACAGTAACCTAAAAAAATAGTAAAAGAAAAACAAAGCAAGAAACAGTTATGCTAAACTTAAAATAATCCCCGCCCCAACTAAACATTTTTCCCACCCCAGAAAGAAAATAACAACAACAACAATAACAACAACAACAACAAACCACCGTTTGAGGTGCAACAGAGACACAGCCAGAGACAGAGCGAGACCCTGAATCAGTGCCATAATCAAGCCCTCATTCAGAACCAGAGCCTGAAAAAGAGCCACAGCCTGAACCAGAGCAACAGCCACAGCCACAGCCTGAGTCTGAAACAGTCCTTGATAGAGTGCCAGAGCCAGAACCAGAGCGAGACCCTGAATCAGAGTCAGAGGGAGAACATGAATCAGAGCCAGAGCAGGAGCCAGAGCCAGAGCCAGAGCCAGAGCCAGAGCCAGAGCCAGAAATAGGGCTTGATACAGGGCCGGAGCGCAAAACATAGCTGCAGCCACAGCCTAGAGGCACAACCTGAGTCTGCAACAGTACTTGATACAGTGCCGGAGCTGGAGCTGCTGCCAGAGCCAGAGACACAGCCAAAGCCAAAACAAAACCCTAATTCAGAACCAGAGCCTGAAAGAGAGCCAGATCCTGAAACATAGCTGGGTCAGAGGCAGAGGAAGAGCCATCATGAGACCCTGAATCAGAGTCAGAACCAGATCTTCATTCAGAACCATATCTTGAAAGAGAGCCAGAGCCACAGACAGAGCCACAGACGGAGCCTAGAGCCACAGCCGAGATCCACAGCCACAGCCGAGATCCACAGCCTGAGTCTGAAATAGTGCTTGATAGAGTGCTGGATCCTGAAACAGAGACACTGTCTGAAACTGAGCCTGACGCTTAAACGTAGCCAGGGGCAGAGGGAGAGGCAGAGCGTGATACAGTGCTTGATACAGCATAGGAGCCTGAAGCAGAGACACAGCCAGATCCAGAGACACAGCCAGAGCCAGAACAAAACCCATATCAGAACCAGAGCCTGAAAGAGAGCCAGAGCCAGAAACAGTGCTTGATAGAGTGCCAGAGCCTGAAACAGAGGCAAAGGCAGATACAGGGCTTGAAACAGCGTCGGAGCCTGAAACAGAAACAGCGTGAAACAGAGACAAAGGCTGAGACACAGGCCGAGCCTGAAATAGAGCTAGAATAAGTGCTAGAGTCAAAGACTGAGACAAAGCCTAATAATTAGCAGAAGCCTGAGCCTGAGCCTGAAACAGTGCTTGATACAGTGCCAGAGCCTGAAACAGAACCAGGGCCACAGCTACAGCCATAGTGCCACAGCCTGAGTCTGCAACAGTGTTTGATACAGCACCAGAGCCTGAAACAGAGACACAGCCTGAAACAGAACCTGAGCCTGGTTATTAGCATGGCCATTAAAGAAGAGAGAGGCAGAAAGACCTATAAATAGAGTTAAGTGCAAAGGCAAAATAATAAACAACCCTAAAGAAATAGAGAAACGATTTCTCGAATTCTTTAGAGAAATCTATAAGGAAGGAAATGAAACAACAGAAGAAGTTAAAGAACATTTAGAACAGAACTGTCTTCCGAAACTTACTAAAGAACAAAAAGAACTGTTGAATGCCCCTATTACATCGTACGAAATGCAAAGAGCAATTAAGGAAGCAAAGATAGGAAAGCCACCAGGGCCAGACGGCCTACCGGCAATATATTATTAAAAAAAAATGGAGGACTTACTGTCTGACCCATTAAGAAGTATCATGAATATAGTGGTTGGGAGGTACTCGTGCGTAAACGTTCCCACTTTGAAGCTTGGTTGCATATTTTAAACCGTTTTGACTGCACAGCCCATCTCAGCGTGGCTGCCTCAGTCGCTAGCAGACTCTGTCTGTGGGCGTTTCTTAAACCTTTGCCAGCATAATAGCTGTTTGACACCCAATTGTCTCCGCGTCTCATTGCGCGGAAGTCTTCTGCGCAGGGAGGGCGTGGGTAGTGGAGGACCAGTGCTCTCCTCACTGACTTCCAAGGAAGAATCCTGGAGCCCTTCCACCTCCTCTGCCATTTGCTCTCCTGGATCCTTGGTGTTACGCTGATTTCCTTCCCCCTCTATCAAGCTACGTCTCCTCCTTGTGCTGGTACCTTCCCCTGCAGAATCGGAGAGCCTCTCCTTCTCCCGTTGCTCTGATGTCAGTTCCCTGACATCCACCTCCCCTCCAGGACCCCCCACCCCCTGCTCGCCCGGTAGAATCGATTTCTCTCTCTTCTTCGGCCGACGAGACGGGGAAACCCCGGAAGGAACTGTCACCACCCTCAGTGGATTCGAAACCCTCTTCCCACCTGCTTTGGTTCCCACCCACGGGATGAACCTCCCAGTCCGATTCTGCCTCGGATTCTGAATACCCCTCGAAACCCTCTTCGTCATCTGTGGTTCCAAATTGTTCCTCCCAGAACCTCTCCAAGGGTTTGGGCTTCTCCGGGAACCGGCGGTGGAATACTTCCACCATATACCTGTCATCGATGGCTTCCGCTGGAACCCACGTGTTTTCTGACCCGGGCTCCCCTTCCCAAGCCACCGAGTACTCCACCTGACGACCTCGCCACCTCGAATCTATTATTTCCGTGGCCGAGCGCTGGTGTTCCCTTTCTTCTACTTGCGGTTGTGGGGGGACTCCTACCTCTCGCCCCGGGAATTCCCGCCCCTCCCTGTGTGGTGAGAGCAAGGACCTGTGGAACACAGGGTGTATTTTCATACTGTCGGGCAACTTGAGCTTGAATGCTACGGGGTTTACCTGTTGTATTACCTCGAATGGCCCCAGCCGTCGGGGCTGCAACTTCTTGCACCCCCCTTTAAAGGGTAACCCTTGGGTGGACAACCACACCCTGTCCCCCACCCGTATGGTTTCCCCTTCCCTGCGGTGCTTGTCTGCCTGCTTCTTGTAAACAGCCTTGGCCCTCTCTAAGTTCATCTTAAGTTGCTGGTGTAGGGCTTCCATTTCTTCCACAAACTGCTCTGCCGCGGGTACACTCCAGTTTTGCTCCTCACCCCCCGGGAAGGCTCTGGGATGGCATCCATAATTGGCCATAAACGGACTCATTCCCGTAGACACGTGTTCTGCGTTATTGTACGCAAATTCAGCCAGCGCTAGTTTCTCTACCCAGTCGTTCTGCCTCTCGCTGACGTAGCAGCGTAAGTATTGCTGGAGTATACCATTTGCCCTTTCCGCTTGCCCATTGGTCTCTGGGTGCCTTGCTGTCGAGAACCCCACCTCGACTTGCAGCAAGCTCATAAGCTTCCTCCAGAACCGGGAGGTAAATTGTTTTCCGCGGTCGGAGATAACCCTCAAGGGGGCGCCATGCAACCTGAAAATGTGCTCTACGAACAAACGTGCCGTCTCTTCCGCCGTCACCGCATGTGAACAGGCTATGAAATGGCACATTTTGCTCAGTAAGTCGACTACTACCATGACCGCTGTTTCCCCCCGTGATTTGGGCAAATCAGTCATAAAATGAATGGACACCACCTCCCAGGGTTTGCTCGGTATGGGTAAGGGTTCCAGTAAGCCTGCTGGTACAGCCCGCTCCCCTTTTGCCCTTTGGCAATGGTCGCACCCTCGTACATATTCCCGTACATCCTCCCTCACCCGTGGCCACCAGAACTGTCTGGTGACCAGCATCATCGTTTTGTGCTGTCCAAAGTGCCCCGCTGTGGGGTTGTCGTGGAATTGTTTGAGTACTCTTTCCCTTAGGGCTTCCCCCGGTACATACATAGCCCCTCTATAGTACAACACCCCTTCTTTCTCCTCAAACCCTTCTGGTGCCTCTCTCCCATCTCGTAGCTCCCTGATTTTAGTTCGTGCGAATTCATCATTCCTAGTAAGCCCTGCCAGTTCTCTTTTCCCCACTAGGGTTTCCCCACACACCCATCGGTCCTCAGGTATGATGTGTCGTGTCTCCGGCGGCCCCTCTCCTTCGAAGTACTCTGGCTTCCGCGAGAGAGCATCCGCTCTCACGTTTTCCTCCCCGGGCACATACTGGATTTCGAAGGAAAACTTGGAGAACTCCTGCGCCCAGCGAATCTGTCTCTGGTTGAGTACGCGTGCAGTCCTCCAGTACTCTAGGTTCTTGTGATCGGTGCACACCTGGATTCTGTGTTGCGCCCCTATCAGTAGATGGCACCAACGACGAAAGGCAGCGTAGCTCGCGAGCAGTTCTCGGTCATACACGGTATAGTTTTGCTCCGACTTGCTCAGCTTCCTCGAGAAAAAGGCACACGGTTTCCATTCCTGTTTGCTCCGCTCTGGCTGCAAAAGGACCGCCCCTATGGCTCTGTCTGACGCGTCGGTCTCCAACCTCAGGGGTTTCTCCAAGTCTACGTGTAATAGTTGCTCTTCCGATGCGAACGCCTTTTTCAATCTTTCAAAGGATTGCTGAGCTTCCTCCGTCCACACGAACTTCTTTTTGCTACTGAGACAGTCCGTGATGGGTGCGGTCAAATGGGCGAAGTTCTTGATGAACTTCCTGTAGAAGTTGCTGAAACCTAGGAACCTTTGTACGTCCTTCCGTGTTTTGGGGGGTTTCCATTCCAACACTGCTTGCACCTTGCTTGGGTCCATCGCTAAGCCCTTGTCAGACAACCTGTACCCCAGAAACTCCACTTCTCTGGCATGAAACTGACATTTCTCTAGCTTGACCCACAACTGGTGTTTCTGCAATCGTTGTAGCACTTCCCTAATGTCTCGTACATGTTGCTCCTCGCTTTCCGAATAAATCAATACGTCGTCCAGGAAGGCCACACAGTTCTTGTAAAGCAGTGACCCCAACACGTGGTGCATAAAAGCTTGAAAACAGGCAGAGCCTGACTGTAATCCAAAAGGCATAACTAAATATTCAAAGGCCCCTAGTGGGGTGAACATGGTGGTCTTCCATTCATCCCCCTCCCTCATCCTGATCAAGTTGTAAGCCCCCCTGAGGTCTAGTTTGGTAAAAATCTTTCCCTTCCTCACTCTCGTCAAAATGTCGTCAATTCTGGGCATTGGGAAAGTCACGGGTTCCGACACCAAATTTACGGCCCTGAAGTCCACTACAAGCCTGGGTTTATCCGTGTCTTTTTTGTCCACAAAAACACCGGATTACCTCCCACTGCTTTCAATTCTCTTATGAATCCTCTCTTTAGGTTCTTGTCAATAAACTCCCGTAACTCCTTCATCTCCCTGTCCGACATGGCATACAGCTTACCAACCGGCAGCTGCGCCCCTGGGAGCAAGTTGATTTGGCAGTCAAAGGGCCTGTGGGGTGGTAGCCTATCTGCCTCCTTCTCACTGAAGACCTCCCTCAGATCAGCATATTGTGGCGGCACCTCCCCTTTCCGTTCCACTGCCATTCCTGCCACTCGGGCTACACTCATCCTTGGTGTTTCCCCTCCTAGGCAGTGCTCCAGGCAGTAGGCTGACCCAAAGCTGACTGTCCTCTGATGCCACGCCACCACGGGATCATGTTGTGCTAGCCAGCTCATCCCTAATATTATTGGGGGCCCCGCTAGTGAGGCAACGTGAAAGGCGATCGTCTCTGAGTGCCTAGATACCCTCATTCTCATTGGTGGGGTGTGGTGTGTCACTTCCCCTCCTAGAAGCTCCCTCCCATCAATGGTGGTTACTTGCAAGGGGAAATCCAAAGGTAGCAAGTGAAGCTGGTGCTCTAATGCAAAGTCCTTGCTGAAGAAATTGCAGGAGCTGCCTGAATCCAGCATCCCCTGAACCTTGACTGGGTGCCCATTCGGGAGTTCTAGCACCACCTCAATGGCTATAGCTGCCTTTGGGGAATCTGGTTTGGGGACCTTTACTGGTTGCTGGCCTGGCTGCTGTGCCCGTTGATTGGCAGCCAAGCGTTCCCGTTTCCCTGCTCCTGTGTCTGTTGCACCTCCTCCTCACGCCCCATGGCTCCCACCATTCCTTGCCAGGCCTTTCTTTGTGGGCAGACTCTGGCAAAATGTCCTGGCCGCTGGCAGAGGAAACATTTCTTGGTCGTTTTTACATCCTTTCCCTCTCTCTTGCGACTTTTGCTGGAGCTTGAAGCCTCCCGGGCGCGCGCACTCCCTATTTCCATTGGCTCCGCCGGCGGGGAAGGCTCCCTTGGTATCTTAGGAATGCGGTAGTCATGACAACGCTGCTCTCTGCCTTCCTGCCTTTCCTGAGCCCGCGCTTCCTGCCTCACACCAATCGCAAGTGCAGCTTTGGTCAGCTGGTCCATGGACTGTGGGCAGGGTGCGCGCAAAAGCTCACCCTTGACCGTTGGTGACAACCCCTCCTCAAACAACATTTGTATGGGTTCAGAGTCCAGCTGCCACCCGAGATGGTGAACTATCATTGCAAAACGTGACCAGTAGTCTCTAACTGACTGGTCTCCCTGTTTACAGCTCATCAGTTCCCGTTTTGTCACACTTTCCTCAATATCGCTGGCAAACATCGCGTCCATCGCCTGATAGAATTTCCGTACGTCCCGCATGGCTTCATTCTGCGTCGCCATCAGGGGCCTGATCCATGCCCTAGCCCCATCCTCCAGGTGACCCACGATATAAGCCACTCGCGCTTCATCGTCTGCAAAATCGCTATGCTGCAATTTCAAGGCGTATTCTATTTCTGTTCTAAACGCCCCATAATCTTGAGGTCTCCCCCCAAACTTATGCACCAGTCCCGGTACCTTCCTTGCTATGGGGGTTGGCTTGCTCTGGGCATCTTGAGACCGTCGTTCGTCCAGCCTCGCTGTCAAGAGGGCTATGTGCTGTTCCAATTCGCGGTTTCTCTCCGCCAGCGATTGTCCTCCTGACTTCTCCTGTCTCACTCATGATGCCGCCTGCTTGTTGCGTACGAGCAACTTTCGGTGACAGACAGATTGCTGTAGTGGTTGGGAGTTACTCGTGCGTAAACTTTCCCACTTTGAAGCTTGGTTGCATAGTTTAAACCGTTTTGATTGCACAGCCCATCTCAGCGTGGCTGCCTCAGTCGCTAGCAGAATCTGTCTGTGGGCGTTTCTTAAACCTTTGCCAGCATAAAAGCTGTTTGACACCCAATCGCCTCCGCCTCTCATTGTGCGGAAATCTTCTGCGCAGGGAGGGCGTGGGTAGTGGAGGACCAGTGCTCTCCTCACTGACTTCCAAGGAAGAATCCCGGAGCCCTTCCACCTCCTCTGCCATTTGCTCTCCTGGATCCTTGGTGTTTCATGTCTGGATTAGCGTGCAGACGTTTCCAACCAGCTTGCTCACAGAATTCAGTGCTATTGCTGATAACCAACCTAGACTGGTTTCCACTTGGGTACGCAAACCTCCAGGCCTTTGAGCCAGGCTCATACCCTACAAAGATCATTCTTTGAGATCTTGGCTCACCTTTCTTGCGTAGAGCCTTTGGAATAAGAACCCAAGCCTCACAACCAAACACACGGAGGTGTCAGGAAAAAGCAGCAATACAAAAGCCAGCTGCAGGTGGCTGGAAAGCAAAACAGGATGTTGATGTCTGCAACTGTACTAGTGGAGAAAGGGGGCAGTCCATTCTCCTTACTGAGCACCGGATGTTAGCTCAGAGTGTCATCTGACCTGTACTGGAAGTGCAGGGGTGGAGCGGAGACTCTACTGCCGGAGTCTGGAGGGTACAGACACGTTTTCTCTGTACTGCTGAATGACAGGAATAAAACATGTAAAAAGGACTCCTGTCTGTCTTTCTCCCCCCCCCCGGGGGGAGTGCAGGGAGGGAGAGAAGGAGGAGGGTGTGTTCTCCTCACGTTTGAGGAAGATCGCCGATTTACGACCTTGCCTGCCGGGAGACGCAGACGGAAGGTCAACAAGGATTCCAGCCGAATGCCTGGAGTGAGGCCAGTTCACCTCTGACCCCAGCTGGAATCCTGACAACTGGTAGCAATTCCGGTGGTTCTGATCCATGGAAATCTGCACGAGAGGTGGATGGATCGTTTGCCATCCTCTGCTCAAAAAAGGTAAGCGTCTGCGTGCAGCCAGAAGCTCAACAGACGGCTGGTGGAAAGAGGAGGTGTTTTTCCAAGCAACGGAGCCAAAGGTATGCTGCGTTTCGGGCTAAAAGTGTGAACGCAGATTGATTTATTCTCTGGTTCACGGGAGCTGCGTTTGGGAAAAACAACAGTTCTGAGAGAAGAGGCCTGCAGCTTGGCAGCTCAGCCTGCATTCCAGAATTTTTTTGTGGTTGATAAGCTTTCGTGGAAAGGGGGCTGGACTGGCAAAGGGGCTGGACTGTGAGGCTGGGAAAAGCAAAACAAAACCACGGAGTGTTTTGGCTACAAACTTACGAGCTCTTGGAGGGGACTTTCCATAGCAGCCAGCGTTTAGCTGCCAGGTGCCAAGAGCGTAAACAGCTTGCAGTTTGCCTGCCAGAGAAGGCAGGAAACAACTGTTGGATTTTAGAGCTTACTTGAGAGTGTGAGCTGAAGGCTTGGATTAAAAATGGATGCCAAGAAGGGGGGAGACTTGCCTTGTCCATCTCCCCTGACTAGAGACAATTATTCATCATGGTCTGGATGGATAACTACCCCAGAAGGGGTGAGCCAAGATGATGCTGGCCAAGTTCCTAAGAGCTCATCGAAAGCTGAGGAGAGCTTTGAGCCCAGAAGGGGGAGTGAAGGAACTGTTGCTGAAGGAACTGTTGCTGTTCCTGTTCAAGAAGCAATGGATGTTGCTGACAGGGGGAGGGAGGAACAGAGTTCTGACTCCCCCACTGATGATGCTACTGGAGAGCGTGCTGTAGCATTGAGCGCTGTCCGATGTTACAATTGTGGACAGACTGGGCATCTACAGAGGAACTGCAAGAAGCCACGCCAGCCAAGAGGAGCAAAGAGCAGCTCTACGAAGCCTGAGGCGTCAGGCAAAAGCCGTACCAAGTGCCAGGTGAAACCTGCAAAGGCTTTGATGGTGAAAGGAACCACGCCAGATGTTGGGAACTCGTTTGTAATCGAAACTGGAGCGACGGTTCATATGTGCCCGCACAGAGAACTGTTTTCAACGTTAAAGAAGCAAAGCTTCGCTGTGAAACAGGCCAACGGTCAGGAGCTGGAAGCGACCGGGATTGGGACTGTGTATCTTGAGAGTCTGAGCTTGACTATAGACAATGTTTACCTGGTTCCAGAACTGCGGTTCAATCTGCTGAGTGTGTCGCAGATTGCAAAGAAAGGACTGAAACTGTCCTATGATGCTAAGAGCTGCAAGATCTACAAAGATGGAGAACTGTATCTTACTGCCAGAGAGAAAGATGGACTGTATTTGTTGACTTTTGATCAAAGTGATTACATGAAATGTAATTCCTCTGATTCTAACGTAATCTCTCTTGCAGGTGTGAGCACCAGGAAGGTGACCAAGAAGGTCGACAGAGCATTTCAGCGGGTGTATGCTGATGTGATTGGTCCTCTAGAGCCATCTAGAGGTGGTGTAAGATTTTACCTTGTGTGTGTGGATTGTTTTACTAATTATTCTTGGGTTTTTATGATGGAAAAACCACAAGAAACCTTAGAAAGGTTTCAGGAGTTTTGTGACAAGGTTAAGAATATGCATGATGCTAACATTGACTGTCTCTTCACCGATGAGAAGCCAATTTTTCTGTTACAGAAGTTTCAGATGTTCCTGGATGGAAAAGGCATAGACCACAAAGTTGCTGTTTCAGCCGAAGCGTGGAACAGGGGGGGTCTGTGTGAGGGTGAACAAAGAATTGCAAAAGGGGATGCATGCGCAATTGCTGAGTTCACATTTGCCACATGAATATTGGGCGGAGTCGCTATTGTCCTATGTTCACGTGTGGGTGAGAAGAGTCTCAAGAGAGTTGGGAAGTTCTCCTTTTGAGAAGCTGTTCCATAGAAAACCTTCTGTTGCCTATTTTAAGGTTTTCGGGTCTCATGTGAGAACAGAAGCTCCAGGTGGAGTAAAGAATGCCAGTGGCATTTTTGTGGGATATGAAAAGGGTCTCTACAGAGTAATTTTGTCTGAATCTGGTCAGGTGATTCTCACAAAGTTTCTGGAGAGTGCTCCTGAACAGGAGCGGGTAGTAGTACACACATTTCCCACAGAGGACAATTCAGATGATGATGATTTCACAGATTACAGTGGTACTGATGATGACAGTGATAGCTCAGAGAGCTCAGTTGTAACAGTCATTGAGAGGAAATCTCACACAATGGATAGACCTTCACAGGTGAAGGAGGAACCACTGTTTGCAATTGGATCTGGTTCTCAACAAAGTCCAGAGGTTGAACCAGTGAGCAGAGAGGATCAGCACCTCATACGCAGGTCTGAGAGAGTTACAAAGGGTGTACCACCAAAGAGGTACTCAAAAGAGTTTGCTAACTTAGCTGTTGCATGTGTTGCTATTGTTAACAACTCAAAACAGGTTGAAGCAGTGTCTACGTCAGAGACAAAGACACGACAGAGGGCTGCCAGCCAAGGTAATGCAGAAGCACTCATTCCTTGGAAGCCAGACAACCAGAGAGGTACACTGGTGGAACCAGTGGTGGGGAGTTCCAAGGGTGGAACTGAAACAACAGGGGACTGTTATATGTATAACAACTGTTTGTTCTTTTCTCTGGATCATGTTTTGCCCATTGATGCTTTTGGGGGAGGTTGTCAGGAAAAAGCACCAATGCAAAAGCCAGCTGCAGGTGGCTGGAAAGCAAAACAGGATGTTGATGTCTGCAACTGTACTAGTGGAGAAAGGGGGCAGTCCATTCTCCGTACTGAGCACCGGATGTTAGCTCAGAGTGTCATCTGACCTGTACTGGAAGTGCAGGGGTGGAGCGGAGACTCTACTGCCGGAGTCTGGAGGGTACAGACACGTTTTCTCTGTACTGCTGAATGACAGGAATAAAACATGTAAAAAGGACTCCTGTCTGTCTTTCTTTCCCCCCCCTCCTCCTGGGGGAGTGCAGGGAGGGAGAGAAGGAGGAGGGTGTGTTCTCCTCATGTTTGAGGAGGATCGTCGATTTACGACCTTGCCTGCTGGGAGACGCAGACGGAAGGTCAACAAGGATTCCAGCCGAATGCCTGGAGTGAGGCCAGTTCACCTCTGACCCCAGTTGGAATCCTGACAGGAGGTAGTGTACCTTGGGCTTCTTTCCATGCAGTAAGAAATATGGCGTATTTCCTACACTAGAGTTGTACACTCTATTCTGCGTATGAACAACGTAGCGCTAGGCCTCAGACCAATATTTCTGGGGTAGCCCTGCGTCCCACAGGATCGCAGACACAGCTTCCTCCACCGTCCTCTTCCTTCTCTCTGCGACCCCATTCTGTTGCGGAGAGTAAGGAGCGGTCAAACGGTGGCTAATCCCCTTCTCCCTAAAGAAATCCTGTAAAGCAGAACCAGTGAATTCAGAACCTCTGTCACTTTGAAAACCACGAACTTTGGTGGAAAAGGTTACCTCAACTGCGGTGATCCAATCCCTGATCATTTTAGCTGCCTCCCCTTTCGTTTTCAGAGAGAAGGTCCAAGCAGACCTCGAAAAATCATCAATCAAAAGCAGAGAATACTTTGATCCTCCCAGTGACTCAACTGACATGGGTCCACACAAATCTGAATGAATTAATTCAAAGGGTTGTGTGGTCTGCCTCTCTGACTTTGGATATGAGCATGTCACAATTTTTGCCTGTTTACATGCATTTCAATCTAAAAATTTGTCACAAACATTAAATTTGCACCCTTGTGTCAGCTCTGGTGCTTTCTGAAGATATCTCCAATTCAAATGGGCAAAGCGTCGGTGCCAAATATGTGAACAACCATGGTGAGGCGCCACATTCACACATTGGCCCTTCGCATCTTCGGTGTCATCCTCTCCTGTGGAAAAGGGCACATTTACAGCAAACAAATTATCTTTAGACTGCGCTGTGTACATGTGATTCCCATCTTTGGAAAATTCACAAATCGTCACAAATTTCTGAGTTTTTACTGTCCTGCAATTTCTCAAAAGACCGCTAGATGGCACCAGCGAGTTGGCGGCTCCACTGTCGATTATTACAGTAAGAAAGTCTTGTTGTTGACATTCCTGGGTCGTCAGGGCAACAATTTTCTCACTACCCCCCTCCTTGGGGCTTCTGAAGATGTCCTCTCTGGTTGTCACAGCAACAGACTCCCCCCGGCAGGAAGACTTGCCCACAACCTTCACAGCTTCCGTAGATGCAACTCTCTCAGTTGCCATGGTGACCGGACTTGTCTCGGCGTTCCCACACAACTCCACAGCTCTTATCTCTACTTGCTGCAGGTGGCCGGCCTTGAAGCCTTTAGCTCTTTTCAGCTTCCCAGGCTCCGACTCACGACGTAAACAACTCTTAGCAGCTTTTGGAGAAAGAGGCGTCTCTGAGCTTTCACTGCTCACTGCCCCCCCCACTGCTCACGCGGCCTCCAGGACGTTTTCCTGCACCCCCTCTGGTGGGTAAAGGGCTCCCAACACTTGGCCTCTCTCCTGGCTCCTCACACAGACACGTTGCAGCATCCAAACAGCTCCCAGGCTCAGCAAAAGCACCAGCAGCATTGCCAGCAACAGCAACAGTCCCTTCGCCCCCCTGTGGGGGCTCCCAGCTCCTCCCAGCTGTGTATCGGCTCTCAAGAATGTGCCCGGCGCCATCTTGCCTCTCCCTTTCGGATGCAGCCACTTCTCGGCCCTTGCTTCCCACCCCAGCTCCACAAGCTTCTCGGAGTGCTAGCCAAGCAGCCTCTGGCCTTTTTGCACCCAGGACAACTGGCACCAGCTGAGCATCCACATTTTCTGCCAAAAAAGCAAGCACACACTTCTCAACTTCACTTTGCTCTGCAGCCCTCTTCGCCTCTGCTTTAACAGCTGCATTCTGTGGAGGCTGTACTACGTCCCAAAGCTGCTCCCCCACCAGCAAAAGCTCCACTTGAAAGCTCCACTGCAGCCAATTTTGGCTAGTCAGTTTCTGACATGGCAGTTTAAACTCAAAGCCATGTGCACGGGGCTGAGCCATTGCTTCCCTTCCCTTCTGTTGGCCTCTTGCAAAAGTACTCACTCTGCAGCCAAACCGGGCACTCCAGACGACGTGGCTCCCAGCTCCCACTCCGTCAGCCTCCTCCGATCTGCCCTCTGCTCTCTTTGAAGCCTTGGCAGTCGATCAAGCTGACGTTCAGTCCTTTTAAAGTCTTCCAAGCCCTTTCTCACACGCTTCACGTTCACCCATAACCATGTTTGGTAGATTTATTGCTTTATTGTTCGGCGCCCAGCCACGCTTCCCCTGGGAGCCTCTGTAGATCGTAAAGCAATTAGCAGAAGTACACAGCGGGGTGTGTCGAGAGAGCAGTAAACAAGTCCCACACGTTTCTTCTGTCCTACTATCCCTTTATTTGCTCAAATATAGTGTGTTTACAATTCATAAAGACCATCAGATTCAAGCTGCATTTTCTCTGCGTCCTTCTCTCTCAGTGAAGTGGCTGAACTGCTTTCGGTTCCCACTCAGCTCACAGCATTCCAAGCTGCTTTCGTCACATCCTGGCTTACTTCCCTTGTAAGCGCCTCCTCTAAGGCTTGAGGCACAGAAGGTTAACCCTTCACTACACCCAACAAGCCAGAATCAGAGAATCAGAATCAGAGTCAGAACCAGATCTTCAGTAAAGACGTGGTCTGGTCTTAGCGCAACTGCTCCTCCCACCCGCGATAACAGAGATTGTGTGTTCCAATACATCCCCCCGTAGGGAACCTGCCCCAGCCATTCTGTTGGCTGAGGCCCCCTCCCAGGCAGCCCTGACCCTTTCCCCTTAAAAAGCAAATTTACCAGAGCCTGAAAAAGAGCCACAGCCCGAACCAGAGCAACAGCCACAGCCACAGCCTAGAGCCACAGCCTGAGTCTGCAACAGTACTTGATACAGTGCCGGAGCCTGAAACAGAGACACAGCCTCAAACAGAGCCTGAGCCTGAAACAGAGGCAGAGCCACAGCCACAGCCTGAGTCTGAAACAGTCCTTGATAGAGTGCCAGAGCCAGAGCGAGACCCTGAATCAGAGTCAGAGTGAGACCATAAATCACAGCCAGAGCCAGAGCTGAAAGAAAGCCAGAGCCAGAGCCAGAAATAGGGCTTGATACAGGGTCGGAGCGCAAAACATAGCTGCAGCCACAGCCTAGAGCCACAGCCTGAGTCTATAACAGTACTTGATACAGTGCTGGAGCTGGAGCTGGAGCCAGAGCCAGAGACACAGCCAGAGCCAGAACAAAACCCTAATTCAGAACCAGAGCCTGAAAGAGAGCCAGACCCTGAAACATAGCTCGGTCAGAGGCAGAGGAAGAGCCATCATGAGACCCTGAATCAGAGTCAGAACCAGATCTTCATTCAGAACCAGACCCTGAAAGAGAGCCAGAGCCACAGACAGAGCCACAGACAGAGCCACAGACGGAGCCTAGAGCCACAGCCGAGATCCACAGCCACAGCTGGATCCTGAGTGCTGGATCCTGAAACAGATACACTGTCTGAAACTGAGCCTGACGCTTAAACGTAGCCAGGGGCAGAGGGAGAGGCAGAGCCTGATACAGTGCTTGATACAGCATAGGAGCCTGAAGCAGAGACACAGCCAGATCCAGAGACACAGCCAGAGCCAGAACAAAACCCTAATTCAGAACAAGAGCCTGAAAGAGAGCCAGAGCCAGAAACAGTGATTGATAGAGTGCCAGAGCCTGAAACAGAGGCAGAGACAGATACAGGGCTTGAAACAGCGTCGGAGCCTGAAACAAAGAAACAGCGTGAAACAGAGACAAAGGCTGAGACACAGGCCGAGCCTGAAATAGAGCTAGAATAAGTTCTAGAGCCAAAGACTGAGACAAAGCCTAATAAAGAGCAGAAGCCTGAGCCTGAAACAGTGCTTGATACAGTGCCAGAGCCTGAAACAGAACCAGAGCCACAGCTACAGCCATAGTGCCACAGCCTGAGTCTGCAACAGTGTTTGATACAGCGCCAGAGCCTGAAACAGAGACACAGCCTGAAACAGAACCTGAGCCTGGTTATTAGCATGGCAATTAAAGAAGAGAGAGGCAGAAAGGCTTATAAATAGAGTTAAGTGCAAAGGCAAAATAATAAACAACCCTAAAGAAATAGAGAAACGATGTCTCGAATTCTTTAGAGAAATCTATAAGGAAGGAAATGAAACAACAGAAGAAATTAAAGAACATTTAGAACAGAACTGTCTTCCGAAACTTACTAAAGAACAAAAAGAACTGTTGAGTGCCCTTATTACATCGTACGAAATGCAAAGAGCAGTTAAGGAATGAAAGATAGGAAAGCCACCAGGGCCAGACGGCCTACCAGTAATATATTATTAAAAAATGGAGGACTTACTGTCTGACCCATTAAGAAGTATCATGAACAACATCTTAAAAGACGGAACCATGCCGGATTCTTGGAAAGACAGCCTTATTGCATTAATTCCAAAACAGGGAACGGACAATCTACTTATTAACAACTATAGGCCTATCGCACTTCTAAATAACGATTATAAATTATGTGCAAATATTTTAGCCGAAAGATCAAAAAAAGGCTTCCAGATGATGATACACAATGACCAAGCTGGCTTTTTGCCCGGGAGGCACATTTATAGCAACACTAGAAACATTATAAACTTATTAGCGTATTTAGACTTAAGAATAGAAAAGAAGGCAGTCTTAATGGCTATAGATGCAGAAAAAGGTTTCGACAGGGTATCCTGGAAATTTATGAAAGGTTACACCATATGGATTTTGGTATACAGTATATAAAAGGGATTGAAGCAATATAATCAAAACAAAAGGCTAAAATCATAATCAATGGAAATTTATCACAGGAGTGTGAAATCAGTAAAGGGCTCAGACAAGGTCGCCCACTATCCCCCTTAATTTTCATATTAACATTGGAAGTTTTATGTAAACAAATTAGGGAAGAAAAAGAAATAAAAGGGATTATGCTGGGAAATAGAAGTTACAAAATGAGGGCATTTGCTGACGATTTAATTATAACTGCGGAGCAACCAAAACAGAGTTTAAGAAAGGCGTTGGAAATAATATATGGCTACGGTAAAGTTGAGGGGTTCAAGTTGAATTTAAACAAGACAAAACTATTAGTTAAAAATATGTCGCCAGATGAAAAAGCGGAATTAGAACAAATAATACACATTAAAATCTACCCCAAAATCAAGTATTTAGGATTATGGATAACACCAAAGAATATTAACTTATATGAAGATTGTTAGGATATTTCCGTTCCACCTTAAAAGGCAGCAGGATGTTTGTGTCACAGCCTGCGTATTTCCTGTTTTCACAGGATGTTTCTGTTGTGTCTTTTGCTTTCGTTTTCTCACTCTCTGTGTCTGGAGACACTGACGCACGCAGTCATGTCTTTCTTTGTTCTGATCAACGCTGAATAAAACTTGTAAATAATGCTCTCCTGAGTGCGACTTTTGCTGTGCATTATCTGCTGATAGAGTGTGCATGAGCTCTAGAATGTGGCAAGATATTTTCTAGAAACTCATGTCGCTAATTGCTGATACTGCGTGCCTACGGGAGATCGATGGATCGTCCGGCAGACGGCTTGGGGCCATGATGGACTTTGTCTCCCTGGCAGTATCCCAAAAACAGGTTATGGGCCCAGATTCACGGCACTTACAGGAGAGTAAGACTGCGACAGACTGCTGAAAGGTATGTGGAGGAAAAGCGAAAGTGAGGCTTTTCGTTTGCCGCGGCAAGAGCTTTTGATGTCCAGCAGGCCTAATTGGCCTGGGAGCCGAGCCAAGCTGGCTTCGTGATTAATGGGCTGCCGATATAAGAAGCCTCTGAAGTGAATAAGATTCACGGCTCAAGTAAAAAGCTGGAATGGAGTTTTTCCAAGCTTCTGAGGCTGCTGAGTGCCCAAAGTTAAATCGGCACAATTATAAAACCTGGGCAAAATGGTGTGAGAGTTTGCTGCGTCAGTTTGGAGTGTGGCATACTGTGTCTGAAGCCCCTCCAGTTCCTCTGACAGATAGATGGAGAGCCCAGAATTCGAGGGCCATTGACGTAATAGTCTTGTCCGTCTCTCTGGAGGAAATTAAAACGTTAGCTGGCAACGTGACTGCACGTAAGATGTGGAATGCTTTGAAGATAGCCCAACTGCCAGTCATCCCAGCCCAGAGTTTGACTGCAGCGGAGGTCCTGGCTGTTTCCCAGAATGCGAGTGAATGCAGGGATGCTGAGGGCACCGGTTGCAAGCTGCAGGGGGAGCTGACTGTGATGCCATCCCAGGCAGCATTCCAGCCTCCAGGGGGAGCCAAGGAGTCGGCAGCTGAGAACTCTGTTTCTCATGGGAGCCAAGGTCATCCTCACAGATACCGGAAGGCCAGAAGTAAACAGAGGCAGATGCCTCCAGATGGCCAGAAGCAGAGGGAGGGTGAAGAGCCCACGCCAGTGGAAAACAAGGCTTTGTTTGCTGGCACAGCTTCACCAAAGGCTAAAGGCATGTCTGATGGCCAGGAGCAGGGGGGCAAGCTGCAAAAGCCCACGCCGGTGGAAAACAAGGTTTTGCTTGCCAGAAAGACTGCTCCAAAGGCCCAGGGCAGGTTTGTTATTGATTCGGGGTGTACCCGCCATGTCTCAAAAGACCGCCATCTCTTTATCTCCTTCAAACCTCAAGAAGGTGAGATCCACCTGGCTGATGGAAAGACGCTGCGAATCGCAGGAGAAGGGACTGTGAGACTGGCAAGTCTGCACACTACCATCAAAGATGTACTATATGTTCCAGGTGCTGCAGACAATTTGCTCAGTGTCCCACAGCTTACTGGGCGTGGTTTTGAGATTTCCTTCAAGAGGAGCGTCTGTGTCATCAGAAAAGGCAAAGAGGACATTTTGCATGCAAAGTTTATCGATGGTTTGTTCTGTATAACTTATGATGACAATGGTGCTGTTGCTGTGTCTAATGCTGATTCTTGTTGTGTTGCACAAACTAACAAAGTTCTTCATGCAGGATGCATTCACGATGCACACAGAAGGTTTTGTCACCTCTCTTGGAAGGCACTGGCCAAGATGCCAGAGATGGTTGAGGGTTTGAACATCAAACCCTGTAAGTTTCACATGAAATGTGTATCTTGTGCAGAGAACAAGGTGAAGGTTGCTCCAAAAGGCAAGGAGTCTAGCAGGCAGGCTTCCAAACCCTACCAGCTAGTGCACGCAGACCTGGTAGGTCCACTTGCGCCCTCTTTGGGGGGAGCAAGGTACTTCATGGTTCTAATTGATTCTTTTTCCAGGTACATTCATGTGTTTATGCTCGAGCAGAAATCGCAAGCGTTTCCTAAGTTCAAGGCATTCTGTGCTTGGTTGGAGAATGTTCACGGTAAACGTATTGGCTGTCTCTTTACTGATCGGGGCGGAGAGTTCACTTCTCAGCAGTTTGAAGCTTTCCTGACTGAGAAGGGAATCCAGCATGACTTGTCAACGCCTAGATCGCCATGGATGAATGGACGTGCGGAGCAAGCAAATCAAATGTTGCTGCAAGGACTGAAAACCTTGTTGCATGATGCCAATCTCCCTGATAAGCTTTGGGGGGAGGCTCTGTCGCATTTTGTTTACACTTTTAATCACACATTGTCATCACCTATTGGTTGTACCCCCTATGAGAAGATGTTTGGTAAGAAACCCAACATCAAGCACATGAGAATATTTGGTTCTGACATGTGGGTACACACCCCACAGAGCAACAAGCTTGGGAAGCGTGGGGCACATGGTTTGTTCGTGGGGTACGAAAAAGGGATTATGCTGGGAAATAGAAGTTACAAAATGAGGGCATTTGCTGACGATTTAATTATAACTGCGGAGCAACCAAAACAGAGTTTAAGAAAGGCGTTGGAAATAATATATGGCTACGGTAAAGTTGAGGGGTTCAAGTTGAATTTAAACAAGACAAAACTATTAACTTATATGAAGATTGTTAGGATATTTCCGTTCCACCTTAAAAGGCAGCAGGATGTTTGTGTCACAGCCTGCGTATTTCCTGTTTTCACAGGATGTTTCTGTTGTGTCTTTTGCTTTCGTTTTCTCACTCTCTGTGTCTGGAGACACTGACGCACGCAGTCATGTCTTTCTTTGTTCTGATCAACGCTGAATAAAACTTGTAAATAATGCTCTCCTGAGTGCGACTTTTGCTGTGCATTATCTGCTGATAGAGTGTGCATGAGCTCTAGAATGTGGCAAGATATTTTCTAGAAACTCATGTCGCTAATTGCTGATACTGCGTGCTTACGGGAGATCGATGGATCGTCCGGCAGACGGCTTGGGGCCATGATGGACTTTGTCTCCCTGGCAGTATCCCAATTGTTGGAAAGATATCAAAAGACAGTTGGAGACATGGACAAGGTTAAATTTATCATTCCTGGACCGTATTTCGGTAATTAAAATGATAGTTTTACCGAAGCTACTCTTTCTATTCCAAACGATTCCAATTACAAGAAAGACCAGCAGTATCAACAAGTGGCAAAAAGAAATTTCTAATTTTTTGTGGAAGGGTAAAAGACCAAGAGTAAAGCATAAGATATTAATAGATACTGTAGAAAGAGGTGGCTACGGGTTACCGGATTTGAAGCTATATTACGAAGCCTCATGTCTTCTCTGGTTGAAAGATTGGTATTTATTTTAAAATTGGGATATTTTAGATCTAGAAGGTCATGACACCCATTTTGGGTGGCATGGCTATCTTAATTATGGGAAAATAAAGAGGCATAGGAGTTTTTCAAATCATATAATAAGAAATGCTATATATAAGGTATCGGGAAAATGTAAAAGACATTTGGAACAGAAAACCCCAAGATGGAACTATGGCGGCAAAGAGGGCCAAACATGGAATCCGGCACTCTTCCGTTGCGCAGGTTGCTAACTGTCCGTGCCGATCCAAACGTCTTTCCTCCTCTTTGGCCGGTAGCAGAGCGATCACAGCGGTTAGAAGCAATTGCAGTGTGTGGGTAATAATTCAGAACAAACACAAGGCGTTCCTTATCTTCTTAGCCTTTAATCATGTAGCATAACAGCATAAAGCAGACCCGGCGAAACCTCGCACATTCTTCCTCTCGCATAGCGTACGAGACACAGACAGACTGGAACACTCAGAGCAAACCACTCCCGTAAGTGTGTGTGACCACGCCTCAGGAATGTGAGACGTCACTCAGAACTCTTTAACCCTGTGAGTTCTGAAACCCTTAACAGGAACTCTCCACTAGAAGCAATCGCTGTTAAAAAAAGCAACAACATCAAAGAGAACTGGATAACGTATAACACAATATTAAGGGGGGAGGAGGAGGGTCAACTAATATTGATAAGTTATGAGAAAATAAAAGATCACTTTTCTAGTTGGCTAGATTACTTCCAGGTGAATGAAGTGTTCAGACAGGATAAGCAGATAGTTTTTGAAAAGGAGCCTTCAAGATTTGAAAGAGAACTACTGAATAGTAACACCAAAATAATCGCAAAAATGTATAGATTTCTTTTAGACTACAAAGTAATGGATGAGGAGGTTAAGGCTTCAATGATAAAGTGGGCCCAAGATGTGGGCTGTCCAATTATGCTAAAAGATGGGGAAAACTGATGGAATGTAAATTTGAAATTTACAGCCAGCTATAATATAAGAGAGAACATGATGAAAATGGCTCATAGGTGGTCAAGAATGTATAAAATGTATAAAATGTTTTCAGCCAGGGCTGAAAGAAAGCCAGAGCCAGAGCCAGAAATAGAGCTTGATACAGTGCCGGAGCGCAAAACATAGCTGCAGCCACAGCCTAGAGCCACAGCCTGAGTCTGCAACAGTACTTGATACAGTGCCGGAGCTGGAGCCAGAGCCAGAGCCAGAGACACAGCCAGAGCCAGAACAAAAGGAAGCAAAGATAGGAAAGCCACCAGGGCCAGACGGCCTACCGGCAATATATTATAAAAAAATGGAGCCTTGGGGCACAGAAGGTTAACCCTTCTGTAGATCGTAAAGCAATTAGCAGGAGTACACAGTACTCCTTTACTGTTTACTGTCGAGAGAGCAGTAAACAAGTCCCACACGTTTCTTCTGTCCTACTATCCCTTTATTTGCTCTAATATAGTGTGTTTACAATTCATAAAGACCATCAGATTCAAGCTGCATTTTCTCTGCGTCCTTCTCTCTCAGTGCAGCGGCTGAACTGCTTTCGGTTCCCACTCAGCTCACAGCATTCCAAGCTGCTTTCATCACGTCCTGGCTTACTTCCCTTGTAAGCGCCTCCTCTCAGGCTTGAGGCACAGAAGGTTAACCCTTCGCTACACCCAACACCCCCTCTTGCCTCGCGCCTGAGGGGAGAATCGACCCTTCGTCGTCCCAAACCCAGACCTTCGCAAAACTCCCCATGTCTTTGGAAGGTGAGTGGCTTCGTGAACCCATCAGCTAGGTTCTTGGCAGAGGGACAATACTTCAGCGCAACTAATCCCCCCTGAACGCTCTAGCACACATTCCGAAAGCGAATGTCTAGGTGTTTAGTTCTAGCCTTAAACTGACCTGACTCTGCCAAACGCAGGCATGGTTGATTGTCCTCAAAAACACGTATCGGCAGACAATCCACTTTGCAGAGTTCCTGCACTAAGCAAGCATAGAACTTCTCTGCACACCTCTGAAAGAGCACTAAACTCAGCCTCAGTGGATGAGAGCGCTATAAGACTTTGCTTCTTAGACCTCCATCCAACTACTGAGTTCCCAAACTTCACCACTAGGCCAGGCACAGACTTGCGATCCTCAAGATTAGCCCAATCCGAGTCCACAAGACAAGTCAGTTTGACTTCTCCAGGTGCCGGCAACCTAAGACAAAAGTCTTTGGTTTCCTGCAAATACCTCAGAACTCTCTTGATGCCATTCCAGGCTTGCACACTAGGGTTTGAAGCTTCCCTGCTGAGCAGATTGACAGCAAACGCTATATCAGGTCTGCCCCACTGGGACAAGTACAACAAACTCCCTAGGGCTGACTGAAACACTTCAGTATTTTCGAACGCAGCACGTTCTACTTGCTGGCTGTCCTTTACAAAACTAGTCTCCATAGGACTTCTCACTCCTGCACAATCACTCATCCTCATTTTCTGAAGCAATTGCTCAATTTTGCCTCTCTGGCTGAGCAAGAAGCTTCCATCCTGTGCACGCTCAACACTGACACCTAGGTAGGTTTTGACAGCACCAAGCTGTTTAAGATTGAACTGTTTGGCAAACTTCTCTGCCTGTTCATCTGTCTCTGAGAAAAACAACAAGTCATCAACCCAGATCTGCAAATACTCTTGTGTTGCCCCTGATCCTCTGAAATAAAAGCAACTATCAGCAACACTTCTCCTGAAACCTAGCTCTTCTAAGGCTTCATTCAGGCACATGTTCCAGTTTCTGGCAGATTGACGTAATCCATAGATGGATTTGTGCAATCTCCACACAACATCCTGCCTTAAGTTCTCAAACCCCGGAGGAGGAATCATGTACAGCTCCTCCTGGAGATCTGAGTTAAGGTAGGCAACATCCACATCAAAGTGGTTTACCTTCCAGCCTCTCTGTGCTGCACAAGCTAAAAGCGTTCTCAGAGTCTCCGCTCGTGACGTTGGCGAATACACCTTCGTGAAGTGTATTCCCTTCCTCTGAGTAAATCCTCGAGCAACTAACCTGGTTTTATACTGTGGTTCTCCAGCGTCAGTGGGTTTCAAGCGGTAAACCCACCTGCAACTCACAGCCTGCTTGTCTGGTGGCAACTCTGTGAGTGAGAACACACATAGATATTTCATGGACTTCATTTCTTTGTCCATTGCCCTGTGCCACTTGCCTGCTTCTTCCTCAGGTAAACTCTGAATATCCTCGAAGGATTCAGGTTCACATCTGGCTGAACCTACCCAGACGCCTGAAGCGTCGTACCTATCAGGAGGCCTCCTTGTCCTCGCTGATCTCCACAGTGTGAATCCTGGCGACCCTGCTGCTTCACTGGGTCCAGCTAAATCATCTTCAGTGTCTTCCCCCTCTGACCTGCTGCGCCTCTTGGGCCTTACAGCTGGTCCAGCAGGTGAGGAAGGCTCACTCTTTGGCTCAAATTTGACACTTGCCTGAAGAGGTGTTCGAGAGAGCAGTAAACAAGTCCCACACGTTTCTTCTGTCCTACTATCCCTTTATTTGCTCAAATATAGTGTGTTTACAATTAATAAAGACCATCAGATTCAAGCTGCATTTTCTCTGCGTCCTTCTCTCTCAGTGCAGCAGCTGAACTGCTTTCGGTTCCCACTCAGCTCACAGCATTCCAAGCTGCTTTCGTCATGTCCTGGCTTACTTCCCTTGTAAGCGCCTCCTCTCAGGCTTGAGGCACAGAAGGTTAACCCTTCACTACACCCAACAAGCCAGAATCAGAGAGAATCAGAGCCTGAAAAAGAGCCACAGCCTTAACCAGAGCAACAGCCACAGCCAAAGCCTGAGTCTGAAACAGTCCTTGATAGAGTGCCAGAGCCAGAACCAGAGCGAGACCCTGAATCAGAGTCAGAGGGAGAACATGAATCAGAGCCAGAGCCAGAGCAGGAGCCAGAGCCAGAACCAGAAATAGGGCTTGATACAGGGCCGGAGCGCAAAACATAGCTGCAGCCACAGCCTAGAGCCACAGCCTGAGTCTGCAACAGTACTTGATACAGTGCCGGAGCTGGAGCTGGAGCCAGAGCCAGAGACACAGCCAGAGCCAGAACAAAACCCTAATTCGGAACCAGAGCCTGAAAGAGAGCCAGATTCTGAAATATAGCTGGGTCAGAGGCAGAGGAAGAGCCATCATGAGACCCTGAATCAGAGTCAGAACCAGATCTTCATTCAGAACCATACCTTGAAAGAGAGCCAGAGCCACAGACAGAGCCACAGACGGAGCCTAGAGCCACAGCCGAGATCCACAGCCACAGCCGAGATCCACAGCCTGAGTCTGAAATAGTGCTTGATAGAGTGCTGGATCCTGAAACAGAGACACTGTCTGAAACTGAGCCTGACGCTTAAACGTAGCCAGGGGCAGAGGGAGAGGCAGAGCGTGATACAGTGCTTGATACAGCATAGGAGCCTGAAGCAGAGACACAGCCAGATCCAGAGACACAGCCATAGCCAGAACAAAACCCTAATTCAGAACCAGAGCCTGAAAGAGAGCCAGAGCCAGAAACAGTGCTTGATAGAGTGCCAGAGCCTGAAACAGAGGCAGAGGCAGATACAGGACTTGAAACAGCGTCGGAGCCTGAAGCAGAAACAGCGTGAAACAGAGACAAAGGCTGAGACACAGGCCGAGCCTGAAATAGAGCTAGAACAAGTGCTAGAGTCAAAGACTGAGACAAAGCCTAATAAAGAGCAGAAGCCTGAGCTTGAAACAGTGCTTGATACAGTGCCAGAGCCTGAAACAGAACCAGAGCCACAGCTACAGCCATAGTGCCACAGCCTGAGTCTGCAACAGTGTTTGATACAGCGCCAGAGCCTGAAACAGAGACACAGCCTGAAACAGAACCTGAGCCTGGTTATTAGCATGGCAATTAAAGAAGAGAGAGGCAGAAAGGCTTATAAATAGAGTTAAGTGCAAAGGCAAAATAATAAACAACCCTAAAGAAATAGAGAAACGATTTCTCGAATTCTTTAGAGAAATCTATAAGGAAGGAAATGAAACAACAGAAGAAGTTAAAGAACATTTAGAACAGAACTGTCTTCCGAAACTTACTAAAGAACAAAAAGAACAGTTGAATGCCCCTATTACATCATACGAAATGCAAAGAGCAATTAAGGAAGCAAAGATAGGAAAGCCACCAGGGCCAGACGGCCTACCGGCAATATATTATAAAAAAAAAATGGAGGACTTACTGTCTGACCCATTAAGAAGTATCATGAATATAGTGGTTGGGAGTTACTCGTGCGTAAACGTTCCCACTTTGAAGCTTGGTTGCATATTTTAAACCGTTTTGACTGCACAGCCCATCTCAGCGTGGCTGCCTCAGTCGCTAGCAGAATCTGTCTGTGGGCGTTTCTTAAACCTTTGCCAGCATAATAGCTGTTTGACACCCAATTGTCTCCGCGTCTCATTGCGCGGAAGTCTTCTGCGCAGGGAGGGCGTGGGTAGTGGAGGACCAGTGCTCTCCTCACTGACTTCCAAGGAAGAATCCCGGAGCCCTTCCACCTCCTCTGCCATTTGCTCTCCTGGATCCTTGGTGTTACGCTGATTTCCTTCCCCCTCTATCAAGCTAGGTCTCCCCCTTGTGCTGGTACCTTCCCCTGCAGAATCGGAGAGCCTCTCCTTCTCCCGTTGCTCTGATGTCAGTTCCCTGACATCCACCTCCCCTCCAGGACCCCCCACCCCCTGCTCGCCCGGTAGAATCGATTTCTCTCTCTTCTTCGGCCGACGAGACGGGGAAACCCCGGAAGGAACTGTCACCACCCTCAGTGGATTCGAAACCCTCTTCCCACCTGCTTTGGTTCCCACCCACGGGATGAACCTCCCAGTCCGATTCTGCCTCGGATTCTGAATACCCCTCGAAACCCTCTTCGTCATCTGTGGTTCCAAATTGTTCCTCCCAGAACCTCTCCAAGGGTTTGGGCTTCTCCGGGAACCGGCGGTGGAATACTTCCACCATATACCTGTCATCGACGGCTTCCGCTGGAACCCACGTGTTTTCTGACCCGGGCTCCCCTTCCCAAGCCACCAAGTACTCCACCTGACGACCTCGCCACCTCGAATCTATTATTTCCGTGGCTGAGCGCTGGTGTTCCCTTTCTTCTACTTGCGGTTGTGGGGGGACTCCTACCTCTCGCCCCGGGAATTCCCGCCCCTCCCTGTGTGGTGAGAGCAAGGACCTGTGGAACACAGGGTGTATTTTCATACTGTCGGGCAACTTGAGCTTGTATGCTACGGGGTTTACCTGTTGTATTACCTCGAATGGCCCCAGCCGTCGGGGCTGCAACTTCTTGCACCCCCCTTTAAAGGGTAACCCTTGGGTGGACAACCACACCCTGTCCCCCACCCGTATGGTTTCCCCTTCCCTGCGGTGCTTGTCTGCCTGCTTCTTGTAAACAGCCTTGGTCCTCTCTAAGTTCATCTTAAGTTGCTGGTGTAGGGCTTCCATTTCTTCCACGAACTGCTCCGCCGCGGGTACACTCCAGTTTTGCTCCTCACCCCCCGGGAAGGCTCTGGGATGGCATCCATAATTGGCCATAAACGGACTCATTCCCGTAGACACGTGTTCTGCGTTATTGTACGCAAATTCAGCCAGCGCTAGTTTTTCTACCCAGTCGTTCTGCCTCTCGCTGACGTAGCAGCGTAAGTATTGCTGGAGTATACTATTTGCCCTTTCCGCTTGTCCATTGGTCTCTGGGTGCCTTGCTGTCGAGAACCCCACCTCGACTTGCAGCAAGCTCATAAGCTTCCTCCAGAACCGGGAGGTAAATTGTTTTCTGCGGTCGGAGATAACCCTCAAGGGGGCGCCATGCAACCTGAAAATGTGCTCTACGAACAAACGTGCCGTCTCTTCCGCCGTCACCGCATGTGAACAGGCTATGAAATGGCACATTTTGCTCAGTAAGTCGACTACTACCATGACCGCTGTTTCCCCCTGTGATTTGGGCAAATCAGTCATAAAATCAATGGACACCACCTCCCAGGGTTTGCTCGGTGTGGGTAAGGGTTCCAGTAAGCCTGCTGGTACCGCCCGCTCCCCTTTTGCCCTTTGGCAATGGTCGCACCCTCGTACATATTCCCGTACATCCTCCCTCACCCGTGGCCACCAGAACTGTCTGGTGACCAGCATCATTGTTTTGTGCTGTCCAAAGTGCCCCGCTGTGGGGTTGTCGTGGAATTGTTTGAGTACTCTTTCCCTTAGGGCTTCCCCCGGTACATACATAGCCCCTCTATAGTACAACACCCCTTCTTTCTCCTCAAACCCTTCTGGTGCCTCTCTCCCATCTCGTAGCTCCCTGATTTTAGTTCGTGCAAATTCATCATTCCTAGTAAGCCCTGCCATTTCTCTTTTCCCCACTAGGGTTTCCCCACACACCCATCGGTCCTCAGGTATGATGTGTCGTGTCTCCGGCGGCCCCTCTCCTTCGAAGTACTCTGGCTTCCGCGAGAGAGCATCCGCTCTCACGTTTTCCTCCCCGGGCACATACTGGATTTCGAAGGAAAACTTGGAGAACTCCTGCGCCCAGCGAATCTGTCTCTGGTTGAGTACGCGTGCAGTCCTCCAGTACTCTAGGTTCTTGTGATCGGTGCACACCTGGATTCTGTGTTGCGCCCCTATCAGTAGATGGCGCCAACGACGAAAGGCAGCGTAGCTCGCGAGCAGTTCTCGGTCATACACGGTATAGTTTTGCTCCGACTTGCTCAGCTTCCTCGAGAAAAAGGCACACGGTTTCCATTCCTGTTTGCTCCACCCTGGCTGCAAAAGGACCGCCCCTATGGCTCTGTCTGACGCGTCGGTCTCCAACCTCAGGGGTTTCTCCAAGTCTACGTGTAATAGTTGCTCTTCCGATGCGAACGCCTTTTTCAATCTTTCAAAGGATTGCTGAGCTTCCTCCGTCCACACGAACTTCTTTTTGCTACTGAGACAGTCCGTGATGGGTGCGGTCAAATGGGCGAAGTTCTTGATGAACTTCCTGTAGAAGTTGCTGAAACCTAGGAACCTTTGTACGTCCTTCCGTGTTTTGGGGGGTTTCCATTCCAACACTGCTTGCACCTTGCTTGGGTCCATCGCTAAGCCCTTGTCAGACAACTTGTACCCCAGAAACTCCACTTCTCTGGCATGAAACTGACATTTCTCTAGCTTGACCCACAACTGGTGTTTCTGCAATCGTTGTAGCACTTCCCTAATGTCTCGTACATGTTGCTCCTCGCTTTCCGAATAAATCAATACGTCGTCCAGGAAGGCCACACAGTTCTTGTAAAGCAGTGACCCCAACACGTGGTGCATGAAAGCTTGAAAACAGGCGGCGCCTGACTGTAATCCAAAAGGCATAACTAAATATTCAAAGGCCCCTAGTGGGGTGAACATGGTGGTCTTATATTCATCCCCCTCCCTCATCCTGATCAAGTTGTAAGCCCCCCTGAGGTCTAGTTTGGTAAAAATCTTTCCCTTCCTCACTCTCGTCAAAATGTCGTCAATTCTGGGCATTGGGAAAGTCACGGGTTCCGACACCAAATTTACGGCCCTGAGGTCCACTACAAGCCTGGGTTTATCCGTGTCTTTTTTGTCCACAAAAACACCGGATTACCTCCCACTGCTTTCAATTCTCTTATGAATCCTCTCTTTAGGTTCTTGTCAACAAACTCCCGTAACTCCTTCATCTCCCTGTCCGACATGGCATACAGCTTACCAACCGGCAGCTGCGCCCCTGGGAGCAAGTTGATTTGGCAGTCAAAGGGCCTGTGGGGTGGTAGCCTATCTGCCTCCTTCTCACTGAAGACCTCCCTCAGATCAGCATATTGTGGCGGCACCTCCCCTTTCCGTTCCACTGCCATTCCTGCCACTCGGGCTACACTCATCCTTGGTGTTTCCCCTCCTAGGCAGTGCTCCAGGCAGTAGGCTGACCCAAAGCTGACTGTCCTCTGATGCCACGCCACCACGGGATCATGTTGTGCTAGCCAGCTCATCCCTAATATTATTGTGGGCCCCGCTAGTGAGGCAACGTGAAAGGCGATCGTCTCTGAGTGCCTAGACACCCTCATTCTCATTGGTGGGGTCTGGTGTGTCACTTCCCCTCCTAGAAGCTCCCTCCCATCAATGGTGGTTACTTGCAAGGGGAAATCCAAAGGTAGCAAGTGAAGCTGGTGCTCTAATGCAAAGTCCTTGCTGAAGAAATTGCAGGAGCTGCCTGAATCCAGCATCCCCTGAACCTTGACTGGGTGCCCATTCAGGAGTTCTAGCACCACCTCAATGGCTATAGCTGCTGTCAGGGGTTCAGGAGCAGAGGCGAGGGCAAGGGAGGAAACAGAGAGCGAGGGGGAGGAGGCAGAAGAAAGGATGAGTGATGACGACGACCCGAGATCTCCGAGTCTTTCCAGTGAATCAGAAGATTCACAAAAAGGAGCACCAGTGGCCAGGGCAAGGGGGGAGACTAGGGGGACACCCCAGGAAGAAAGAGCCAGAGGGGACTCAGAGGGGAGCAGTTGGAGATCGGGACCAACGTCACCGCCAGAGAGTAGGAAAGAGGAAGAGCGCCAGGGAGCAAGCGCTGGCAGCTCGCAACAGGAGGGAGGGCACGAGTCAGGAGTGGCCACACCTTCATCGGGGAGCAAAGTGACGGTTAGACGGAAAGTGGAAGGTTGGGCGCGCGCGCCAAGTTCAAATGCACAGGAAGGTGGCACAGTAGGCAGCCCGGAAAGGGAGCCAGGTCCTAAAGCCCGGCGCAAGGAGACAGGAGAGTCAGGGGGGTCAGCGTCAGAAGAATCCCGGAAGGAAGAGACCCAGGGGGGCAGAGGGACCCAGAGGAGAACTGTCAGGCGGAAAAGGTGGAGCAGGGCTAGGATATTAAGTTGGTGCGCAAGGGGCGGAGACTCAGACGGAGCTTCGCCGATCTAAGCATAAGACGTAGGGTTGCACGCAGCAGCTCGAGAATGGAGACTGTAACTCAATAAAGACTTTTATTTAACGATCGCTGGCTAGCGTGATCCTCTGTGAGCTAGGATCTGGAAGTAACCCTGACAGTAAGCTCCGTCCCTTCAAATTGTGGGCATCCACGGCCTCGCGGAGAGGAGGGAAAGCGGGTGCCTACAAGAGAGCTCACGAACGGCAGACAATATGACGGCCGAACAGCAAATAACGGAACTCAGAGAAGCAGTTTCACGACTGAATGCCGAGGCGCTGGCGTCCAGGAAGAGAGAGGAGGAAGCAGCTGCCGCCTACAGGGATCTCCAGGTCAGGTTGGACGTGCTTACGAAGCAAGGGCAACAGACACCCAAATCAGAGGGGATTGGGTTGGGGAGACGCACAGGCGGTCTGGTCTCGCACTTCGATGGGAATTTGCAACAGTACCCCAACTTTAGAGCAGACGTAATGTGTGCACTGCAACTACTGCACAAAGACTTTAGAGATGAACAAGAGAAAGTGGGGTTCATCATGTCCCAATTGCATGGAGACGCAAAAGCATGGCTGCGCAATTTGTGGAGAGATAAGGATCCTGCGCTCCAAAATGCGGACGCCTTTATTAAAGCGATGGATGGCTGTTTTTTATCAAGCATTGATGTGGATCTTGCCCGAAAGGAGGTGCATGGACTAAGGCAAGGGAGGGCCAGCGTAAGGCAGTATCATGCCCGCTTTTTCGCTTTGGTCAGTGCCCTGGAATGGGACAGAGATTCGGCTCCTGTCAGAGACCTTTTTTGGGAGGGCTTGCACAACTCGGTTAAAGATGAGATTGCGAGGGGGGAGAGACCCCGGACCACGCAGGAGATCGTTCAGAGGGCGCTGGCGGTGGGGGTGCGGCTGGAAGAACGTCCGTGGAGCAGGGACGAAGGGCGCAGCGGGCGCAAACCAGCCAGGGGCTCCTCCTTCCTTCCCAGAGAAGCAGCGCGTGCGCAATCCACGCCTCCAACAGGGGGAGGGGTGGAACCGATGGAGGTTGGGAGTGCAAGGGCTCAGTCAGCAGCCAGAGCCCTAGCACCGGCAGCAGTGAAAGCGAAGCCTCCTAGAGGGAACAGGAAGTGTTATATCTGCGAGGATCCAGGGCATATGGCGAAAGAGTGTCCCCGGAGGCTCCACAAGCACACTGCAGCCTCAGCAATGGTGACTGCAGCAACGCAGCACGGAGAACCACAGCAGGGAAACGACGATGTCTGGCTCGAGGAAGAGGCACTGGGGCCCAGCCAGACGTGTCAGTGAAGCAGTCCCCAGAGATTTTACCGCCCATGGACCCCCTCCCGCCCAAGCCAGTAGTGAGGCTCACCGCATCGCTCCAGCTACCCAATGGAATCACCATGGACGTGCCAATCACCGTCGACTCGGGAAGCAATGCAGACTTCATAGGGCAGGACTTTGTCGACCGGCACGCTATACAGTTGCTGCCTGCCACGCTGCCCCTGCAGGTTGTCACGGTGGATGGCAGGGAGCTGTTAGGGGGGCAAGTGGTGAAGCAGACGCCACCTATGGTGCTGCGGCTTGGAAATCACAGGGAAATCATCAGCTTCAACGTCACTCAACTCTCGGACACGCCTATTGTATTGGGCATGAGTTGGCTGGACAAGCACAGCCCGACGCTGGCTTGGTACCAGAGGCAGCTGACCTTCGGCTCTTCCTTTTGTGCTGAACACTGCATCATGCCCCAGCAGGAAGGGGAGCAAGAGGAGTCACAGCTGCTGCTAGGCACGCTGCAAGCGATTCCCCACAAGTACGCAGAATTTTTGGAGGTTTTCTGCGAGAAGGAGGCAGACAAGCTACCCCCCCACAGACCATATGACTGCAAAATTGACCTGCTGCCGGGGGCGGCGCTGCCCAAAGGGAAGCTGTATTCCATGTCTGAAGACGAACTGCAGGAACTCAAAGAGTTCATAGATCATAATTTGAAGCGCGGTTTCATCCGAGAGTCCCAGGCAGCGGGGGGCAGTCCTGTATTCTTTGTGAAGAAGCGAGACACGCCCCAAAAAAGACTCGTAGTGGACTACCGCATTTTGAACAGTGTCACCAAGCCATCGGACTTCCCCATGCCCCGAATCGACGAACTCCTCGCAAAAGTACGCAAGGGCAGCGTGTTCACCAAGTTGGACCCGCGAGGGGCGTACAACCTCATTCGCATGCGGGAAGGAGATGAGTGGAAGACAGCCATGTTCACGCCCCTGGGCACCTACGAATATAGAGTTATGCCTTTTGGATTGCAAAATGGCTCCCACGTTTTTCAAGCTTTCATGCATCACGTGTTGGCGGGGCTCCTCTACAAGACGTGCGTCTGTTTCTTGGATGACATCCTGATCTTTTCGGAATCGCAGCAGGAGCATGACAGACACGTCAGGGAAGTGCTGAGCAGGCTCCAGCAATATAGGCTTTACGCCAAGCTGGAGAAGTGCCAATTCGACGTGACGGAGGTGGATTTCCTGGGCTACAAGTTGTCTGACAAGGGGCTCGCCATGGACAGCGCCAAGGTTCGAGCGGTGTTGGATTGGAAAAGCCCACGCAACCGGAAGGAGGTCCAACGGTTTGTCGGCTTCGCGAACTTCTATCGCAAGTTCATCAAAGGCTTCGCTATGCAGACGGCGGCCATCACGGACACGCTCAGTTCCAAGAAAAAGAAGTTCATCTGGACAGCGCAGGCGGAGCAGTCCTTTCAGGCACTCAAGCGTCTTTTCGCGTCGGAGGAACAGCTGCTTCATGTCGACCCCAGCAGGCCGATGAGAGTTGAAACAGACGCCTCGGACAGGGCCGTCGGAGCAGTCCTGCTGCAGAAGGACCCGCAGGGGGTTTGGAGGCCCGGAGCGTTTTACTCCAGGAAGCTCAGCAAGTCCGAACAGAACTACACCATCTGGGACAGGGAGTTGCTGGCTATTCATGCAGCGTTCAAAGCATGGAGGCACTTCCTGATTGGAGCCAAGCACACGGTGCAGGTCTGCACGGACCACAAGAATCTGGAGCACTGGCGCACGGCACAGTTCCTGAACCAGAGGCAGATACGTTGGGCTGAGTTCTTTGCGAACTTCGACTTCCGAATAGAGTATGTCCCGGGGGACACCAACATCATGGCGGACGCGCTCTCCCGTAAGCCACAGTATCTGGAGGACGCCACGCCAGCGGCCGCCATGCACATCTTCGCGCCAACAGTGTGGGCGTGCGCTGCGGCGACAGTGGACCTGGAGGCGGTGCGACGAGCGTTGCAGAATGACTCCTTCGCGCAAGCAAAGATGGCAGAGATGCAAAGGGGCACGGCAGCGACCGACGGGTTCCAGCTGAGAGATGGATTGCTCATTCGCAAAGGGGCCATCTACGTGCCGGGAGACGAACTTCGCGCCAAGGTACTGCATCAGCTGCACGACGCGCCCACTGCCGGGCACTTTGGCAAGGAGAAGACGGTGGAATTAGTCGCCAGGGATTTCTGGTGGCCCGGAATGAGAGGGGAGGTCGCGGACTACGTGGCGAGGTGCGACACCTGCCAGAGGGCCAAACCAGTGCACAGACCGCCGGCCGGACTGTTGGAACCGCTGCAAACTCCGGTCGAGCCATGGGAGAGAGTCGCCCTGGACTTCGTCACGGATCTGCCCAGCTCGAGGGGCAAGACGGCCGTGCTGGTGGTGGTGGACTTGTTCTCCAAGATGGCACATTTCATCCCGTGTGCGAAGGTGGCCACGGCGGAACAAACCGCCAAACTGTTCATAGACCACGTGTTCAAGGTTCACGGTCTGCCACGGTCTATTCTGTCCGACCGCGGGCGGCAGTTCATCTCGAATTTCTGGCAGAAGCTGATGGGCTTCCTAAACGTCAAGATCAACCTGGCGTCGGCGAGACACCCGCAGACCAACGGGCAAGCGGAGCGGGTCAATGCCATCATGCAGCAGTACCTGAGATGCTATGCGAATCAACAGCCTGCGACGTGGGTGGATTACCTGCCGCTCGCCGAGTTCGCCTACAACAACACGAAGCACGTGTCCACGGGGGTCACGCCGTTCTTCGCCAACAACGGGAGGCACCCCAGAACCTTCCCGGGACTGGAAAGACTGGTGGAGGGGGAGCCGCAGACAGCAGATGCGTTCGCGTCGGAGTTGCAGGAGGTCCACGATCAGCTGCGGCGGCACCTGGAGCTGGCCAAACACGCATACAAGGTGCAGGCAGACAAACTCAGAAGGGTTGGCGAAGAGATCCATGTGGGAGACTGGGTCTGGTTAGCAGCCCACGCAGTGCCGGCCAGGTCGTTGGCCAAGAAGAAACTAGGGCATAAGCAACTGGGGCCCTACCAAGTCGAAGAGCAGGTCAACCCGGTGGCCTTCAGGCTGGCGCTTCCGGAGGGTTCCAGAATGCATCCGGTGTTCCACAGATCGTTGCTCACTCCCTACAAGGCACCGCACAGGTTTCAGGAACCCGGAACGGCGCCGAGTCCGCTCCGAGAGGGAACCAGGCAACGGGGAGTGGCACAGGAGGTGCGCCTCAACGAAGTCACGGAGATTTTGGACTCCAGATGGGGGGAAGAGGGGGTAGAATACCTTCTCGCTAAGGAGGGCACCCCGGCCAGTGCCAACAGCTGAGTGCCGGGCTACGCTTTAGATGAACCTCTGCTCAAGGAAGAGTTTCATGCCCTCTTCCCCCATAGGCCAATGCCAGCGGACTTTTTCGACGACTGGCTTTTCACGCCCACGCTTTCAGCCAGCACGTTCCGGGGGTTCGACTCGGATGAGGAACCGACACGAGACGCCCGTTCCCCGGAGGGGTCGCCCTCGGGATCTGCTTCAGAACCCTCGTATTGGTGGGATGATCGACCAGAGGAGCAGTGGCGCAGGAAGTGGCTGGAGGGTCCAGGACGAGCAACGCCTCCAGAAGGAAGCGAGGGAGAGACGGACATGGACGTTTTCGGGGACGACCAGGGTCTCGAGCACGGCGGCACAGAGATGGAAGCAGAGGTGACCGTCGTCGACGAGAGCAGGGAGGAAGAACCGGAAGACTTCGGATGGAGGCCCGCCACGGGAAGCGAACTGTACCCGACATTCGTCCCCTTGACACTGCAGCACCCAGTTCCCGCACCGGAAGGAGGGGAGGGGGGAAGAGGGGGCTTCGAGGGGGGATGGATGTCAGGGGTTCAGGAGCAGAGGCGAGGGCAAGGGAGGAAACAGAGAGCGAGGGGGAGGAGGCAGAAGAAAGGATGAGTGATGACGACGACCCGAGATCTCCGAGTCTTTCCAGTGAATCAGAAGATTCACAAAAAGGAGCACCAGTGGCCAGGGCAAGGGGGGAGACTAGGGGGACACCCCAGGAAGAAAGAGCCAGAGGGGACTCAGAGGGGAGCAGTTGGAGATCGGGACCAACGTCACCGCCAGAGAGTAGGAAAGAGGAAGAGCGCCAGGGAGCAAGCGCTGGCAGCTCGCAACAGGAGGGAGGGCACGAGTCAGGAGTGGCCACACCTTCATCGGGGAGCAAAGTGACGGTTAGACGGAAAGTGGAAGGTTGGGCGCGCGCGCCAAGTTCAAATGCACAGGAAGGTGGCACAGTAGGCAGCCCGGAAAGGGAGCCAGGTCCTAAAGCCCGGCGCAAGGAGACAGGAGAGTCAGGGGGGTCAGCGTCAGAAGAATCCCGGAAGGAAGAGACCCAGGGGGGCAGAGGGACCCAGAGGAGAACTGTCAGGCGGAAAAGGTGGAGCAGGGCTAGGATATTAAGTTGGTGCGCAAGGGGCGGAGACTCAGACGGAGCTTCGCCGATCTAAGCATAAGACGTAGGGTTGCACGCAGCAGCTCGAGAATGGAGACTGTAACTCAATAAAGACTTTTATTTAACGATCGCTGGCTAGCGTGATCCTCTGTGAGCTAGGATCTGGAAGTAACCCTGACAGCTGCCTTTGGGGAATCTGGTTTGGGCACCTTTACTGGTTGCTGGCCTGGCTGCTGTGCCCGTTGATTGGCAGCCAAGCGTTCCCATTTCCCTGCTCCTGTGTCTGTTGCACCTCCTCCTCACGCCCCATGGCTCCCACCATTCCTTGCCAGGCCTTTCTTTGTGGGCAGACTCTGGCAAAATGTCCTGGCCGCTGGCAGAGGAAACATTTCTTGGTCGTTTTTACGTCCTTTCCCTCTCTCTTGCGACTTTTGCTGGAGCTTGAAGCCTCCCGGGCGCGCGCACTCCCTATTTCCATTGGCTCCGCCGGCGGGGAAGGCTCCCTTGGTATCTTAGGAATGCGGTAGTCATGACAACGCTGCTCTCTGCCTTCCTGCCTTTCCTGAGCCCGCACTTCCTGCCTCACACCAATCACAAGTGCAGCTTTGGTCAGCTGGTTCATGGACTGTGGGCAGGGTGTGCGCAAAAGCTCATCCTTGACCGTTGGTGACAACCCCTCCTCAAACAACATTTGTATGGGTTCAGAGTCCAGCTGCCACCCGAGACGGTGAACTATCATTGCAAAACGTGACCAGTAGTCTCTAACTGACTGGTCTCCCTGTTTACAGCTCATCAGTTCCCGTTTTGTCACACTTTCCTCAATATCGCTGGCAAACATCGCATCCATCGCCTGATAGAATTTCCGTACGTCCCGCATGGCTGCATTCTGCGTCGCCATCAGGGGCCTGATCCATGCCCTAGCCCCATCCTCCAGGTGACCCACGATATAAGCCACTCGCGCTTCATCGTCTGCAAAATCGCTATGCTGCAGTTTCAAGGCGTATTCTATTTCTGTTCTAAACGCCCCATAATCTTGAGGTCTCCCCCCAAACTTATGCACCAGTCCTGGTACCTTCCTTGCTATGGGGGTTGGCTTGCTCTGGGCATCTTGAGACCGTCGTTCGTCCAGCCTCGCTGTCAAGAGGGCTATGTGCTGTTCCAATTCGCGGTTTCTCTCCGCCAGCGATTGTCCTCCTGACTTCTCCTGTCTCACTCATGATGTCGCCTGCTTGTTGCATACGAGCAACTTTCGGTGACAGACAGATTGCTGTAGTGGTTGGGAGTTACTTGTGCGTAAACTTTCCCACTTTGAAGCTTGGTTGCATAGTTTAAACCGTTTTGATGGCACAGCCCATCTCAGCGTGGCTGCCTCAGTCGCTAGCAGAATCTGTCTGTGGGCGTTTCTTAAACCTTTGCCAGCATAAAAGCTGTTTGACACCCAATCGCCTCCGCCTCTCATTGTGCGGAAGTCTTCTGCGCAGGGAGGGCGTGGGTAGTGGAGGACCAGTGCTCTCCTCACTGACTTCCAAGGAAGAATCCCGGAGCCCTTCCACCTCCTCTGCCATTTGCTCTCCTGGATCCTTGGTGTTTCGCTGATTTCCTTCCCCCTCTATCAAGCTACGTCTCCCCCTTGTGCTGGTACCTTCCCCTGCAGAACCGGAGAGCCTCTCCTTCTCCCATTGCTCTGATGTCAGTTCCCTGACAATGAACAACATCTGAAAAGACGGAACCATGCCGGATTCTTGGAAAGACAGCCTTATTGCATTAATTCCAAAACAGGGAACGGACAATCTACTTATTAACAACTATACTTGACACTTGCCTAAGGAGGTGTTCTAGGTTCCCCCCTCTGAGGGATCCTGAGCTGTCCCTGCCTTGGACTCTGTCCCTGTGGTGGACCCTGTTGCTCTGGACCGTGGTCCCCAGCAACAAGTTCCTCTTCCTCCTCAACATCTGAGTCATATAACTGCTGCGAAATCATGTCTGGATTAGCGTGCAGACGTTTCCAACCAGCTTGCTCACAGAATAAAGCGCTATTGCTGATAACCAACCTAGACTGGTTTCCACTTGGGTACGCAGCTGCAGGTGGCTGGAAAGCAAAACAGGATGTTGATGTCTGCAACTGTACTAGTGGAGAAAGGGGGCAGTCCATTCTCCGTACTGAGCACCGGATGTTAGCTCAGAGTGTCATCTGACCTGTACTGGAAGTGCAGGGGTGGAGCGGAGACTCTACTGCCGGAGTCTGGAGGGTACAGACACGTTTTCTCTGTACTGCTGAATGACAGGAATAAAACATGTAAAAAGGACTCCTGTCTGTCTTTCTTCCCCCCCCCCCGGGGGAGTGCAGGGAGGGAGAGAAGGAGGAGGGTGTGTTCTCCTCACGTTTGAGGAGGATCGCCGATTTACGACCTTGCCTGCCGGGAGACGCAGACGGAAGGTCAACAAGGATTCCAGCCGAATGCCTGGAGTGAGGCCAGTTCACCTCTGACCCCAGCTGGAATCCTGACAACTGGTAGCAATTCCGGTGGTTCTGATCCATGGAAATCTGCACGAGAGGTGGATGGATCGTTTGCCATCCTCTGCTCAAAAAAGGCAAGCGTCTGCGTGCAGCCAGAAGCTCAACAGACGGCTGGTGGAAAGAGGAGGTGTTTTTCCAAGCAACGGAGCCAAAGGTATGCTGCGTTTCGGGCTAAAAGTGTGAACGCAGATTGATTTATTCTCTGGTTCACGGAAGCTGCGTTTGGGAAAAACAACAGTTCTGAGAGAAGAGGCCTGCAGCTTGGCAGCTCAGCCTGCATTCCAGAATTTTTTTGTGGTTGATAAGCTTTCGTGGAAAGGGGGCTGGACTGGCAAAGGGGCTGGACTGTGAGGCTGGGAAAAGCAAAACAAAACCACGGAGTGTTTTGGCTACAAACTTACGAGCTCTTGGAGGGGACTTTCCATAGCAGCCAGCGTTTAGCTGCCAGGTGCCAAGAGCGTAAACAGCTTGCAGTTTGCCTGCCAGAGAAGGCAGGAAACAACTGTTGGATTTTAGAGCTTACTTGAGAGTGTGAGCTGAAGGCTTGGATTAAAAATGGATGCCAAGAAGGGGGGAGACTGGCCTTGTCCATCTCCCCTGACTAGAGACAATTATTCATCATGGTCTGGATGGATAACTACCCCAGAAGGGGTGAGCCAAGATGATGCTGGCCAAGTTCCTAAGAGCTCATCGAAAGCTGAGGAGAGCTTTGAGCCCAGAAGGGGGAGTGAAGGAACTGTTGCTGAAGGAACTGTTGCTGTTCCTGTTCAAGAAGCAATGGATGTTGCTGACAGGGGGAGGGAGGAACAGAGTTCTGACTCCCCCACTGATGATGCTACTGGAGAGCATGCTGTAGCATTGAGCACTGTCCGATGTTACAATTGTGGACAGACTGGGCATCTACAGAGGAACTGTAAGAAGCCACACCAGCCAAGAGGAGCAAAGAGCAGCTCTACGAAGCCTGAGGCGTCAGGCAAAAGCCGTACCAAGTGCCAGGTGAAACCTGCAAAGGCTTTGATGGTGAAAGGAACCACGCCAGATGTTGGGAACTCGTTTGTAATCGACACTGGAGCGACGGTTCATATGTGCCCGCACAGAGAACTGTTTTCAACGTTAAAGAAGCAAAGCTTCGCTGTGAAACAGGCCAACGGTCAGGAGCTGGAAGCGACCGGGATTGGGACTGTGTATCTTGAGAGTCTGAACTTGACTATAGACAAGGTTTACCTGGTTCCAGAACTGCGGTTCAATCTGCTGAGTGTGTCGCAGATTGCAAAGAAAGGACTGAAACTGTCCTATGATGCTAAGAGCTGCAAGATCTACAAAGATGGAGAACTGTATCTTACTGCCAGAGAGAAAGATGGACTGTATTTGTTGACTTTTGATCAAAGTGATTACATGAAATGTAATTCCTCTGATTCTAACGTAAACTCTCTTGCAGGTGTGAGCACCAGGAAGGTGACCAAGAAGGTCGACAGAGCATTTCAGCGGGTGTATGCTGATGTGATTGGTCCTCTAGAGCCATCTAGAGGCGGTGCAAGATTTTACCTTGTGTGTGTGGATTGTTTTACTAATTATTCTTGGGTTTTTATGATGGAAAAACCACAAGAAACCTTAGAAAGGTTTCAGGAGTTTTGTGACAAGGTTAAGAATATGCATGATGCTAACATTGACTGTCTCTTCACAGATGAGAAGCCAATTTTTCTGTTACAGAAGTTTCAGATGTTCCTGGATGGAAAAGGCATAGACCACAAAGTTGCTGTTTCAGCCGAAGCGTGGAACAGGGGGGGTCTGTGTGAGGGTGAACAAAGAATTGCAAAAGGGGATGCATGCGCAATTGCTGAGTTCACATTTGCCACATGAATATTGGGCGGAGTCGCTATTGTCCTATGTTCACGTGTGGGTGAGAAGAGTCTCAAGAGAGTTGGGAAGTTCTCCTTTTGAGAAGCTGTTCCATAGAAAACCTTCTGTTGCCTATTTTAAGGTTTTCGGGTCTCATGTGAGAACAGAAGCTCCAGGTGGAGTAAAGAATGCCAGAGGCATTTTTGTGGGATATGAAAAGGGTCTCTACAGAGTAATTTTGTCTGAATCTGGTCAGGTGATTCTCACAAAGTTTCTGGAGAGTGCTCCTGAACAGGAGCGGGTAGTAGTACACACATTTCCCACAGAGGACAATTCAGATGATGATGATTTCACAGATTACAGTGGTACTGATGATGACAGTGATAGCTCAGAGAGCTCAGTTGTAACAGTCATTGAGAGGAAGGCTCACACAATGGATAGACCTTCACAGGTGAAGGAGGAACCACTGTTTGCAATTGGATCTGGTTCTCAACAAAGTCCAGAGGTTGAACCAGTGAGCAGAGAGGATCAGCACCTCATACGCAGGTCTGAGAGAGTTATAAAGGGTGTACCACCAAAGAGGTACTCAAAAGAGTTTGATAACTTAGCTGTTGCATGTGTTGCTATTGTTAACAACTCAAAACAGGTTGAAGCAGTGTCTACGTCAGAGACAAAGACACGACAGAGGGCTGCCAGCCAAGGTAATGCAGAAGCACTCATTCCTTGGAAGCCAGACAACCAGAGAGGTACACTGGTGGAACCAGTGGTGGGGAGTTCCAAGGGTGGAACTGAAACAACAGGGGACTGTTATATGTATAACAACTGTTTGTTCTTTTCTCTGGATCATGTTTTGCCCATTGATGCTTTTGGGGGAGGTTGTCAGGAAAAAGCAGCAATGCAAAAGCCAGCTGCAGGTGGCTGGAAAGCAAAACAGGATGTTGATGTCTGCAACTGTACTAGTGGAGAAAGGGGGCAGTCCATTCTCCGTACTGAGCACCGGATGTTAGCTCAGAGTGTCATCTGACCTGTACTGGAAGTGCAGGGGTGGAGCGGAGACTCTACTGCCGGAGTCTGGAGGGTACAGACACGTTTTCTCTGTACTGCTGAATGACAGGAATAAAACATGTAAAAAGGACTCCTGTCTGTCTTTCTCCCCCCCCCCCCCCGGGGGAGTGCAGGGAGGGAGAGAAGGAGGAGGGTGTGTTCTCCTCACGTTTGAGGAGGATCGCCGATTTACGACCTTGCCTGCCGGGAGACGCAGACGGAAGGTCAACAAGGATTCCAGCCGAATGCCTGGAGTGAGGCCAGTTCACCTCTGACCCCAGCTGGAATCCTGACAACTGGTAGTGTACCTTGGGCTTCTTTCCATGCAGTAAGAAATACGGCGTATTTCCTACACTAGAGTTGTACACTCTATTCTGCGTAGCGCCAGGCCTCAGACCAATATTTCTGGGGTAGCCCTGCGTCCCACAGGATCGCAGACACAGCTTCCTCCACCGTCCTGTTCCTTCTCTCTGCGACCCCATTCTGTTGCGGAGAGTAAGGAGCGGTCAAACGGTGGCTAATCCCCTTCTCCCTAAAGAAATCCTGTAAAGCAGAACCAGTGAATTCAGAACCTCTGTCACTTTGAAAACCACGAACTTTGGTGGAAAAGGTTACCTCAACTGCGGTGATCCAATCCCTGATCATTTTAGCCGCCTCCCCTTTCGTTTTCAGAGAGAAGGTCCAAGCAGACCTCGAAAAATCATCAATCAAAAGCAGAGAATACTTTGATCCTCCCAGTGACTCAACTGACATGGGTCCACACAAATCTGAATGAATTAATTCAAAGGGTTGTGTGGTCTGCCTCTCTGACTTTGGATATGAGCATGTCACAATTTTTGCCTGTTTACATGCATTGCAATCTAAAAATTTGTCACAAACATTAAATTTGCACCCTTGTGTCAGCTCTGGTGCTTTCTGAAGATATCTCCAATTCAAATGGGCAAAGCGTCGGTGCCAAATATGTGAACAACCATGGTGAGGCGCCACATTCACACATTGGCCCTTCACATCTTCGGTGTCATCCTCTCCTGTGGAAAAAGGCACATTTACAGCAAACAAATTATCTTTAGACTGCACTGTGTACATGTGATTCCCATCTTTGGAAAATTCACATTTGTCACCTGCAAAAGAGACATGAAAACCATCAACTAGTAGGTCATGCACACTTAACAAACAGTTACCGCAAAAGCTTTGACTGAGGAGATTTCACCCCTCCCATACCCAAGAATCTTGTGACCATCTCCTGATGTTCTCTGCTGACTCTCCACAGAGAAGAGGAGGCGTGTCCTGCCTATTTACTTATTCTGCCCAGCAATATATCTGTGTGTGTGAGAGAGAGTCAGTCAGTCAGTGTATCGGAGAGAGTGAGAGTGTTAGAGATCCTAGAGATAAGATTGCTGCTAAGAGCAGCTGCAGACTCTCAGTGTAGCATTGATTTATGCTTAGAATATTCAGCTCTGTATATAGTTTTGTATCATAGTTGTAGTTATAGAATAAAAGGAAGATATTCTACAGAGCTGCTCTCCGAGTGGTTTATACTCTGCAAGACTCTGCAAAACTCTGCTGCGCAACGACTGTATTATTGAGACAGTGAATCCGGTGCTCTCAGCTCTAAGCTGTGAGTCCACAGCACTGTGACCTGTTCCTGTGAGAAAGGAGGTCTCTGGCGGTGCTACCCAGCTCGCCTAGCCCAGTCGGGGTTGAGGTGCAAGAGTCCAGTTGGTGCACTGGCTCTAGGGCGATGCTGACATTGACTTCATGCTTAAGGAAGGGACAGAAGAAAAAGCCTGTCTCTGTTAGTCTTTTTCTGCTTCCATCCGCGATCGTCACAAATTTCTGAGTTTTTACTGTCCTGCAATTTCTCAAAAGACCGCTAGATGGCACCAGCGAGTTGGCGGATCCACTGTCGATTATTACAGTAAGAAAGTCTTGTTGTTGACATTCCTGGGTCGTCAGGGCAACAATTTTCTCACTACCCCCCTCCTTGGGGCTTCTGTAGATGTCCTCTCTGGTTGTCACGGCAACAGACTACCCCCGGCAGGAAGACTTGCCCACGACCTTCACAGCTTCCGTAGATGCAACTCTCTCTGAGCTTTCACTGCTCACTGCCCCCCCACTGCTCACGCGGCCTCCAGGACGTTTTCCTGCACCCCCTCTGGTGGGTAAAGGGCTCCCAACACTTGGCCTCTCTCCTGGCTCCTCACACAGACACGTTGCAGCATCCAAACAGCTCCCAGGCGCCATCTTACCTCTCCCTTTCGGATGCAGCCACTTCTCGGCCCTTACTTCCCACCCCAGCTCCACAAGCTTCTCGGAGTGCTAGCCAAGCGGCCTCTGGCCTTTTTGCACCCAGGACAACTGGCACCAGCTGAGCATCCACATTTTCTGCCAAAAAAGCAAGCACACACTTCTCAACTTCACTTTGCTCTGCAGCCCTCTTAGCCTCTGCTTTAACAGCTGCATTCTGTGGAGGCTGCACTACGTCCCAAAGCTGCTCCCCCACCAGCAAAAGCTCCACTTGAAAGCTCCACTGCAGCCAATTTTGGCTAGTCAGTTTCTGACATGGCAGTTTAAACTCAAAGCCATGTGCACGGGGCTGAGCCATTGTTTCCCTTCCCTGCTGTTGGCCTCTTGCAAAAGTACTCACTCTGCAGCCAAACCGGGCACTCTGGACGACGTGGCTTCCAGCTCCCACTCCGTCAGCCTCCTCCGATCTGCCCTCTGCTCTCTTTGAAGCCTTGGCAGTCGATCAAGCTGACGTTCAGTCCTTTTAAAGTCTTCCAAGCCCTTTCTCACACGCTTCACGTTCACCCATAACCATGTTTGGTAGATTTATTGCTTTATTGTTCGGCGCCCAGCCACGCTTCCCCTGGGAGCCTCTGTAGATCGTAAAGCAATTAGCAGAGGTACACAGCGGGGTGTGTCGAGAGAGCAGTAAACAAGTCCCACACGTTTCTTCTGTCCTACTATCCCTTTATTTGCTCAAATATAGTGTGTTTACAATTCATAAAGACCATCAGATTCAAGCTGCATTTTCTCTGCGTCCTTCTCTCTCAGTGCAGCAGCTGAACTGCTTTCGGTTCCCACTCAGCTCACAGCATTCCAAGCTGCTTTCATCACGTCCTGGCTTACTTCCCTTCTAAGCGCCTCCTCTAAGGCTTGAGGCACAGAAGGTTAACCCTTCACTACACCCAACAAGCCAGAATCAGAGAATCAGAATCAGAGTCAGAACCAGATCTGCAGTAAAGACGTGGTCTGGTCTTAGCGCAACTGCTCCTCCCACCCGCGATAACAGAGATTGTGTGTTCCAATACATCCCCCCGTAGGGAACCTGCCCCAGCCATTCTGTTGGCTGAGGCCCCCTCCCAGGCAGCCCTGACCCTTTCCCCTTAAAAGCAAAATACAAACTATACAATAACCTAAAAAAAAGTAAAAGAAAAACAAAGCAAGAAACAATTATGCTAAACTTAAAATAATCCCCGCCCCAAGCCCTCATTCAGAACCAGAGCCTGAAAAAGAGCCACAGCCCGAACCAGAGCAACAGCCACAGCCACAGCCTAGAGCCACAGCCTGAGTCTGCAACAGTACTTGATACAGTGCCGGAGCCTGAAACAGAGACACAGTCTCAAACAGAGCCTGAGCCTGAAACAGAGGCAGAGCCACAGCCACAGCCTGAGTCTGAAACAGTCCCTGATAGAGTGCCAGAGCCAGAGCAAGACCCTGAATCAGAGTCAGAGTGAGACCATGAATCACAGCCAGAGCCAGAGCTGAAAGAAAGCCAGAGCCAGAGCCAGAAATAGGGCTTGATACAGGGCCGGAGCGCAAAACATAGCTGCAGCCACAGCCTAGAGCCACAGCCTGAGTCTATAAAAGTACTTGATACAGTGCCAGAGCTGGAGCTGGAGCTGGAGCCAGAGCCAGAGACACAGCCAGAGCCAGAACAAAACCCTAATTCAGAACCAGAGCCTGAAAGAGAGCCAGACCCTGAAACATAGCTGGGTCAGAGGCAGAGGAAGAGCCATCATGAGACCCTGAATCAGAGTCAGAACCAGATCTTCATTCAGAACCAGACCCTGAAAGAGAGCCAGAGCCACAGACAGAGCCACAGACAGAGCCTAGAGCCACAGCCGAGATCCACAGCCACAGCTGGATCCTGAGTGCTGGATCCTGAAACAGAGACACTGTCTGAAACTGAGCCTGACGCTTAAACGTAGCCAGGGGCAGAGGGAGAGGCAGAGCCTGATACAGTGCTTGATACAGCATAGGAGCCTGAAGCATAAACACAGCCAGATCCAGAGACACAGCCAGAGCCAGAGCAAAACCCTAATTCAGAACCAAAGCCTGAAAGAGAGCCAGAGCCAGAAACAGTGCTTGATAGAGTGCCAGAGCCTGAAACAGAGGCAGAGGCAGATACAGGGCTTGAAACAGCGTTGGAGCCTGAAACAGAGAAACGGCTTGAAACAGAGACAAAGGCTGAGACACAGGCCGAGCCTGAAATAGAGCTAGAATAAGTGCTAGAGCCAAAGACTGAGACAAAGCCTAATAAAGAGCAGAAGCCTGAGCCTGAAACAGTGCTTGATACAGTGCCAGAGCCTGAAACAGAACCAGAGCCACAGCTACAGCCATAGTGCCACAGCCTGAGTCTGCAACAGTGTTTGATACAGCGCCAGAGCCTGAAACAGAGACACAGCCTGAAACAGAACCTGAGCCTGGTTATTAGCATGGCAATTAAAGAAGAGATAGGCAGAAAGGCTTATAAATAGAGTTAAGTGCAAAGGCAAAATAAGAAACAACCCTAAAGAAATAGAGAAACGATTTCTCGAATTCTTTAGAGAAATCTATAAGGAAGGAAATGAAACAACAGAAGAAGTTAAAGAACATTTAGAACAGAACTGTCTTCCGAAACTTACTAAAGAACAAAAAGAACTGTTGAATGCCCCTATTACATCGTACGAAATGCAAAGAGCAATTAAGGAAGCAAAGATAGGAAAGTCACCAGGGCCAGACGGCCTACCGGCAATATATTATAAAAAAATGGAGGATTTACTGTCTGACCCATTAAGAAGTATCATGAACCACATCTTAAAAGACGGAATCATGCCGGATTCTTGGAAAGACAGCCTTATTGCATTAATTCCAAAACAGGGAACGGACAATCTACGTATTAACAACTATAGGCCTATCGCACTTCTAAATAACGATTATAAATTATGTGCAAATATTTTAGCCGAAAGATCAAAAAAAGGCTTCCAGATGATGATACACAATGACCAAGCTGGCTTTTTGCCCGGGAGGCACATTTATAGCAACACTAGAAACATTATAAACTTATTAGTGTATTTAGACTTAAGAATAGAAAAGAAGGCAGTCTTAATGGCTATAGATGCAGAAAAAGGTTTCGACAGGGTATCCTGGAAATTTATGAAAGGTTACACCATATGGATTTTGGTATACAGTATATAAAAGGGATTGAAGCAATATAATCAAAACAAAAGGCTAAAATCATAATCAATGGAAATTTATCACAGGAGTGTGAAATCAGTAAAGGGGTCAGACAAGGTCGCCCACTATCCCCCTTAATTTTCATATTAACATTGGAAGTTTTATGTAAACAAATTAGGGAAGAAAAAGAAATAAATGGGATTATGCTGGGAAATAGAAGTTACAAAATGAGGGCATTTGCTGACGATTTAATTATAACTCTGGAGCAACCAAAACAGAGTTTAAGAAAGGCGTTGGAAATAATATATGGCTACGGTAAATTTGCGGGGTCCAAATTGAATTTAAACAAGACAAAACTATTAGTTAAAAATATGTCGCCAGATGAAAAAGCGGAATTAGAACAAATAATACACATTAAAATCTACCCCAAAATCAAGTATTTAGGATTATGGATAACACCAAAGAATATTAACTTATATGAAGATTGTTAGGATATTTCCGTTCCACCTTAAAAGGCAGCAGGATGTTTGTGTCACAGCCTGCGTATTTCCTGTTTTCACAGGATGTTTCTGTTGTGTCTTTTGCTTTCGTTTTCTCACTCTCTGTGTCTGGAGACATTGACGCAGGCAGTCATGTCTTTCTTTGTTCTGATCAACGCTGAATAAAACTTGAAATTATGCTCTCCTGAGTGCGACTTTTGCTGTGCATTATCTGCTGATAGAGTGTGCATGAGCTCTAGAATGTGGCAAGATATTTTCTAGAAACTCATGTCGCTAATTGCTGATACTGCGTGCCTACGGGAGATCGATGGATCGTCCGGCAGACGGCTTGGGGCCATGATGGACTTTGTCTCCCTGGCAGTATCCCAACAACAGGTTATGGGCCCAGATTCACGGCACTTACAGGAGAGTAAGACTGCGACAGACTGCTGAAAGGTATGTGGAGGAAAAGCGAAAGTGAGGCTTTTCGTTTGCCGCGGCAAGAGCTTTTGATGTCCAGCAGGCCTAATTGGCCTGGGAGCCGAGCCAAGCAGGCTTCGTGATTAATGGGCTGCCGATATAAGAAGCCTCTGAAGTGAATAAGATTCACGGCTCAAGTAAAAAGCTGGAATGGAGTTTTTCCAAGCTACTGAGGCTGCTGAGTGCCCAAAGTTAAATCGGCACAATTATAAAACCTGGGCAAAATGGTGTGAGAGTTTGCTGCGTCAGTTTGGAGTGTGGCATACTGTGTCTGAAGCCCCTCCAGTTCCTCTGACAGATAGATGGAGAGCCCAGAATTCGAGGGCCATTGACGTAATAGTCTTGTCCGTCTCTCTGGAGGAAATTAAAACGTTAGCTGGCAACGTGACTGCACGTAAGATGTGGAATGCTTTGAAGACAGCCCAACTGCCAGTCATCCCAGCCCAGAGTTTGACTGCAGCGGAGGTCCTGGCTGTTTCCCAGAATGCGAGTGAATGCAGGGATGCTGAGGGCACCGGTTGCAAGCTGCAGGGGGAGCTGACTGTGATGTCATACAAGGCAGCATTCCAGCCTCCAGGGGGAGCCAAGGAGTCGGCAGCTGAGAACTCTGTTTCTCATGGGAGCCAAGGTCATCCTCACAGATACCGGAAGGCCAGAAGTAAACAGAGGCAGATGCCTGCAGATGGCCAGAAGCAGAGGGAGGGTGAAGAGCCCACGCCAGTGGAAAACAAGGCTTTGTTTGCTGGCACAGCTTCACCAAAGGCTAAAGGCATGTCTGATGGCCAGGAGCAGGGGGGCAAGCTGCAAAAGCCCACGCCGGTGGAAAACAAGGTTTTGCTTGCCAGAAAGACTGCTCCAAAGGCCCAGGGCAGGTTTGTTATTGATTCGGGGTGTACCCGCCATGTCTCAAAAGACCGCCATCTCTTTATCTCCTTCAAGCCTCAAGAAGGTGAGCTCCACCTGGCTGATGGAAAGACGTTGCGAATCGCAGGAGAAGGGACTGTGAGACTGGCAAGTCTGCACACTACCATCAAAGATGTACTATATGTTCCAGGTGCTGCAGACAATTTGCTCAGTGTCCCACAGCTTACTGGGCGTGGTTTTGAGATTTCCTTCAAGAGGAGCGTCTGTGTCATCAGAAAAGGCAAAGAGGACATTTTGCATGCAAAGTTTATCGATGGTTTGTTCTGTATAACTTATGATGACAATGGTGCTGTTGCTGTGTCCAATGCTGATTCTTGTTGTGTTGCACAAACTAACAAAGTTCTTCATGCAGGATGCATTCACGATGCACACAGAAGGTTTTGTCACCTCTCTTGGAAGGCACTGGCCAAGATGCCAGAGATGGTTGAGGGTTTGAACATCAAACCCTGTAAGTTTCACATGAAATGTGTATCTTGTGCAGAGAACAAGGTGAAGGTTGCTCCAAAAGGCAAGGAGTCTAGCAGGCAGGCTTCCAAACCCTACCAGCTAGTGCACGCAGACCTGGTTGGTCCACTTGCGCCCTCTTTGGGGGGAGCAAGGTACTTCATGGTTCTAATTGATTCTTTTTCCAGGTACATTCATGTGTTTATGCTCGAGCAGAAATCGCAAGCGTTTCCTAAGTTCAAGGCATTCTGTGCTTGGTTGGAGAATGTTCACGGTAAACGTATTGGCTGTCTCTTTACTGATCGGGGCGGGGAGTTCACTTCTCAGCAGTTTGAAGCTTTCCTGACTGAGAAGGGAATCCAGCATGACTTGTCAACGCCTAGATCGCCATGGATGAATGGACTTGCGGAGCAAGCAAATCAAATGTTGCTGCAAGGACTGAAAACCTTGTTGCATGATGCCAATCTCCCTGATAAGCTTTGGGGGGAGGCTCTGTCGAATTTTGTTTACACTTTTAATCGCACATTGTCATTACCTATTGGTTGTACCCCCTATGAGAAGATGTATGGTAAGAAACCCAACATCAAGCACATGAGAATATTTGGTTCTGACATGTGGGTACACACCCCACAGAGCAACAAGCTTGGGAAGCGTGGGGCACATGGTTTGTTCATGGGGTACGAAAAAGGTGCATACAGGGTATGGATGACCGACTCTAAGTCCATTAAGTTCACAAAGAGTGTTGAGTACAATCCCAAGTGGGGGGGGGGATGTGGGAATTTTCCAGAGTTACCCAGAGGAGGATGAAGGTGATGTGAAGAAAGCAGATAATGTTGAGGCAGCTGAGGAAGCTGAGGATGATGATGATGATCAGAGTTCGGATTCCAGCTCAGTGGGCGGCGCTGCTGCTGCTGATGTCAGTGACAGTGATGACACAGCAGACTACAAGAGCGCAAAGGCCTCAAGCAGACCATCTGATGCGTCTTTCAATGAACTGGAAGAACCACTGTTCACCATTGGTCACTTTTCTCCTAAGAAAGAGGAGATGAGTCCAGAAGACTTGTGTCTAGTACGCAGATCTGAAAGAGCCACAAAGGGCAGACCTCCAAAGAGATTTGCTGATGAGTTTGCTAAGACAGCAACTGCTGTTCTTAGTAGCTCAGAGAAGGTATGGGAACCTTCAAGCTTCAAAGAGGTTCAGGAGTTAACCTCTAAAGATGCTGAGCCTTGGCTTAATGCCATGAAGGCTGAAGTTGATTCCTTGAATAGGAACCAAACTTGGGAACTGGTACCGGTAGTCCCAGGAATGAGACTGGTTGGCAGCAAATGGGTCTTCAAGGCCAAGACAGACCAGAATGGCAAGGTTGTTAGACACAAAGCCAGATTGGTTGCCAGAGGTTTTTCACAGGTACCAGGACAGGATTACCACGAGACCTAGTCACCCACAGTCAAATATGAGAGCATTCGGCTGATGCTCAAGATCGCTGCGGAGGAGAAACTGCATGTTTCCCATCATGACATTAATACAGCTTTTTTGTATGGGATTTTGGGGGAAGAGCTGTTTATGCTTCCACCTGATGGGATGCAGATACAGAAGGGAATGGTCTGTAAACTGCGGAAATCCTTATATGGTCTCAAGCAGAGTGCCAGGTGTTGGAACACAAAGCTCACTGAGACATTGCTTTCTCTAGGTTTTCACCAGGGCAAAGCTAATCCATGTGTGTTTGTCAAGGAGGAGGGGCAAAACAAACTGTATTGTTTATGTTTTGTTGATGATCTTCTGATGTTCTGGAAGAATCAGACTTTGTACCAAAGCACCCTAGCTCAGCTGAAGGAGCACTTTGACATGAAGGATCTTGGTGAGGTATCCAACTATCTTTCTCTGCAGGTGGAGAGGGACCAAGCAGGTAATTTTCTGGTACACCAAACACAGAAAAATGCTGATGTATTAACCAGATTGAATTTGGTTGATGCAAACCCAGCAGACACACCGATGGTGACAGGTTACCAGGTAGACAGTACTGCGGAAGTGTTTTCTGACACTACGCTGTACAGATGCATTCTAGGCAAGTTGAATTTCATTGCTAGATGTTCAAGACCCGACATAGCTGTAAGCACTAACCTGCTTAGCAGACATGCTAACAATCCTACTGTTCAGGATTGGAAAGCTCTGAAGTGCATAGCCCGCTATTTGAAAGGGACTTTGCACTACAGGCTGAGGTTCACCACTCAGAAGACTGGAGGTCTTGAAATCTTTGCAGATGCAAGTTTTGGAAGTGACACAACGGATGGTACTAGCACTTCTGGAGTATGCTACATGTACAACCACTGCCTGTTTGACTGGTTGTGCAGGAAGCAGACGACAGTAAGCCTAAGTTCCTGTGAAGCAGAACTCAATGCTCTGTCATTTTCACTCATGGATTGTGAATGGTTGATGCAACTGTTTAAGGACATCAGAGTTTCTGTGAAATGTCCTGTACAATTGTATCAAGACAATAGATCGTGTTTGGCTTTGCTGAACTCAGAGAGTTGCAAGCAAAGAACCAAGTACGTGCAGATTAAGCTACATCGTGCAAGAGAGTGTATTCAGAAAGGACTCATTCAGGTGTCCTACATGCCAGGAAATGAAATTCCTGCTGATCTGTTGTCTAAGGTTGTTAACAGTGAACAACTTAAGGTTTACGTACAAAGGTTGCAATTGGGTTGAACCACAGGTACTACAGGTTACACGGAAAGGGGGAGGATGTTAGGATATTTCCGTTCCACCGTAAAAGGGAGCAGGATGTTTGTGTCACAGCCTGCGTATTTCCTCTTTTCACAGGATGTTTCTGTTGTGTCTTTTGCTTTCGTTTTCTCACTCTCTGTGTCTGGAGACACTGACGCAGGCAGTCATGTCTTTCTTTGTTCTGATCAACGCTGAATAAAACTTGTAAATAATGCTCTCCTGAGTGCGACTTTTGCTGTGCATTATCTGCTGATAGAGTGTGCATGAGCTCTAGAATGTGGCAAGATATTTTCTAGAAACTCATGTCGCTAATTGCTGATACTGCGTGCTTACGGGAGATCGATGGATCATCCGGCAGACGGCTTGGGGCCATGATGGACTTTGTCTCCCTGGCAGTATCCCAATTGTTGGAAAGATATCAAAAGACAGTTGGAGACATGGACAAGGTTAAATTTATCATTCCTGGGCCGTATTTCGGTAATTAAAATGATAGTTTTACCGAAGCTACTCTTTCTATTCCAAACGATTCCAATTACAAGAAAGACCAGCAGTATCAACAAGTGGCAAAAAGAAATTTCTAAATTTTTGTGGAAGGGTAAAAGACAAAGAGTAAAGCATAAGATATTAATAGATACTGTAGAAAAAGGGGGCTACGTGTTACCGGATTTGAAGCTATATTACGAAGCCTCATGTCTTCTCTGGTTGAAAGATTGGTATTTATTTTAAAATTGGGATATTTTAGATCTAGAAGGTCATGACACCCGTTTTGGGTGGCATGGCTATCTTAATTATGGGAAAATAAAGACACATAGGAGTTTTTCAAATCATATAATAAGAAATGCTATATATAAGGTATGGGGAAAATACATAAGATATTTGGAACAGAAAACCCCAAGATGCAACTCTCCACTAGAAGCAATCGCTGCTAAAAAAAAGCAACAACATCAAAGAGAACAGGATAACGTATAACACAATATTAGGGGGGGGAGTTTGAGGAATCAAGCCTTTATCAGGAGAAACTGTCAACTCTCCCAGGCACCCGGCTTGGTCTCCTGTTGACCTCCCTGTCTGCTTTCCCGGCAAGATCCAGGCAGAGGTCGTGATAGGTGATCCTTCTCAGCATGAGAAGAACACCCCCCCTCTTTCCTGCCCCCCCCGGGCAGGGGAAAGAGATAGACAGAAACGTATTTACATGCCTTTATTTCTGTCTTTGCAGCATTACCGAAAACATGACTGCTCTCTTCATACTCCTGCAGTCGAGAGAGAACAAACACTTCCTGTCCGGCTCATATTACACTCTGAGCTAATTCCGGTGCCCTCTGCACTGTGAATTGACTGTCCCTCTGTTTCCCACGGAACAGTCCCAACAGTCCCATTATGTTTTGTTTTCAAGCTACCAGCAGCTTGCGGCTGCATTGCTTCAATATCGTAACATACTCCCCCATATGAATTAATGTGCGCTGCGAGCAAAGCGTGATCCAGAGAAGAAAACAAACAGTTGTTATACATATAACACTCCCCTGTTGTTTCAGTTCCACCCTTGGAACTACCCACCACTGGTTTCCCCAGTGTACCTCTCTGGTTGTCTGACTTCCAAGGAATGAGTGCATCTGCATTTCCTTGGCTAGGGAATGTAGTGTTACGCTTAGCAACTCTCTGTTGTGTCTTTGTCTCTGACTTAGACACAGCTTCAACCTGTCTTGAGTTGTTAACAATAGTAACACATGCAACAGCTGAGTTAGCAAACTCTTTTGAATACCTCTTGGGTGGTACACCCTTTGTAGCTCTCTCAGACCTACGTATGAGGTGCTGATCCTCTCTGCTCACTGGTTCAGTCTCAGGACTCTTTGGAGAACCAGTTCCAATAGTAAACAGTGGTTCATCCTTCACCTGTGAAGGTCTAGCCATTGTGTGAGACTTCCTCTCAATGACTGTGTTAACTGAGCTCTCCGAGCTATCACTGTTACTCTCAGTACCACTGTAATCAGTAAAATCACCATCATCATCTGAATTGTCCTCTGTGGGAAATGTGGGAGCAATTACTCTCTCTTGTTCAGGAGCACTCTCTAGAAATTTCGTGAGAATCACCTGACCAGATTCAGACAAAATTACTCTGTAGAGACCCTTTTCATAACCCACAAAAATTCCTCTAGCATTCTTTACTCCACCTGGAGCTTCAGTCTTTACATGAGACCCAAAAACCTTAAAATGGGCAACAGAAGGTTTTCTGTGGAATAGCTTTTCAAAAGGAGAACTTCCTAAATCTTTTGAAACCTTTCTCATCCAACTGTAACAAAAACACATTAACGACTCCGCCCAATACTCATGTGGCAAATGTGAACTCAGCAATTGCGCCTTCATGCCATTTTGCAATTCTTTGTTCACTTGCACACAGACACTTTTGTTCCATGCATCTGCTGAAAGAGCTGTCTTGTGCCTTATCCCTTTCTTATCCAGGAAATCCTGAAAATCCTGTAAAAGAAAAACTGGCTTTTCATCTGTGAAAAGACAATCAATGTTAGCATCATGAACATTTTTAACCTTGTCACAAAACTCTTTAAACATTTCTAAGGCTTCTTGTGGTTTCTGCAATATATATACCCACACATAATGAGAGAAATAATCCACACACACAAGATAATATCTTGCATTGCCTCTAGATGGTGCTAGAGGACCAATCACATCAGCATACATTCGCTGAAATGCCCTGTCAACCTCGGTCGCCTTCTTGACGTCCTTCGTCATACCTGCAAGAGAAATCATGTTAGATTCAGATGCATTACAATTTATGCAATCACTTTGATCAAAAGTCAACAAATACAGTCCATCTTTCTCTCTGGCAGAAAGATACAGCTCTCCATCTTTGAAGATTTTGCAGCTTTCTCTATCATAGGACAAAGTCAGTCCTTTCTTTGTGATCTGCGAAACACTCAGCAGATTGAACTTTAAATCAGGAACCAAATACACATTGTTAATAGTCAAGTTCAGACTCTCAAGATACACAGTTCCAAACCCGGTCGCTTTCAGCTCCTGGCCATTGGCCTGTTTCACAGTGAAGCTTTGCTTCTTAAACGTTGAAAACAGATCTCTGTGCGACGTCATGTGTTGCGTGCATCCCGTGTCAAGAACAAAAGTGTTCTCTGTTGAAAATGCGGCTTTTGTTGACAGCAATGGTTTTGCAGGTTTCACCTGGGACTTGGTACGACTTTTGCCTGACGCCTCAGGCTTTGCAGAGCTCCCCTTAGCTCCTTTCTGTTGACGTGGCTTCTTACAATTCCTCTGAAGGTGCCCAGTCTGTCCACAATTGAAACAACGGACAACGTTCAAAGCAACAGCCTGTTCTTCACTTGCAATAGCAGAGGGGGTGCTTGAACTCCGAGCTTCTCTCCCCCTGTCTTTGACATCTATTGCAGCCGTCCTGGCTCTCACATTCTGTGAATTCCAACCTGGCGTTGGTGCAGCAGGGGTGGGGTTATCAATCACCCCAAAAATCCTCTGATTCTGAAGCAGGGCTTTCATCTTTACAGACCATGAGGAATAATTGTCATTAGTCAGTGGAGGTGGGTAAGGTAAGCCTCCCCCCTTCTTGGTATCCATTTTGAATCCAAGCCTCAGCTCTCACTCTCAAGCCTGTAAAATTCCAAGAGTCTATTGGCTGTTCACTGCGTTGCACTTTGCAGCTAAACGCAGGCTGTTTTGAAAGTCCCTCCAAGAGCAGTGAGATAGCAGACAAAACAAACGCTGGAATTTTTGACAGTGTTTTTCCAGCCTTTCACAGTCCCAGCCCCTTTTCCGTTGGCTAGTAACTTTCCACTTTACTGACGTTTCGTTGCTTAGCAACTGGCTTATCAAGACTCAGGAATGCGAAGAATGTGGCTCTCTCTCAGTGCTGTTTTCATCCAAAAGCAGACACTCAGTGAACCGAAGAATGCTTCAATTCGCGTTCACTCTCACAGCCATAAAATCACCATACCTTGAGGGAATCCGTTGCTCAGCAAAAACACCTCCTCCGGTGCTCAGCCGTGCTTGTAGCTTCCATCCGCACGCTACCATATCTTCCTTATCTCCTTGCAGAGGATGAAGTATGATCCATCAACCTCTCTTGCTGCTTTCATGGATCAAAACCATCGGCTACATGCTACCAGATGTCGGAAATCAAGCCTTTATCAGGAGAAACTGGCAACTCTCCCAGGCACCCGGCTTGGTCTCCTGTTGACCTCCCTGTCTGCTTTCCCGGCAAGATCCAGGCAGAGGTCGCGATAGGTGATCCTTCTCAGCGTGAGAAGAACACCCCCCTCTTTCCTGCCCCCCCCCGGACAAGGGAAAGAGATAGACAGAAACGTATTTACATGCCTTTATTTCTGTCTTTGCAGCATTACAGAAAACATGACTGCTCTCTTCATACTCCTGCAGTCGAGAGAGAACAAACACTTCCTGTCCAGCTCATATTACACTCTGAGCTAATTCCTGTGCCCTCTGCACTATGAATTGACTGTCCCTCTGTTTCCCACCGAACAGTCCCAACATTCCCATTATGTTTTGTTTTCAAGCTACCAGCAGCTCGCGGCTGCATTGCTTCAATAGCGTAACAGGGAGGAGGGTGAACTAATATTGATAAGTTATGAGAAAATAAAAGATCACTTTTCTAGTTGGCTAGATTACTTCCAGGTGAATGAAGTGTTCAGAAAGGATAAGCAGATAGGTTTTGAAAAGGAGCCTTCAAGATTTGAAAGAGAACTGCTGAATAGTAAAACCAAAATAATCGCAAAAATATATAGACTTCTTTTAGACTACAAAGTAATGGATGAGGAGGTTAAGGCTTCAATGATAAAGTGGGCCCAAGATGTGGGCCGTCCAATTATGCTAAAAGATGGGGGAAACTGATGGAATGTAAATTTGAAATTTACAGCCAGCTATAATATAAGAGAGAACATGATGAAAATGGCTCATAGGTGGTACCTCACTCCTTCCAGTTGATCAAGAATGTATAAAAAATTGGCGAATGCTTGTTGGAGATGCGGAGAAAATAACGGTGACATGAGCCACATGTGGTGGACGTGTGAAAAGATTAAGATTTTTTTGCGGGGGGGGGGGAATATACGATGAATTAAAAAAGATGATGGGGATAACTTTTACGAAAAAAACAGAGGCATTTCTATGAAGTATTTTAGATAAAGAGATCCCAAAAAATCTAAGAGAGGTATTCTTGTATGCAACCACAGCAGCTCGTATACTTGTGGCCAAGGGATGGAAAGATCACGAGGCTCCAAAAATAACAGATTGGCAAATCAAATTACAGGAATTGGTGGAGACGGCTCAATTGACTAGCAAACTCAGAGGAATCTCAAAGCAAAAATTTGCAGAAAAATGGGATGGTTATACAAGATATGTTCAAAAACACAATAATAGTTTTGATTCCGTGCTAGCATTCGAGTGATAAAGGAACTAAAAGGAGGTGGACAACAATTAAGGATTTATTATGCTTTCAGAATGTATTGGGAAATTTATATAGAAAGGATTATTGTTTTTGTTAGGGTGTGAAACCTAAGACGCTGGCAAGTTAGCAATGTCATGTAACTTTAAGTAGTCAAGCTCGTTAAGTTGTTAAGTTGCTCAGTATATAAAGAGTGTTCGTTTTCTCTGCGTGGTGTGGGGCGTGAAGCAAAAATGTCCGAAAGCTCCGGAGGTGTTTCTGTTATCTTTCTGCAATAAACCTGTCTTTGGAAAGACAGGCTTCCCTGTGTCGTTATTTCTTTGCTGCTGAGACTTTGAAGCTTGTACTGCAACAGGAATCTCTGCACTGGACTTAATTAATGCTCTGCAAAGCGAGCCGTTGCTGATGGCGCAGCGGAAGCGTTTACTGGACCAGTACACAAACTCTCTTAGGTTATGGCTCCTTCTACGTTTCTACAGCTGTATTGTGTGCAGAGAAAGTGAAAGCAGCTTTCGGATGAGAGAAGACCGGCTTGGTCGTAAATCCACCTCTTAAAGGAACTGAGAGGCTGCAGAAAATTGAGAGAGCTGCGTAAGTGAAGATTTACAGCTTCATTAGCTGCAAAAGGCTAGCTTGACCTCCCGTTGTGTTTGTGTTTTGTTAATAAAAACAGAGGACGGTGGTAGGTTGCTAGTGAAGAGACGGAGAAAAAAAAGTTTAAAAGGCTTCAGAGGAGGCTGGAGGCGTCTGAAAAGTGAGTAAAACAAATCCCAAGGGGAAAGAGAAGAAAGGGCACACAGAGGGAGTAGCAGCAGACCCCAAGAATGGCAGTGGAAAATTTCCAGGTTCCTTTACAAAGTTGAATTCTGCTAATTACGTGCAGTGGTCTAAGAGGGCTCAAGTCTGGTTGGAAGCCAAAGAAGTGTGGACTGACTATGTCCAGAGGCGAAAGCCGTTTGTGGCTGTTGCAGCAGATGCCACAGCAGAGCAACAGGCTGCTGCACATGCTCAAAACAGGGAACATGATAAAATGGACACTAAAGCTAGATGCATGTTGATGGTATCGATAGACGATTCCCAATTACCTCATGTGGAAAATTTAAGGTCTGCATTTGAAATTTGGGAAGCTCTTAGGCGAATTCACCATAGAGCCACGCCCGGAGAGAAGGTGAACATTATACGTGCTTTGTATGAGTTGAAATTGAAGCCAGGGGATAGTGTGGTTGAACACACGTCACAGATGACTGAGTATTTCAACCGACTGTCATCTTTAGGTGTGAATTTTCCTGAAAATATTAAAGTTTATACTCTGCTTAGCAGCCTGCATGCAGGGTTTGAAAAGTTAGTACTAACTTTACAAGTTTTGCCAGAGGACCAGCTGAATATGAATTATGTGACTGGTAGATTGTGTGAACAAGAATATCAACATCATCGAAAACGTATTGATAATTCAAATACCCCAAGGGTTGGATGTTCAGATAATTCCCAGCGTGGGGAAACTAGCAGGCAGAGCTGTAAGGAAGCCTCACAAGTGTCTGCTATGGCCAGCAAGTCATGTTTTCGATCTGGCAGCAGGTTTCATTTGATAGCAAAGTGTCCAGAAAAGCAACAGGAATTTCAACAGTCCAAGGCCAGTTTCCGGAGTTACAGGGGAAGACGACGTGAGAACTACAAGAATCAATGATCCAGAGGGGGAGCAGGTGCTGATAAGGGACTATCTGCAATGGCAGCACAACAGAGTCCTAAAAGGAGCCAACAAACTTTGAAGTGGATAATTGACAGTGGAGCAAGTCACAGTTTAGTTCCAGCGACATCTAGTGGCCGCTTGATGAACTGCAAGACATTGCCAGTTGTAAAAACCGTGACTATAGCAGACAATAGTAAACGAGAAATGAACCTTAAAGGCACAATTTATGTTAACTGTTTGCAAACTAACCTTCCTGTTTTTGTTCTTCCAGGAATGAAGAATGGACTTTTGAGTGTGTCATGCCTGGTAAAAAGTAGTTTTAAGGTTGAGTTTGAAAATGATGTGTGCACCATTTCGAAACAGGGGAAGGAGCTAGTTAAAATTGTCAGGAAAAAGCAGCAATGCAAAAGCCAGCTGCAGGTGGCTGGAAAGCAAAACAGGATGTTGTTGTCTGGAACTGTACTGGTGGGGAAAAGGGGCAGTCCATTCTCTGTACTGAGCACCGGATGTTAGCTCAGAGTGTCATCTGACCTGTACTGGAAGTACAGGGGCGGAGTGGTGACTCTACTGCTGGAGTCTGAAGGGTACAGACACGTTTCTCTGTACTGCTGAAATGACAGGAATAAAGACATGTAAATAGGACTCCTGTCTGTCTTTCTTCCCCTCCCTGGGGGAATGCAGGGAGGGAGAAGGAGGAGGGTGTGTTCTCCTCACATCTGAGGAGGATCGCCGATTTATGACCTTGCCTGCCGGGAGACGCAGACGGGAAGGTCAACAAGTATCTCAGTCGGTTGCCTGGAGTATGAGGCCAGTTACCTCTGACTGCGAGCTGAGATACTGACAAAAATTCCCTGTGATGATGGGCTTTTTGTTTTGGTTGAAGAGCAGTTAGCAGCAGGTAGATGTTCAACAGGTGAAGCACAAGCTAAGTGTGTAAATAAGGCTCCTCATACAGGTTGTGCACATCTACTACACAGAAGGTTAGCTCATATATGCTTTAAGTATGTAAGCAAGATGCCAGATTTAGCTGAGGAGTGTAACATGAAACCCTGTCCAAATTTTCTGGATTGTTGTGCTTGTAAACATGCTAAGGTTAAGACATGTAACTATCCTAGATCTGATAGAGTAAGCAAGAAACCCTTTGAACTTGTGCACACAGACGTGTGTGGCCCTATGCCAGTCAAATCGCTTGGAGGTGCGAGATTTATGCAAATTTTGGTGGATGACTTTTCAAGGGCTAGTTGGGTTTTCTTTCTGAAAGAAAAATCACAAGCAGCTTCCATCCTGATGGATTGGATTGAAGAAGTCGAATGTAAATTTGACACCAGGGTACGTAAAATACAATCAGATCGTGGTGGGGAATATGTGAACCACACGCTGGAGACGTGGTTAAAAAGGAAAGGTATAGTTCATAGACTTACCAATCCCTATTCACCACAGGAGAATGCAGTTGCCGAAAGAAAATTCCGAACATTACAGGAAGCCAGTGCTGCTTTGCTGTTTGATTCTGGACTTCCACAGCGTTTTTGGGCTGAGGCTGCACTGTATGCGAATTATACTTTTAACAGAGTGTACAATAGCACAGTAGGCAACACTCCTTACTTCATGCTATTTGGGGAAAAACCAAAAATTGATCATCTAAGAGTTTTTGGATGTCGTGCTTATGTGCTGGTGCCTAGGGCACAACGTAGGAAAGGCGATCCTAGGTCTAAAGAAATGTTTTTCTGTGGTTATCAAGCAAACACAAAAGGTTGGAGATTTGTGAATGTAGAAGGCAATCAAACGAAAATCACAATCAGCAGAAGTGCGGAATTTTGTGAACAGGATGGTTGGAATAAAATTCATGGAAATCCTGACATACTATTTGATGTGGTGAACAGTAACAATGAAACTCAGGCCCCAGGGCAGGTGTTAGTTCCAGAACAGACTGGGGAATTTGAGTCTGAGGACGAGGGTGAGAAATCGTCTAGTTCACCCAAGTCTGTAAAGTCAGAATCTTCTAGCTCTAAAAGTTCACCTGTACAGCAAGAGAGACGTGTAAAGTCAGAATCAGAAAGTTCTTCAACTACTAGTGACAAACAGGTGACGACTAGTGATTCTGGGTCAGAGGGGGAAACTGAAGGAACATCGCAGGAACAGTTAAGGCGTTCTAAGCGTATCAACAAAGGTAAACCTCATGAAAGGTACCAAGCTATTAGTGTTTGGGCTGGTTTGGCAAATTGCGAACCTGAAAGTTTTGAGGAGGTTGAGCAATTACCCCAGGAGGAGGCCAGTAGGTGGCGTGAGGCCATGCAAAAGGAGTTGAATTCTATGAAAGAACTGGGTGTGTTTTCCATCAGCAAACTGCCAGAAGGTACCAAGGCAGTAAGTTGTAGGTGGGTGTACAGGATAAAGACAACAGCGATGGAGAAACCAGAGTACAAAGCAAGGCTTGTAGCTCGAGGTTTTACGCAAAGAAAGGGGTTACATTATTCCGAAGTCTATGCACCCACTTCAAGGAGTGAAACTCTACGGGCACTATTAGCAGTTGCTGCTCAGAAAGGATTCAAAGTGAATCAATTTGATGTCTCTACAGCTTATCTTCATTCAGACTTGGCTGAAGAGCTCTATATGGAGCTACCGCCAGGATTGAAAGTTGGTAAATCAAATCAGGTATGGAAACTACATAAATCTATTTATGGACTCAAGCAATCTGCTCATAATTGGAATGAGTGTTTGAATGACGTTTTGGTAGGCATTGGTTTTAGCAGGAGCAAGGCTGACAATTGCTTATATTTCAGAAGTTCAGGAGATGCTCAAGAATCTTTGCTTGTTTATGTAGATGACCTGATTTATACTTCAAAGACACAAGAACAAGTAAAAAAACTAGCCAAAGAGTTAAATAAACACTTCAAAGTTAAGAATCTTGGTGATGTGAAGGTCTATCTTGGTGTTCAGATAGATAGGACCAAAAATGGCAGTTTTCTACTGAATCAAAAAGGCAAGATATTGCAAATGTTGAAAAAGTTTAACATGACAGAGTGTGCAGGTGTTAGAACACCAATGGAAATGGGTTTTGTAAAAGACAATGAGTTCATGGATAGTGCTGAATTCAAGCGTGCTCAAATCTGTCAGTTAGCACTGGGAAGCTTACTTCATCTTTCACAATGGAGTAGACCAGATATTGCTTACACTGTTAACTTACTCAGCAGAGAAGCTTCGAAACCTAGTGTAAATGCATGGAAAGGAATTCAAAGACTGTTAAGATATTTACAATACACCAAAGATTTTTGCCTTGAATTATCTTCGGAAGGACAAGCACAGATTACTTGTTGGGCAGATAGTGATTGGGCAAATTTAAAGGATAGAAAATCAGTGTATGGCTGTGTAATAAAATTTGGTAACTCTCTGATTGGGTGGAGATCCAAGAAACAGAACCTGATTACTTTGTCGTCAACAGAAGCTGAGTTCTGTGCCTTATCTGAGTTATGTAGAGATCTAGAATTTTACAAATGCTTGGCACAAGAGATGTATGAAAAGGCCATCATTCCAATCACTGTATGGGGTTATAATCAACCGTGTCTTAAGTTAGCACAAAATGGGCAGTTTAAAGGTCGTACAAAACATTTGGATATCCGCTTTCAATATGTTTGTCAAACGGTAAAAGCAGGAATTGTTAAATTAAATTACTGTCCCAGTCATGAAAATCAAGCTGATGGTTTTACAAAACCGCTTAGGTTTCAGCGGCATGAAAACTTTTGTGAAGAAATGGGTCTGAAGTAATTTTGTTCTTTGTATTGCCAGCGAGAGGGGGTGTTAGGGTGTGAAACCTAAGACGCTGGCAAGTTAGCAATGTCATGTAACTTTAAGTAGTCAAGCTCGTTAAGTTGTTAAGTTGCTCAGTATATAAAGAGTGTTAGTTTTCTCTCCGTGGTGTGGGGCGTGAAGCAAAAATGTCCGAAAGCTCCGGAGGTGTTTCTGTTATCTTTCTGCAATAAACCTGTCTTTGGAAAGACAGGCTTCCCTGTGTCATTATTTCTTTGCTGCTGAGACTTTGAAGCTTGTACTGCAACAAGAATCTCTGCACTGGACTTAATTAATGCTCTGCAAAGCGAGCCGTTGCTGATGGCGCAGTGGAAGCGTTTACTGGACCAGTACACAAACTCTCTTAGTTTTGTGTACATTCCATTGTAAGAATGGAAACAGAGCCAGAGCCACAGCCACAGCCTAAGTCTGAAACAGCCCTTGATAGAGAGCCAGAATCAGAGAATCAGAATCAGAGTCAGAACCAGCTCTTCGGTAAAGACGTGGTCTGGTCTTAGCGCAACTGCTCCTCCCACCCGCGATAACAGAGATTGGGTGTTCCAATACATCCACCCGTAGGGAACCTGCCCCAGCCATTCTGTTGGCTGAGGCCCCCTCCCAGGCAGCCCTGACCCTTTCCCCTTAAAAAGCAAAATACAAACTATACAGTAACCTAAAAAAATAGTAAAAGAAAAACAAAGCAAGAAACAATTATGCTAAACTTAAAATAATCCCCGCCCCACCCCAGAAAGAAAATAACAACAACAACAATAACAACAACAACAATAAACCACCGTTTGAGGTGCAACAGAGACACAGCCAGAAACAGAGCGAGACCCTGAAACAGTGCCATAATCAAGCCCTCATTCAGAACCAGAGCCTGAAAAAGAGCCACAGCCTGAACCAGAGCAACAGCCACAGCCTGAGTCTGAAACAGTCCTTGACAGAGTGCCAGAGCCAGAACCAGAGCGAGACCCTGAATCAGAGTCAGAGGGAGAACATGAATCAGAGCCGGAGCCGGAGCCGGAGCCGGAGCCGGAGCCGGAGCCGGAGCCGGAGCCGGAGCCGGAGCCGGAGCCGGAGCCGTCTCATTGCGCGGAAGTCTTCTGCACAGGGAGGGCGTGGGTAGTGGAGGACCAGTGCTCTCCTCACTGACTTCCAAGGAAGAATCCTGGAGCCCTTCCACCTCCTCTGCCATTTGCTCTCCTGTATCCATGGTGTTACGCTGATTTCCTTCCCGCTCTATCAAGCTACTTCTCCCCCTTGTGCTGGTACCTTCCCCTGCAGAATCGGAGAGCCTCTCCTTCTCCCGTTGCTCTGATGTCAGTTCCCTGACAATGAACAACATCTGAAAAGACGGAACCATGCCGGATTCTTGGAAAGACAGCCTTATTGCATTAATTCCAAAACAGGGAACCGACAATCTACTTATTAACAACTATACTTGACACTTGCCTGAGGAGGTGTTCTAGGTTCCCCCCTCTGAGGGATCCTGAGCTGTCCCTGCCTTGGACTCTGTCCCTGTGGTGGACCCTGTTGCTCTCGACCGTGGTCCCCAGCAACAAGTTCCTCTTCCTCCTCAACATCTGAGTCATATAACTGCTGCGAAATCATGTCTGGATTAGCGTGCAGACGTTTCCAACCAGCTTGCTCACAGAATTCAGCGCTATTGCTGATAACCAACCTAGACTGGTTTCCACTTGGGTACGCAAACCTCCAGGCCTTTGAGCCAGGCTCATACCCTACAAAGATCATTCTTTTAGATCTTGGCTCACCTTTCTTGCGTAGAGCCTTTGGAATAAGAACCCAAGCCTCACAACCAAACACATGGAGGTGTCAGGAAAAAGCAGCAATGCAAAAGCCAGCTGCAGGTGGCTGGAAAGCAAAACAGGATGTTGATGTCTGCAACTGTACTAGTGGAGAAAGGGGGCAGTCCATTCTCCGTACTGAGCACCGGATGTTAGCTCAGAGTGTCATCTGACCTGTACTGGAAGTGCAGGGGTGGAGCGGAGACTCTACTGCCGGAGTCTGGAGGGTACAGACACATTTTCTCTGTACTGCTGAATGACAGGAATAAAACATGTAAAAAGGACTCCTGTCTGTCTTTCTCCCCCCCCCCCGGGGGGAGTGCAGGGAGGGAGAGAAGGAGGAGGGTGTGTTCTCCTCACGTTTGAGGAGGATCGCCGATTTACGACCTTGCCTGCCGGCAGACGCAGACGGAAGGTCAACAAGGATTCCAGCCGAATGCCTGGAGTGAGGCCAGTTCACCTCTGACCCCAGCTGGAATCCTGACAACTGGTAGCAATTCCGGTGGTTCTGATCCATGGAAATCTGCACGAGAGGTGGATGGATCGTTTGCCATCCTCTGCTCAAAAAAGGCAAGCGTCTGCGTGCAGCCAGAAGCTCAACAGACGGCTGGTGGAAAGAGGAGGTGTTTTTCCAAGCAACGGAGCCAAAGGTATGCTGCGTTTCGGGCTAAAAGTGTGAACGCAGATTGATTTATTCTCTGGTTCACGGGAGCTGCGTTTGGGAAAAACAACAGCTCTGAGAGAAGAGGCCTGCAGCTTGGCAGCTCAGCCTGCATTCCAGAAATTTTTTGTGGTTGATAAGCTTTCGTGGAAAAGGGGCTGGACTGGCAAAGGGGCTGTACTGTGAGGCTGGGAAAAGCAAAACAAAACCACGGAGTGTTTTGGCTACAAACGTACGAGCTCTTGGAGGGGACTTTCCATAGCAGCCAGCGTTTAGCTGCCAGGTGCCAAGAGCGTAAACAGCTTGCAGTTTGCCTGCCAGAGAAGGCAGGAAACAACTGTTGGATTTTAGAGCTTACTTGAGAGTGTGAGCTGAAGGCTTGGATTAAAAATGGATGCCAAGAAGGGGGGAGACTTGCCTTGTCCATCTCCCCTGACTAGAGACAATTATTCATCATGGTCTAGATGGATAACTACCCCAGAAGGGGTGAGCCAAGATGATGCTGGCCAAGTTCCTAAGAGCTCATCGAAAGCTGAGGAGAGCTTTGACCCCAGAAGGGGGAGTGAAGGAACTGTTGCTGAAGGAACTGTTGCTGTTCCTGTTCAAGAAGCAATGGATGTTGCTGACAGGGGGAGGGAGGAACAGAGTTCTGACTCCCCCACTGATGATGCTACTGGAGAGCGTGCTGTAGCATTGAGCGCTGTCCGATGTTACAATTGTGGACAGACTGGGCATCTACAGAGGAACTGTAAGAAGCCACGCCAGCCAAGAGGAGCAAAGAGCAGCTCTACGAAGCCTGAGGCGTCAGGCAAAAGCCGTACCAAGTGCCAGGTGAAACCTGCAAAGGCTTTGATGTCGAAAGGAACCACGCCAGATGTTGGGAACTCGTTTGTAATCGACACTGGAGCGACGGTTCATATGTGCCCGCACAGAGAACTGTTTTCAACGTTAAAGAAGCGAAGCTTCGCTGTGAAACAGGCCAACGGTCAGGAGCTGGAAGCGACCGGGATTGGGACTGTGTATCTTGAGAGTCTGAACTTGACTATAGACAATGTTTACCTGGTTCCAGAACTGCGGTTCAATCTGCTGAGTGTGTCGCAGATTGCAAAGAAAGGACTGAAACTGTCCTATGATGCTAAGAGCTGCAAGATCTACAAAGATGGAGAACTGTATCTTACTGCCAGAGAGAAAGATGGACTGTATTTGTTGACTTTTGATCAAAGTGATTACATGAAATGTAATTCCTCTGATTCTAACGTAATCTCTCTTGCAGGTGTGAGCACCAGGAAGGTGACCAAGAAGGTCGACAGAGCATTTCAGCGGGTGTATGCTGATGTGATTGGTCCTCTAGAGCCATCTAGAGGCGGTGCAAGATTTTACCTTGTGTGTGTGGATTGTTTTACTAATTATTCTTGGGTTTTTATGATGGAAAAACCACAAGAAACCTTAGAAAGGTTTCAGGAGTTTTGTGACAAGGTTAAGAATATGCATGATGCTAACATTGACTGTCTCTTCACAGATGAGAAGCCAATTTTTCTGTTACAGAAGTTTCAGATGTTCCTGGATGGAAAAGGCATAGACCACAAAGTTGCTGTTTCGGCGGAAGCATGGAACAGGGGGGTCTGTGTGAGGGTGAACAAAGAATTGCAAAAGGGGAAGAATGCGCAATTGCTGAGTTCACATTTGCCACATGAATATTGGGCGGAGTCACTATTGTCCTATGTTCACGTGTGGGTGAGAAGAGTCTCAAGAGAGTTGGGAAGTTCTCCTTTTGAGAAGCTGTTCCATAGAAAACCTTCTGTTGCCTATTTTAAGGTTTTCGGGTCTCATGTGAGAACAGAAGCTCCAGGTGGAGTAAAGAATGCCAGAGGCATTTTTGTGGGATATGAAAAGGGTCTCTACAGAGTAATTTTGTCTGAATCTGGTCAGGTGATTCTCACAAAGTTTCTGGAGAGTGCTCCTGAACAGGAGCGGGTAGTAGTACACACATTTCCCACAGAGGACAATTCAGATGATGATGATTTCACAGATTACAGTGGTACTGATGATGACAGTGATAGCTCAGAGAGCTCAGTTGTAACAGTCATTGAGAGGAAGGCTCACACAATGGATAGACCTTCACAGGTGAAGGAGGAACCACTGTTTGCAATTGGATCTGGTTCTCAACAAAGTCCAGAGGTTGAACCAGTGAGCAGAGAGGATCAGCACCTCATACGCAGGTCTGAGAGAGTTATAAAGGGTGTACCACCAAAGAGGTACTCAAAAGAGTTTGATAACTTAGCTGTTGCATGTGTTGCTATTGTTAACAACTCAAAACAGGTTGAAGCAGTGTCTACGTCAGAGACAAAGACACGACAGAGGGCTGCCAGCCAAGGTAATGCAGAAGCACTCATTCCTTGGAAGCCAGACAACCAGAGAGGTACACTGGTGGAACCAGTGGTGGGGAGTTCCAAGGGTGGAACTGAAACAACAGGGGACTGTTATATGTATAACAACTGTTTGTTCTTTTCTCTGGATCATGTTTTGCCCATTGATGCTTTTGGGGGAGGTTGTCAGGAAAAAGCAGCAATGCAAAAGCCAGCTGCAGGTGGCTGGAAAGCAAAACAGGATGTTGATATCTGCAACTGTACTAGTGGAGAAAGGGGGCAGTCCATTCTCCGTACTGAGCACCGGATGTTAGCTCAGAGTGTCATCTGACCTGTACTGGAAGTGCAGGGGTGGAGCGGAGACTCTACTGCCGGAGTCTGGAGGGTACAGACACGTTTTCTCTGTATTGCTGAATGACAGGAATAAAACATGTAAAAAGGACTCCTGTCTGTCTTTCTCCCCCCCCCCGGGGGGAGTGCAGGGAGGGAGAGAAGGAGGAGGGTGTGTTCTCCTCATGTTTGAGGAGGATCGCCGATTTACGACCTTGCCTGCCGGGAGACGCAGACGGAAGGCCAACAAGGATTCCAGCCGAATGCCTGGAGTGAGGCCAGTTCACCTCTGACCCCAGCTGGAATCCTGACAGGAGGCAGTGTACCTTGGGCTTCTTTCCATGCAGTAAGAAATACGGCGTATTTCCTACACTAGAGTTGTACACTCTATTCTGCGTATGAACAACGTAGCGCCAGGCCTCAGACCAATATTTCTGGGGTAGCCCTGCGTCCCACAGGATCGCAGACACAGCTTCCTCCACCGTCCTCTTCCTTCTCTCTGCGACCCCATTCTGTTGCGGAGAGTAAGGAGCGGTCAAACGGTGGCTAATCCCCTTCTCCCTAAAGAAATCCTGTAAAGCAGAACCAGTGAATTCAGAACCTCTGTCACTTTGAAAACCACGAACTTTGGTGGAAAAGGTTACCTCAACTGCGGTGATCCAATCCCTGATCATTTTAGCTGCCTCCCCTTTCGTTTTCAGAGAGAAGGTCCAAGCAGACCTCGAAAAATCATCAATCAAAAGCAGAGAATACTTTGATCCTCCCAGTGACTCAACTGTCATGGGTCCACACAAATCTGAATGAATTAATTCAAAGGGTTGTGTGGTCTGCCTCTCTGACTTTGGATATGAGCATGTCACAATTTTTGCCTGTTTACATGCATTGCAATCTAAAAATTTGTCACAAACATTAAATTTGCACCCTTGTGTCAGCTCTGGTGCTTTCTGAAGATATCTCCAATTCAAATGGGCAAAGCGTCGGTGCCAAATATGGGAACAACCATGGTGAGGCGCCACATTCACACATTGGCCCTTCGCATCTTCGGTGTCATCCTCTCCTGTGGAAAAAGGCACATTTACAGCAAACAAATTATCTTTAGACTGCACTGTGTACATGTGTTTCCCATCTTTGGAAAATTCACATTTGTCACCTGCAAAAGAGACATGAAAACCATCAACTAGTAGGTCATGCACACTTAACAAACAGTTACCACAAAAGCTTTGACTTCATGCTTAAGGAAGGGACAGAAGAAAAAGCCTGTCTCTGTTAGTCTTTTTCTGCTTCCATCCGCGATCGTCACAAATTTCTGAGTTTTTACTGCCTGCAATTTCTCAAAAGACCGCTAGATGGCACCAGCGAGTTGGCGGCTCCACTGTCGATTATTACAGTAAGAAAGTCTTGTTGTTGACATTCCTGCACCCCCTCTGGTGGGTAAAGGGCTCCCAACACTTGGCCTCTCTCCTGGCTCCTCACACAGACACGTTGCAGCATCCAAACAGCTCCCAGGCTCAGCAAAAGCACCAGCAGCATTGCCAGCAACAGCAACAGTCCCTTCGCCCCCCTGTGGGCGCTCCCAGCTCCTCCCAGCTGTGTATCGGCTCTCAAGAATGTGGCCGGCGCCATCTTGCCTCTCCCTTTCGGATGCAGCCACTTCTCGGCCCTTGCTTCCCACCCCAGCTCCACAAGCTTCTCGGAGTGCTAGCCAAGCGGCCTCTGGCCTTTTTGCACCCAGGACAACTGGCACCAGCTGAGCATCCACATTTTCTGCCAAAAAAGCAAGCACACACTTCTCAACTTCACTTTGCTCTGCAGCCCTCTTAGCCTCTGCTTTAACAGCTGCATTCTGTGGAGGCTGCACTACGTCCCAAAGCTGCTCCCCCACCAGCAAAAGCTCCACTTGAAAGCTCCACTGCAGCCAATTTTGGCTAGTCAGTTTCTGACATGGCAGTTTAAACTCAAAGCCATGTGCACGGGGCTGAGCCATTGCTTCCCTTCCCTTCTGTTGGCCTCTTGCAAAAGTACTCACTCTGCAGCCAAACCGGGCACTCCGGACGACGTGGCTCCCAGCTCCCACTCCGTCAGCCTCCTCCGATCTGCCCTCTGCTCTCTTTGAAGCCTTGGCAGTCGATCAAGGGGACGTTCAGTCCTTTTAAAGTCTTCCAAGCCCTTTCTCACACGCTTCACGTTCACCCATAACCATGTTTGGTAGATTTATTGCTTTATTGTTCGGCGCCCAGCCACGCTTCCCCTGGGAGCCTCTGTAGATCGTAAAGCAATTAGCAGAAGTACACAGTGGGGTGTGTCGAGAGAGCAGTAAACAAGTCCCACACGTTTCTTCTGTCCTACTATCCCTTTATTTGCTCAAATATAGTGTGTTTACAATTCATAAAGACCATCAGATTCAAGCTGCATTTTCTCTGCGTCCTTCTCTCTCAGTGCAGCGGCTGAACTGCTTTCGGTTCCCACTCAGCTCACAGCATTCCAAGCTGCTTTCGTCACGTCCTGGCTTACTTCCCTTGTAAGCGCCTCCTCTCAGGCTTGAGGCACAGAAGCCTAACCCTTCACTACATCCAACAAGTCAGAATCAGAGAATCAGAATCAGAGTCAGAACCAGATCTTCGGTAAAGACGTGGTCTGGTCTTAGCGCAACTGCTCCTCCCACCCGCGATAACAGAGATTGTGTGTTCCAATACATCCCCCCGTAGGGAACCTGCCCCATCCATTCTGTTGGCTGAGGCCCCCTCCCAGGCAGCCCTGACCCTTTCCCCTTAAAAAGCAAAATACAAACTATACAATAACCTAAAAAAAGTAAAAGAAAAACAAAGCAAGAAACAATTATGCTAAACTTAAAATAATCCCCGCCCCAAGCCCTCATTCAGAACCAGAGCCTGAAAAAGAGCCACAGCCCGAACCAGAGCAACAGCCACAGCCTAGAGCCACAGCCTGAGTCTGCAACAGTACTTGATACAGTGCTGGAGCCTGAAACAGAGACACAGCCTCAAACAAAGCCTGAGCCTGAAACAGAGGCAGAGCCACAGCCACAGCCTGAGTCTGAAACAGTCCTTGATAGAGTGCCAGAGCCAGAGCGAGACCCTGAATCAGAGTCAGAGTGAGACCATGAATCACAGCCAGAGCCAGAGCTGAAAGAAAGCCAGAGCCAGAGCCAGAAATAGGGCTTAATACAGGGCCGGAGCGCAAAACATAGCTGCAGCCACAGCCTAGAGCCACAGCCTGAGTCTATAACAGTACTTGATACAGTGCCGGAGCTGGAGCTGGAGCTGGAGCTGGAGCTGGAGCTGGAGCCAGAGCCAGAGACACAGCCGGAGCCAGAACAAAACCCTAATTCAGAACCAGAGCCTGAAAGAGAGCCAGACCCTGAAACATAGCTGGGTCAGAGGCAGAGCCATCATGAGACCCCGAATCAGAGTCACAACCAGATCTTCATTCAGATCCAGACCCTGAAAGAGAGCCAGAGCCACAGACAGAGCCACAGACAGAGCCACAGACGGAGCCTAGAGCCACAGCCGAGATCCACAGCCACAGCTGGATCCTGAGTGCTGGATCCTGAAACAGAGACACTGTCTGAAACTGAGCCTGACGCTTAAACGTAGCCAGGGGCAGAGGGAGAGGCAGAGCCTGATACAGTGCTTGATACAGCATAGGAGCCTTAAGCAGAAACACAGCCAGATCCAGAGACACAGCCAGAGCCAGAACAAAACCCTAATTCAGAACCAGAGCCTGAAAGAGAGCCAGAGCCAGAAACAGTGCTTGATAGAGTGCCAGAGCCTGAAACAGAGGCAGAGGCAGATACAGGGCTTGAAACAGCGTCGGAGCCTGAAACAGAGAAACAGCGTGAAACAGAGACAAAGGCTGAGACACAGGCCGAGCCTGAAATAGAGCTAGAATAAGTGCTAGAGCCAAAGACTGAGACAAAGCCTAATAAAGAGCAGAAGCCTGAGCCTGAAACAGTGCTTGATACAGTGCCAGAGCCTGAAACAGAACCAGAGCCACAGCTACAGCCATAGTGCCACAGCCTGAGTCTACAACAATGTTTGATACAGCGCCAGAGCCTGAAACAGAGACACAGCCTGAAACAGAACCTGAGCCTGGTTATTAGCATGGCAGTTAAAGAAGAGAGAGGCAGAAAGGCTTATAAATAGAGTTAAGTGCAAAGGCAAAATAATAAACAACCCTAAAGAAATAGAGAAACAATTTCTCGAATTCTTTAGAGAAATCTATAAGGAAGGAAATGAAACAACAGAAGAAGTTAAAGAACATTTAGAACAGAACTGTCTTCCGAAACTTACTAAAGAACAAAAAGAACTGTTGAATGCCCCTATTACATCGTACGAAATGCAAAGAGCAATTAAGGAAGCAAAGATAGGAAAGCCACCAGGGCCAGACGGCCTACCGGCAATATATTATAAAAAAAAAATGGAGGACTTACTGTCTGACCCATTAAGAAGTATCATGAACAACATCTTAAAAGACGGAAGCATGCCGGATTCTTGGAAAGACAGCCTTATTGCATTAATTCCAAAACAGGGAACGGACAATCTACGTATTAACAACTATAGGCCTATCGCACTTCTAAATAACGATTATAAATTATGTGCAAATATTTTAGCCGAAAGATCAAAAAAAGGCTTCCAGATGATGATACACAATGACCAAGCTGGCTTTTTGCCCGGGAGGCACATTTATAGCAACACTAGAAACATTATAAACTTATTAGCGTATTTAGACTTAAGAATAGAAAAGAAGGCAGTCTTAATGGCTATAGATGCAGAAAAAGCTTTCGACGGGGTATCCTGGAAATTTATGAAAGTTTACACCATATGGATTTTGGTATACAGTATATAAAAGGGATTGAAGCAGTATAATCAAAACAAAAGGCTAAAATCATAATCAATGGAAATTTATCACAGGAGTGTGAAATCAGTAAAGGGGTCAGACAAGGTCGCCCACTATCCCCCTTAATTTTCATATTAACATTGGAAGTTTTATGTAAACAAATTAGGGAAGAAAAAGAAATAAAAGGGATTATGCTGGGAAATAGAAGTTACAAAATGAGGGCATTTGCTGACAATTTAATTATAACTGCGGAGCAACCAAAACAGAGTTTAAGAAAGGCGTTGGAAATAATATATGGCTACGGTAAATTTGCGGGGTCCAAATTGAATTTAAACAAGACAAAACTATTAGTTAAAAATATGTTGCCAGATGAAAAAGCGGAATTAGAACAAATAATACACATTAAAATCTACCCCAAAATAAAGTATTTAGGATTATGGATAACACCAAAGAATATTAACTTATATGAAGATTGTTAGGATATTTCCGTTCCACCTTAAAAGGCAGGATGTTTGTGTCAAAGCCTGCGTATTTCCTGTTTTCACAGGATGTTTCTGTTGTGTCTTTTGCTTTCATTTTCTCACTCTCTGTGTCTGGAGACACTGACGCAGGCAGTCATGTCTTTCTTTGTTCTGATCAACGCTGAATAAAACTTGTAAATAATGCTCTCCTGAGTGCGACTTTTGCTGTGCATTATCTGCGGATAGAGTGTGCATGAGCTCTAGAATGTGGCAAGATATTTTCTAGAAACTCATGTCGCTAATTGCTGATACTGCGTGCCTACGGGAGATCGATGGATCGTCCGGCAGACGGCTTGGGGCCATGATGGACTTTGTCTCCCTGGCAGTATCCCAACAACAGGTTATGGGCCCAGATTCACGGCACTTACAGGAGAGTAAGACTGCGACAGACTGCTGAAAGGTATGTGGAGGAAAAGCGAAAGTGAGGCTTTTCGTTTGCCGCGGCAAGAGCTTTTGATGTCCAGCAGGCCTAATTGGCCTGGGAGCCGAGCCAAGCAGGCTTCGTGATTAATGGGCTGCCGATATAAGAAGCCTCTGAAGTGAATAAGATTCACGGCTCAAGTAAAAAGCTGGAATGGAGTTTTTCCAAGCTACTGAGGCTGCTGAGTGCCCAAAGTTAAATCGGCACAATTATAAAACCTGGGCAAAATGGTGTGAGAGTTTGCTGCGTCAGTTTGGAGTGTGGCATACTGTGTCTGAAGCCCCTCCAGTTCCTCTGACAGATAGATGGAGAGCCCAGAATTCGAGGGCCATTGACGTAATAGTCTTGTCCGTCTCTCTGGAGGAAATTAAAACGTTAGCTGGCAACGTGACTGCACGTAAGATGTGGAATGCTTTGAAGATAGCCCAACTGCCAGTCATCCCAGCCCAGAGTTTGACTGCAGCGGAGGTCCTGGCTGTTTCCCAGAATGCGAGTGAATGCAGGGATGCTGAGGGCACCGGTTGCAAGCTGCAGGGGGAGCTGACTGTGATGTCATCCCAGGCAGCATTCCAGCCTCCAGGGGGAGCCAAGGAGTTGGCAGCTGAGAACTCTGTTTCTCATGGGAGCCAAGGTCATCCTCACAGATACCGCAAGGCCAGAAGTAAACAGAGGCAGATGCCTGCAGATGGCCAGAAGCAGAGGGAGGGTGAAGAGCCCACGCCAGTGGAAAACAAGGCTTTGTTTGCTGACACAGCTTCACCAAAGGCTAAAGGCATGTCTGATGGCCAGGAGCAGGGGGGCAAGCTGCAAAAGCCCACGCCGGTGGAAAACAAGGTTTTGCTTGCCAGAAAGACTGCTCCAAAGGCCCAGGGCAGGTTTGTTATTGATTCGGGGTGTACCCGCCATGTCTCAAAAGACCGCCATCTCTTTATCTCCTTCAAACCTCAAGAAGGTGAGATCCACCTGGCTGATGGAAAGATGTTGCGAATCGCAGGAGAAGGGACTGTGAGACTGGCAAGTCTGCACACTACCATCAAAGATGTACTATATGTTCCAGGTGCTGCAGACAATTTGCTCAGTGTCCCACAGCTTACTGGGCGTGGTTTTGAGATTTCCTTCAAGAGGAGCGTCTGTGTCATCAGAAAAGGCAAAGAGGACATTTTGCATGCAAAGTTTATCGATGGTTTGTTCTGTGTCTAATGCTGATTCTTGTTGTGTTGCACAAACTAACAAAGTTCTTCATGCAGGATGCATTCACGATGCACACAGAAGGTTTTGTCACCTCTCTTGGAAGGCACTGCCCAAGATGCCAGAGATGGTTGAGGGTTTGAACATCAAACCCTGTAAGTTTCACATGAAATGTGTATCTTGTGCAGAGAACAAGGTGAAGGTTGCTCCAAAAGGCAAGGAGTCTAGCAGGCAGGCTTCCAAACCCTACCAGCTAGTGCACGCAGACCTGGTTGGTCCACTTGCGCCCTCTTTGGGGGGAGCAAGGTACTTCATGGTTCTAATTGATTCATTTTCCAGGTACATTCATGTGTTTATGCTCGAGCAGAAATCGCAAGTGTTCCCTAAGTTCAAGGCATTCTGTGCTTGGTTGGAAAATGTTCACGGTAAACGTATTGGCTGTCTCTTTACTGATCGGGGCGGGGAGTTCACTTCTCAGCAGTTTGAAGCTTTCCTGACTGAGAAGGGAATCCAGCATGACTTGTCAACGCCTAGATCGCCATGGATGAATGGACTTGCGGAGCGAGCAAATCAAATGTTGCTGCAAGGACTGAAAACCTTGTTGCATGATGCCAATCTCCCTGATAAGCTTTGGGGGGAGGCTCTGTCGAATTTTGTTTACACTTTTAATCGCACATTGTCATCACCTATTGGTTGTACCCCCTATGAGAAGATGTTTGGTAAGAAACCCAACATCAAGCACATGAGAATATTTGGTTCTGACATGTGGGTACACACCCCACAGAGCAACAAGCTTGGGAAGCGTGGGGCACATGGTTTGTTCATGGGGTACGAAAAAGGTGCATACAGGGTATGGATGACCGACTCTAAGTCCATTAAGTTCACAAAGAGTGTTGAGTACAATCCCAAGTGGGGGGGAAATGTGGGAATTTTCCAGAGTTACCCAGAGGAGGATGAAGGTGATGTGAAGAAAGCAGATAATGTTGAGGCAGCTGAGGAAGCTGAGGATGATGATGATGATCAGAGTTCGGATTCCAGCTCAGTGGGCGGCGCTGCTGCTGATGTCAGTGACAGTGATGACACAGCAGACTAAAAGAGCGCAAAGGCCTCAGTCAGACCATCTGATGCGTCTGACAATGAACGGGAAGAACCACTGTTCACCATTGGTCATTTTTCTCCTAAGAAAGAGGAGATGAGTCAAGAAGACTTGCGTCTGGTACACAGATCTGAGAGGGCCACGAAGGGCAGACTTCCAAAGAGATATGCTGATGAGTTTGCTAAGACAGCAACTGCTGTTCTTAGTAGCTCAGAGAAGGTGTGGGAACCTTCAAGCTTCAAAGAGGTTCAGGAGTTAACCTCTAAAGATGCTGAGCTTTGGCTTAATGCCATGAAGGCTGAAGTTGATTCCTTGAACAGGAACCAAACTTGGGAACTGGTACCGGTAGGGCCAGGGATGAGACTGGTTGGCAGCAAATGGGTCTTCAAGGCCAAGACAGACCAGAATGGCAAGGTAGTCAGACACAAAGCCAGATTGGTTGCCAGAGGTTTTTCACAGGATTACCACGAGACCTATTCACCCACAGTCAAATATGAGAGCATTCGGCTGATGCTCAAGATCGCTGCGGAGGAGAAACTGCATGTTTCCCATCATGACATTAATACAGCTTTTTTGTATGGGATTTTGGGGGAGGAGCTGTTTATGCTTCCACCTGATGGGATGCAGATACAGAAGGGAATGGTCTGTAAACTGCGGAAATCCTTATATGGTCTCAAGCAGAGTGCCAGGTGTTGGAACACAAAGCTCACTGAGACATTGCTTTCTCTAGGTTTTCACCAGGGCAAAGCTGATCCATGTGTCTTTGTCAAGGAGGAGGGGCAAAACAAACTGTATTGCTTATGTTTTGTTGGTGATCTTCTGATGTTTTGGAAGAATCAGGCTTTGTACCTGTCAGGGAACTGCCATCAGAGGGAAGAGGAGAAGTAAGACGCTCCAGTTACGCAGGGGAGGGAACTCGCAAGGAGAGAGAGAGAGAGAGAGTCCACGGGGGAAGGAAATCCAGGGGACACCAGGGAGAAAGGGGAAGTTGAGAGTACGGCAGAGGGGAGGCTCAGAGACTCTTCCAGTGAAATCAGCGGAGAGAGCACAGGACCTCCGCTTGGCACGCCCACGCTGTGCAGAAGGCTTCCACGCAGAGAATCTAGGAGGAGACTTGGAGTCAAGCAACTTTTATGTTGGAAGAAATTTAGGTCCCGCCCACTGACGGATTCTGCCAGTGACTAAGGCAGTCGCGTTTCAAGGGCTGTCAAACCAGGGAATAGCTTGGAGCAGTTTGCAGTTTACGCACAAGCAACCCCAAATCCCATTACAGCAATCCGTCAGTCCTCTCGTTGCTTGTGCGGAGAGCAGCAGAGGCAGCGTCATGAGTCAAGCTGGAGGAGCAGGCGCCGGAGAGGGGGCCAGGAAGGAACCAACGCTCGAAGAGAGAAACAGAGAGTTGGAGCAGCAACTGGCTATACTAGCGGCAAGGCTGGATGAAAGGCGGACTCAGGATACCCAAGGGAAGCCCTCCCCCATTGCAAGGAAGGTACCGGGACTAGTGCAGAAGTTTTCAGGCAACCCCAGAGACTATAATGCATTTAAGACAGAAGTGCAATATGCGCTGGACCTGCAGTATGAGGACTTTGTAGATGATGGGGGGAGGGTCGCTTTTGTGATAGGGCACCTGGAAGGCGGGGCCAGAGAATGGATTAGGCCCTTAATGGCATCGGAGAATGGCGCCTTAAAGGACTTGAGGAAATTTTTTAGCGCCATGGACCATATGTTCTCAAGTGATGTGGAGCAAAGCGTGACACGCAAGGAGCTGATGGCGTGCAAACAAGGGAACCAATCAGTGAGAGAGTACTGGTCACGATTTGCCATGCTAATCCACAAACTCGGGTGGGAACTGGGTTCCGAACCAGTACAAATGCTATTTGAGGAAGGCTTATCCTCTTGGGTAAAAGATGAACTTTCCTACTCGCCCCGCCCGCAATCGATGGACCAGCTGACTAAAATGGCGTTTGCTGTGGGAGTACGCCAAGAGGCGCGCACTCTGGAAAGGCAGGAAGGGAGAGCGGAGCGTTGGCATGACAATCGCATTCCAGACGTGCCTGAGCCACCTGCACCGCCCGTGCCGCCCGCGGAACCAATGGAAATTGGAGGAGTGCGTGCGCACGGGGTTTCAAACTCCGGCGAAGTTCGCAAGAAAGAGGGGAAAACGACCAGGAAGTGTTTTCTCTGCCTACAGCCAGGACATTTTGCCAGAGTCTGCCCTCAGAGAAAGGCGTGGGAAGGAATGGTGGGGGCCGCTGGGGGAGAGCAGGAGCAGGGAAACGGCAAGGCTTGGCTGCAGGAGAGCGGGCACAGCAGCCAGGCGAGCAACCAGTGAAGGTGCCCAAACCAGACCCCCCCCCCGGGCAGCCATAGCCATAGAGGTGGTGTTAGAGCTCCCCAACGGACACCCTATTAAGGTGAAGGCATTGCTGGATTCTGGCAGCTCTTGCAACTTCTTTAGCAGGGATTTTGCACTAGAACACCAACTCCAGGTGGTGCCTCTCGAACACCCCCTGCAAGTAACAACCATTGATGGGAGAGAACTCTTGGGAGGGGGGAAGTGACCCACCAGACCCCTCCCATGAAAACGAGGGTCTCCAGACACACTGAGACAATTGCCTTTCACGTTGCCACATTAGCAGGGCCACCAATCATACTGGAAATGACCTGGCTGGCACTGCACGATCCAGTAGTGGGGTGGCACCAGCGAACAGTCACCTTAGGGTCAGCTCACTGCGTAGAGCACTGCCACGAAGGGGAAACCCCGAGGATGGCAGTAGCCAGGGTGGCAGGGATGGCGGTGGGAGAAAAGGTGAGAGTACCACCTCAGTATGCAGACCTGGAAGAAGTCTTCAGCGAGAAAGAGGCGGATAGACTACCCCCTCACAGGCCCTTTGACTGCCAGATCAACCTACTCCCAGGGGCTCAGTTACCAGTGGGTAAGCTGTACGCCATGTCGGACAGGGAGATGCAGGAGTTGCGGAAGTTCATTGACAAGAACCTGAAGAGGGGCTTTATACGAGAATCAAGGGCGGTGGGGGGCAGTCCAGTGTTCTTTGTGGACAAAAGAGACTCCAAGGAGCCCCGCTTGGTCGTAGATTACCGGTCCGTCAACCGGGTATCGGAACCAGTGACCTTCCCAATGCCCAGGATTGATGACATTTTGGCCAGGGTAAGGAAAGGGAAGGTTTTTACCAAGTTGGACCTTTGAGGGGCGTACGATTTGATAAGGATGAGGGAGGGGGATGAATGGAAAACCACGATGTTCACCCCTCTGGGGGCCTTTGAGTACCTCGTGATGCCCTTCGGATTACAATCGGGTTCCAGCACATTTCAAGCATTCATGCACCACGTGCTGGGGTCCCTGCTGTACAAGAATTGCGTGGCCTTCCTGGACGACGTGCTTATCTACTCAGAGAACAAGGAGCAGCATGTAAAAGATGTCAGGGAAGTGCTGAAAAGGGTGCAGGAGCACCAGCTGTGGGTCAAACTGGAGAAATGCCAATTCCACGCCCGAGAGGTGGAGTTCCTGGGTTACAGGTTGTCAGACAAAGGCCTGGCAATGGACCCAGGCAAGGTGCAGGCAGTACTAGAATGGAAGGCTCCCAAGACCCGGAAGGACGTGCAGAGGTTCCTGGGGTTTGGAAACTTCTATAGAAAGTTCATCAAGAACTTCACCCACCTAATGGCACTCATATCTGATTGTCTCAGCAGCAAGAAGTTTGAATGGACAGCAGCAGCTCAGGAGTCTTTTGAAAAGCTAAAGAGGGTGTTCGCTTCGGAGGAGCAACTCTTACACGTGGATCTGCGGAAGCCTATGAGGGTGGAAACAGACGCGTCAGACAGAGTGGTCGGAGCCGTGCTGCTCCAGCCAGGAAATCGATCAGAGTGGAAGCCGTGTGCCTTTTTTTTCTAGGAAGCTGAACAAGTCAGAGCAGAACTACACAGTGTATGACCGGGAATTACTGGCAATTCATGAAGCCTTTCGACTTTGGAGACATTTCCTGATAGGCGCGAAGCACAAGATCCAGGTGTGCACGGACCACAAAAACCTGGAATATTGGAGGACTGCTTGAGTTCTCAACCAAAGACAGGTGCGATGGGCACAGGAGTTTTCCAAGTTCTTCTTTGAAATTCAGTATGTGCCCGGAAAAGAAAACGTCAGGGCAGACGCCCTCTCTCGTAAACCAGAGTACGTGGAAGGAGAGGGAGAGCCAGAAGCACGACATGTGATACCCGAGGACCGATGGGTGTGTGGGGGAGTGTTGATAGGGAGACAAGAACTAACCGGGTTGACGAGGAATGACGAGTACGCACAAACTAAAATCAGGGAGATACGAGACGCAGAAGAAAATCAGGGGGGTTTTGAGGAAAAGGAGGGGGCGCTGTACTATAAGGGAGCATTGCACATACCAGAAGGGGACTTGAGGAGAAAAGTACTCAAACAACTACATGATAACCCCACGGCGGGACATTTTGGTCAACACAAAACCATGTTGCTAGTTGCTAGGGGGTGCGAGCGCTGCCAGAGGGCTAAAGGGGAGAGGGCACCACCCGCGGGGTTACTGGAGCCCTTACCCACCCCGGAAAGGCCATGGGAGGTGGTATCCATAGATTTTATGACCGATTTACCCAAGTCCAGGGGGAAAACAGCAGTCATTTGTTCCAAACTTTGCAGATTCTCGACAAGATGGACTGTTTCAAGAGGTGGCAGAAAGATATTTTGAAATTTGTCTGGCAGGGCAAAAAGCCCAGAATTAAATTTAAAATATTGACAGATGCTAAAGAAAGAGGGGGATTTGCCCTGCCGGACTTAAAATTGTACTATGAAGCAGCAGCATTCTGCTGGCTGAAAGAGTGGATGCTCCTCGAGAACACAGACATTTTGGATTTGGAAGGTTTTAATAAGGCATTTGGTTGGCATGCATATCTATGGTATGATAAAATTAAGGTGCATAGGGCCTTTAAAAACCATATTGTTAGAAAAGCATTGTTCAATGTCTGGATAAGATATAAAGATCTGTTGGAAAACAAAACCCCTAGATGGGTCTCACCCGTGGAGGCTAAGGCAGTGAAGAAACTCAATATGGAGGTCGGATGGCCGAAGTATTGGGAAATCTTGGAACAGGAGGGAGATAAATTGAAATTACAAAGCTATGAGAAAATGAAACCTAAAGTACAAGATTGGCTTCAATATTTCCAAATAATGGAGATCTTTAAACAGGACAGGAAAATTGGCTTCCAGGTGGAAAAATCAAAATTAGAAACTGAACTGTTAGAACCCAATACTAAGAACTTGTCAAGAATGTATAATTTGCTGTTGAAATGGAATACACAAGATGAAACAGTTAAATCGGCTATGATTAAGTGGGCACAGGATATTGGTCATAACATCATGTCTGCTGACTGGGAATGGTTGTGGAACACCGGTATTAAATTTACGGCATGTAATGCCTTAAAGGAAAATATTATGAAAATGGTTTACAGATGGTACATGACCCCAGTCAAGCTAGCAAAAATTTATCATTTGCCTGATAATAAGTGTTGGAAATGTAAAGAAACTGAAGGTACTTTCTATCACCTTTGGTGGACATGCCCGAAGATTAAGGCTTTCTGGGAAATGATATATAATGAAATGAAAAAGGTACTTAAATGTACTTTTCTTAAAAAACCAGAGGCCTTTCTCTTGGGCATTGTCGGCCAAGTGGTGTCAAAGAAAGACAGAACTTTCTTTATGTATGCTACAACAGCAGCAAGAATACTCATCGCAAAGTATTGGAAGACACAAGATCTACCCACCTTGGAAGAATGGCAGATGAAAGTGATGGACTATATGACACTAGCTGAGATGACTGGCAGAATCCGCGATCGGGGAAAGGAGACGGCGGAAGAAGAATGGAAGAAATTTAAGATTTACCTTAAGGACTATTATAAACTTGCTGAATGTTAGAATGTCGAGGTTTGAGTAAGAAAGGGTTACAGCGAAATAACATCAGATGAAGAAAAGAGTAAGAGGACAGAGGACTGACAGATGTATTTAGAGTTGCTAAAAACTTTTTGGTCATTGGGATGCAGAAAGGGGAGGTACGGGGAAGTCGGAGAAACACGGTTTATGAAAAAAGGTTATGAAACTATACGTGTTTGTATGTCTTTTTATATGTTTGTATTGTCCTAAAAAATCTGTAAAACCAATAAAAAAGTTATATAAAAAAAAGAAAACAGCAGTCATGGTGGTAGTGGACTTGATGACCAAAATGTGCCATTTTATTGCTTGCTCGCATGCAGTGACAGCAGAGGAGACAGCTAGGCTGTTTATAGATCACGTTTTCAGGTTGCATGGCGCCCCCTTGAGGGTTTTGTCTGACAGAGGCAGACAATTTACTTCCAGATTCTGGAAGAAGCTCATGAGCCTGCTGGAGATCGAAGTGAGCTTCTCGACGGCCAGACACCCGGAGACCAACGGACAAGCAGAAAGAGCTAATAGCGTACTTCAGCAGTACCTTCGCTGCTACGTCAACGAAAGGGGGAACGATTGGGTGGAAAAGCTAGCGCTGGCCGAATTTGCATACAATAACGCTGAACATGTGTCCACGGGGATGAGTCCCTTCATGGCGAATTATGGGTGTCACCCCAGGGCCTTCCCAGGGGAGGGGGAGGGGAGGTGGAGTGTGCCGGCGGCCGAACAATTTGTGGAAGAAATGGAAGCTTTACACCAACAACTTAAGGCTAACCTGGAGAGGGCTAAGGAAGTATACAAGAGGCAGGCAGACAAGCACCGAAGAGAAGGGGAGAGAATAAGGGTTGGGGATCAGGTGTGGTTGTCAACCAAAGGGTTACCGTTCAAAGGGGGGTGTAAGAAATTACAGCCGAGACGACTGGGACCCTTTGAAGTAACGCAGCAGGTAAATCCGGTGACCTTTAGACTAAAATTGCCCACCAACATGAAGCTACACCCGGTGTTCCACAGGTCCTTGCTCTCACCGTACCGGGAAGGGTGGGAATTGCAGGGAGGAGAAAGAGAAATCCCCAGGCATCCACAGGTGGAGGAAAGGGAATTCAGTGGTCAGGCAGCGGAAATCCTCGATTCAAGGTGGAGAGGGAGAAGGGTGGAATATTTGGTGGCCTGGGAAGGGGAACCAGAGTCGGAAAATGCTTGGGTTCCTGCGGAAGAGATCAGGGATGAGTATCTGCAGGAGGAGTTTCATAGCAGGTTCCCAAGAAAGCCCAAACCCCTTGGAAGATTCTGGGGAGAGCAATTTGGCACCACGGAGGATGAAGAAGAGTTTGAGGGGTGGCCAGCCTCAGAAGAGGAGGAAGGAGGGGAAGCCGAAGGAGAGGAATCCGACTGGGGAGATTGGGCAGCGGAAAGAGATAGCAACAGATGGAGAGCAGTGTTTGAATCCTCTGAGGAAGGGGATAGCTCCTTCCCGGGGTTTCCCGCATCGCCGTCCAAGGAACGGACGGGAGAGGTGGAGGGCCCTGGGAGGGAGGTGGATGTCAGGAAACTGCCATCAGAGGGAAGAGGAGAAGTAAGATGCTCCAGTTACGCAGGGGAGGGAACTAGCAAGGAGAGAGAGAGAGAGTCCACGGGGGAAGGAAATCCAGGGGACACCAGGGAGAAAGGGGAAGTTGAGAGTACGGCGGAGGGGAGGCTCAGAGACTCTTCCAGTGAAATCAGCGGAGAGAGCACAGGACCTCCGCTTGCCACGCCCACGCTGCGCAGAAGGCTTCCACGCAGAGAATCTAGGAGGAGACTTGGAGTCAAGCAACTTTTATGTTGGAAGAAATTTAGGTCCCGCCCACTGACGGATTCTGCCAGTGACTAAGGCAGTCGTGTTTCAAGGGCTGTCAAACCAGGGGAAGTTTTAGCTATACGAATAGCTTGGAGCAGTTTGCAGTTTACGCACAAGCAACCCCAAATCCCATTACAGTACCAAAGCACCCTAGCTCAGCTGAAGGAGCACTTTGACATGAAGGATCTTGGTGAGGTATCCAACTATCTTTCTCTGCAGGTGGAGAGGGACCAAGCAGGTAATTTTCTGGTATACCAAACACAGAAAATTGCTGATGTGTTAACCAGGTTGAATTTGGTTGATGCAAACCCAACAGACACACCGATGGTGACAGGTTACCAGGTGGACAGTACTGCTGAAGTGTTTTCTGACACAACGCTGTACAGATGCATTCTAGGCAAGTTGAATTTCATTGCTAGATGCTCAAGACCTGACATAGCTGTAAGCTGTAACCTGCTTAGCAGACATGCCAACAATCCTACGGTTCAGGATTGGAAAGCTCTGAAGCGCATAGCCCGCTATTTGAAAGGGACTATGCACTACAGGCTGAGGTTCACCAGTCAAAAGACTGGTGGGGTCTTGAAATCTTTGCTGATGCAAGTTTTGGAAGTGACACCACAGATGGTACAAGCACTTCTGGAGTATGCTACATGTACAACCACTGCCTGTTTGACTGGTTGTGCAAGAAGCAGACAACAGTGAGCCTAAGTTCCTGTGAAGCAGAACTCAATGCTCTGTCTTTTTCACTCATGGATTGTGAATGGTTGATGCAACTGTTTAAGGACATCAGAGTGTCTGTAAAATGTCCTGTACAAGTGTATCAAGACAATAGATCGTGTTTGGCTTTGCTGAACTCAGAGAGTTGCAAGCAAAGGACCAAGTACTTGCAGATTAAGCTACATCGTGCAAGAGTGTGTATTCAGAAAGGACTCATTCAGGTGTCCTACATGCCAGGAAATGAAATTCCTGCTGATCTGTTGTCTAAGGTTGTTAACAGAGAACAACTTAAGGTTTACATACAAAGGTTGCAATTGGGTTACAGGTTACACGGAAAGGGGGAGGATGTTAGGATATTTCCGTTCCACCTTAAAAGGGAGCAGGGTTTGTGAGTCACAGAGTCTGCGCATGTCCTGTTCACAGGATGCTTATGTTTGCTGTTGCTTTCGATTTCTCAGTCGGTCGGAGACACTGACTCAGAACGGTCATGTTTTTCTTTGGTCTGATCAACGCTAAATAAAGTCTGTAGATATGCTCTCCTGTTGTGCATCTTCTGCTGTGTGCATTATCTGCTAATAAAGAGTGTGCACGAGCCCAGGAATGTGGCAAGGTATTTCCAGGAAACTCGTGTCGCTAGAAGCTGCGTGACTGCAGGGATCGATGGATCGTCCGGCAGCCGGCTTGGGGCCATGATGGACTATATCTCCCTGGCAGTATCCCAACATAATTGTCATTAGTCAGTGGAGGTGGGTAAGGTAAGCCTCCCCCCTTCTTGGTATTCATTTTGAATCCAAGCCTCAGCTCTCACTCTCAAGCCTGCAAAATTCCAAGAGTCTATTGGCTGTTCACTGCGTTGCACTTTGCAGCTAAACGCAGGCTGTTTTGAAAGTCCCTCCAAGAGCAGTGAGATAGCAGACAAAACAAATGCTGGAATTTTTGCCAGTGTTTTTCCAGCCTTTCACAGTCCCAGCCCCTTTTCCGTTGGCTAGTAACTTTCCACTTTACTGACGTTTCGTTGCTTAGCAACTGGCTTATCAAGACTCAGCAATGCGAAGAATGTGGCTCTCTCTCAGTGCTGTTTTCATCCAAAGGCAGACACTCAGTGAACCGAAGAATGCTTCAATTCGCGTTCACTCTCACAGCCATAAAATCACCATACCTTGAGGTAATCCGTTGCTCAGCAAAAACACCTCCTCCGGTGCTCAGCCATACTTGTAGCTTCCATCCGCACGCTACCATATCTTCCTTATCTCCTTGCAGAGGATGAAGTACGATCCATCAACCTCTCTTGTTGCTTTCATGAATCAAAACCATCGGCTACATGCTACCAGATGTCGGAAATCAAGCCTTTATCAGGAGAAACTGGCAACTCTCCCAGGAACCCGGCTTGGTCTCCTGTTGACCTCCCTGTCTGCTTTCCCGGCAAGATCCAGGCAGAGGTCGCGATAGGTGATCCTTCTCAGCGTGAGAAGAACACCCCCCCTTTCCTGCCCCCCCCCGGACAGGGGAAAGAGATAGACAGAAACGTATTTACATGCCTTTATTTCTGTCTTTGCAGCATTACAGAAAACATGACTGCTCTCTTCATACTCCTGCAGTTGAGAGAGAACAAACACTTCCTGTCCAGCTCATATTACACTCTGAGCTAATTCCGGTGCCCTCTGCACTATGAATTGACTGTCCCTCTGTTTCCCACGGAACAGTCCCAACATTCCCATTATGTTTTGTTTTCAAGCTACCAGCAGCTCGCGGCTGCATTGCTTCAATAGCGTAACAGGGAGGAGGGTGAACTAATATTGATAAGTTATGAGAAAATAAAAGATCACTTTTCTAGTTGGCTAGATTACTTCCAGGTGAATGAAGTGTTCAGACAGGATAAGCAGATAGGTTTTGAAAAGGAGCCTTCAAGATTTGAAAGAGAACTACTGAATAGTAAAACCAAAATAATTGCAAAAATGTATAGACTTCTTTTAGACTACAAAGTAATGGATGAGGAGGTTAAGGCTTCAATGATAAAGTGGGCCCAAGATGTGGGCCGTCCAATTATGCTAAACGATGGGGGAAACTGATGGAATGTAAATTTGAAATTTACAGCCAGCTATAATATAAGAGAGAACATGATGAAAATGGCTCATAGGTGGTACCTCACTCCTTCCAGATGATCAAGAATGTATAAAAATTTGGCGAATGCTTGTTGGAGATGTGGAGGAAATAACGGTGACATGAGCCACATGTGGTGGACGTGTGAAAAGATTAAGATTTTTTTTTGGGGGGGGGGATATACGATGAATTAAAAAAGATGATGGGGATAACTTTTACGAAAAAACCGAAGGCATTTCTATGAAGTATTTTAGATAAAGAGATCCCAAAAAATCTAAGAGAGGTATTCTTGTATGCAACCGCAGCAGCTCGTATACTTGTGGCCAAGGGATGGAAAGATCACGAGGCTCCAAAAATAACAGATTGGCAAATCAAATTACAGGAATTGGTGGAGACGGCTCAATTGACTAGCAAACTCAGAGGAATCTCAAAGCAAAAATTTGCAGAAAAATGGGATGGTTATACAAGATACGTTCAAAAATACAGTAATAGTTTTGACTCCGTGCTAGCATTCGAGTGATAAAGGAACTAAAAGGAGGTGGACAACAATTAAGGATTTATTATGCTTTCAGAATGTATTGGAAAATTTATATAGAAAGGATTATTGTTTTGTGTACATTCCATTGTAAGAATGGAAACAGAGCCAGAGCCACAGCCTAAGTCTGAAACAGTCCTTGATAGAGTGCCAGAGCCAGAGCAAGACCCTGAATCAGTGCCAGAACCAAGCCCTCATTCAGAACCAGAGCCTGAGAAAGAGCCAGAGCCAGAACCAGAGCAACAGCCACAGCCACAGCCTGAGTCTGAAACAGCCCTTGATAGAGAGCCAGAATCAGAGAATCAGAATCAGAGTCAGAACCAGATCTTCGGTAAAGACGTGGTCTGCTCCTCCCACCCGCGATAACAGAGATTGGGTGTTCCAATACACCCCCTCCGTAGGGAACCTGCCCCAGCCATTCTGTTGGCTGAGGCCCCCTCCCAAGCAGCCCTGACCCTTTCCACTTAAAAAGCAAAATACAAACTATACAATAACCTAAAAAAATAGTAAAAGAAAAACAAAGCAAGAAACAATTATGCTGAACTTAAAATAATCCCCGCCCCAACTAAACATTTGTCCCACCCCAGAAAGAAAATAACAACAACAACAACAACAAACCACCGTTTGAGGTGCAACAGAGACACAGCCAGAGACAGAGCGAGACCTTGAATCAGTGCCATAACCAAGCCCTCATTCAGAATCAGAGCCTGAAAAAGAGCCACAGCCCGAACCAGAGCAACAGCCACAGCCTAGAGCCACAGCCTGAGTCTGAAACAGTCCTAGATCGAGTGCCAGAGCCTGAAACAGAGACACAGCCTCAAACAGAGCCTGAGCCTGAAACAGAGGCAGAGCAACAGCCACAGCCTGAGTCTGAAACAGTCGTTGAACGAGTGCCAGAGCCAGAGCCAGAGCGAGACCCTGAATCAGAGTCAGAGTGAGACCATGAATCAGAGCCAGAGCTGAAAGAAAGCCAGAGCCAGAGCCAGAGCCAGAAATAGGGCTTGATGCAGGGCTGGAGCGCAAAACATAGCTGCAGCCACAGCCTAGAGCCACAGCCTGAGTCTGCAACAGTACTTGATACAGTGCCGGAGCTGGAGCTGGAGCCAGAGCCAGAGCCAGAGACACAGCCAAAGCCAGAACAAAACCCTAATTCAGAACCAGAGCCTTAAAGAGAGCCAGACCCTGAAACATAGCTGGGTCAGAGGCAGAGGAAGAGCCATCATGAGACCCTGAATCAGAGTCAGAAACAGAATGTTTTCAGAATGTATTGGAAAATTTATATAGAAAGGATTATTGTTTTGTGTACATTCCATTGTAAGAATGGAAAAAGAGCCAGAGCCACAGCCACAGCCTAAGTCTGAAACAGTCCTTGATAGAGTACCAGAGCCAAAGCCACAGTGAGACCCTGAATCAGTGCCAGAACCAAGCCCTTATTCAGAACCAGAGCCTGAAAAAGAGCCACAGGCCGAACAAGAGCAGAAGCCACAGCCACAAGCCACAGCCTGAGTCTGCAACAGTACTTGATACAGTGCCGGAGCCTGAAACAGAGACACAGCCTCAAACAGAGCCTGAGCCTGAAACAGAGGCAGAGCCACAGCCACAGCCTGAGTCTGAAACAGTCCTTGATCAAGTGCCAGAGCCAGAGCGAGACCCTGAATCAGAGTCAGAGTGAGACCATGAATCAGAGCCAGAGCCAGAGCCTCATTCAGAGCCAGGGCTGAAAGAAAGCCAGAGCCAGAGCCAGAAATAGAGCTTGATACAGTGCCGGAGCGCAAAACATAGCTGCAGCCACAGCCACAGCCTAGAGCCACAGCCTGAGTCTGCAACAGTACTTGATACAGTGCCGGAGCTGGAGCTGGAGCTGGAGCCAGAGCCAGAGACACAGCCATAGCCAGAACAAAACCCTAATTCAGAACCAGAGCCTGAAAGAGAGCCAGACCCTGAAACATAGCTGGGTCAGAGGCAGAGGAAGAGCCATCATGAGACCCTGAATCAGAGTCAGAACCAGATCTTCATTCAGAACCAGACCCTGAAAGAGAGCCAGAGCCACAGACAGAGCCACAGACGGAGCCTAGAGCCACAGCCGAGATCCACAGGCACAGCCGAGATCCACAGCCTGAGTCTGAAATAGTGCTTGATAGAGTGCTGGATCCTGAAACAGAGACACTGTCTGAAACTGAGCCCGATGCTTAAACGTAGCCAGGGGCAGAGGGAGAGGCAGAGCGTGATACAGTGCTTGATACAGCATAGGAGCCTGAAGCAGAGACACAGCCAGAGCCAGAGACACAGCCAGAGCCAGAACAAAACCCTAATTCAGAACCACTGCCTGAAAGAGAGCCAGAGCCAGAAACAGTGCTTGATAGAGTGCCAGAGCCTGAAACAGAGGCAGAGGCAGGTACAGGGCTTGAAACAGAGTCGGAGCATGAAACAGAGAAACAGCGTGAAAAAGAGACAAAAGCTGAGACACAGGTCAAGCCTGAAATAGAGCTAGAATAAGTGCTACAGCCAAAGACTGAGACAAAGCCTAATAAAGAGCAGAAGCCTGAGCCTGAGCCTGAGCCTGAGCCTGAGCCTCAACCTGAGCTTCAGCCTCAGCCTCAGCCTCAGCCTCAGCCTCAGCCTCAGCCTCAGCCTCAGCCTGAAACAGTGCTTGATACAGCGCCAGAGCCTGAAACAGAACCAGAGCCACAGCTACAGCCATAGTGCCACAGCCTGAGTCTGCAACAGTGTTTGATACAGCGCTGGAGCCTGAAACAGAGACACAACCTGAAACAGAACCTGAGCCTGGTTATTATCATGGCAATTTAAGAAGAGAGAGGCAGAAAGGCTTATAAATAGAGTTAAGTGCAAAGGCAAAATAATAAACAACCCTAAAGAAATAGAGAAACAATTTCTCAAATTCTTTAGAGAAATCTATAAGGAAGGAAATGAAACAACAGAATAAGTTAAAGAACATTTAGAACAGAACTGTCTTCCGAAACTTACTAAAGAACAAAAAGAACCGTTGAATGCCCCTATTACATTGTACGAAATGCAAAGAGCAATTAAGGAAGCAAAGATAGGAAAGCCACCAGGGCCAGACGGCTTACCGGCAATATATTATATAAAAAAAAATGGAGGACTTACTGTCTGACCCATTAAGAAGTATCATGAATATAGTGGTTGGGAGTTACTCGTGCGTAAACGTTCCCACTTTGAAGCTTGGTTGCATATTTTAAACCGTTTTGACTGCACAGCCCATCTCAGCGTGGCTGCCTCAGTCGCTAGCAGACTCTGTCTGTGGGCGTTTCTTAAACCTTTGCCAGCATAATAGCTGTTTGACACCCAATTGTCTCCGCGTCTCATTACGCGGAAGTCTTCTGCGCAGGGAGGGCGTGGGTAGTGGAGGACCAGTGCTCTCCTCACTGACTTCCAAGGAAGAATCCTGGAGCCCTTCCACCTCCTCTGCCATTTGCTCTCCTGGATCCTTGGTGTTACGCTGATTTCCTTCCCCCTCTATCAAGCTACGTCTCCCCCTTGTGCTGATACCTTCCCCTGCAGAATCAGAGAGCCTCTCCTTCTCCCGTTGCTCTGATGTCAGTTCCCTGACATCCACCTCCCCTCAAAGGACCCCCCACCCCCTGCTCGCCCGGTAGAATCGATTTCTTTTTTTTTATATAATAATTTTTATTACATTTTTTCCAATTACAGATAAGACAGAAAAAAGAGAGAACATAGAAAATAGAAAAAAAGAAAGAACAGAAAATCAAAACCATTTCAGTAACTTATTTCAAATTTCTATCGGACTTCCCCGCATCTCCCGCATAGTGCGTTCTTAACAATAAAATTATCAGCAAATTATACCCTTGTTTCATGTGTTTCTTTGTATTTTCAATTGCAGTTTAAGTTTAAACCCCTTATTTTCCATTTACTCTAAGAATATAGCATATTGTCGTTTTTACCCATTTAAACTTTGATTCTTTCATGAATATTATCCAATTTCATATATAATGCACTCTCGTTGCTGGGGCTAACCTTCCAAGTCATACGGCATCTTAAAGTTCATATAACTTATAATACTTTTGCAAATAGTCCTTAAATTTTTTCCAGTCCTCCTCCATTGCTTCTTCTCCCAAATCTCGGATCCTGGCAGTCATCTCGGCTAGTTCCATGTAGTTCATCAGTTGCGTCTGCCAGTCCTCCAGTGTGGGCAAATCTTGAGTCTTCCAATGCTTAGCAATAAGGATTCTTGCTGCTGTGGTAGCATACATGAAAAAAGTTCTGTCCTTCTTTAACACCTTCTGGCCGACAATGCCCAGAAGGAAGGCCTCCGGTTTCTTAGGGAAGGTGTACTTAAACACCTTTTTTAACTCGTTATAAATCATTTCCCAGAAGGCCTTCACTCTTGGACAAGTCCACCAAAGGTGAAAGAATGTCCCCTCAGCTTCCTTACACTTCCAACATTTATTATCGGACAAATGGTATATCTTAGCCAGCTTGACCGGGGTCATGTACCACCTGTATACCATTTTCATAATATTTTCTTTCAAAGCATTACATGCAGTAAACTTCATACCGGTGGTCCATAACCTCTCCCAGTCTTCAGACATGATATTATAACCAATGTCCTGGGCCCATTTTATCATGGCTGACTTAACTGTCTCATCCTGAGTATTCCATTTAAGCAGCAAGTTATACATTCTCGATAATAACTTGGTCTTTGGTTCTAACAACTCTGTCTCAAGTTTCGATTTTTCCACCTGGAATCCTGTTTTTTTGTCTAGCTTAAAAACCTCATTAATTTGGGCGTAATGAAGCCAATCTTGCACCTTACCCTTTAGTTTTTCAAAGCTCTGCAACCTCCAATTATCTCCAATGTTTTCTATTATTTCCCAATATTTCGGCCAGCCGGCCTCCATATTAGGTTTTTTCCGAGCCTTGGCCTCTATTGGTGATACCCACCTCGGAGTTTTGCTTTCCAATAAGTCTTTGTATTTTTTCCAGACCATAAATATTGCTTTTCTGACAATATGGTTTTTAAACATTCCGTATGTTTTTCCCTTGTCATACCACAAATACGCATGCCAACCTAGCGAATTATTAAAGCCTTCCAGATCTAGGACATCAGTGTTTTCTAACAGAATCCAATCTTTCATCCAGCAAAAGGCCGCAGCTTCATAATATAACCTTAAGTCTGGCAGGGCAAACCCCCCTCTCTCCTTTGCATCAGTTAGTATTTTAAACTTTATTCGGGGCTTTTTGCCCTGCCAGACAAATTTAGAGATGTCCTTCTGCCACTTTCCAAAACATTCCACTCTGTCCACAATCTGCAAGGCTTGAAACAAAAACAACATTTTTGGCAAAACGTTCATTTTTATAGCTGCAATTCGGCCTAACAAGGATAGTTTCAATCTTGACCAGATTTCTAGATCTTTTTTAACTTCTGACCAACATTTCTCATAATTATCTTTAAATAAATTCAAGTTTTTGGAAGAGAGATTGACCCCCAGGTATTTCACTGTTTTAACAATATTTAGTTCTGTTTCCTTCTGAAACTCCTCTGTTTCAATAGCTGTCAAATTTTTCCCTAACACTTTAGTTTTTTGTTTGTTCAGCTTAAAACCCGCCACCCGACCAAATTTCTGAATCAATTCCAAAACTCTTTTTGTACTAGATTCTGGCTCCTGTAATGTTAAAACCAAGTCATCTGCAAATGCTTTCAGTTTATATTGTTTCGCTCCGACCCGTATTCCTTGTACCTGCCGATCCTTCCTTATCATGTTCAGCAAAACCTCCAGGACTGAAATAAACAATAAAGGGGAAAGGGGGCACCCCTGACGTGTTCCTTTTTCAATATGAAGTTCTTCTGTCACCACATTGTTCACTATCAACTTAGCTTTTTGTTCTGAATAGATTGCTTCTATTCCATTCTCAAACCCCCTTCCCACTCCCATCCCTTCCAAGTTTTTCTTCATAAATTTCCAAGAAATGTTGTCAAAGGCCTTCTCCGCATCAATAAAAATTAGCACTGCTTTAGTGTTAATATTTGTTTGTAAAAGTTCCAGAATATCGATAATATTCCTAGTGTTATCAAACAAATGTCTACCTGGGAGAAAGCCTGCTTGGTCCTTATGAAATACTTCATTTAGTACTTTTTTGAATCTATTTGCCAAGATATCTGCAAATATTTTGTAATCCACGTTTAGGAGTGAGATGGGACGGTAGTTCTTAAGTTGAGTCTTTTCAGTTTCCACTTTAGGTATCAGTGTGATGAATGCTTCTTTCCACGTTTCTGGTGCCCTCCCTCCCCCCATAATCTGGTTGCAAACCTCCATTAATGGTTGTATCAAGTAGTCTTTTAACATCCTGTAGTACTTGGAGGTAAGTCCATCAGGGCCTGGAGATTTGCCTAGCTGCATATTCTGAATGGCATCCTCGATTTCCTGTTGTGTTATTTTACAATTCAAGATTGATCTCTTCTCTTGAGATAGTTCTGGTAGGCCATTATCTTTCAAGAATTGTTCTATCTCAGTCACTTCCTCGGACCCTTGGGTGTACAGTTTTTTAAAGTATTTCTGGAAGCACTTTCTAATTTCTCCCGGTTTCTGAATATTTTCCCCTTCAACTTCTAGGTTGGTAACATAATTTAATTTTTGTCTCTTTTTCAACTGCCAAGCTAGCAGTTTCCCACATTTATTCGCAGATTCAAAAGATCTTTGTTTCATTTGTTTGATTTTCCATTCCACTTCTTGGTTGATCAATTTCGTGTATTGTGACTGGTGGAATTTAATTTCTCTTAAAGTCTCTTTTGATTTTGGATTCAATCTTATTTTTTTCTCTCCATCTCTTATCTTCTCTAATATCTTGTCCTTTTTCCCATTCCAGAATTTTTTCTTAATCGTATTCTGTTGTATCAGAAACCCTCTCATAACAGCTTTACTTGCGTCCCAGATTATTCTTTTTTCCACCGAGGTGTTCAGGTTGATTTCAAAGTAGTTCTTTAAAGCTTTTTGGGCCTTCTTTACAATCTCTTGATCTCTTAACAGGTTGTCATTCATTTTCCATCTGAAGGAATCGGCAGTAGTAAATCTCATTTCCATTTTCAGAGCGTTGTGGTCGGAGCAGGTCTTTGGGCAGATTTCTACTCTTGTAGTCTTAGGTGCCAGCCCTCTAGTTGTCCAAATTTGGTCGATTCTTGTCCATGACAGGTGAGCCTCAGAAAAGAAAGTTCCTTCTTTACCTAAGGGGTTTCTCGTCCTCCATAGATCAATCAAATCCATATTGTCAGTTAGTTCGAAAAAAGTTTTTGGTAGTCTTCCATCCTTGGTCAGGTTCTGGTTCTGTGACTTATCCATATAGGTAGAGACCACCCCATTCATGTCTCCCATCATAATGATGTTAGAATAGTCCAGATAGTCCAGTAATGTCTCATGAAGCTTCTTGTAGAATTCTGATTTCCCCTCATTTGGTGCATAAATTCCTAATATCAAAACTTTTTCTCCTTGGGTTTGTATTTCAATTGCCAGGATTCTTTCTTGTTCGTCTTTAAACAAAAATTTTGGTGATAGATTCTCCTTTGCGTAGATCACCACGCCTCTCTTTTTAACTCTGTCTGATGAAATAAATTCTTGGCCTAATCTTTTGTTTATTAACACTTTCCTATGAAGCCTAGTCACATGCGTTTCTTGCAGACAGATTATATCCAAATGTTCCTTCTTCAAAATATGAAAAATCCTTTTGCGTTTTTCCGGGGAATTTGCGCCATTAATATTCCAACTATACAGCTGTAGAGACATCCTGTATCAATCTGTTGTTGCTCTTTATGGGGCGTCTTCTTTCTTGTCCAAATCCGAGGGTGCTGGCTCTTTTCCAGACTCTGGTGGAGGCCAAAGGGCTGCTACTCCCTTCTGCAGGTCTTCTCCGTGATCGTGTAGAAACTTCTGGCTGTCCTCTTTCGTTTTGATTTTAATCTTCTTTCCTTTGTAGTTGAATGATAGGCCTTGTGGAAACTCCCGCCTGTAAGGTATTCCGCTACTTCTCAGGAGTCCAGCTAGATCAGTATAGTTAGATCTGAGATCCAGTAATTGTTTAGGGATATCCTTGTAAATTTCTGCTCTTCTGTCCTGGATCTCAAGTGCTTTATTGAAGTGTAGGTCAAGTAATTTGTCTCTCTCCTGCTTGGTCCTTAAGATGATCAAACAATCTCTGGGCCTGTCCTTCCTGGCAACTCTTCCCAATCTGAATGCAGTTGTTATTTTAAAGTCTGTGTCTTCCTTTATACCCCAGAATTTAGAGAATTCTGTTGTCAAAAAGCCGGTCAGATCCTCTTTCTCAATCTCTGGGATGGAGCGTAATCTTAAATTATTTTCCCTGTTTCTCAGTTCCACCATGGACAGATAGGCCTGCTGGTCGCTGATATGTTTGTGTAGCGGCCTTACCTCTCCTTTCAATTCATCCACTTTCTGAATTGCTTGATCAGCTTTTTCGTTTGCAGCCTCGGCCAGTTTCCGATTCTCAGATGTAGCGTCTTTTAAATTCCCAATTTCTTGTGAATGCTTAGCCACTTGTTCAGATAGTTTAGTAATTGAAGATGTGGCTAAGTCAATTTTTGCTGTTTGGTCATCAACCTTCTTATTCAAGATTGCAAATTGTTGTAGCATTTCCTCTAGAAGGTTGCCAGTTCCCCCTGCTGCCATATCCTCAGTTGTTGGCTGCTCAGCTTCCTTGGATAGGGCTGTTGTTGAAGGTACAGCTCCCTGTAAAACAGCAGGGACCGAAGATCTGCGAGACTGGGAAATCAGAGTTGTTTGTACAAGTTGGCCTTTCCCTGCTTTCGACGCAGCTCTTGTTTTTGGAGGGCCACTCATTCCACACCTGTCTTTGGATTCAAGGTCAAACTGTCAAATGTTCCATGGGAAAGACAGGCCTCAAAGTGGATAACCAAACCACAGAGAGTCAAAACAAAGTTAGTTCTCAGGAATTTGTAAATCCCAAACTCCACTAGAGGGAGTATTGATGCAGTTCAGGAAAGAAGGAAAAAAGTTTTGGTCGCCATTAAAGTTCCTGCAGCTGAATAAGTTAACAATAGTCTCTAGAAAACTTTTTTTTCCACTGGCAGAGCCCTTTCAATGTTACCACAATAGTCTATCTGAAGGTGCAAGATACAGTTGTTTAATTGTATCTTCCAATGATGCCTCTATGTATCCATTTCAATTTTATGTATGTATCCGCAAAGCAGCCCTTTTCCCCCTGCCAGCCCGGGACTGGGTTTTTTAAAGTTTTTAGAATTGTGGATTCCGGTAGAATCGATTTCTCTCTCTTCTTCGGCCGACGAGACGGGGAAACCCCGGAAGGAACTGTCACCACCCTCAGTGGATTCGAAACCCTCTTCCCACCTGCTTTGGTTCCCACCCACGGGATGAACCTCCCAGTCCGATTCTGCCTCGGATTCTGAATACCCCCCGAAACCCTCTTCGTCATCTGTGGTTCCAAATTGTTCCTCCCAGAACCTCTCCAAGGGTTTGGGCTTCTCCGGGAACCGGCGGTGGAATACTTCCACCATATACCTGTCATCGACGGCTTCCGCTGGAACCCACGTGTTTTCTGACCCGGGCTCCCCTTCCCAAGCCACCAAGTACTCCACCTGACGACCTCGCCACCTCGAATCTATTATTTCCGTGGCCGAGCGCTGGTGTTCCCTTTCTTCTACTTGCGGTTGTGGGGGGACTCCTACCTCTCGCCCCGGGAATTCCCGCCCCTCCCTGTGTGGTGAGAGCAAGGACCTGTGGAACACAGGGTGTATTTTCATACTGTCGGGCAACTTGAGCTTGAATGCTACGGGGTTTACCTGTTGTATTACCTCGAATGGCCCCAGCCGTCGGGGCTGCAACTTCTTGCACCCCCCTTTAAAGGGTAACCCTTGGGTGGACAACCACACCCTGTCCCCCACCCGTATAGTTTCCCCTTCCCTGCGGTGCTTGTCTGCCTGCTTTTTGTAAACAGCCTTGGCCCTCTCTAAGTTCATCTTAAGTTGCTGGTGTAGGGCTTCCATTTCTTCCACGAACTGCTCCGCCGCGGGTACACTCCAGTTTTGCTCCTCACCCCCCGGGAAGGCTCTGGGATGGCATCCATAATTGGCCATAAACGGACTCATTCCCGTAGACACGTGTTCTGCGTTATTGTACGCAAATTCAGCCAGCGCTAGTTTCTCTACCCAGTCGTTCTGCCTCTCGCTGACGTAGCAGCGTAAGTATTGCTGGAGTATACTATTTGCCCTTTCCGCTTGCCCATTGGTCTCTGGGTGCCTTGCTGTCGAGAACCCCACCTCGACTTGCAGCAAGCTCATAAGCTTCCTCCAGAACCTGGAGGTAAATTGTTTTCCGCGGTCGGAGATAACCCTCAAGGGGGCGCCATGCAACCTGAAAATGTGCTCTACGAACAAACGTGCCGTCTCTTCCGCCGTCACCGCATGTGAACAGGCTATGAAATGGCACATTTTGCTCAGTAAGTCGACTACTACCATGACCGCTGTTTCCCCCCGTGATTTGGGCAAATCAGTCATAAAATGAATGGACACCACCTCCCAGGGTTTGCTCGGTGTGGGTAAGGGTTCCAGTAAGCCTGCTGGTACCACCCGCTCCCCTTTTGCCCTTTGGCAATGGTCGCACCCTCGTACATATTCCCGTACATCCTCCCTCACCCGTGGCCACCAGAACTGTCTGGTGACCAGCATCATCGTTTTGTGCTGTCCAAAGTGCCCCGCTGTGGGGTTGTCGTGGAATTGTTTGAGTACTCTTTCCCTTAGGGCTTCCCCCGGTACATACATAGCCCCTCTATAGTACAACACCCCTTCTTTCTCCTCAAACCCTTCTGGTGCCTCTCTCCCATCTCGTAGCTCCCTGATTTTAGTTCGTGCGAATTCATCATTCCTAGTAAGCCCTGCCAGTTCTCTATCTTTAAAGATAGAGAAATGAGAAATTTGGTACTCCAAAGGAATAGAGAGAGAAGATTATACATAGACGGGAATTACATAATTATATTCAAAGACATACCAATAAGACTGTTGAAACGAAGAGAAGCTTATAAACCGCTGGTGCAATTACTCAAGAAAAACAAGATCGACTTTAGATGGGAATTCCCTGAAGGAATTTCTTTCTTTTATAAAGGTGTAAAAAGAAGACTAGTAAGTCCGGAGGAAATAGGAAAATTTACAAGAAGATATAAAGAACTACAACAAGGAGAAGAAGAGGTAAAAGGAGCAGAAGGAGGAGCAAGAAGGAAGGAAGACTCTACATCAGGAGGAGAAGAAGAATTGACCGGGAGAGAATCAGAAGAAGAGGAGGAAGAGGAAGAAGGAGAAAGGACAGAAAAACTATAAAGTAAACTCAAATCCAAACAGCTAAAAGAATGACGCTAAAATTATGGAACTGGAACATCAATGGAATGAACGATAAGAGGAAACGGAACGGAATTGAACATATTTTGAAAAAGAAAAAGTTGGACATCATATGCTTGCAAGAAACGCACGTGGCAAGAAAGCATAGGAAAATTCTGATCAATAAAAGATTAGGGAACGAATTTATATCCTCGGACAAAGAGAAAAAAAGAGGCGTTGTTCTATATATTCAAAATAAAATCGAATCTCACCAATTATTTAAAGATGAAGAAGGGAGAATCATTGCGGTCCAAATTAATTGGCAAGGGGAAAAACTAATAATTGTTGGGATCTACGCACCAAATGGGAACAAGACAGAATTCTTTAGATCGCTCGAAGAGAAGTTATTTGAGTATATGGACCAGAAAATTATACTAATGGGAGATATGAATGGTGTGACTTCAATAGAAATGGATAGATTAAGGAAAACGATGAATAAAGAAGGGAAACTACCCAAAACTTTCTTTACGATGACGAAGAATTGTAACCTGGTAGATATGTGGAGGCTCAGACACCCATTGGAGAAGCAGTTTACCCATCACTCAGAACCAAATCAATCTTTCTCAAGAATAGATCAAATATGGGTTTCGAACGAGTTAACCCCAAGAATACAAAGAATCGAAATACAAGCGAGGGTGATCTCCGACCACAATCCAATAGTAATGGAGTTAACAAGTTTGGAAGAACGATCTTTTAGGTGGAGACTAAACGATAATTTATGGAATGACCAAAAGTTTGTTGAAAAAGTACAAAGAAATCTAATTGAATTCTTCACAAATAATATGGATAAAGGGACAAAAACGAGTGTGGTGTGGGACGCGAGTAAGGCAGTGATGAGGGGCCTCTGCATCCAACAGAATGTATGGAAAAGGAATAACAAAGAAAGAGCGACAAAAGAGATTCTGAGACAGATTATGAACAATGAACAAAAGTTGATTAAAAAACCCAACAACGTGAAGATAAAACAGGAAATAAAGATTCTCCAAACCCAATTTGCAATGTTAGTTAATAAAGAGGTTGAATGGAACGTGAAAAGATTAAGACAGATAAACTTCGAGTTCGCCAATAAATCAGGAAAATGGCTCGCCTGGCAGGTTAAGAAAAAAAAAGAACAAAATACAATTCACAAAATCGAGTTGAATGGAGAAGAAACATCAGAACCGAAGGAAATTAGGAGAGCATTTACGGACTTTTATAAGCAACTATACAGAAATAAAGATAGAAACAATAAAAGAAAAATAGAAAGATACTTGAAAGAAAAAATGGTAAGGAAGATCCCGGTAGATCAAAAAGAACAGCTGAATGCACCAATATGTAAGGAAGAGGTAGAAGAAGTTATAAAAGAGTTAAAAAGAGGGAAAGCACCAGGACCGGACGGATTCACTTGCAGCTATTACAAAGAAATGAAAGACATACTAATGGTTCCGTTGATTAAAGTAATGAACAACATCTTAAAAGAAAAAGATATCCCTGGAACATGGAAAGATGCATTTATTACAATAATACCAAAACAAGATTCGGACCTTACACAAGTTAAGAATTATAGACCCATCTCGTTATTAAATATAGACTATAAGATCTTCGCAGGAATTCTAGCTAAGAGATTAAAAAAGATACTAGTAAAGATTATACATAAAGATCAAGAAGGCTTTCTACCCGGCAGACAAATAAGAAATAATATAAGAAGCATAGTGAACGTTATTGAATACCTGTCTGATAGATGCGATAAACCAGCAAGTCTAATATTCGTAGATGCGGAGAAAGCCTTCGATAATGTGGTTTGGGAATTTATGTTGAAGAACTTGGAGTTTATGGAGGTGGGTCAAGACTTTTTTAACGGCATCGAAGCAATATATACGGATCAGAAAGCAAGATTGATAGTAAACAACTCTATCACAGAAGAAATAAAGATATGTAAAGGTACAAGGCAGGGCTGTCCACTTTCGCCTCTACTATTCATTGTAGTTTTAGAAGTCCTTCTAAATGCAATTAGACAAAATAGTCAAATTAAAGGGGTGACATTAGGAGTAAATGAATACAAAATCAAGGCCTTCGCGGATGACGTGGTTTTGACGGTGGAAGAACCCATAGAAAGTACAAAAGAGATATTAGATGAGATGGAACAATTTGGAAAAGTGGCAGGATTTAGGCTGAATAAGAAAAAGACTAAAATGATAGTAAAAAATATGGATGGCGATAAGATCAAATTATTACAACAAAGAACGGAAATTGAAGTTGTGAAAAAGATTAAATACTTAGGAATATGGCTTTCCGATAGGAACATAGATTTATATCAACTCAACTATATCCCAGTATGGAAAGGTATAAAAAGAGATTTAGAGAGTTGGGCCAGAATGAAATTATCATTCTGGGGAAGAATATCGATGGTAAAAATGATGGTTCTCCCTAAGTTGCTATTCCTATTCCAAACTATACCCATAATTAAAGACATAAAAATATTCAAAGAGTGGCAAAAGGCGATTTCAAGATATGTCTGGGAAGGGAAGAAGCCCAGGATTAAATTTAAATTATTAACAGACACAAAAGAAAGAGGTGGCTTCGCCCTACCAGATATGAGACTTTATTATGAGGCAGCATGCCTGTGCTGGATTAAAGAATGGGTAAAGTTGGAGAATAAGGAACTATTAGATCTTGAAGGGTTCAACAACAAAGCCGGGTGGCATATGTATTTGTGGAGTGACAAAAAGAAGGCAAATAAGGGATTTACGAATCATATTTTTAGAGGTGCACTAATAGAGGTATGGAACAGATACAAAAATATATTGGAACCAAAAATCCCGCACTGGTTATCCCCGTTAGAAATGATGTGTGTAAAAAAAGTTAATATGAGAGGGAAATGGGGAAACTATGGAGAAATGGTTATCAAGGAAGGAGGGAAGTGGAAATTAAAACCCTATGATCAAGTTAAGGAGTTAACATACGATTGGCTGCATTACTTTCAGATAAACGAAATGTTTAAAAAGGAGTTGAAGGAAAGAAACTACGTAGAAAAAGAGTCAACTTACCAAAAAGAGATAATAGATAACGAACATAAAATCCTGTCAAAAATGTACAAAATATTACTGGAGTGGCACATGAAGGATGAGGAGGTGAAAGCGGTGATGGTACAATGGGCAAGGGACCTAGGCTATAACATTCAACTAGAGGATTGGGAAAGGTTGTGGAAAGAGAACATAAAATTTACGGCTTGCATTTCACTGAGGGAAAACATGATGAAAATGCTCTACAGATGGTACCTGTCACCCGCCAAATTGGCAAAGATCTATAAGGTGGACAACAAATGCTGGAAATGTAGACATAAAGAAGGGACTTTCTTTCATCAGTGGTGGGAGTGTAAGAAAGTTAAAAGCTTTTGGGAAGAGATATACAACGAGATGAAAAAGATGCTGAAATACACTTTCGTGAAAAAACCAGAAGCATTTTTATTAGGTATCGTAGGGAAGGATGTCAAAAGAAAGGACTGTAGACTTTTCCAGTACGCGGTGACAGCTGCCAGAATTGTGTTAGCCCAGAAGTGGAAGCAGGAAGGGGTTCCAACGGTGGAAGAGTGGAGAACAAAACTGATAGAATATGCTGAATTGGATAAATTGACAGGGAAAATCAGATATACTAAGGATCAGAAATTTATAAAGGACTGGGAGAAATTTGTGTGTTATTTGGAAAATAATTATGGGGTAAAAATAACGCTAGTGGGATTTAAAGAGGCTTTGTAAAATACCAATAAATATTGTTTAGTAGAGATTATGAGGAAGGATGGAATAACTGGCAATAGGAATAAAAAAGATGGAATGTGTATTAAAAGGATAACTATGAATGATGTCAGCAACGTTGATGGAAGTCCAAAAGGAAAATGATTTGTTGTACATATGGTTTTATTTTTATCGTTATTCTCTTTTTTTTCTGTATATATTTTTCTTTTTTTTGAAACTCTAATAAAAATTATAAAAAAAGCCCTGCCAGTTCTCTTTTCCCCACTAGGGTTTCCCCACACACCCATCGGTCCTCAGGTATGATGTGTCGTGTCTCCGGCGGCCCCTCTCCTTCGAAGTACTCTGGCTTCCGCGAGAGAGCATCCGCTCTCACGTTTTCCTCCCCGGGCACATACTGGATTTCGAAGGAAAACCTGGAGAACTCCTGCGCCCAGCGAATCTGTCTCTGGTTGAGTACGCGTGCAGTCCTCCAGTACTCTAGGTTCTTGTGATCGGTGCACACCTGGATTCTGTGTTGCGCCCCTATCAGTAGATGGCGCCAACGACGAAAGGCAGCGTAGCTCGCGAGCAGTTCTCGGTCATACACGGTATAGTTTTGCTCCGACTTGCTCAGCTTCCTCGAGAAAAAGGCACACGGTTTCCATTCCTGTTTGCTCCGCCCTGGCTGCAAAAGGACCGTCCCTATGGCTCTGTCTGACACGTCGGTCTCCAACCTCAGGGGTTTCTCCAAGTCTATGTGTAATAGTTGCTCTTCCGATGCGAACGCCTTTTTCAATCTTTCAAAGGATTGCTGAGCTTCCTCCGTCCACACGAACTTCTTTTTGCTACTGAGACAGTCCGTGATGGGTGCGGTCAAATGGGTGAAGTTCTTGATGAACTTCCTGTAGAAGTTGCTGAAACCTAGGAACCTTTGTACGTCCTTCCGTGTTTTGGGGGGGGTTTCCATTCCAACACTGCTTGCACCTTGCTTGGGTCCATCGCTAAGCCCTTGTCAGACAACTTGTACCCCAGAAACTCCACTTCTCTGGCAGGACTGACAAACAGGCAATAATGATGTTTGTGGACGCAGAAAAAGCGTTTGATAATGTGGTCTGGGACTTCATGTTGAAGAATCTGGAGTATATGGAAGTGGGCAAAGATTTCTTCAATGGTGTGAGCGCAATATACACAGAGCAAAAAGCCAAATTGATCATAAATAACATCGTAACAGAAGAAATAAAAATACAGAAAGGTACAAGACAGGGATGTCCACTCTCCCCGCTGCTATTCATAATGGTATTAGAAGTACTTCTGAACTCAATTAGGCAAAATCAAAAAATTAAAGGAGTAACAATTGGACAAAATGCCTATAAGACCAAAGCATTTGCAGACGACCTAGTAATAATTACGGAAGACCCAATAATTACAATAGAAGAAATCTTAAAGGAAATAGACCAATTCGGTGAAATAGCAGGCTTCAAATTAAACAAGAGAAAAACGAAGATGATGGTTAAGAACGTGGATCAAAGTGTAATTGAAACAATCCAACACCAATCACAGATAGAAGTGGCTAAGAAAGTGAAATACCTTGGGATTTGGCTTACGTCCAAAAATATAGATCTATTTAAAAATAATTACGAGTCGGTGTGGAGAGAAATAAGAAAAGACTTGGAAGTATGGGGAGGACTGAGACTGTCCTTTTGGGGAAGGATTAACACTATCAAGATGAATGTACTACCGAGGGTACTATTTCTATTTCAGACTATCCCTATAATTAAGGGGAGCCGAACGTTTAAAGAATGGCAAAGAGTGCTTTCAAGATTCATCTGGCAGGGCAAAAAACCTAGGATAAAATTTAAATTGTTGACAGACAGTAGGGAAAGGGGAGGCTTCGCCCTGCCAGATCTGAGACTATATTATGAGGCATCATGCCTTTGTTGGATAAAAGACTGGGTTAAATTAGTGAATAAGGAGCTACTCGATTTAGAGGGCTTCGACAACAGGTTCGGCTGGCATGCCTACCTATGATGTGGTAAAAGGAAAGTACATAGGGGGTTTGAAAACCATATTTTTAGAGGTCCACTTATTGAAACATGAGAAAGGTATAAAAATATATTAGAACCTAAAGTCCCGCACTGGCTCTCACCTCTTGAAGTGATGAGTGTTAAGAAAATTAATATGAGAAGTGACTGGGCAACATATAGTCAATTGCTAACGAAAGAAGATGGGAAATGGAAACTAAAGCCATATGAGCAGGTTAAGGAGTATGTGCACGACTGGTTACATCACTTCCAAGTTAATGAGATGTTTAGAAAAGAGATCAAAGACAGAGGGTATGCAGATAAAGATTCAAAATTCCAGACGGAAATCATAAACAATGATGTGAAAATAATATCTAAAATGTATAAGATGCTGCTAGATTGGAACTTGGGAGATGAAGAAGTTAAAACAGTAATGATTCGATGGGCTAAAGACGTGGGCCATACCATACAATTTGAAGATTGGGAGAATCTATGGAAAGAAGGTCTGGAATTTACGGCGTGTATAACGGTGAAAGAGAATGTCATGAAGATGTTTTACAGGTGGTACATAACACCTGTGAAGCTATCGAAAATGTATAAAGTAGGCAGTAAATGTTGGAAATGTGAAGAGAAGGAGGGCTCCTTTTACCACATGTGGTGGGAGTGTGGGAGAGTGAGAGAATTTTGGGAAAAAGTATACATTGAGTTAAAGAAGGTGTTAAAGTATACGTTTGTAAAAAAACCTGAAATCTTCCTGTTCGGGATACTAGGGAATGAAATAAAAAAGAAAGACCATAAATTTGTATATTATGCAGTTACAGCAGCTAGGATAGTTCTTGCCCAGAAGTGGAAAAAACAGGAAATGCCAACAATAGAGGAATGGAGATTAAAGTTACTAGACTACGCGGATTTGGACAGATTGACGGGGAAGATTAGACACCTAAGAGACCAAAAGTTTATCAAGGAATGGGGAAAATTTGTAGATTACCTGGAACATATTAGTAAAGGACAAATAATGTTAAGGGGATTCAGAGAAGCACTGTGAAAGATTAAGAGTTACTGTTTAATGAAAATGGAGGAAGAGAAATGTATAATGACAGTACAAACTAGGTAATGTGTAATTTTGATTTCTATTACGGAAGATTTACGGACCAGCTGAAGGAAGTCCAGAAAGAGACGAGAATGTAAATTCGTAGGTGAAAACTTTTTTATTGTGCATATTGCTCATTTGTTTTGTGTTTTGTTGTTGTTTTTCTTTACTCTTTTGTCTGTTATGTGTGGTTTTTTTTCTTCCTTTTTTTTGGAAAATTAATAAACATCTATCTGCCAAAAAAAAAAAAAGAGAGACAGTCCGTGATGGGTGCGGTCAAATGGGCGAAGTTCTTGATGAACTTCCTGTAGAAGTTGCTGAAACCTAGGAACCTTTGTACGTCCTTCCGTGTTTTGGGGGGTTTCCATTCCAACACTGCTTGCACCTTGCTTGGGTCCATCGCTAAGCCCTTGTCAGACAACTTGTACCCCAGAAACTCCACTTCTCTGGCATGAAACTGACATTTCTCTAGCTTGACCCACAACTGGTGTTTCTGCAATCGTTGTAGCACTTCCCTAATGTCTCGTACATGTTGCTCCTCGCTTTCCGAATAAATCAATACGTCGTCCAGGAAGGCCACACAGTTCTTGTAAAGCAGTGACCCCAACACGTGGTGCATGAAAGCTTGAAAACAGGCGGAGCCTGACTGTAATCCAAAAGGCATAACTAAATATTCAAAGGCCCCTAGTGGGGTGAACATGGTGGTCTTCCATTCATCCCCCTCCCTCATCCTGATCAAGTTGTAAGCCCCCCTGAGGTCTAGTTTGGTAAAAATCTTTCCCTTCCTCACTCTCGTCAAAATGTCGTCAATTCTGGGCATTGGGAAAGTCACGGGTTCCGACACCAAATTTACGGCCCTGAAGTCCACTACAAGCCTGGGTTTATCCGTGTCTTTTTTGTCCACAAAAACACCGGATTACCTCCCACTGCTTTCTTATGAATCCTCTCTTTAGGTTCTTGTCAATAAACTCCCGTAACTCCTTCATCTCCCTGTCCGACATGGCATACAGCTTACCAACCGGCAGCTGCGCCCCTGGGAGCAAGTTGATTTGGCAGTCAAAGGGCCTGTGGGGTGGTAGCCTATCTGCCTCCTTCTCACTGAAGACCTCCCTCAGATCAGCATATTGTGGCGGCACCTCCCCTTTCCGTTCCACTGCCATTCCTGCCACTCGGGCTACACTCATCCTTGGTGTTTCCCCTCCTAGGCAGTGCTCCAGGCAGTAGGCTGACCCAAAGCTGACTGTCCTCTGATGCCACGCCACCACGGGATCATGTTGTGCTAGCCAGCTCATCCCTAATATTATTGGGGCCCCCGCTAGTGAGGCAACGTGAAAGGCGATCGTCTCTGAGTGCCTAGACACCCTCATTCTCATTGGTGGGGTCTGGTGTGTCACTTCCCCTCCTAGAAGCTCCCTCCCATCAATGGTGGTTACTTGCAAGGGGAAATCCAAAGGTAGCAAGTGAAGCTGGTGCTCTAATGCAAAGTCCTTGCTGAAGAAATTGCAGGAGCTGCCTGAATCCAGCATCCCCTGAACCTTGACTGGGTGCCCATTCGGGAGTTCTAGCACCACCTCAATGGCTATAGCTGCCTTTGGGGAATCTGGTTTGGGCACCTTTACTGGTTGCTGGCCTGGCTGCTGTGCCCGTTGATTGGCAGCCAAGCGTTCCCGTTTCCCTGCTCCTGTGTCTGTTGCACCTCCTCCTCACGCCCCACGGCTCCCACCATTCCTTGCCAGGCCTTTCTTTGTGGGCAGACTCTGGCAAAATGTCCTGGCCGCTGGCAGAGGAAACATTTCTTGGTCGTTTTTACATCCTTTCCCTCTCTCTTGCGACTTTTGCTGGAGCTTGAAGCCTCCCGGGCGCGCGCACTCCCTATTTCCATTGGCTCCGCCGGCGGGGAAGGCTCCCTTGGTATCTTAGGAATGCGGTAGTCATGACAACGCTGCTCTCTGCCTTCCTGCCTTTCCTGAGCCTGCGCTTCCTGCCTCACACCAATCGCAAGTGCAGCTTTGGTCAGCTGGTCCATGGACTGTGGGCAGGGTGCGCGCAAAAGCTCATCCTTGACCGTTGGTGACAACCCCTCCTCAAACAACATTTGTATGGGTTCAGAGTCCAGCTGCCACCCGAGACGGTGAACTATCATTGCAAAACGTGACCAGTAGTCTCTAACTGACTGGTCTCCCTGTTTACAGCTCATCAGTTCCCGCTTTGTCACACTTTCCTCAATATCGCTGGCAAACATCGCATCCATCGCCTGATAGAATTTCCGTACGTCCCGCATGGCTGCATTCTGCGTCGCCATCAGGGGCCTGATCCATGCCCTAGCCCCATCCTCCAGGTGACCCACGATATAAGCCACTCGCGCTTCATCGTCTGCAAAATCGCTATGCTGCAGTTTCAAGGCGTATTCTATTTCTGTTCTAAACGCCCCATAATCTTGAGGTCTCCCCCCAAACTTATGCACCAGTCCTGGTACCTTCCTTGCTATGGGGGTTGGCTTGCTCTGGGCATCTTGAGACCGTCGTTCGTCCAGCCTCGCTGTCAAGAGGGCTATGTGCTGTTCCAATTCGCGGTTTCTCTCCGCCAGCGATTGTCCTCCTGACTTCTCCTGTCTCACTCATGATGCCGCCTGCTTGTTGCGTACGAGCAACTTTCGGTGACAGACAGATTGCTGTAGTGGTTGGGAGTTACTCGTGTGTAAACTTTCCCACTTTGAAGCTTGGTTGCATAGTTTAAACCGTTTTGATTGCACAGCCCATCTCAGCGTGGCTGCCTCAGTCGCTAGCAGAATCTGTCTGTGGGCGTTTCTTAAACCTTTGCCAGCATAAAAGCTGTTTGAAACCCAATCGTCTCCGCCTCTCATTGTGCGGAAGTCTTCTACGCAGGGAGGGCGTGGGTAGTGGAGGACCAGTGCTCTCCTCACTGACTTCCAAGGAAGAATCCCGGAGCCCTTCCACCTCCTCTGCCATTTGCTCTCCTGGATCCTTGGTGTTTCGCTGATTTCCTTCCCCCTCTATCAAGCTACGTCTCCCCCTTGTGCTGGTACCTTCCCCTGCAGAACCGGAGAGCCTCTCCTTCTCCCGTTGCTCTGATGTCAGTTCCCTGACAATGAACAACATCTGAAAAGACGGAACCATGCCGGATTCTTGGAAAGACAGCCTTATTGCATTAATTCCAAAACAGGGAACGGACAATCTACTTATTAACAACTATACTTGACACTTGCCTAAGGAGGTGTTCTAGGTTCCCCCCTCTGAGGGATCCTGAGCTGTCCCTGCCTTGGACTCTGTCCCTGTGGTGGACCCTGTTGCTCTGGACCGTGGTCCCCAGCAACAAGTTCCTCTTCCTCCTCAACATCTGAGTCATATAACTGCTGCGAAATCATGTCTGGATTAGCGTGCAAACGTTTCCAACCAGCTTGCTCACAGAATTCAGCGCTATTGCTGATAACCAACCTAGACTGGTTTCCACTTGGGTACGCAAACCTCCAGGCCTTTGAGCCAGGCTCATACCCTACAAAGATCATTCTTTTAGATCTTGGCTCACCTTTCTTGCGTAGAGCCTTTGGAATAAGAACCCAAGCCTCACAACCAAACACACGGAGGTGTCAGGAAAAAGCAGCAATGCAAAAGCCAGCTGCAGGTGGCTGGAAAGCAAAACAGGATGTTGATGTCTGCAACTGTACTAGTGGAGAAAGGGGGCAGTCCATTCTCCGTACTGAGCACCGGATGTTAGCTCAGAGTGTCATCTGACCTGTACTGCTGAATGACAGGAATAAAACATGTAAAAAGGACTCCTGTCTGTCTTTCTCCCCCCCCCCCGGGGGGAGTGCAGGGAGGGAGAGAAGGAGGAGGGTGTGTTCTCCTCATGTTTGAGGAGGATCGCCGATTTACGACCTTGCCTGCCGGGAGACGCAGACGGAAGGTCAACAAGGATTCCAGCCGAATGCCTGGAGTGAGGCCAGTTCACCTCTGACCCCAGCTGGAATCCTGACAGGAGGTAGTGTACCTTGGGCTTCTTTCCATGCAGTAAGAAATACGGCGTATTTCCTACACTAGAGTTGTACACTCTATTCTGCGTATGAACAACGTAGCGCCAGGCCTCAGACCAATATTTCTGGGGTAGCCCTGCGTCCCACAGGATCGCAGACACAGCTTCCTCCACCGTCCTGTTCCTTCTCTCTGCGACCCCATTCTGTTGCGGAGAGTAAGGAGCGGTCAAACGGTGGCTAATCCCCTTCTCCCTAAAGAAATCCTGTAAAGCAGAACCAGTGAATTCAGAACCTCTGTCACTTTGAAAACCACGAACTTTGGTGGAAAAGGTTACCTCAACTGCGGTGATCCAATCCCTGATCATTTTAGCCGCCTCCCCTTTCGTTTTCAGAGAGAAGGTCCAAGCAGACCTCGAAAAATCATCAATCAAAAGCAGAGAATACTTTGATCCTCCCAGTGACTCAACTGACATGGGTCCACACAAATCTGAATGAATTAATTCAAAGGGTTGTGTGGTCTGCCTCTCTGACTTTGGATATGAGCATGTCACAATTTTTGCCTGTTTACATGCATTGCAATCTAAAAATTTGTCACAAACATTAAGTTTGCACCCTTGTGTCAGCTCTGGTGCTTTCTGAAGATATCTCCAATTCAAATGGGCAAAGCGTCGGTGCCAAATATGTGAACAACCATGGTGAGGCGCCACATTCACACATTGGCCCTTCGCATCTTCGGTGTCATCCTCTCCTGTGGAAAAAGGCACATTTACAGCAAACAAATTATCTTTAGACTGCACTGTGTACATGTGATTCCCATCTTTGGAAAATTCACATTTGTCACCTGCAAAAGAGACATGAAAACCATCAACTAGTAGGTCATGCACACTTAACAAACAGTTACCGCAAAAGCTTTGACTTCATGCTTAAGGAAGGGACAGAAGAAAAAGCCTGTCTCTGTTAGTCTTTTTCTGCTTCCATCCGCGATCGTCACAAATTTCTGAGTTTTTACTGTCCTGCAATTTCTCAAAAGACCGCTAGATGGCTCCAGCGAGTTGGCGGCTCCACTGTCAATTATTACAGTAAGAAAGTCTTGTTGTTGACATTCCTGGGTCGTCAGGGCAACAATTTTCTCACTACCCCACTCCTTGGGGCTTCTGAAGATGTCCTCTCTGGTTGTCACGGCAACAGACTCCCCCCGGCAGGAAGACTTGCCCACGACCTTCACAGCTTCCGTAGATGCAACTCTCTCAGTTGCCATGGTGACCGGACTTGTCTCGGCGTTCCCACACAACTCCACAGCTCTTATCTCTACTTGCTGCAGGGGGCCGGCCTTGAAGCCTTTAGCTCTTTTCAGCTTCCCAGGCTCCGACTCACGACGTAAACAACTCTTAGCAGCTTTTGGAGAAAGAGGTGTCTCTGAGCTTTCACTGCTCACTGCCCCCCCACTGCTCACGCGGCCTCCAGGACGTTTTCCTGCACCCCCTCTGGTGGGTAAAGGGCTCCCAACACTTGGCCTCTCTCCTGGCTCCTCACACAGACACGTTGCAGCATCCAAACAGCTCCCAGGCTCAGCAAAAGCACCAGCAGCATTGCCAGCAACAGCAACAGTCCCTTCGCCCCCCTGTGGGCGCTCCCAGCTCCTCCCAGCTGTGTATCGGCTCTCAAGAATGTGGCCAGCGCCATCTTGCCTCTCCCTTTCGGATGCAGCCACTTCTCGGCCCTTGCTTCCCACCCCAGCTCCACAAGCTTCTCGGAGTGCTAGCCAAGCGGCCTCTGGCCTTTTTGCACCCAGGACAACTGGCACCAGCTGAGCATCCACATTTTCTGCCAAAAAAGCAAGCACACACTTCTCAACTTCACTTTGCTCTGCAGCCCTCTTAGCCTCTGCTTTAACAGCTGCATTCTGTGGAGGCTGCACTACGTCCCAAAGCTGCTCCCCCACCAGCAAAAGCTCCACTTGAAAGCTCCACTGCAGCCAATTTTGGCTAGTCAGTTTCTGACATGGCAGTTTAAACTCAAAGCCATGTGCACGGGGCTGAGCCATTGCTTCCCTTCCCTTCTGTTGGCCTCTTGCAAAAGTACTCACTCTGCAGCCAAACCGGGCACTCCGGACGACGTGGCTCCCAGCTCCCACTCCGTCAGCCTCCTCCGATCTGCCCTCTGCTCTCTTTGAAGCCTTGGCAGTCGATCAAGCTGACGTTCAGTCCTTTTAAAGTCTTCCAAGCCCTTTCTCACACGCTTCACGTTCACCCATAACCATGTTTGGTAGATTTATTGCTTTATTGTTCGGCGCCCAGCCACGCTTCCCCTGGGAGCCTCTGTAGATCGTAAAGCAATTAGCAGAAGTACACAGCGGGGTGTGTCGAGAGAGCAGTAAACAAGTCCCACACGTTTCTTCTGTCCTACTATCCCTTTATTTGCTCAAATATAGTGTGTTTACAATTCATAAAGACCATCAGATTCAAGCTGCACTTTCTCTGCGTCCTTTTCTCTCAGTGCAGCGGCTGAGCTGCTTTCGGTTCCCACTCAGCTCACAGCATTCCAAGCTGCTTTCGTCAAGTCCTGGCTTACTTCCCTTGTAAGCGCCTCCTCTAAGGCTTGAGGCACAGAAGGTTAACCCTTCACTACACCCAACAAGCCAGAATCAGAGAATCAGAATCAGAGTCAGAACCAGATCTTCGGTAAAGACGTGGTCTGGTCTTAGCGCAACTGCTCCTCCCACCCGCGATAACAGAGATTGTGTGTTCCAATACATCCCCCCGTAGGGAACCTGCCCCAGCCATTCTGTTGGCTGAGGCCCCCTCCCAGGCAGCCCTGACCCTTTCCCCTTAAAAAGCAAAATACAAACTATACAATAACCTAAAAAAAAGTAAAAGAAAAACAAAGCAAGAAACAATTATGCTAAACTTAAAATAATCCCCGCCCCAAGCCCTCATTCAGAACCAGAGCCTGAAAAAGAGCCACAGCCCGAACCAGAGCAACAGCCACAGCCACAGCCTAGAGCCACAGCCTGAGTCTGCAACAGTACTTGATACAGTGCTGGAGCCTGAAACAGAGACACAGCCTCAAACAGAGCCTGAGCCTGAAACAGAGGCAGAGCCACAGCCACAGCCTGAGTCTGAAACAGTCCTTGATAGAGTGCCAGAGCCAGAGCGAGACCCTGAATCAGAGTCAGAGTGAGACCATGAATCACAGCCAGAGCCAGAGCTGAAAGAAAGCCAGAGCCAGAGCCAGAAATAGGGCTTAATACAGGGCCGGAGCGCAAAACATAGCTGCAGCCACAGCCTAGAGCCACAGCCTGAGTCTATAACAGTACTTGATACAGTGTCGGAGCTGGAGCTGGAGCTGGAGCCAGAGCCAGAGACACAGCCAGAGCCAGAACAAAACCCTAATTCAGAACCAGAGCCTGAAAGAGAGCCAGACCCTGAAACATAGCTGGGTCAGAGGCAGAGGAAGAGCCATCATGAGACCCTGAATCAGAGTCAGAACCAGATCTTCATTCAAAACCAGACCCTGAAAGAGAGCCAGAGCCACAGACAGAGCCACAGACAGAGCCACAGACGGAGCCTAGAGCCACAGCCGAGATCCACAGCCACAGCTGGATCCTGAGTGCTGGATCCTGAAACAGAGACACTGTCTGAAACTGAGCCTGACACTTAAACGTAGCCAGGGGCAGAGGGAGAGGCAGAGCATGATACAGTGCTTGATACAGCATAGGAGCCTTAAGCAGAAACACAGCCAGATCCAGAGACACAGCCAGAGCCAGAACAAAACCCTAATTCAGAACCAGAGCCTGAAAGAGAGCCAGAGCCAGAAACAGTGCTTGATAGAGTGCCAGAGCCTGAAACAGAGGCAGAGGCAGATACAGGGCTTGAAACAGCGTCGGAGCCTGAAACAGAGAAACAGCGTGAAACAGAGACAAAGGCTGAGACACAAGCCGAGCCTGAAATAGAGCTAGAATAAGTGCTAGAGCCAAAGACTGAGACAAAGCCTAATAAAGAGCAGAAGCCTGAGCCTGAAACAGTGCTTGATACAGTGCCAGAGCCTGAAACAGAACCAGAGCCACAGCTACAGCCATAGTGCCACAGCCTGAGTCTGCAACAATGTTTGATACAGCGCCAGAGCCTGAAACAGAGACACAGCCTGAAACAGAACCTGAGCCTGGTTATTAGCATGGCAATTAAAGAAGAGAGAGGCAGAAAGGCTTATAAATAGAGTTAAGTGCAAAGGCAAAATAATAAACAACCCTAAAGAAATAGAGAAACAATTTCTCAAATTCTTTAGAGAAATCTATAAGGAAGGAAATGAAACAACAGAAGAAGTTAAAGAACATTTAGAACAGAACTGTCTTCCGAAACTTACTAAAGAACAAAACGAACTGTTGAATGCCCCTATTACATCGTACGAAATGCAAAGAGCAATTAAGGAAGCAAAGATAGGAAAGCCACCAGGGCCAGACGGCCTACCAGCAATATATTATAAAAAAATGGAGGACTTACTGTCTGACCCATTAAGAAGTATCATGAACAACATCTTAAAAGACGGAACCATGCCGGATTCTTGGAAAGACAGCCTTATTGCATTAATTCCAAAACAGGGAACGGACAATCTACGTATTAACAACTATAGGCCTATCGCACTTCTAAATAACGATTATAAATTATGTGCAAATATTTTAGCCGAAAGATCAAAAAAGGCTTCCAGATGATGATACACAATGACCAAGCTGGCTTTTTGCCCGGGAGGCACATTTATAGCAACACTAGAAACATTATAAACTTATTAGCGTATTTAGACTTAAGAATAGAAAAGAAGGTAGTCTTAATGGCTATAGATGCAGAAAAAGCTTTCGACAGGGTATCCTGGAAATTTATGAAAGGTTACACCATATGGATTTTGGTATACAGTATATAAAAGGGATTGAAGCAATATAATCAAAACAAAAGGCTAAAATCATAATCAATGGAAATTTATCACAGGAGTGTGAAATCAGTAAAGGGGTCAGACAAGGTCGCCCACTATCCCCCTTAATTTTCATATTAACATTGGAAGTTTTATGTAAACAAATTAGGGAAGAAAAAGAAATAAAAGGGATTATGCTGGGAAATAGAAGTTACAAAATCAGGGCATTTGCTGACGATTTAATTATAACTGCGGAGCAACCAAAACAGAGTTTAAGAAAGGCGTTGGAAATAATATATGGCTACGGTAAATTTGCGGGGTCCAAATTGAATTTAAACAAGACAAAACTATTAGTTAAAAATATGTTGCCAGATGAAAAAGCGGAATTAGAACAAATAATACACATTAAAATCTACCCCAAAATCAAGTATTTAGGATTATGGATAACACCAAAGAATATTAACTTATATGAAGATTGTTAGGATATTTCCGTTCCACCTTAAAAGGCAGCAGGATGTTTGTGTCACAGCCTGCGTATTTCCTGTTTTCACAGGATGTTTCTGTTGTGTCTTTTGCTTTCGTTTTCTCACTCTCTGTTTCTGGAGACACTGACGCAGGCAGTCATGTCTTTCTTTGTTCTGATCAACGCTGAATAAAACTTGTAAATAATGCTCTCCTGAGTGCGACTTTTGCTGTGCATTATCTGCTGATAGAGTGTGCATGAGCTCTAGAATGTGGCAAGATATTTTCTAGAAACTCATGTCGCTAATTGCTGATACTGCGTGCTTACGGGAGATCGATGGATCGTCCGGCAGACGGCTTGGGGCCATGATGGACTTTGTCTCCCTGGCAGTATCCCAATTGTTGGAAAGATATCAAAAGACAGTTGGAGACATGGACAAGGTTAAATTTATCATTCCTGGGCCGTATTTCGGTAATTAAAATGATAGTTTTACCGAAGCTACTCTTTCTATTCCAAACGATTCCAATTACAAGAAAGACCAGCAGTATAAAAAACATACGGAAAAACATACGGAATGTTTAAAAACCATATTGTCAGAAAAGCAATATTTATGGTCTGGAAAAAATACAAAGACTTATTGGAAAGCAAAACTCCGAGGTGGGTATCACCAATAGAGGCCAAGGCTCGGAAAAAACCTAATATGGAGGCCGGCTGGCCGAAATATTGGGAAATAATAGAAAACATTGGAGGTAATTGGAGGTTGCAGAGCTTTGAAAAATTAAAGGACAAGGTGCAAAATTGGCTACACTATGCCCAAATTAATGAGGTTTTTAAGCTAGATAAAAAAATAGGATTCCAGGTGGAAAAATCGAAACTTGAGACAGAGTTGTTAGAACCAAAGACCAAGGCATTATCGAGAATGTATAACTTGCTGCTTAAATGGAATACTCAAGACGAGACAGTTAAATCAGCCATGATAAAATGGGCTCAAGACATTGGTTACAACATTATGTCTGAGGACTGGGAAAGGTTATGGACCACCGGTATGAAATTTACGGCATGTAATGCCTTGAAAGAAAATATTATGAAAATGGTATACAGGTGGTACATGACCCCAGTCAAGCTCGCTAAGATATACCATTTGTCTGACAATAAATGTTGGAAATGCAAGGAGGCTGAAGGGACATTCTTTCACCTCTGGTGGACTTGTCCAAGATTGAAGGCCTTTTGGGAAATGATCTATAACGAGTTAAAAAAGGTGTTTAAGTACACCTTCCCTAAGAAACCGGAGGCCTTCTATCAGGGGATGGTTAGCTGCTTGTGCTTAAAATAGTGCCCCTTCAGAGTTTGTGCGACCCCACAAACCTCTGTGTGTGACAGAGCTCCTCAGACATGTCTGCTCTAGTCACTAGTAGAGTCTGACAGTGGCTGTCTGCGGAAGCGCTTCCAGCAAAGAAGTTCCTTAACGGAAACGCGTCTCCTGGACTCACGACGTGGCAGCTTCCGGCGAAGCATGGGTCTCCCGGCAGTTGCTTCTGACACCTCCCCGCTATTTTCGCTCGAAGTGTCTCTCACCCCTTTCTCTCCCCTGCTGCTTCCTGCCTGGGCTGCTGCGTCTCTCTCAGGATTACTGAGATCCTCCTCCAGAGACCCCGCACTCCCCCTGCTGGTCCCTGCTTTGGCTGTTGACTCTCTCCCAGTCTCTGGGAGCCTTACCACTTCCCTTTCCTCCGATGTCAGTTCCCTGACATCCACCTCCCCTCCAGGGCCCCCCTCACCCCCGCCCCTACTCTCTCCTCTGGGCGGTGAGGAGCTGAAACCCCTAAAAGAATCCTCTTCATCTTCAGACGTCTCGAACAATTCCCTCCATCGGTCTTCGTTCCGACTCGCTGAATCCTCCTCCACCTCGGAATCAGCGAACCCCTCCAACTCTTCTTCGTCGTCGGTGGTGGCGAAGTATTCCCTCCGGAACCTCGCCACTGGCTGGGGTTTTCTAGGGAATCTCTGATGAAAAGTTTCAATCAAAACCTCGTCATCTACATCCTCTGCCCTGACCCAGGTGTTTTCCGACTCCGGCTCCCCTTCCCACATTACCAAATACTCTACTTGCTCTCCCCTCCACCTGGAATCGAGAATCTCCGCTACATGGTAGCTGTGTTCTTTTTCCTCCATAGCTGGTCCCCTATTGACCCTCCCCTCTCTGTCCCCTATATACGGTGACAGCAATGATCTGTGGAACACTGGGTGCAACTTCATGTGGTTCGGTAACCGGAGTCTGAAAGCCACTGGGTTGACCTGTTGCGTGACTTCAAATGGGCCCAGTCTTTTGGGTCTTAACTTCTTACAACCTCCTTTAAATGGTAACCCTTGGGTGGACAGCCACACCTGGTCCCCCACCCTAATGCTTTCCCCTTCCCTTCTGGTTTTGTCTGCCTGCCTCTTATATTCCTCCTTCGCCCTGTTTAAATTAAGTTGGAGCTGGCGATGGATCGCTTCCATTTCTTCAACGAACTGTTCTGCGGCAGGAACGCTCCAGTTCTCCCCCTCCCCCCCTGGGAAGGCTCGGGGATGACACCCGTGATTGGCCAAAAAAGGGCTCATCCCCGTGGACACGTTCTCTGCATTGTTATAGGCAAATTCCGCCAACGCCAGCTTCTCCACCCAATCATTCTCTCTGTCATTCACATAACACCTCAAATATTGCTGGAGGACACCATTAGCTCTTTCCGCCTGCCCATTGGTTTCTGGATGACGGGCAGTGGAAAAATTCACCTCTACATGCAATAAGCTCATGAGCTTCCTCCAGAACCTGGAAGTAAATTGTTTCCCTCGGTCCGAAACCACCCTCAAGGGGGCACCATGCAACCGAAACACATTTTCCACAAACAATTTAGCGGTTTCTTCTGCTGTGACCGCATGTGAGCAGGCTATAAAGTGGGCCATCTTGGTTAACAGGTCTACCACAACCATAATGGCTGTCTTCCCTTTGGACCTGGGCAGATCAGTCATGAAATCTATTGCCACTGCCTCCCATGGTCTTTCCGGCGTGGGTAGTGGTTCTAATAAACCTGCCGGTGCCCGCCTCTCCCCCTTGGCTCGTTGACATCGGTCACACCCTCTCACATATTCACGCACATCTTCCCTGACCTTGGGCCACCAGAATTCCCTGGTAACCAGCCACATGGTTTTGTGTTGCCCAAAATGCCCTGCGGTGGGGCTATCGTGCAGTTGCTTGAGTACCTTTTCCCTCAATTCCCCTTCAGGTATGTATAACGCTCCCTTGTAGTACAACGCCCCGTTTCTCTCCTCAAAACCCCCGGGTTTGTCTCCCTCCCTCCTGAGACCCCTGAGTTTGTCCTGGGCGTATTCATCCTGCACCGTTCCCTCTACCAGTTCCCTTTGCCCCACCAAAGCCGCCCCACACACCCAGCGGTCCTCGGGAATGACATGGGTCTCTTCGGGTGCACCCTCTCCCTCCAAATATTCAGGTTTGCGTGAGAGAGCGTCCGCCCTAACGTTCTCCGGGCCTGGTACGTAACAAATCTCAAAGTTAAATTTGGAGAACTCCTGGGCCCATCTCAACTGCCTTTGGTTGAGCACTCGCGCAGTTCTCCAATACTCTAGATTCTTATGGTCCGTGCACACTTGCACCTTCTGTTGTGCACCAATTAGTAGGTGCCTCCATCTCCGGAAGGCCTCATAAATCGCAAGAAGTTCCCGGTCGTACACCGTGTAGTTTCTCTCAGATTTGTTCAGCTTTCGCGAAAAGAAGGCACACGGTCGCCACTCTGACCCCTCCTTCCCCGGCTGCAGAAGAAGCACCGCCCCTATGGCTCTGTCAGAAGCGTCTGTTTCGACCCTCAGCTTTTTTTGTAAATCCACATGTAGAAGTTGTTCATCAGAGGCGAAGGCCCTTTTCAGTTCCTCAAACGCTCGCTCCGCCTCCCCCGTCCAAACAAACTTCTTTTTGCTGCTGAGACAGTCCGTGATGGGCGCCGTCAGGTGGGCGAAGTTTCGGATGAACTTACGATAAAAGTTTCCAAACCCTAGGAACCTCTGCACATCCTTCTTGGTCTTGGGTGTTTTCCATTCCAGCACCGCTTGAACCTTGCCGGGGTCCATGGCCAACCCCTTGTCTGACAAGCGGTACCCCAGGAATTCCACCTCCTTGGTATGAAACTGACACTTCTCCAGTTTCACCCACAGCCTGTTGGCTTGCAGCCTGCTCAACACTTCTCTGACGTCTCTCACATGTTGCTCCTCATTCTCCGAATACACCAACACGTCATCTAAGAAGGCCACGCAATTCTTGTAGAGCAAAGGCCCCAGTACATGGTTCATAAAGGCTTGAAAACACGCGGAGCCTGTTTGTAATCCAAAAGGCATAACGAGGTATTCAAATGCCCCCAAAGGGGTGAACATGGTGGTCTTCCATTCATCCCCTTTCCTTATACGTATCAGGTTGTACGCCCCCCTTAGGTCCAGCTTTGTAAAAATCTTTCCTTTTCGCACCCTGGTCAAAATATCATCAATCCTGGGCATAGGAAAAGCCGCCGGCTCTGTCACTGCATTTAGGGCCCGAAAGTCACATACCAGCCTCGGCTTGTCCGTGTTTTTTTTATCCACAAAAAACACTGGGCTACCCCCCGCTGCCTTGGACTCTCTGATGAAGCCTCTCTTCAGGTTCTTGTCAATGAACGCTCGCAACTCCTGCATCTCCCTGTCTGACATGGCATACAACCTGCCTACAGGAAGCTGTGCTCCAGGGAGTAAATTGATCTGGCAATCAAAGGGCCTATGCGGGGGTAGTTGGTCCGCTTCCTTCTCGCTGAACACGTCGCTGAAATCAGCATACTGTGGTGGCACCTTCCCCTTCTCCATTACTTCCGTCCCTGCTAGGGTGGCTTGGGCCCCTGCTGACCCCTTTTCCGCCCTGCAGTGTTCTAAGCAGTGTGCGGAACCGAAGGAAACCACTCTTTGATGCCAGCCCACCAGCGGATCATGTAGGGCTAGCCAGCTCATTCCCAAAATAATGGGAGCGCCTCCCAAGGTGGCCACATTAAACGCTATCAGTTCTGTGTGCCTTGCCACCCTCATTATCATTGGGACGGTCTGCAAGCTGACGCCTCCTCCCAACAGTTCCCTGCCATCGATCGTGGTCACCTGCAGGGGGTTGCTTAAAGGGATAGTCTGTATCTGGTGCTCAGCAGCAAACTCCTTGCTCATGAAATTGCAGGAGCTGCCTGAGTCCAACAGCGCCTTTAATTTTAGGGGGTGTCCATTTTGCAGCTCTAGCGACACTTCAATCACTAGAGCAGGTCTAGGGGCTTCTGGCACTGGCACTTGGGGAAGGGGCACTTTCACTGCTCTTTGGCCTGGCTGCAGTGCCCTGCTGGCAACCAGGCGTTGGCTTTTACCTGCTCCGTTTCTCCCTGCTCTTCCCCCTCAACAGCTCCCACCATCCCTTGCCATTCCTTCCTCTGGGGGCAGACTCTGGCAAAGTGGCCTGGCTGTTGGCAGAGATAGCATTTCCGGGCTCCCTTTCCCTCCTTCTTCGCCCCCTCACTGGGCTTTGAAACTGCGCGCGCGCGGGCTGTTCCGATTTCCATCGGCTCTGCAGGCGGGAAAGCTGGCTCAGGAATGTCTGGAATTCGTAACTCCTTCCAACGTTCCCCTCTCCCTTCCCACCTCTCCAAGGCTCTTGCCTCCTGGCGCGCTCCAATGGTCAGCGCAGATTTGGTCAGCTGATCCATAGACACCGCCCTGGGGCTCCTGGCCAGCTCGTCTTTCACAGCTGAAGAAAGACCTTCTTCAAATAGCATCTGAATGGGTGCTGCCGATAAATCCCACCCCAATCTGTGAATCAGCATGGTAAATTCAGTCCAGTACTCACGGACAGATCTGCTTCCCTGCTTGCAAGCCATTAGCTGTCTGCGCACCACCCCTTCCTCAATATCGCTGGAAAACATGATATCCATTGCACGAAAGAATTTCATAGTGTCCTTTAGGATATCGTTGTGCGTTGCCATCAGGGGTCGAACCCAATCTCGCGCCCCCTTCTCAAGATGCCCAATTACGAACGCAACTCGCGATTCCTCATCAGGGAACTCATCAAACTGCACATTCAGAGCATATTGCATCTCAGTCCTAAAGGCATGGTAATCCTTGGGGTCCCCCCCAAACTTCTGCACCAATCCTGGTACCTTTCTGGGGAACTGAGTGGTTCTCCCCTTTTTGTCAGCATCCTGAGCCCTTCTCTCCTCGAGCCTCGCCGTCTGCAGCGCAAGTTGGACCTCCAGAGCTTGATACCTTTCTTCCAAGCTTGGACCAGCTCCAACCCCTGCGTCTCCGGTTCCGACTGGGTTGCTCATGATGCTTTCTCCTGCACAGGCAGCGTACAGAGACTGTCAGACTGCTATCAGGGGATGGTTAGCTGCTTGTGCTTAAAATAGTGCCCCTTCAGAGTTTGTGCGACCCCACAAACCTCTGTGTGTGACAGAGCTCCTCAGACATGTCTGCTCTAGTCACTAGTAGAGTCTGACAGTGGCTGTCTGCGGAAGCGCTTCCAGCAAAGAAGTTCCTTAACGGAAACGCGTCTCCTGGACTCACGACGTGGCAGCTTCCGGCGAAGCATGGGTCTCCCGGCAGTTGCTTCTGACACCTCCCCGCTATTTTCGCTCGAAGTGTCTCTCACCCCTTTCTCTCCCCTGCTGCTTCCTGCCTGGGCTGCTGCGTCTCTCTCAGGATTACTGAGATCCTCCTCCAGAGACCCCGCACTCCCCCTGCTGGTCTCTGCTTTGGCTGTTGACTCTCTCCCAGTCTCTGGGAGCCTTACCACTTCCCTTTCCTCCGATGTCAGTTCCCTGACACCTTCCTTCTGGGCATTGTCGGCCAGAAGGTGTTAAAGAAGGATAGAACTTTTTTTATGTATGCTACAACTGCAGCAAGAATTCTTATCGCCAAGCATTGGAAGACCCAAGATTTGCCCACACTGGAGGAGTGGCAGACGCAATTGATGAACTACATGGAACTGGCCGAGATGACTGCAAGAATCCGAGACCTGGGAGAAGAGGCAATGGAGGAGGACTGGAAAAAATTTAAAGACTATTTGCAAAAGTATTATAAGTTGTATGAAACATAAGACGTCGTATGATTTGGAACGTTAGCCCCAGCAATGAAATTTAATTATCTATGAAATTGCTAACATTTGTGAAAGAATCAAAGTTTAAATGGGTAAAAATGATATCATGTTATATTTTTAGAGTAAATGGAGAATAAGAGATTTAAACTTAAATTGCAACTGAAAATATAAAGAAACACACGAAATAAGGGTATAATTTGCTGATGACTTTATTATCAAGAATGCATTATGCGGGAGATGTGGGGAAGTCCAATGGAAATTTGAAATAAGCTGTTGAAATGGATGTGATTTTCTGCTCTTTTTTCTTTTTTTCTTCTATTCTGCTTTTCCTTTTGTTCTTTCTGTAATTTGGAAAAAATGCAATAAAAATTATTATAAAAAAAATAAAATAGAATGTGGCAAGATATTTTCTAGAAACTCATGTCGCTAATTGCTGATACTGCGTGCCTACGGGAGATCGATGGATCGTCCGGCAGACGGCTTGGGGCCATGATGGACTTTGTCTCCCTGGCAGTATCCCAACAACAGGTTATGGGCCCAGATTCACGGCACTTACAGGAGAGTAAGACTGCGACAGACTGCTGAAAGGTATGTGGAGGAAAAGCGAAAGTGAGGCTTTTCGTTTGCCGCGGCAAGAGCTTTTGATGTCCAGCAGGCCTAATTGGCCTGGGAGCCGAGCCAAGCTGGCTTCGTGATTAATGGGCTGCCAATATAAGAAGCCTCTGAAGTGAATAAGATTCACGGCTCAAGTAAAAAGCTGGAATGGAGTTTTTCCAAGCTTCTGAGGCTGCTGAGTGCTGAAAGTTAAATCGGCACAATTATAAAACCTGGGCAAAATGGTGTGAGAGTTTGCTGCGTCAGTTTGGAGTGTGGCATACTGTGTCTGAAGCCCCTCCAGTTCCTCTGACAGATAGATGGAGAGCCCAGAAATCGAGGGCCATTGACGTAATAGTCTTGTCCGTCTCTCTGGAGGAAATTAAAACGTTAGCTGGCAACGTGACTGCACGTAAGATGTGGAATGCTTTGAAGATAGCCCAACTGCCAGTCATCCCAGCCCAGAGTTTGACTGCAGCGGAGGTCCTGGCTGTTTCCCAGAATGTGAGTGAATGCAGGGATGCTGAGGGCACCGGTTGCAAGCTGCAGGGGGAGCTGACTGTGATGTCATCCCAGGCAGCATTCCAGCCTCCAGGGGGAGCCAAGGAGTCGGCAGCTGAGAACTCTGTTTCTCATGGGAGCCAAGGTCATCCTCACAGATACCGGAAGGCCAGAAGTAAACAGAGGCAGATGCCTGCAGATGGCCAGAAGCAGAGGGAGGGTGAAGAGCCCACGCCAGTGGAAAACAAGGCTTTGTTTGCTGGCACAGCTTCACCAAAGGCTAAAGGCATGTCTGATGGCCAGGAGCAGGGGGGCAAGCTGCAAAAGCCCACGCCGGTGGAAAACAAGGTTTTGCTTGCCAGAAAGACTGCTCCAAAGGCCCAGGGCAGGTTTGTTATTGATTCGGGGTGTACCCGCCATGTCTCAAAAGACCGCCATCTCTTTATCTCCTTCAAAACTCAAGAAGGTGAGATCCACCTGGCTGATGGAAAGACGTTGCGAATTGCAGGAGAAGGGACTGTGAGACTGGCAAGTCTGCACACTACCATCAAAGATGTACTATATGTTCCAGGTGCTGCAGACAATTTGCTCAGTGTCCCACAGCTTACTGGGCGTGGTTTTGAGATTTCCTTCAAGAGGAGCGTATGTGTCATCAGAAAAGGCAAAGAGGACATTTTTCATGCAAAGTTTATCGATGGTTTGTTCTGTATAACTTATGATGACAATGCTGCTGTTGCTGTGTCCAATGCTGATTCTTGTTGTGTTGCACAAACTAACAAAGTTCTTCATGCAGGATGCATTCACGATGCACACAGAAGGTTTTGTCACCTCTCTTGAAAGGCACTGGCCAAGATGCCAGAGATGGTTGAGGGTTTGAACATCAAACCCTGTAAGTTTCACATGAAATGTGTATCTTGTGCAGAGAACAAGGTGAAGGTTGCTCCAAAAGGCAAGGAGTCTAGCAGGCAGGCTTCCAAACCCTACCAGCTAGTGCACGCAGACCTGGTTGGTCCACTTGCGCCCTCTTTGGGTGGAGCAAGGTACTTCATGGTTCTAATTGATTCTTTTTCCAGGTACATTCATGTGTTTATGCTCGAGCAGAAATCGCAAGCGTTTCCTAAGTTCAAGGCATTCTGTGCTTGGTTGGAGAATGTTCACGGTAAACGTACTGGCTATTTTAAAAAAGTTTAAAAGGCTTCAGAGGAGGCTGGAGGCGTCTGAAAAGTGAGTAAAACAAATCCCAAGGGGAAAGAGAAGAAAGGGCACACAGAGGGAGTAGCAGCAGACCCCAAGAATGGCAGTGGAAAATTTCCAGGTTCCCTTTACAAAGTTGAACTCTGCTAATTACGTGCAGTGGTCTAAGAGGGCTCAAGTCTGGTTGGAAGCCAAAGAAGTGTGGGCTGACTATGTCCAGAGGCGAAAGCCGTTTGTGGCTGTTGCAGCAGATGCCACAGCAGAGCAACAGGCTGCTGCACATGCTCAAAACAGGGAACATGATAAAATGGACACTAAAGCTAGATGCATGTTGATGGTATCGATAGACGATTCCCAATTACCTCATGTGGAAAATTTAAGGTCTGCATTTGAAATTTGGGAAGCTCTTAGGCGAATTCACCATAGAGCCACGCCCGGAGAGAAGGTGAACATTATACGTGCTTTGTATGAGTTGAAATTGAAGCCAGGGGATAGTGTGGTTGAACACACGTCACAGATGACTGCGTATTTCAACCGACTGTCATCTTTAGGTGTGAATTTTCCTGAAAATATTAAAGTTTATACTCTGCTTAGCAGCCTGCATGCAGGGTTTGAAAAGTTAGTACTAACTTTACAAGTTTTGCCAGAGGACCAGCTGAATATGAATTATGTGACCGGTAGATTGTGTGAACAAGAATATCAACATCATTGAAAACGTATTGATAATTCAAATACCCCAAGGGTTGGATGTTCAGATAATTCCCAGCGTGGGGAAACTAGCAGGCAGAGCTGTAAGGAAGCCTCACAAGTGTCTGCTATGGCCAGCAAGTCATGTTTTTGATCTGGCAGCAGGTTTCATTTGATAGCAAAGTGTCCAGAAAAGCAACAGGAATTTCAACAGTCCAAGGCCAGTTTCCGGAGTTACAGGGGAAGACGACGTGAGAACTACAAGAATCAACGATCCAGAGGGGGAGCAGGTGCTGATAAGGGACTATCTGCAATGGCAGCACAACAGAGTCCTAAAAGGAGCCAACAAACTTTGAAGTGGATAATTGACAGTGGAGCAAGTCACAGTTTAGTTCCAGCGACATCTAGTGGCCGCTTGATGAACTGCAAGACATTGCCAGTTGCAAAAACCGTGACTATAGCAGACAATAGTAAACGAGAAATGAACCTTAAAGGCACAATTTATGTTAACTGTTTGCAAACTAACCTTCCTGTTTTTGTTCTTCCAGGAATGAAGAATGGACTTTTGAGTGTGTCATGCCTGGTAAAAAGTAGTTTTAAGGTTGAGTTTGAAAATGATGTGTGCACCATTTCGAAACAGGGAAAGGAGCTAGTTAAAATTGTCAGGAAAAAGCAGCAATGCAAAAGCCAGCTGCAGGTGGCTGGAAAGCAAAACAGGATGTTGTTGTCTGGAACTGTACTGGTGGGAAAAAGGGGCAGTCCATTCTCTGTACTGAGCACCGGATGTTAGCTCAGAGTGTCATCTGACCTGTACTGGAAGTACAGGGGCGGAGTGGTGACTCTACTGCTGGAGTCTGAAGGGTACAGACACGTTTCTCTGTACTGCTGAAATGACAGGAATAAAGACATGTAAATAGGACTCCTGTCTGTCTTTCTTCCCCTCCCTGGGGGAATGCAGGGAGGGAGAAGGAGGAGGGTGTGTTCTCCTCACGTCTGAGGAGGATCGCCGATTTATGACCTTGCCTGCCGGGAGACGCAGACGGGAAGGTCAACAAGTATCTCAGTCGGTTGCCTGGAGTGTGAGGCCAGTTACCTCTGACTGCGAGCTGAGATACTGACAACTGGTAGCAGATCCGGTGGTTATGATTCATCGTAAATCTGCATGAGAGGTTGATGGATCGTTCATCCTCTGCACCAAGGGAAAGGCAAACGTCTGCGTGCAGCCAGAAGCTGAACAGACGGCTGGTGGAAAGAGGAGGTGTTTTTCCAAGCAACGGAACCTCAAGGTATGCTGAATTTCGGGCTAAAAGTGTGAACGCAGATTGATTCATTCTCTGGTTCACGGGAGCTGCGTTTGGGAAAAACAACAGCTCTGATAGAAGAGGCCTGCAGCTTGGAAGCTCAGCCTGCATTCCAGGAATTCTTGTGGTTGATAAGCTTTCCTGTTCTGAGATGGGTATGCACAGTTGCTAAGCGACGCCCGTCAGAGACGTGGAAAATTACTGACTGCGCAGATGGCTCTGAGAGAGAGCCTGGGAAGTTTGTTTTGGCTATCTTCGATGCTGTGCAAGGACTGAGAAACAGCTTGCAGTTTGTCTGCCAGAGAAGGCAGAAAACAACCCAGCAAAGGCTATTGGATTTTAGCAAGCCTGGAAAGTGAGAAAGAGGCTTGGCTTCAAGATGGATGCCAAGAAGGGGGGAGCCCTGCCTTACCCGCCTCCCCTAAATAATGACAATTATTCATCTTGGTCTGTAAAGATGAAGGCCCTGCTGCAGAATCAAAGGCTCTTTGGGGTGATTGAGAATCCCATCCCTGCAGCACCAACCTGAGGTTGGGAATCACAGAATGTAAAGGCCAGGACTGCTATAATTCTGTGTGTCTCAGATGACCAATTGGTGCATATTCAGCATTTAGAATATGCGCAAGAGATTTGGGAAACGCTACGTAGAACACATCAGAGAGATGCTGGTTCTTCAGCGTTGCTGTATTTTGAGATGTTGACCAATCTGAGGCTTGCGCCTGATGGTGATGTCCAAGCGCACCTGACAGAAATGAAATTTCTGCGCCAACAGATGGTGGAACGCAATTTCCGTCTACAGGAGGAAGTGTTTTGCTTCATGATGATCAACAGCCTTAGTCGAACTTACAAGGTTGTTGCCAGTCAGCTTGGTTCCCTACCAGCACAGGATCTCACCGCGGAGAGGGTGTGTGCCGTCGTTCTGAATGAACACGACAGACTTGCTGTACTGGAAGTGAAGGACAGGGGGAGGGAAGAACAGAGTTCAAATCTCCCCACTGCTATTGCTACTGGAGAGCATGCTGTAGCATTGAGCACTGTCCGATGTCACAATTGTGGACAGGCTGGGCATCTACAGCGAAACTGTACGAAGCCACGCCAGCCAAAAGGAGCTAAGAGCAGCTCTGCGAAGCCTGAGGCGTCAGGCAAAAGCCGTACCAAGTGCCAGGTGAAACCTGCAAAGGCTTTGATGTCGAAAGGAACCACGCCAGATGTTGGGAACGCGTTTATAATCGACACGGGTTGCACGGTTCATATGTGCCCACACAGAAAACTGTTTTCAACGTTTAAGAAGCACAGCTTCGCTGTGAAACAGGCCAACGGTCAGGAGTTGGAAGCGACCGGAATTGGGACTGTGTATCTTGAAAGTCTGAACTTGACTATAAACAATGTGTACCTGGTTCCAGAATTGAGGTTCAATCTGCTGAGTGTGTCGCAGATTGCAAAGAAAGGACTGAAACTGTCCTATGATGATAAGAGCTGCAAGATCTTCAAAGATGGAGAACTGTATCTTTCTGCCAGAGAGAAAGATGGACTGTATTTGTTGACTTTTGATCAAAGTGATTACATGAAATGTAATTCTTCTGATTCTAACATAATCTCTCCTGCAGGTGTGACCAAGGACACCAGGAAGGTGACCAAGAAGGTCGACAGGGCATTTCAGCGGGTGTATGTTGATGTGATTGGTCCTCTAGAACCTTCTAGAGGCGGTGCAAGATTTTACCTTGTGTGTGTGGATTGTTTTACTAATTATTCTTGGGTTTTTATGATGGAGAAAACACAAGAAACCTTAGAAAGGTTTCAAGAGTTTTGTGACAAGGTTAAAAATGTGCATGATGCTAACATTGACTGTCTCTTCACAGATGAGAAGCCAATTTTTCTGTTACAGAAGTTTCAGAAGTTCCTGGATGAGAAAGGAATAGACCACAAAGTTGCTGTTTCGGCGGAAGCGTGGAACAGGGGGGTCTGTATGAGGGTGAACAAAGAATTGCAAAAGGAGATGAATGCGCAATTGCTGAGTTCACATTTGCCACATGAATATTGGGCGGAGTCGTTAATGTCCTATGTTCACGTGTGGTTGAGAAAAGTCTCAAAAGAGTTGAGAAGTTCTCCTTTTGAGAAGCTGTTCCATAGAAAACCTTCTGTTGCCTATTTTAAGGTTTTCGGGTCTCATGTGAGAACAGAAGCTCCAGGTGGAGTAAAGAATGCCAGAGGCATTTTTGTGGGATATGAAAAGGGTCTCTACAGAGTAATTTTGTCTGAATCTGGTCAGGTGATTCTCACAAAGTTTCTAGAGAGTGCTCCAGAACAGGAGCGGGTAATAGTAAACACATTTCCCACAGAGGACAATTCAGATGATGATGATGGTGATTTTACTGATTTCACAGATTACAGTGGTACTGATGATGACAGTGATAGCTCAGAGAGCTCAGTTGTAACAGTCATTGAGAGGAAATCTCACACAATGGATAGACCTTCACAGGTGAAGGATGAACCACTGCTTGCCATTGGTACTGGTTCTCAACAAAGTCCAGAGGTTGAACCAGTGAGCAGAGAGGATCAGCACCTCATACGCAGGTCTGAGAGAGTTACAAAGGGTGTACCACCAAAGAGGTACTCAAAAGAGTTTGCTAACTTAGCTGTTGCATGTGTTGCTATTGTTAACAACTCAAAACAGGTTGCAGCTGTGTCTAAGTCAGAGACAAAGACACGACAGAGAGCTGCTAGCCAAGGTAATGCAGAAGCACTCATTCCTTGGAAGCCAGACAACCAGAGAGGTACACTGGTGGAACCAGTGGTGGGGAGTTCCAAGGGTGGAACTGAAACAACAGGGGACTGTTATATGTATAACAACTGTTTGTTTTCTTCTCTGGATCGTGTTTTGCCCATTGATGCTTTTGGGGGAGGTTGTCAGGAAAAAGCAGCAATGCAAAAGCCAGTTGCAGGTGGCTGGAAAGCAAAACAGGATGTTGTTGTCTGGAACTGTACTGGTGGGAAAAAGGGGCAGTCCATTCTCTGTACTGAGCACCGGATGTTAGCCCAGAGTGTCATCTGACCTGTACTGGAAGTACAGGGGCGGAGTGGTGACTCTACTGCTGGAGTCTGAAGGGTACAGACACGTTTCTCTGTACTGCTGAAATGACAGGAATAAAGACATGTAAATAGGACTCCTGTCTGTCTTTCTTCCCCTCCCTGGGGGAATGCAGGGAGGGAGAAGGAGGAGGGTGTGTTCTCCTCACGTCTGAGGAGGATCGCCGATTTATGACCTTGCCTGCCGGGAGACGCAGACGGGAAGGTCAACAAGTATCTCAGTCGGTTGCCTGGAGTGTGAGGCCAGTTACCTCTGACTGCGAGCTGAGATACTGACAAAAATTCCCTGTGATGATGGGCTTTTTGTTTTGGTTGAAGAGCAGTTAGCAGCAGGTAGATGTTCAACAGGTGAAGCGCAAGCTAAGTGTGTAAATAAGGCTCCTCATACAGGTTGTGCACATCTACTACACAGAAGGTTTGCTCATATATGCTTTAAGTATGTAAGCAAGATGCCAGATTTAGCTGAGGAGTGTAACATTAAACCCTGTCCAAATTTTCTGGATTGTTGTGCTTGTAAACATGCTAAGGTTAAGACATGTAACTATCCTAGATCTGATAGAGTAAGCAAGAAACCCTTTGAACTTGTGCACACAGACGTGTGTGGCCCTATGCCAGTCAAATCGCTTGGAGGTGCGAAATTTATGCAAATTTTGGTGGATGACTTTTCAAGGGCTAGTTGGGTTTTCTTTCTGAAAGAAAAATCACAAGCAGCTTCCATCCTGATGGATTGGATTGAAGAAGTCGAATGTAAATTTGACACCAGGGTACGTAAAATACAATCAGATCGTGGTGGGGAATATGTGAACCACACGCTGGAGACGTGGTTAAAAAGGAAAGGTATAGTTCATAGACTTACCAATCCCTATTCACCACAGGAGAATGCAGTTGCCGAAAGAAAATTTCGAACATTACAGGAAGCCAGTGCTGCTTTGCTGTTTGATTCTGGACTTCCACAGCGTTTTTGGGCTGAGGCTGCACTGTATGCGAATTATACTTTTAACAGAGTGTACAATAGCACAGTAGGCAACATTCCTTACTTCATGCTATTTGGGGAAAAACCAAAAATTGATCATCTAAGAGTTTTTGGATGTCGTGCTTATGTGCTGGTGCCTAGGGCACAACGTAGGAAAGGCGATCCTAGGTCTAAAGAAATGTTTTTCTGTGGTTATCAAGCAAACACAAAAGGTTGGAGATTTGTGAATGTAGAAGGCAATCAAACGAAAATCACAATCAGCAGAAGTGCGGAATTTTGTGAACAGGATGGTTGGAATAAAATTCCTGGAAATCCTGACATACTATTTGATGTGGTGAACAGTAACAATGAAACTCAGGCCCCAGGGCAGGTGTTAGTTCCAGAACAGACTGAGGAATTTGAGTCTGAGGACGAGGGTGAGAAATCGTCTAGTTCACCCAAGTCTGTAAAGTCAGAATCTTCTAGCTCTAAAAGTTCACCTGTACAGCAAGAGAGACGTGTAAAGTCAGAATCAGAAAGTTCTTCAACTACTAGTGACAAACAGGTGACGACTAGTGATTCTGGGTCAGAGGGGGAAACTGAAGGAACATCGCAGGAACTGTTAAGGCGTTCTAAGCGTATCAACAAAGGTAAACCTCCTGAAAGGTACCAAGCTATTAGTGTTTGGGCTGGTTTGGCAAATTGCGAACCTGAAAGTTTTGAGGAGGTTGAGCAATTACCCCAGGAGGAGGCCAGTAGGTGGCGTGAGGCCATGCAAAAGGAGTTGAATTCTATGAAAGAACTGGGTGTGTTTTCCATCACCAAACTGCCAGAAGGTACCAAGGCAGTAAGTTGTAGGTGGGTGTACAGGATAAAGACAACAGCGATGGGGAAACCAGAGTACAAAGCAAGGCTTGTAGCTCGAGGTTTTACGCAAAGAAAGGGGTTACATTATTCCGAAGTCTATGCACCCACTTCAAGGAGTGAAACCCTACGGGCACTATTAGCAGTTGCTGCTCAGAAAGGGTTCAAAGTGAATCAATTTGATTTCTCTACAGCTTATCTTCATTCAGACTTGGCTGAAGAGCTCTATATGGAGCTACCGCCAGGATTGAAAGTTGGTAAATCAAATCAGGTATGGAAACTACATAAATCTATTTATGGACTCAAGCAATCTGCTCATAATTGGAATGAGTGTTTGAATGACGTTTTGGTAGGCATTGGTTTTAGCATGAGCAAGGCTGACAATTGCTTATATTTCAGAAGTTCAGGAGATGCTCAAGAATCTTTGCTTGTTTATGTAGATGACCTGATTTATACTTCAAAGACACAAGAACAAGTAAAAAAACTAGCCAAAGAGTTAAATAAACACTTCAAAGTTAAGAATCTTGGTGATGTGAAGGTCTATCTTGGTGTTCAGATAGATAGGACCAAAAATGGCAGTTTTCTACTGAATCAAAAAGGCAAGATATTGCAAATGTTGAAAAAGTTTAACATGACGGAGTGTGCAGGTATTAGAACACCAATGGAAATGGGTTTTGTAAAAGACAATGAGTTCATGGATAGTGCTGAATTGAAGCGTGCTGAAATCTTTCAGTCAGCACTGGGAAGCTTACTTCATCTTTCGCAATGGAGTAGACCAGATATTGCTTACGCTGTTAACTTACTCAGCAGAGAAGCTTCGAAACCTAGTGTAAATGCATGGAAAGGAATTCAAAGACTGTTAAGATATTTACAATACACCAAAGATTTTTGCCTTGAATTATCTTCGGAAGGACAGATTACTTGTTGGGCAGATAGTGATTGGGCAAATTTAAAGGATAGAAAATCAGTGTATGGCTGTGTAATAAAATTTGGTAACTCTCTGATTGGGTGGAGATCCAAGAAACAGAACCTGATTACTTTGTCGTCAACAGAAGCTGAGTTCTGTGCCTTATCTGAGTTATGCAGAGATCTAGAATTTTACAAATGCTTGGCACAAGAGATGTATGAAAAGGCCATCATTCCAATCACTGTATGGGGTGATAATCAACCGTGTCTTAAGTTAGCAAAAAATGGGCAGTTTAAAGGTCGTACAAAACATTTGGATATCCGCTTTCAAAATGTTTGTCAAATGGTAAAAGCAGGAATTGTTAAATTAAATTACTGTCCCAGTCATGAAAATCAAGCTGATGGTTTTACAAAACCGCTTAGGTTTCAGCGGCATGAAAACTTTTGTGAAGAAATGGGTCTGAAGTAATTTTGTTCTTTGTATTGCCAGCGAGAGGGGGTGTTAGGGTGTGAAACCTAAGATGCTGGCAAGTTAGCAATGTCATGTAACTTTAAGTAGTCAAGCTCGTTAAGTTGTTAAGTTGCTCAGTATATAAAGAGTGTTTGTTTTCTCTGCGTGGTGTGGGGCGTGAAGCAAAAATGTCTGAAAGCTCCGGAGGTGTTTCTGTTATCTTTCTGCAATAAACCTGTCTTTGGAAAGACAGGCTTCCCTGTGTCATTATTTCTTTGCTGCTGAGACTTTGAAGCTTGTACTGCAACAAGAATCTCTGCACTGAACTTAATTAATGCTCTGCAAAGCGAGCCGTTGCTGATGGTGCAGCGGAAGCGTTTACAGGACCAGTACACAAACTCTCTTAGTTTTGTGTACATTCCATTGTAAGAATGGAAACAGAGCCAGAGCCAGAGCCACAGCCTAAGTCTGAAACAGTCCTTGATAGAGTGCCAGAGCCAGAGCGAGACCCTGAATCAGTGCCAGAACCAAGCCCTCATTCAGAACCACAGCCTGAGAAAGAGCCAGAACCAGAGCAACAGCCACAGCCACAGCCTGAGTCTGAAACAGCCCTTGATAGAGAGCCAGAATCAGAGAATCAGAATCAGAGTCAGAACCAGCTCTTCGGTAAAGACGTGGTCTGGTCTTTGCGCAACTGCTCCTCCCACCCGCGATAACAGAGATTGGGTGTTCCAATACATCCCCCCGTAGGGAACCTGCCCCAGCCATTCTGTTGGCTGAGGCCCCCTCCCAGGCAGCCCTGACCCTTTCCCCTTAAAAAGCAAAATACAAACTATACAATAACCTAAAAAAATAGTAAAAGAAAAACAAAGCAAGAAACAATTATGCTAAACTTAAAATAATCCCCGCCCCAACTAAACATTTGTCCCACCCCAGAAAGAAAATAACAACAACAACAACAAACCACCGTTTGAGGTGCAACAGAGACACAGCCAGAGACAGAGCGAGACCCTGAATCAGTGCCATAACCAAGCCCTCATTCAGAACCAGAGCCTGAAAAAGAGCCACAGCCCGAACCAGAGCAACAGCCACAGCCACAGCCTAGAGCCACAGCCTGAGTCTGAAACAGTCCTTGATCGAGTGCCAGAGCCTGAAACAGAGACACAGCCTCAAACAGAGCCTGAGCCTGAAACAGAGGCAGAGCCACAGCCACAGCCTGAGTCTGAAACAGTCCTTGATCGAGTGCCAGAGCCAGAGCCAGAGCGAGACCCTGAATCAGAGTCAGAGTGAGACCATGAATCAGAGCCAGAGCTGAAAGAAAGCCAGAGCCAGAAATAGGGCTTGATGCAGGGCTGGAGCGCAAAACATAGCTGCAGCCACAGCCTAGAGCCACAGCCTGAGTCTGCAACAGTACTTGATACAGTGCCGGAGCTGGAGCTGGAGCCAGAGCCAGAGACACAGCCAAAGCCAGAACAAAACCCTAATTCAGAACCAGAGCCTTAAAGAGAGCCAGACCCTGAAACATAGCTGGGTCAGAGGCAGAGGAAGAGCCATCATGAGACCCTGAATCAGAGTCAGAACCAGATCTTCATTCAGAACCAGACCTTGAAAGAAAGACAGAGCCACAGACAGAGCCACATACGGAGCCTAGAGCCACAGCCGAGATCCACAGCCACAGCCGAGATCCACAACCTGAGTCTGAAATAGTGCTTGATAGAGTGCTGGATCCTGAAACAGAGACACTGTCTGAAACTGAGCCTGACGCTTAAAGGTAGCCAGGGGCAGAGGGAGAGGCAGAGCCTGATACAGTGCTTGATACAGCATAGGAGCCTGAAGCAGAGACACAGCCAGATCCAGAGACACAGCCAGAGCCAGAACAAAACCCTAATTCAGAACCAGAGGCTGAAAGAGAGCCGGAGCCAGAAACAGTGCTTGATAGAGTGCCAGAGCCTGAAACAGAGGCAGAGGCAGATACAGGGATTGAAACAGCGTCGGAGCCTGAAACAGAGAAACAGCGTGAAACAGTGACAAAGGCTGAGACACAGGCCAAGCCTGAAATAGAGCTAGAATAAGTGCTAGAGCCAAAGACTGAGACAAAGCCTAATAAAGAGCAGAAGCCTGAGCCTGAAACAGTGCTTGATACAGTGCCAGAGCCTGAAACAGAACCAGAGCCACAGCTACAGCTACAGCCATAGTGCCACAGCCTGAGTCTGCAACAGTGTTTGATACAGCGCCAGAGCCTGAAACAGAGACACAGCCTGAAACAGAACCTGAGCCTGGTTATTAGCATGGCAGTTAAAGAAGAGAGAGGCAGAAAGGCTTATAAATAGAGTTAAGTGCAAAGGCAAAATAATAAACAACCCTAAAGAAATAGAGAAACGATTTCTCGAATTCTTTAGAGAAATCTATAAGGAAGGAAATAAAACAACAGAAGAAGTTAAAGAACATTTAGAACAGAACTGTCTTCCGAAACTTACTAAAGAACAAAAAGAACTGTTGAATGCCCCTATTACACGAGCCTGAGTCTGCAACAGTACTTGATACAGTGCCGGAGCCTGAAACAGAGACACAGCCTCAAACAGAGCCTGAGCCTGAAACAGAGACAGAGCCACAGCAACAGCCTGAGTCTGAAACAGTCCTTGATCGAGTGCCAGAGCCAGAGTGACACCCTGAATCAGAGCCAGAGCCAGAGCCTCATTCAGAGCCAGAGCTGAAAGAAAGCCAGAGCCAGAGCCAGAGCTGAAAACTCTTCTGGGCACATTCTTATTCAAGGTCAAATGTCTGGTTCTCACAATCTTTGTTCCTGCAAGGCTGTGACTCTCTCCATTTCTGTTACTTGAGGTTCAGCCACAACCTCCTCCTTTGTCTTCTGCACAACTTGCTCCATTTCTATTACTTGAGGTTCAGCAACAACCTCCTCCTTTGTCTCCTGCACAACTTGCCCTGTCAAAGCAAATTCCTGGATTGGTTCCTGCTTGGTTTCTATATAGGTATTCACTGTTTGTCCAAAATTGCTAACTGCAACAGTCATCAAATCCATCTTCTCATGTAGCTGTTCCAGTAAAGCACTTGTCTTGCAAAAAGCAAGCACTAAAACATCTTCTGGGCACATTCTTATTCAAGGTCAAATGTCTGGTTCTCACAATCTTTAATCTCCGCAGCTGTAGAATTCCCCAGATTGATTCCAGCAACAGTTTCACAAGCTCCCTCTAGAGGAAACAATTTCTGTTTGCATCCGACTTTTTAAAAGCAGATCCAGCAACAAAATTCCTTTCATTTTTCAGATATTTTGTTCCTTTTAAGTGCAAAAGGAAACATTGGAATCAATATGTTTCTCTTTTTTAACTATCTGTCAAAAAACGTTTTCTTCACAGTCAATGAACTTCCCCAAAGCGTCTGTCTCTGACACCCCGTTCCCTGGTTCAAGACGGTGGAAATTTATCTTCCTTTACTCTCTCTCCTGCAGGTTTAAACAGTCTAAGATTTCCCCCCTCTTCTCCTGCTTCCAAGGGGGGTTTGGTAGTTTTAACAGATGGAAATTTAGTCCTTTACAAACGATTTTCCAGACTTTAGCTTGCAATTTCTTTGCTTCAATCTATTTACAAAAGTGGAAGGCGGACTTCCTGTTTAGACCTTCCCGCTTCGGTGCCAAATTAAGATGTTTCATAATCCAATTTTCCGTTTTACTCACGGGTATTTGTTTAAAGTCCAATTGTCCACAGGAAAAAGTCAGCGCACTCCGGCAACAGCAATGCTGCTTCACTCCGTGAAAAGAGCAGTCGATTCGAAGCACCGCGCCGCTCACCCCACGTCGCTCCGGATCCCCGAAACCGGGTTTCCCCGCGAGTAGGGGAGGCGCTAAAGGTGCCAGCCGAATCCCACGTCCACAGGCTTCTCCCGCCTGTGGTTTTTAGTGGGTCTCCGCCTCTTCGTGGCAGTCCAGACCCTAGTTTCACGAAGCGGATTCCTCCCGGTCAGAGGAAATCCGCCATTGCCGGAGGCGCTAACCCAGAGGTTCCCCAGTTCTCTTTCATGTTGTTACTTTTTTTAACAGCGATTGCTTCTAGTGGAGAGTTCCATCTTGGGGTTTTCTGTTCCAAATATCTTTTGTATTTTCCCCATACCTTATATATAGCATTTCTTATTATATGATTTGAAAAACTCCTATGCCGATTTTGGGGTAGATTTTAATGTGTATTATTTGTTCTAATTCTGCTTTTTCATCTGGCGACATATTTTTAACTAATAGTTTTGTCTTGTTTAAATTCATTTTGAACCCCGCAAATTTACCATAGCCATATATTATTTCCAACGCCTTTCTTAAACTCTGTTTTGGTTGCTCCGTAGTCATAATTAAATCGTCAGCAAATGCCCTCATTTTGTAACTTCTGTTTCCCAGCATAATCCCTTTTATTTCTTTTTCTTCCCTAATTTGGTTACATAAAACTTCCAATGTTGATATGAAAATTAAGGGGGATAGTGGGCGACCTTGTCTGACCCCTTTATTGATTTCACTCTCCTGTGATAAATTTCCATTGATTATGATTTTAGCTTTTGTTTTGATTATATTGCTTCAATCCCTTTTATATACTGGATACCAAAATCCATATGGTGTAACAGACCTTTCCTAAATTTCCAGGATACCCTGTCGAAAGCTTTTTCTGCATCTATAGCCATTAAGACTGCCTTCTTTTCTATTCTTAAGTCTAAATACGCTAATAAGTTTATAATGTTTCTAGTGTTGTTATAAATGTGCCTCCCGGGCAAAAAGCCAGCTTGGTCCTTGTGTATCATCATCTGGAAGCCTTTTTTTGATCTTTCGGCTAAAATATTTGCATATAATTTATAATCGTTATTTAGAAGTGCGATAGGCCTATAGTTGTTAATAAGTAGATTGTCCGTTCCCTGTTTTGGAATTAATGCAATAAGGCTGTCTTAACAAGAATCCGGCATGCTTCCGTCTTTTAAGATGTTGTTCATGATACTTCTTAATGGGTCAGACAGTAAGTCCTCCATTTTTTTATAATATATTGCCGGTAGGCCGTCTGGCCCTGGTGGCTTTCCTATCTTTGCTTCCTTAATTGCTCTTTGCATTTCGTACGATGTAATAGGGGCATTCAACAGTTCTTTTTGTTCTTTAGTAAGTTTCGGAAGGCAGTTCTGTTCTAAATGTTCTTTAACTTCTTCTGTTGTTTCATTTCCTTCCTTATAGATTTCTCTAAAGAATTCAAGAAATCGTTTCTCTATTTCTTTAGGGTTGTTTATTATTTTGCCTTTCCACTTAACTCTATTTATAAGCCTTTCTGCCTCTCTCTTCTTTAATTGCCATGCTAATAACCAGCCTCAGGTTCTGTTTCAGGCTGTGTCTCTGTTTCAGGCTACGGCGCTGTATCAAACACTGTTGCAGACTCAGGCTGTGGCACTATGGCTGTAGCTGTGGCTCTGGTTCTGTTTCAGGCTCTGGCACTGTATCAAGCACTGTTTCAGGCTGAGGCTGAGGCTGAGGCTCTAGGCTCCGTCTGTGGCTTTGTCTCTCTTTCAGGGTCTGGTTCTGAATGAAGATCTGGTTCTGACTCTGATTCAAGGTCTCATGATGGCTCTTCCTCTGCCTCTGACCCAGCTATGTTTCAGGGTCTGGCTCTCTTTCAGGCTCTGGTTCTGAATTAGGGTTTTGTTCTGGCTGTGGCTGTGTCTCTGGCTCTGTCACCAGCTCCAGCTCCGGCACTGTATCAAGTACTGTTGCAGACTCAGGCTGTGGCTCTAGGCTGTGGCTGCAGCTACGTTTTGCGCTCCGGCCCTGTATCAAGCCCTATTTCTGGCTCTGGCTCTGGCTCTGGCTCTGGCTCTGGCTCTGGCTCTGGCTCTGGCTCTGGCTCTGGCTCTGGCTCTGGCTCTGGCTCTGGCTCTGGCTCTGGCTTTCTTTCAGCTCTGGCTCTGGCTCTGGCTTTCTTTCAGCTCTGGCTTTGAATGAGGCTCTGGCTCTGGCTCTGATTCAGGGTCTCACTCTGGCTCTGGCACTCGATCAAGGACTGTTTCAGACTCAGGCTGTTGCTGTGGCTCTGCCTCTGTTTCAGGCTCAGGCTCTGTTTGAGGCTGTGTCTCTGTTTCAGGCTCCGGCACTGTATCAAGTACTGTTGCAGACTCAGGCTGTGGCTTGTGGCTGTGGCTGTGGCTTTTGCTCTTGTTCGGCCTGTGGCTCTTTTTCAGGCTCTGGTTCTGAATAAGGGCTTGGTTATGGCACTGATTCAGGGTCTCGCTCTGGCTCTGGCTGTTTCTCTGTTGCACCTCAAACGTTGGTTTGTTGTTGTTGTTATTTTCTTTCTGGGGTGGGACAAACGTTTAGTTGGGGCGGGGATTATTTTAAGTTTAGCATAATTGTTTCTTGCTTTGTTTTTCTTTTACTATTTTTTTAGGTTATTGTATAGTTTGTATTTTGCTTTTTAAGGGGAAAGGGTCAGGGCTGCCTGGGAGGGGGCCTCAGCCAACAGAATGGCTGGGGCAGGTTCCCTACGGGGGGATGTATTGGAACACCCAATCTCTGTTATCGCGGGTGGGAGGAGCAGTTGCGCTAAGACCAGACCACGTCTTTACCGAAGATCTGGTTCTGACTCTGATTCTGATTCTCTGATTCTGGCTCTCTATCAAGGGCTGTTTCAGACTCAGGCTGTGGCTGTGGCTGTTGCTCTGGTTCTGGCTCTGGCTCTTTCTCAGGCTCTGGTTCTGAATGAGGGCTTGGTTCTGGCACTGATTCAGGGTCTCGCTATGGCTTTGGCTCTGGTACTCTATCAAGTACTGTTTCAGACTTAGGCTGTGGCTGTGGCTCTGGCTCTTTTTCCATTCTTACAATGGAATGTACACAAAACAATAATCCTTTCTATATAAATTTTCCAATACATTCTGAAAACATAATAAATCCTTAATGGTTGTCCACCTCCTTTTAGTTCCTTTATCACTCGAATGCTAGCACGGAGTCAAAACTATTATTGTATTTTTGAACGTATCTTGTATAACCATCCCATTTTTCTGCAAGTTTTTGCTTTGAGATTCCTCTGAGTTTGCTAGTCAATTGAGCCGTCTCCACCAATTCCTGTAATTTGATTTACCAATCTGCTATTTTTGGAGCCTCGTGATCTTTCCATCCCTTGGCCACAAGTATTCGAGCTGCTGCGGTTGTATACAAGAATACCTCTCTTAGATTTTTGGGGATCTCTTTATCTAAAATACTTCATAGAAATGCCTCCGGTTTTTTCGTAAAAGTTACCCCCATCATCTTTTTTAATTCATCGTATATCCCCCCCCCCAAAAAAAAATCTTAATCTTTTCACATGTCCACCACATGTGGCTCATGTCACCGTTATTTCCTCCACATCTCCAACAAGCATTCGCCAAATTTTTATACATTCTTGATCATCTGGAAGGAGTGAGGTACCACCTATGAGCCATTTTCATCATGTTCTCTCTTATATTATAGCTGGCTGTAAATTTCAAATTTACATTCCATCAGTTTCCCCCATCGTTTAGCATAATTGGACGGCCCACATCTTGGGCCCACTTTATCATTGAAGCCTTAACCTCCTCATCCATTACTTTGTAGTCTAAAAGAAATCTATACATTTTTGCGATTATTTTGGTGTTACTATTCAGTAGTTCTCTTTCAAATCTTGAGGGCTCCTTTTCAAAAACTATCTGCTTATCCTGTCTGAACACTTCATTCACCTGGAAGTAATCTAGCCAACTAGAAAAGTGATCTTTTATTTTCTCATAACTTATCAATATTAGTTGACCCTCCTCCTCCCCCCTTAATATTGTGTTATACGTTATCCAGTTCCCTTTGATGTTGTTGCTTTTTTTAACAGCGATTGCTTCTAGTGGAGAGTTCCTGTTAAGGGTTTCAGAACTCACAGGGTTAAAGAGTTCTGAGTGACGTCTCACATTCCCGAGGCGTGGTCACACACACTTACGGGAGTGGTTTGCTCTGAGTGTTCCAGTCTGTCTGTGTCTCGTACGCTATGCGAGAGGAAGAATGTGCGAGGTTTCGCCGGGTCTGCTTTATGCTGTTATGCTACATGATTAAAGGCTAAGAAGATAAGGAACGCCTTGTGTTTGTTCTGAATTATTACCCACACACTGCAATTGCTTCTAACCGCTGTGATCGCTCTGCTACCGGCCAAAGAGGAGGAAGGACGTTTGGATCGGCACGGACAGTTAGCAACCTGCGCAACGGAAGAGTGCCGGACTCCATGTTTGGCCCTCTTGGCCGCCATAGGTTATGGGCAGTTTGCCAACGCTTTGAAGCTGTTGCAGGAACGTCCCACGTGTGGGGGAAGCCAGCAAGCCAGCTGTGAAGTTGCTGGGGCCAGCTAGAGCTGTTTCTGATGCTGAAAGGAGCTCGCTGGGAGGAGGAGCCGATCTGCCGGAGGCCGGAGGAGGCTGCTGCCAGTCGTGAGTACGCTTACCCCGGGGAGGAGATGGCTCAGTCCCAGGAACATGGCTTTGAGCTTGAGCTGCCATGTGCGAAGTTGACCAGCCAAACGTGGCTGGAGTGGAGCTATTTAGCAGAGTTGTCCTTAGTCGGAGCCAGGCTCTGGGAAATGGTCCAGCCGATGTCTAAGGCAGCTGGGGCGGTTGCAGGCCAACGTGAAGCTGAGAAGCGTGTGCTTGCATTTTTGGCTGAGAACGTGGCTGCTGATCTGAAGCCTATTGTTCTGGGTGCCAGGAAGCCAGAGGCCGCTTGGCTAGCACTCCAGGAAGCTTGTGAAGCTGGAGGCGGAAGCAAGGGCCGGGAGATGGCTGCATCAGAACAGGAAAGGCAAGATGGCGCTGACCACCTTCGTGGAAGCCGGTGCACAGCTGGGAAAAGCTGTGGAGCCCCTGAGGGGGGCGAAGGGTCTAAAAGCTGCGTGGGTGCTGAAACATGTCTGCGTGAGGAGCTTGGAGAGAGGCAAGCTGCTGGGAGCCCTTTACCCATCAGAGGGGGTGCAGGAAAGCGTCCTGGGAGCCCTGTGGGAAGTGGGGGGGCGGTGAGCAGTAAAAGCTCAGAAAAGCCTCTTTTTCCAAAGGCTGCCAAGAGTTGTTTGCGTCGTAGGTCGAAGCCTGGGAAGCTGGACAGAGCTAGAGGCTTCAAGGCCAGCCATCTGCTGCAGAGGGAGATAAGTGCTGCAGAGCTGTCTGGGAACGCTGAGATAAGTCCAGTCTTCAGGGCAACGGAAGGAGTTGCGGTTACAGAGGCTGCCAAGGACAGGGGCAGTGGGACGTTTGTTGTCATGGCAACGCTACAGAACAACTCCAGCAAGGACAGAGTGTTGCAGTGGGTGGTGGATTCCGGTGCCAGTCATCACCTGATTGGAACGCCACCTGCTGGGGGGCTGCGGAATTGTAGGGCTGTTTCAGCTGGGACAACTGTTACGTTTGCTAATGGGACACAAAAGCCAGTTTCTAACGTTGCAAATGTTTATCTTTCCTTTTTGCAGGCGGAGCTGGAGTGCTTCATTGTGCCGGGGATACATTGTTGCCTGTTATCTGTACCTGCTCTTGTAAAGCAAGGGTACAAAGTTTGCTTTGAAAATGATGCCTGTTCCATTTTCAGAGGGGGGAAACAGCTTGTCAACATGAAATGCAAGAACAATCTCTTTGTTCTGGAAACACCTCTGGAGGGTGGGGGGAATGCTGGAAAAGCACAGGCGCAGTGTGCTAGTGTTCCCAGCCATGATTCATGTGTTCATGTATGGCACAAGAGAATGTCTCATGCTTGTTTGGAAGATGTTCAGAGGTTGCCCGGCTGCACCAAGGGTTGCAAAATCACACCATGTGAGGAATCCCTAGAGTGCAGGGCATGCAGAAAGGTACAAAGGTGCAGTTATCCCGGGGTAAAGAGGGTAACCACAAAACCTTTTGAACTTGTTCACACAGACCTTGCAGGACCCATGAAGTGTGAGAGTCTGGGTGGGGCCAGGTTTGTGCTGACGATGACAGATGATTTTTCTCAGAACGGATGGTCTTTCTCTCTCAAAACGCAGGGGGAGGCGGCGCAACTTATCCAGGATTGGGTTGCGGAGGTGGAACTAAGGTTCTCCACCAAAGTGCAAGGGTTCAGGAGCGACCGTGGGTCACAGTTCACTGGGTCTCCTCTGACGGAGTTTTTCAAGCAAAAGGGAATTCGTCACCAGGTGACAGATGCAAAGTCTCCTCAAGAGAGAGGCGTGGCAGAGCACAGGAGTGAAACACTGGCTGAAGCTGTCAGGGTTTTACTGTGTGACTCTGGGCTGCCTCAGAGCTTTTGGAGTGAAGCTTGGAAATTTGCCAGCTTTGTTTTTAACAGGTCCTACAATCACGCTGTAGGTGACACACCATTTTTTCTGTTGCACAAGCAAAAGCCACAGGTGCATTTCTTCCGTGCGTTTGGTTCCAGGGCTTCAGTGCCAATACCAACAGCTCAACGGAAGGAGGGTGGTCCAAGGTACCAGGAAATGATCTTCTGTGGGTATGATCCTGCAACAAATGGGTGGAAGTTTGCATACCCAGAGGGTGATCAGACCAAGCTGCTGGTCAGCAAGCATGCTGAGTTCTGTGAGCAGGGTGGTTGGTCACGGCCTAGGGATGGTCCTGATGTTCTCTCAGAATGTCTGTCCGATTCTGAGGGGGAGGAAAGGGAGGAAGGAGAAACAGAGGCGGAGCCTGTTGCTGAAGACCAGGTTGCTGATGAAGGTCAAGCACAGGGGTGGGTTTCTCCACAGGCTGTTAAGAGAGAACCCAAGAGTGAGCCTTCATCTCCTGTTAGCCAAGTGCAGAAGGCCCGAAGACGCAGCAAATCAGAGGGGGAGTCTTCTGTGCTAGGAGACACACTTGCTGATCCCAGTGGGTCAGGAGGAGCACCCGAGGTTGTGCTCAGGCAGTCAACTCGCACCACAAAGAGGATTCCACCTGAGAGGTTTCAGGTCACCAGTGCGTGGGTTGGTTTCGCACAGTGTGATTCTGGGAGTGTGGAAGGGATTCAACAATTGCCTGGGATAGATGCCAGTGGGAGGCAAAAGGCAATGGGAGGTGAGTTGAACTCAAAGAGGTCTGTAAATAGGGGTCCTCAGTTTCCCTCAGGATGCAAGACGAGAGGGGGTGTTAAGGGTTTCAGAACTCACAGGGTTAAAGAGTTCAGAGTGACGTCTCACATTCCTGAGGCGTGGTCACACACACTTACGGGAGTGGTTTGCTCTCAATGTTCCAGTCTGTCTGTGTCTCGTACGCGATGCGAGAGGAAGAATGTGCGAGGTTTCGCCGGGTCTGATTTATGCTGTTATGCTACATGATTAAAGGCTAAGTAGATAAGGAACGCCTTGTATTTGTTCTGAATTATTACCCACACACTGCAAGTGCTTCTAACCGCTGTGATCGCTCTGCTACCGGCCAAAGAGGAGGAAGGACGTTTGGATCGGCACGGACAGTTAGCAACCTGCGCAACGGAAGAGTGCCGGACTCCATGTTTGGCCCTCTTGGCCGCCATAGTTCCATCTTGGGGTTTTCTGTTCCAAATATCTTTTACATTTTCCCGATACCTTATATATAGCATTTCTTATTATATGATTTGAAAAACTCCTATGCCTCTTTATTTTCCCATAATTAAGATAGCCATGCCACCCAAAATGAGTGTCATGACCTTCTAGATCTAAAATATCCCAATTTTTTAATAAATACCAATCTTTCAACCAGAAAAGACATGAGGCTTCGTAATATAGCTTCAAATCCGGTAACCTGTAGCCACCTCTTTCTACAGTATCTATTAATATCTTATGCTTTACTCTTGGTCTTTTACCCTTCCACAAAAATTTAGAAATTTCTTTTTGCCACTTGTTGATACTGCTGGTCTTTCCTGTAATTGGAATCGTTTGGAATAGAAAGAGTAGCTTCGGTAAAACTATCATTTTAATTACCGAAATACGGCCCAGGAATGATAAATTTAACCTTGTCCATGTCTCCAACTGTCTTTTGATATCTTTTCAACAATTGGTATAATTATCTTCATATAAGTTAATGTTCTTTGGTGTTATCCATAATCCTAAATACTTGATTTTGGGGTAGATTTTAATGTGTATTATTTGTTCTAATTCTGCTTTTTCATCTGGCGACATATTTTTAACTAATAGTTTTGTCTTGTTTAAATTCATTTTGAACCCCGCAAATTTACCATAGCCATATATTATTTCCTTTTTTAAAAAAAAATATAAATTTTTTTTATTGGTTTTACAAATTTTTTAGGACAATACAAACATATAAAAAGACATACAAACACGTATAGTTTCATAACCTTTTTTCATAAACCGTGTTTCTCCGACTTCCCCATACCTCCCCTTTCTGCATCCCAATGTCCAAAAGTTTTTAGCAACTCTAAGTACATCTGTCAGTCCTCTGTCCTCTTACTCTTTTCTTCATCTAATCTTATTTCGCTGTAACCCTTTCTTACTCAAACCTCGACATTCTAACATTCAGCGAGTTTATAGTAGTCCTTAAGGTAAATCTTAAATTTCTTCCATTCTTCTTCCGCCGTCTCCTTTCCCCGATCGCGGATTCTGCCAGTCATCTCAGCTAGTGTCATATAGTCCATCACTTTCATCTGCCATTCTTCCAGGGTGGGTAGATCTTGTGTCTTCCAATACTTTGCGATGAGTATTCTTGCTGCTGTTGTAGCATACATAAAGAAAGTTCTGTCCTTCTTTGACACCAATTGGCCGACAATGCCCAAGAGAAAGGCCTCTAGTTTTTTAAGAAAAGTACATTTAAGTACCTTTTTCATTTCATTATATATCATTTCCCAGAAAGCCTTAATCTTCGGGCATGTCCACCAAAGGTGATAGAAAGTACCTTCAGTTTCTTTACATTTCCAACACTTGTTATCAGGCAAATGGTAAATTTTTGCTAGCTTGACTGGGGTCATGTACCACCTATAGATCATTTTCATAATATTTTCCTTTAAGGCATTACATGCCGTAAATTTTATACCGGTGTTCCACAACCATTCCCAGTCAGCAGACATGATGTTATGAGCAATATCCTGTGCCCACTTAATCATAGCCGATTTAACTGTTTCATCTTGTGTATTCCATTTCAGCAGCAAATTATACATTCTTGACAAGTTCTTAGTATTGGGTTCTAACAGTTCAGTTTCTAATTTTGATTTTTCCACCTGGAAGCCAATTTTCCTGTCCTGTTTAAAGATCTCCAATATTTGGAAATATTGAAGCCAATCTTGTACTTTAGGTTTCATTTTCTCATGGCTTTGTAATTTCAATTTATCTCCCTCCTGTTCCAAGATTTCCCAATACTTCGGCCATCCGACCTCCATATTGAGTTTCTTCACTGCCTTAGCCTCCACGGGTGAGACCCATCTAGGGGTTTTGTTTTCCAACAGATCTTTATATCTTATCCAGACATTAAACAATGCTTTTCTAACAATATGGTTTTTAAAGGCCCTATGCACCTTAATTTTATCATACCATAGATATGCATGCCAACCAAATGCGTTATTAAAACCTTCCAAATCCAAGATGTCTGTGTTCTCGAGGAGCATCCACTCTTTCAGCCAGCAAAATGCTGCTGCTTCATAGTACAATTTTAAGTCCGGCAGGGCAAATCCCCCTCTTTCTTTAGCATCTGTCAGTATTTTAAATTTAATTCTGGGCTTTTTGCCCTGCCAGACAAATTTCGAAATATCTTTCTGCCACCTCTTGAAACAGTCCATCTTGTCGAGAATCTGCAAAGCTTGGAACAAAAATAACATTCTAGGCAATACATTCATCTTTATCACTGCAATTCGGCCTAACATTGACAATTTCAAATTTGACCATATTTCTAGATCTTTTTTAATTTCTGACCAACATTTTTCATAGTTGTCCTTATACAAATTCAAATTTTTAGATGTCAAGTAAACCCCTAGGTATTTCACCTTCTTAACCACTGTCAAACCTGTCTCTTCTTGAAATTTCTCCTTCTCCATGACTGTTAAATTTTTTCCTAAAACTTTGGTTTTTTGTTTGTTCAATTTAAATCCAGCTACCTGGCCGAATTGCTGGATTATCTCCAACACCCTTTTCGTGCTAGTGTCAGGCTCTTGTAGGGTCAATACTAAGTCATCTGCAAATGCCCTTAACTTATAATGTTTATCTCCGACCTGTACACCTTTAACCTGCTGGTCATTTCTAATCATGTTCAGCAACACCTCCAGAACTGAAATAAAAAGCAGTGGGGAAATTGGGCATCCCTGTCGTGTTCCTTTTTCTATCCTGAGTTCCTCAGTTACCACATTATTTACAATTAACTTAGCTTTTTGTTCAGAGTATATCGCACCCAAACCATTCTCAAATCCTTGGCCTACCCCCATCCCGTGAAGATTCTTTTTCATAAAACTCCAAGAGATGTTGTCAAAGGCTTTCTCCGCATCCACAAAAATCAGCACTGCTTTAGTGTTAATTTTCACCTCTAGCAATTCCAAAATGTCTATTATATTCCTTACATTGTCTGATAGGTGTCTTTTTGGGAGAAAGCCTGCTTGGTCCTTATGAATCTTCTCCATCAACACTCTTTTAAATCTTTTTGCCAAAATGTCTGCAAAAAATTTGTAATCCACATTAAGTAATGATATTGGGCGGTAGTTGTTGAGTTGAGTCTTTTCAGTTTCTGTCTTTGGTATGAGTGAAATATACGCTTCTTTCCACGATTCTGGTGCCCTTTTCCCCTCTAAGATCTCATTGCAGACTTCCTTTAACGGGTAAACCAGCCACTCCTTCAGAGATTTGTAATATCTGGAAGTCAATCCATCTGGCCCTGGAGATTTGCCCAGTTGCATGTCTTGAATGGCGCCCTCTATCTCTTGTTCTGTTATTCTCTGGTTTAGATCCACCTTGCTTTGATGAGAGATCTTTTGTAATCCATATTTATTAAGGAATTTGTCTATATCCTCTTGATTTTGTGGTCCTTGAGAGTAAAGTTTTTCAAAATAACTCAAAAAGCAGTTTCTGATCTCGTTAGGTTTAGATATGTTCTTTCCATCCACTTCTAGGTTTGTAACTGTATTTAATTTCTGTCTTTTCTTCAATTGCCATGCCAGAAGTTTGCCACATTTATCCGCCGATTCGAATGTCTTTTGTTTCATTTGTTTTATCTTCCATTCAATCTCTTGGTTCATCAATTCCATATATTGTGTTTGATATAACTTAATCTCTCTCAAGATCTCCTGAGACTTCGGTTTTGATCTTAGTTTTTTCTCTCCTTCTTTTATCTTTTCCAAAATCTTTTCCTTCTTCTCACTCTGCTTTCTCTTTTTAATTGAGTTTTGTTGAATCAAAAATCCTCGCATCACCGCTTTACTTGCGTCCCAGATCACTCTTTTTTCCACATCGGCCTTTAGGTTTATTTCAAAGTAGTCCTTTAAAGTTTTTTGGGCCTTTGTGTGGATCTCTTTATCTCGAAACAGGGTGTCATTCATCCTCCATCTGAATTGACCAGTTGTAATTTTCATTTCCATCTTCAAGGCATTATGGTCGGAGCAAGTTTTTGGGCAGATTTCTATTTTCTTGATCTTTGGAGCCATCCCACTAGTAATCCAAATTTGATCAATTCTGGTCCAGGTCATCATTGCTTGGGAGAAGAAGGTTCCCTCTCTCTCCAGAGGGTTCCTTGTTCTCCATATGTCTATTAGATCCATATTTTCCATCATCTCAAAAAAAGTCTTCGGAAGTCTCCCTTCATTGGAGATTGTCAGTCTTTGTGCCTTGTCCATATTTGTAGAGACTACACCATTCATGTCTCCCATAATTATCATATTGTAGTCCAGATAGTCCGTCAAAGTTTCATGGAGTTTCTTGAAAAATTCCGCTTTGCCCTCATTTGGTGCATAAATTCCAACTATTAAGTATTTTTCTCCTTGTACTTGTATTTCCACTGCAAGATATCTTCCTTGTTCGTCTTTAAACATCATTTTTGGGGCCCATTTCTCCTTTACGTAGATCACAACTCCTCTTTTCTTAACTTTATCCGATGAGATGAATTCTTGTCCTAATCTTTTATTTATAAGTAGTTTCCTGTGTGTTCTGGTTATATGGGTTTCTTGTAAGCAGATCAAATCCAATTGTTCTCTTTTCAAAATATGAAATACTTGACGTCTCCTCAAAGGCATGTTCAGCCCATTACAATTCCAACTAAGGAATTGCAGGGCCATTTTGTTATTTTTTTGTTACTCCTCCGACCGCTCCAAGTTTTTGCTCCTCCTCTGATGGTGCTGAGTCAAGTCCATACGATAAATTAAGGATGTCTATTGCTCTCCTTTGTTCTGCGATTGGGTCCACCGTTCCCTTCTGTAAGTCCTCTTGGTTTCTTTCCAGGAATCTTTCTTTGTCTTGTATGGTCTTTATTTTCACCTTCTTTCCCTTATAGTCAAAAGACAGCCCTTGTGGGAACTCCCACCTGAAAGGGATGGTGTTCTTCTTCAGCAAATAGACCAAGTCCTTGTAGAAGGTTCTCAGCTCCAAGATGTGTTTAGGAATATCTTTAAAAATCTGTATAGATGAGTTTTCAATTTGCAAGGCCCTTCCGTAGTGTAGTCTTAATATTTTGTCTCTTTCTTCCCTCGATCTAAGGGTAATCAAACAGTCCCTTGGGGTCTTTCTGTTCTGTCTTCTACCCAGTCTAAATGCTGTTATTATTTTAATTTCTTTGTCCTCCAGATCTTCCCAAAAGTCAGCAAACTCTTGTGTTAAATACTCCGCTAGATTTTCTCCTTCGCTCTCGGGGATCAGTCTTAATTTCAAATTTCTTTCCTTTCTCTGTAAGTCCCACAGAGCCAGGGCTGTATCATTTTCTTCCACTTTTTTAGCAATCGGTTGCAGGTTCTGTTGCGTCTCTCCAGCAATGGTTCTGGCTTCCTCTGCAATTTTACGTGTTGCGGAATTTTCTTGGACGAGCTTATTTATAGATTCTGTATTTAGGTCTAATCTTGCTGTTAGCTCCGTTAATTTCTGTGTATTTTCTGTGCTCTGCTTCGTCAAGTTCTCCAAAGACTGATTTATCTTGAGAAGCGCTTGTGTCACTGACTCCATGGAAGCAGCTGTCACTTTTTCTTGTCCAGTTGTTCCTGTAGGAGTCACACTGAGCCTCTTTTTTGTTGTTGTTGTTGCTGATGTTGTTGTTGCTTAGCCTTAGCTCTTGTGGTTATCTCTTCCGCTGAGCCACTCATGCTCCAAGGTCGTTCCCAGGGAAACAGTCCCCTAATGGAAAATTCCACAGTCCTAGGCTTTACAACTGTTACTTTAGCCCTCTAGGGGGAGCAGCCAAAAAATAAGTAAGGAGACGCAAAAGTTTAAAAACAAGAATAAACAAGTATATCAGGAGGCTTGTAAAAGTCTTTTAAAGTACTTTTCCCAGTAGATACAGTTTCAGCACATACCAGTAAGCTGTAACAAACAGAGTCCCAAAACTTTGTATCAACAAAGACTTCAACTATGTAACTTTCCCAGAAGTTAAAAACAGTTCAGTGCTCTAATATCTTATATGGCAGTCCACTTCAGGGCAGTGAGGCAGCAGAAGGGTTTTTCCTCTTTAAATAGATCATGCAGTTCTTAATGTCCTTTTTTCCTCCCCTCTGCCCTGCTTGCTAGAGGGGAGATCTAAGTTCAATGTCAGGTTTAAATGTTCAAAAAGAAAGATAGCTCGTACGGATGCAGCTTTAAAGTTCCATTGCTTTAGCTGTCATGCAGTCAGGGGAAGGCAGACTTCCTTAATTTGTTACCTTCCCCGTTTTCAGCCGAATTTTCTTTTAGAAGATTCCAAATAGCGTTCAATTTTACTCACAGGTTTTTCCAGTCCAAATTTACAGGAAGGAATTGGCGCTCTCCGTCAATGGCGACGCGGCTTCACCCTGCGGGCTGGGTAGCGACTCTCAGCACCGCACTCTCCCGATGCCGTTCCGTAGCCTTTAAAAAGGCTCTTTCTGCGGTAAAGGGGGGGCGCTTTTGGTGCCCACCGAGTCTCCGTGTTCACAGGCTTCAGCGCCTGTGATTTTAGGGGTCCCCCGCTTGCCGTAGCGGGTCAGACCCGAACTCGCAGGGCAGTCCTCCTCCGGAGCTCGGAGAAAAGGACCGCCATTAACGCTGGCACCGACCGGAAGTCGCCATATATTATTTCCAACGCCTTACTTAAACTCTGTTTTGGTTGCTCCGTAGTTATAATTAAATCGTCAGCAAATGCCCTCATTTTGTAACTTCTGTTTCCCAGCATAATCCCTTTTATTTCTTTTTCTTCCCTAATTTGGTTACATAAAACTTCCAATGTTAATATGAAAATTAAAGGGGATAGTGGGCGACCTTGTCTGACCCCTTTACTGATTTCACACTCCTGTGATAAATTTCCATTGATTATGATTTTAGCCTTTTGTTTTCATTATATTGCTTCAATCCCTTTTATATACTGTATACCAAAATCCATATGGTGTAACAGACCTTTCCTAAATTTCCAGGATACCCTGTCGAAAGCTTTTTCTGCATCTATAGCCATTAAGACTGCCTTCTTTTCTATTCTTAAGTCTAAATACGCTAATAAGTTTATAATGTTTGTAGTGTTGCTATAAATGTGCCTCCCGGGCAAAAAGCCAGCTTGGTCCTTGTGTATCATCATCTGGAAGCCTTTTTTTGATCTTTCGGCTAAAATATTTGCATATAATTTATAATCGTTATTTAGAAGTGCGATAGGCCTATAGTTGTTAATAAGTAGATTGTCCGTTCCCTGTTTTGGAATTAATGCAATAAGGCTGTCTTAACAAGAATCCGGCATGCTTCCGTCTTTTAAGATGTTGTTCATGATACTTCTTAATGGGTCAGACAGTAAGTCCTCGATTTTTTTATAATATATTGCCGGTAGGCCGTCTGGCCCTGGTGGCTTTCCTATCTTTGCTTCCTTAATTGCTCTTTGCATTTCGTACGATGTAATAGGGGCATTCAACAGTTCTTTTTGTTCTTTAGTAAGTTTCGGAAGACAGTTCTGTTCTAAATGTTCTTTAACTTCTTCTGTTGTTTCATTTCCTTCCTTATAGATTTCTCTAAAGAATTCGAGAAATCGTTTCTCTATTTCTTTAGGGTTGTTTATTATTTTGCCTTTGCACTTAACTCTATTTATAAGCCTTTCTGCCTCTCTCTTCTTTAATTGCCATGCTAATAACCAGGCTCAGGTTCTGTTTCAGGCTGTGTCTCTGTTTCAGGCTACGGCGCTGTATCAAACACTGTTGCAGACTCAGGCTGTGGCACTATGGCTGTAGCTGTGGCTCTGGTTCTGTTTCAGGCTCTGGCACTGTATCAAGCACTGTTTCAGGCTCAGGCTGAGGCTGAGGCTCCGTCTGTGGCTCTGTCTGTGGCTCTGGCTCTCTTTCAGGGTCTGGTTCTGAATGAAGATCTGGTTCTGACTCTGATTCAGGGTCTCATGATGGCTCTTCCTCTGCCTCTGACCCAGCTATGTTTCAGGGTCTGGCTCTCTTTCAGGCTCTGGTTCTGAATTAGGGTTTTGTTCTGGCTCTGGCTGTGTCTCTGGCTCTGGCACCAGCTCCAGCTCCGGCACTGTATCAAGTACTGTTGCAGACTCAGGCTGTGGCTCTAGGCTGTGGCTGCAGCTATGTTTTGCACTCCGGCCCTGTATCAAGCCCTATTTCTGGCTCTGGCTCTGGCTCTGGCTCTGGCTCTGGCTCTGGCTCTGGCTCTGGCTCTGGCTCTGGCTCTGGCTCTGGCTCTGGCTCTGGCTCTGGCTCTGGCTCTGGCTCTGGCTCTGGCTCTGGCTCTGGCTCTGGCTCTGGCTCTGGCTCTGGCTCTGGCTCTGGCTCTGGCTCTGGCTCTGGCTCTGGCTCTGGCTCTGGCTCTGGCTCTGGCTCTGGCTTTCTTTCAGCTCTGGCTCTGGCTCTGGCTTTCTTTCAGCTCTGGCTCTGAATGAGGCTCTGGCTCTGATTCAGGGTCTCACTCTGGCTCTGGCACTCGATCAAGGACTGTTTCAGACTCAGGCTGTTGCTGTGGCTCTGCCTCTGTTTCAGGCTCAGGCTCTGTTTGAGGCTGTGTATCTGTTTCAGGCTCCGGCACTGTATCAAGTACTGTTGCAGACTCAGGCTGTGGCTCGTGGCTGTGGCTGTGGCTGCTGCTCTTGTTCGGCCTGTGGCTCTTTTTCAGGCTCTGGTTCTGAATAAGGGCTTGGTTATGGCACTGATTCAGGGTCTCGCTCTGTCTCTGGCTGTGTCTCTGTTGCACCTCAAACGGTGGTTTGTTGTTGTTGTTATTTTCTTTCTGGGGTGGGACAAATGTTTAGTTGGGGCGGGGATTATTTTAAGTTTAGCATAATTGTTTCTTGCTTTGTTTTTCTTTTACTTTTTTTTAGGTTATTGTATAGTTTGTATTTTGCTTTTTAAGTGGAAGGGGTCAGGGCTGCCTGGGAGGGGCCCTCAGCCAACAGAATGGCTGGGGCAGGTTCCCTACGGGTGGATGTATTGGAACACCCAATCTCTATTATCGCGGGTGGGAGGAGCAGTTGCGCTAAGACCAGACCACGTCTTTACCGAAGATCTGGTTCTGACTCTGATTCTGATTCTCTGATTCTGGCTCTCTATCAAGGCCTGTTTCAGACTCAGGCTGTGGCTGTTGCTCTGGTTCTGGCTCTTTCTCAGGCTCTGGTTCTGAATGAGGGCTTGGTTCTGGCACTGATTCAGGGCTCTGGCACTCTATCAAGGACTGTTTCAGACTTAGGCTGTGACTGTGGCTCTGGCTCTGTTTCCATTCTTACAATGAAATGTACACAAAACAATAATCTTTTCTATATAAATTTTCCAATACATTCTGAAAACATAATAAATCCTTAATTGTTGTCCACCTCCTTTTAGTTCCTTTATCACTCAAATGCTAGCATGGAGTCAAAACTATTATTGTATTTTTGAACGTATCTTGTATAACCATCCCATTTTTCTGCAAATTTTTGCTTTGAGATTCCTCTGAGTTTGCTAGTCAATTGAGCCGTCTCCACCAATTCCTGTAATTTGATTTGCCAATCTGTTATTTTTGGAGCCTCGTGATCTTTCCATCCCTTGGCCACAAGTATACGAGCTGCTGCGGTTGCATACAAGAATACCTCTCTTAGATTTTTTGGGATCTCTTTATCTAAAATACTTCATAGAAATGCCTCTGTTTTTTTCGTAAAAGTTATCCCCATCATCTTTTTTATAACACCAAAGAATATTAACTTATATGAAGATAATTATACCAATTGTTGGAAAGATATCAAAAGACAGTTGGAGACATGGACAAGGTAATAATTCAGAACAAACACAAGGCGTTCCTTATCTTCTTAGCCTTTAATCATGTAGCATAACAGCATAAATCAGACCCGGCGAAACCTCGCACATTCTTCCTCTCGCATAGCGTACGAGACACAGACAGACTGGAACACTCAGAGCAAACCACTCCCATAAGTGTGTGTGACCACGCCTCAGGAATGTGAGATGTCACTCAGAACTCTTTAACCCTGTGAGTTCTGAAACCCTTAAACCCCCCTCTCGTCTTGCATCCTGAGGGAAACTGAGGACCCCTATTTACAGACCTCTTTGAGTTCAACTCACCTCCCATTGCCTTTTGCCTCCCACTGGCATCTATCCCAGGCAATTGTTGAATCCCTTCCACACTCCCAGAATCACACTGTGCGAAACCAACCCACGCACTGGTGACCTGAAACCTCTCAGGTGGAATCCTCTTTGTGGTGCGAGTTGACCGCCTGAGCACAACCTCGGGTGCTCCTCCTGACCCACTGGGATCAGCAAGTGTGTCTCCTAGCACAGAAGACTCCCCCTCTGATTTGCTGCGTCTTCGGGCCTTCTGCACTTGGCTAACAGGAGATGAAGGCTCACTCTTGGGTTCTCTCTTAACAGCCTGTGGAGAAACCCACCCCTGTGCTTGACCTTCATCAGCAACCTGGTCTTCAGCAACAGGCTCCGCCTCTGTTTCTCCTTCCTCCCTTTCCTCCCCCTCAGAATCGGACAGACATTCTGAGAGAACATCAGGACCATCCCTAGGCTGTGACCAACCACCCTGCTCACAGAACTCAGCATGCTTGCTGACCAGCAGCTTGGTCTGATCACCCTCTGGGTATGCAAACTTCCACCCATTTGTTGCAGGATCATACCCACAGAAGATCATTTCCTGGTACCTTGGACCACCCTCCTTCCGTTGAGCTGTTGGTATTAGCACTTAAGCCCTGGAACCAAACGCACGGAACAAATGCACCTGTGGCTTTTGCTTGTGCAACAGAAAAAATGGTGTGTCACCTACAGCGTGATTGTAGGACCTGTTAAAAACAAAGCTGGCAAATTTCCAAGCTTCACTCCAAAAGCTCTGAGGCAGCCCAGAGTCACACAGTAAAACCCTGACAGCTTCAGCCAGTGTTTCACTCCTGTGCTCTGCCACGCCTCTCTCTTGAGGAAACTTTGCATCTGTCACCTGGTGACGAATTCCCTTTTGCTTGAAAAACTCCGTCAGAGGAGACCCAGTGAATTGTGACCCACGGTCGCTCCTGAACCCTTGCACTTTGGTGGAGAACCTTAGTTCCACCTCCGCAACCCAATCCTGGATAAGTTGCGCCGCCTCCCCCTGCGTCTTGAGAGAGAAAGACCATCCGTTCTGAGAAAAATCATCTGTCATCGTCAGCACAAACCTGGCCCCACCCAGACTCTCACACTTCATGGGTCCTGCAAGGTCTGTGTGAACAAGTTCAAAAGGTTTTGTGGTTACCCTCTTTACCCCGGGATAACTGCACCTTTGTACCTTTCTGCATGCCCTGCACTCTAGGGATTCCTCACATGGTGTGATTTTGCAACCCTTGGTGCAGCCGGGCAACCTCTGAACATCTTCCAAACAAGCATGAGACATTCTCTTGTGCCATACATGAACACATGAATCATGGCTGGGAACACTAGCACACTGCGCCTGTGCTTTTCCAGCATTCCCCCCACCCTCCAGAGGTGTTTCCAGAACAAAGAGATTGTTCTTGCATTTCATGTTGACAAGCTGTTTCCCCCCTCTGAAAATGGAACAGGCATCATTTTCAAAGCAAACTTTGTACCCTTGCTTTACAAGAGCAGGTACAGATAACAGGCAACAATGTATCCCCGGCACAATGAAGCACTCCAGCTCCGCCTGCAAAAAGGAAAGATAAACATTTGCAACGTTAGAAACTGGCTTTTGTGTCCCATTAGCAAACGTAACAGTTGTCCCAGCTGAAACAGCCCTACAATTCCGCAGCCCCCCAGCAGGTGGCGTTCCAATCAGGTGATGATTGGCACCGGAATCCACCACCCACTGCAACACTCTGTCCTTGCTGGAGTTGTTCTGTAGCGTTGCCATGGCAACAAACGTCCCGCTGCCCCTGTCCTTGGCAGCCTCTGTAACCGCAACTCCTTCCGTTGCCCTGAAGACTGGACTTATCTCAGCGTTCCCAGACAGCTCTGCAGCACTTATCTCCCTCTGCAGCAGATGGCTGGCCTTGAAGCCTCTAGCTCTGTCCAGCTTCCCAGGCTTCGACCTACGACGCAAACAACTCTTGGCAGCCTTTGGAAAAAGAGGCTTTTCTGAGCTTTTACTGCTCACCGCCCCCCCACTTCCCACAGGGCTCCCAGGACGCTTTCCTGCACCCCCTCTGATGGGTAAAGGGCTCCCAGCAGCTTGCCTCTCTCCAAGCTCCTCACGCAGACATGTTTCAGCACCCACGCAGCTTTTAGACCCTTCGCCCCCCTCAGGGGCTCCACAGCTTTTCCCAGCTGTGCACCGGCTTCCACGAAGGTGGTCAGCGCCATCTTGCCTTTCCTGTTCTGATGCAGCCATCTCCCGGCCCTTGCCTCCGCCTCCAGCTTCACAAGCTTCCTGGAGTGCTAGCCAAGCGGCCTCTGGCTTCCTGGCACCCAGAACAATAGGCTTCAGATCAGCAGCCACGTTCTCAGCCAAAAATGCAAGCACACGCTTCTCAGCTTCACGTTGGCCTGCAACCGCCCCAGCTGCCTTAGACATCGGCTGGACCATTTCCCAGAGCCTGGCTCCGACTAAGGACAACTCTGCTAAATAGCTCCACTCCAGCCACGTTTGGCTGGTCAACTTCGCACATGGCAGCTCAAGCTCAAAGCCATGTTCCTGGGACTGAGCCATCTCCTCCCCGGGGTAAGCGTACTCACGACTGGCAGCAGCCTCCTCCGGCCTCCGGCAGATCGGCTCCTCCTCCCAGCGAGCTCCTTTCAGCATCAGAAACAGCTCTAGCTGGCCCCAGCAACTTCACAGCTGGCTTGCTGGCTTCCCCCACACGTGGGACGTTCCTGCAACAGCTTCAAAGCGTTGGCAAACTGCCCATAACCTATGGCGGCCAAGAGGGCCAAACATGGAGTCCGGCACTCTTCCGTTGCGCAGGTTGCTAACTGTCCGTGCCGATCCAAACGTCCTTCCTCCTCTTTGGCCGGTAGCAGAGCGATCACAGCGGTTAGAAGCAATTGCAGTGTGTGGGTAATAATTCAGAACAAACACAAGGCGTTCCTTATCTTCTTAGCCTTTAATCATGTAGCATAACAGCATAAAGCAGACCTGGCGAAACCTCGCACATTCTTCCTCTCGCATAGCATACGAGACACAGACAGACTGGAACACTCAGAGCAAACCACTCCCGTAAGTGTGTGTGACCACGCCTCAGGAATGTGAGACGTCACTCAGAACTCTTTAACCCTGTGAGTTCTGAAACCCTTAACAGGAACTCTCCACTAGAAGCAATCGCTGTTAAAAAAAGCAACAACATCAAAGAGAACTGGATAACGTATAACACAATATTAAGGGGGGAGGAGGAGGGTCAACTAATATTGATAAGTTATGAGAAAATAAAAGATCACTTTTCTAGTTGGCTAGATTACTTCCAGGTGAATGAAGTGTTCAGACAGGATAAGCAGATAGTTTTTGAAAAGGAGCCTTCAAGATTTGAAAGAGAACTACTGAATAGTAACACCAAAATAATCGCAAAAATGTATAGATTTCTTTTAGACTACAAAGTAATGGATGAGGAGGTTAAGGCTTCAATGATAAAGTGGGCCCACTATTTGGCTGCAAATAGTCCTGGAAATTCCTGTGAAATGTTGGAATAAAAGCTGGAAATAGACAAACCTGGACTGTGTGTGTTTGTCTGGAAGCCAAGCTGCGTGACAGTTTTACACCGCTGTGTAATCTCTGCTACGGCGTGACTGAGAGCTCGGAGCAGAGCGTGCGGCAGGAGAAGTGTGCCGGGCAGTAAAGAGCTAATTGAGGATCGCAAATCAATTAGCGGGGGTCGCGCCAGATCAATCAAATTCCACAGGTTATGGGTAACCTAAATCACCTATCGTAAAACTGTCACGGAAGAGCTGCCGGGAGCTGTGAAATCTGCGGTGTCTAGCAGAGGAGCACGGAAGGAGGCGGAGGCAAGCAAGCAAGCTGAAAGACGCAGAAAGTGCCTGTGTTGCCAAGAATCGTTTCTCCATGCCAGAGGAGCTGGTGCTTTTGTAAGTACAGCTTGGGGTCCCTTGGGAGAACGGGAGAACATGGCAGATGGCCAGGAGGTGATTCAAGCTCCGTTTGAACAGCTTGAGGAACTCACCGCCCAAGCGTGGAATACCTGGGCAAGATGGGTGAGAGCGTGGTTCATAGCCACGGACGTTTGGGACATTTCCCAGAGGGAACCAGTGCAACTGGTGGACAGAGATGCAGGAAAGCTGAAGTCTGTTTCTCTGGAGGAGAAAATGCAGAGGGAGAAAGCTATGAGAGCTGAGGTCTGCATGTTGAGAGCAGGTGTTCATGCTAATTTGCAACATCACCTGGAAAGCATTGAATCTGCGTGTGAGGCCTGGAGTGTGCTGAAACGTCTGTGTGAAGGCTCAGCAGGAGGCCTAGGGCAGATGGAAGCTGAAAGCCTAGAGATGGCTGGAGCCCCTGTTCCTGATGATTTAGCCTCAAGGAGTGCTAGTGAGCAAGTCGGGGGGGCGGAAAGTTCCAAAGGCAAGTTTGAAAAGTTTTCCACTGAATCTGCTGGAATGGAGCGGCAGTTCAGGGGGGGCGGATCTGGCAAGGAGTGCTTTTCCGGAAGAAGGAGAAGGAGCACCAGGCAGTGTTTTTCCACTGGAGTTCGTCGGTGCTACGTGTGTGGATCCCACAGTCATTTCAAAAGAGACTGCCCACAGAAAGCGAGAGCAGCTGCACAGGAAGGCTTCAAGGACATCTTCCATGGGAATCAGTCGGGTTTCCATGGGAACCAGTCTGGAAGGGGAGGTCAGCGTGGGAACGCAAGAGAAGGACGAGGAAAACAACGTGAGGAGATTTATCAGATCACGGCTAGTCTGGCGTTGGCTGAAGATAGCTGTGGGGAAAGCCAAGAGCTAAGTTTTGTTATTGACTCTGCAGCTAATCGCAATTTGATTCCAGAGACACCTGCTGTTGAGAGGTGGAATTGCAAGGCAATTCCGGCCGGGAAAACTGTACTGTTTGCAAATGGACAGAAAAGAAATATGACTAATGCTGTAAATTTACATTTTTGTATTTTACAGGAAACGTTGGAGTGTTGTACTGTTCCTGGGATGCACCACTGTCTTTTATCTGTGCCTTGTTTACTGAAAAAGGGATTTACGGTTTGTTTTCAGGGTGATGTTTGCACAATCTCCAAAGGAGGGAGGATGCTTGCCAAGGTTAAAAAGGGGCAGAATGATCTCTTCATTCTTAAAACGTCTCTGGAGGGTGGTGGGAAGGTTGAGAAAGCACAAGCACTGCGTGCTACAATTCCCAATCATGATTCATGCGTACATGCTTGGCATACACGTACAGCTCATAGTTCTCTAGAAGAACTACAGGTGCTGCCGGAAGTTTCCAATGGTTGTAAGATCTCAGAATGTGGACATGCTGTAAATTGTGAAACTTGCAAACTGGCAAAGGTAAAATGTTGCAGTTATCCAAAAGTGGAGAGGATAACAACAAAACCTTTTGAACTGATTCACATAGATCTGTTGGGTCCTGTAAAAGAACCAAGTCTGGGAGGGTCAAGGTTTCTGCTTACGATGCAGGAGGATTTTACTCAGAATTCCTGGATACATGGTCTCAAATCCAAGGATGATGCAGCACAGCTGATCAAAGGGTGGATTGAGGGGGTGGAACAAAGGTTTTCCACCAAAGTGCAAGCTGTCACAAGTGACAGAGGAGCTGAGTTTACAGGTTCTGCTTTGCAGAAGTACTTTCACAAGAAAGGGATACGTCACACAGTGACTTCACCCAATCAGTGGGGGGTGGCAGAGCTGAAGTGTCAGGCTCTGGTTAAAACTGCACAGGTGTTGCTGGAAGACTCTGGGTTACCTCCAAGGTTTTGGCTGGAGGCAATCAAGTATGTAAGCTTCACCTGGAATCGCACCTACAATTCCATGGTAGGGGACACACCATTTGGTTTGTTGCATGGCAGGAAACCCCAGATTCATTTTTTGCGTATGTTCGGGTCACGTGCGTCTGTGCCGGTACCTGCTGCTTTGCAGGGGCCAGATGGATCCAAGTTCCGAAAAATGATCTTCTGTGGGTATGAGCCAACAGCGAGTGCATGGAGGTTTGCATTTCCATCAGGTGATCAGAGTAAGTTACTGATCAGTAAACACGCTGAGTTCTATGAGCAGGATAAAAAGACACAAACTGCTGTCAAGCGTGATGTTCTTTCAGAGTGTCTCTCTGATTCAGAAAAGGAAGATTCTGAGGGGGAGGAAGGAGAAGCTGAGTCTGATGATGACGATCAGATAACTGACCAAAGTCAGGAACAGGAGGAGGCATCGGTAGTTTCTCCACAAGATGTTAGGAGAACACCCAAAAGCGAGCCCAGTTCCCCTGTGAGTGTAATGGAGAGGATTCGAAAACGTTTTAAGTCAGAGGGGGAATCCCGTGATGCTGAGGACACATTTCCTGGTGGCAGTGAGTCAGAGGTAACATCTGAGTTTATGCCCAGAAGGTCTAGTCGCACAACAAAGGGCATTCCACCTGAAAGGTACCAGGCAACATGTGCGTGGGCGAAGTTCGCACAGTGTGATTCTGGAAGTGTTGAAAGGGTTCAACAGGTGCCAGGGAAAGATGCTGGGAAGGAGCACAAGGCAAAGGGTAAGGTGTTGAGCTCAAAAGGGTCTTGTCAGAAGGTGCAGCAAGGGGGGGTGTTGAGGTTGGAACTTAACGGGTTAAGTTCTTCCCATGATGCCACACCATTCTGACGTCAATTTTGGAAGCTTGGGAGGAGCTTGGGAAGAGTATGCCAGTCCCACTCTGTACTTTGTGGGGAAAGGATGCAGTTTTGTCATGGCTGCAAATAGTCCTGGAAATTCCTGTGAAATGTTGGAATAAAAGCTGTAAATAGACAAACCTGGACTGTGTGTGTTTGTCTGGAAGCCAAGCTGCGTGACAGTTTTACACCGCTGTGTAATCTCTGCTACGGCGTGACTGAGAGCTCGGAGCAGAGCGTGCGGCAGGAGAAGTGTGCTGGGCAGTAAAGAGCTAATTGAGGATCGCAAATCAATTAGCGGGGGTCGCGCCAGATCAATCAAATTCCACACTCACTCCTTCCAGGTGATCAAGAATGTATAAAAATTTGGCGAATGCTTGTTGGAGATGTGGAGGAAATAACGGTGACATGAGCCACATGTGGTGGACATGTGAAAAGATTAAGATTTTTTTTTGGGGGGGGGATATACGATGAATTAAAAAAGATGATGGGGGTAACTTTTACGAAAAAAACGGAGGCATTTCTATGAAGTATTTTAGATAAAGAGATCCCCAAAAATCTAAGAGAGGTATTCTTGTATACAACCGCAGCAGCTCGAATACTTGTGGCCAAGGGATGGAAAGATCACGAGGCTCCAAAAATAGCAGATTGGTAAATCAAATTACAGGAATTGGTGGAGACGGCTCAATTGACTAGCAAACTCAGAGGAATCTCAAAGCAAAAACTTGCAGAAAAATGGGATGGTTATAAAAGATATGTTCAAAAATACAATAATAGTTTTGACTCCGTGCTAGCATTCGAGTGATAAAGGAACTAAAAGGAGGTGGACAACCATTAAGGATTTATTATGTTTTCAGAATGTATTGGAAAATTTATATAGAAAGGATTATTGTTTTGTGTACATTCCATTGTAAGAATGGAAAAAGAGCCAGAGCCACAGTCACAGCCTAAGTCTGAAACAGTCCTTGATAGAGTGCCAGAGCCAGTCCTTGATAGAGTGCCAGAGCCCTGAATCAGTGCCAGAACCAAGCCCTCATTCAGAACCAGAGCCTGAGAAAGAGCCAGAACCAGAGCAACAGCCACAGCCACAGCCTGAGTCTGAAACAGCCCTTGATAGAGAGCCAGAATCAGAGAATCAGAATCAGAGTCAGAACCAGATCTTCGGTAAAGACGTGGTCTGAAAGAAAGGGCTGAAAGAAAGCCAGAGCCAGAGCCAGAAATAGAGCTTGATACAGTGCCGGAGCGCAAAACACAGCTGCAGCCACAGCCTGAGTCTGAAATAGTGCTTGATAGAGTGCTGGATCCTGAAACAGAGACACTTTCTGAAACTGAGCCCGATGCTTCAACGTAGCCAGGGGCAGAGGGAGAGGCAGAGCGTGATACAGTGCTTGATACAGCATAGGAGCCTGAAGCAGAGACACAGCCAGATCCAGAGACACAGCCAGAGCCAGAACAAAACCCTAATTCAGAACCAGAGCCTGAAAGAGAGCCAGAGCCAGAAACAGTGCTTGATAGAGTGCCAGAGCCTGAAACAGAGGCAGAGGCAGATACAGGGCTTGAAACAGCGTTGGAGCCTGAAACAGAGAAACAGCGTGAAACAGAGACAAAAGCTGAGACACAGGTCGAGCCTGAAATAGAGCTAGAATAAGTGCTAGAGCCAAAGACTGAGACAAAGCCTAATAAAGAGCAGAAGCCTGAGCCTGAGCCTGAGCCTGAGCCTGAGCCTGAGCCTGAGCCTGAGCCTGAGCCTCAACCTGAGCCTCAGCCTCAGCCTCAGCCTGAGCCGGAGCCTGAGCCTGAGCCTGAGCCTGAGCCTGAGCCTGAGCCTGAAACAGTGCTTGATACAGTGCCAGAGCCTGAAACAGAACCAGAGCCACAGCTACAGCCATAGTGCCACAGCCTGAGTCTGCAACAGTGTTTGATACAGAGCTGGAGCCTGAAACAGAGACACAACCTGAAACAGAACCTGAGCCTGGTTATTAGCACGGCAATTAAAGAAGAGAGAGGCAGAAAGGCTTATAAATAGAGTTAAGTGCAAAGGCAAAATAATAAACAACCCTAAAGAAATAGAGAAACGATTTCTCGAATTCTTTAGAGAAATCTATAAGGAAGGAAATGAAACAACAGAAGAAGTTAAAGAACATTTAGAACAGAACTGTCTTCCGAAACTTACTAAAGAACAAAAAGAGGAGCTTCCGGAGGCGGCGCAAAACAAGCAATGGCGGTCCTCTTCGCGCTGTGAAGAGGGGCTCCGCAGAAAAGGGTCGTTCGCTGCGGCAAAGCGACGACCCACCAAGATAAACCACGAGCAGAGTGAGCTCGTGGCCGTGGGACTCGGCGGGCACCTGGAGCGACCCCCAAAACGAAGAAGGGACCCCGTAAGGGGCTCCGGAAGCACGGAGGGGAAGCGGTGCTGAGAGTTCATCGCTCTTTCTGCGGGAGCGAAGCCGCGCGGCTGTTGCTGACGAGCGCTGACCTTTCTTCCTTAAATATTGGATTACAAATTATCTACTCGTGAGTAAGAGTTGTTTTACATTGGATTACAAATTTATGAATTCGGCTGAAAGCGGGAGACGAAAAAAAGGAAGTCCGTCTTCCGGCAAGGCTTACAGATCAAAGGCAAAGAACTGACAAGCTGGTAGCAGGGGAAAGGGATTTTAAACCTTCTATAAAACATCATGTGCTGGAGGAGTTGGCAATTGAAGGGAAAGGCAAGTTTCTTCTCTCTTTTCTTTTCCTTGTGGGACGATTTAAATTGAGAACTTTCCTCCCTCTGTGGACTTTGTAAATTGAAGAAACCAAACCTCGGGCTGACAGAGGGGAAGTGAGCTGTCTTTGCGGATACAGTATATATTTGAAATTGTCACATTGTTATATTGGGACGCTAGTGGAAGATACAATTAAGCAACTGTAACTTGCACCTCTTAGAAGCAACCAAATGGTAACTGGGGAAAGGCTCTGCAAGTGGAAAAAGTTTTTATGACTATTGTTAAGTTATTTAGCTGCAGGGACTTTAATGGCGGCTAAACTTTTCTCCTTCTCCCCTGAACTGTAACAATACTCCCTCTAGTGGAGTTAGGGATTTACAAACTCCTGGGAACTAACTTTGTTTTGACTCTCAGCTGTTTTGTTATCTACATTGAGGACTGTCTTTCTCATGGAACATTTGACAACTTGACCTTGACTCATAGACAGGTGTGGAATGAGTGGCCCTCCGAAAACAAGATCTGCAAAAGCGAAAGCAGGGAAAGGCCAACTTGTGCAAACAACTCTGACTTCTCAGTCTCGCAGATCATCTGTCCCTGCTGTATTAAAGGGAGTCGAACTCCCAACAACAGCCCTATTAAAGGAAGCTGAACAGCCAACAACAGAGGATATGGCTGCAGGGGGATCTGATACCCTTCTAAATGAAATGTTACAACAATTTGCAATTTTAAATAAGAAGGTTGATGACCAAACAGCAAAAATTGACTTAGCCACATCCTCTATTACAAAACTATCTGAACAAGTGGCACAACATTCACAAGCAATTGGGAATTTAAAAGACGCCACCTCTGAGAATCGGAAATTGGCTGAGGCAGCAAATGAAAAAGCGGAGCAAGTGAATCAGAAAGTGGATGAATTGAAAGGAGAGGTAAGGCCACTACATAAACACATCAGTGACCAGCAGGCCTACCTGTCTATGGTCGAATTGAGAAATCGGGAAAATAATTTGAGATTACGCTCTATCCCAGAGCTTGAGAAAGAGGATTTGACCGGCTATTTGACAGCAGAATTTTCTAAGTTCTGGGGTATAGTGGAAGACAAAGATTTTAAAATAACAACTGCGTTTAGACTGGGAAGAGCAGCAAAGAAGGACAGGCCCAGAGACTGTCTGATTATTCTGAGGACTAAACAGGAGAGAGACAAAATACTTGACCTTCATTTTAATAAATCACTTGAGATCCAGGACAGAAGAGCGGAGATTTACAAGGATATACCAAAACAATTACTGGATCTCAGAGCTATATATACTGATTTAGCAAGACTTTTGAGAGGCAACGGAATACCCTACAGGTGGGAGTTTCCACAAGGTCTATCATTTAACTACAAAGGAAAGAAGGTTAGAATCAAAACAAAAGAGGACAACCAGAAGTTCCTGCACGACCACGGAGAGGATCTACAGAAGGGAACAGCAGTTCCTTGGCCTCCACCACAGCCTGGAATAGCACCAATACCTACACCCTCGGATTCGGAAGAAAAGAAGGACACCCCAGAATAGAAACAACAGACTGATTCAGGATGTCTCTGCAGCTGTACAGTTGGAACATTAATGGAGCAAATTCCCCGGAGAAAAGGAAAAGGATTTTTCATATTTTGAAAAAAGAACATTTGGATATAATTTGCCTGCAGGAAACACATGTGACTAGACTCCATAGGAAAGTGTTAATTAATAAAAGACTAGGCCAAGAATTTATCTCATCAGACAGAGTTAAAAAGAGAGGTGTGGTGATCTACGCAAAGGAGAACTTGTCACCGAAATTTTTGTTTAAAGATGAACAAGGAAGAATTCTGGCAATTGAAATACAAACTCAAGGAGAAAAAGTTTTGATATTAGGAGTCTACGCACCAAATGAGGGGAAATCGGAATTTTACAAGAAGCTGCATGAGACTTTGCTGGACTATTTGGACTATTCGAACATTATTATGATGGGAGATATGAATGGGGTGGTCTCCACCTTTATGGATAAGTCACAAAATCAAAATTTAACTAAGGATGGCAGACTACCGAAAACCTTTTTTGAACTGACAGACAATATGGACTTGATTGATATTTGGCGGACAAGGAACCCTCTAGGTAAAGAAGGAACTTTCTTTTCTGAGGCCCACCTGTCATGGACAAGAATCGACCAAATTTGGACAACTAGAGGGCTGGCACCGAAGACTACAAGAGTGGAAATCTGCCCAAAGACTTGCTCCGACCACAATGCCCTGAAAATGGAAGTGAGATTTACTCCAGCCGGCTCCTTTAGATGGAAAATGAATGACAGCCTGTTTAGAGATCAAGAGTTGGTAAAGAAGGCCCAAAAAACTTTAAAGGACTATTTTGAAATTAATTTGAACACTTCGGTGGAAAAAAGAACGATCTGGGACGCAAGTAAAGCTGTAATGAGAGGGTTTCTGATACAACAAAATACGATCAAGAAAAAACTCTGGAATGGAAAAAAGGATAAAATATTAGAGAAGATAAGAGATGGAGAGAAAAGACTGAGATCTAAACCAAAATCAAAAGAGATTCTGCGAGAAATTAAATTCCACCAGTCACAATATATGAAATTGATAAATCAAGAAGTGGAATGGAAAATTAAACAAATGAGACAAAGATCTTTTGAGTCAGCGAATAAATGTGGGAAACTGCTGGCATGGCAGCTGAAAAAAAGACAGAAACTGAACTATGTCACTAATCTAGAGGTGGAAGGGAAAAATATCCAGAAACCAGGCGAAATTAGAAAGTGTTTCCAGAAGTACTTTAAAAAGTTGTATACACAAGGGCCTGAGGAAATGTCTGAGATGGACCAGTTTTTGAATCTTAACGGTTTACCAGAATTATCTCAGGAGAAGAGATCAATCTTGAACTGTAAAATAACACAACAGGAAATTGAGGATGCCACTCAGAGTATGCAGCTGGGCAAATCTCCAGGCCCAGATGGACTTACCTCCAAGTATTATAGGACATTGAAAGACTATTTGATACAACCACTAATGGAGGTGTGTAACCAGATTATGGGGGGAGGAAGGGCACCGGAAACGTGGAAAGAAGCCTTCATCACATTGATACCCAAAGTGGAAACTGAAAAGACTCAACTTAGAAACTACCGTCCCATCTCACTCCTAAATGTGGATTACAAAATATTTGCAGACGTTTTGGCAAGTAGATTTAAAAAGGTTTTAAATGAAGTAATTCACAAGGACCAAGCAGGCTTTCTCCCTGGTAGGCATTTGTTTGACAATACTAGGAATATTATAGATATTCTGGAACTTTTGCAAACAAACATTAATACTAAAGCAGTGTTAATCTTTATTGATGCAGAGAAGGCCTTTGACAATATTTCTTGGAAGTTTATGAAGGAAAACTTGGAAGGGATGGGAGTGGGACGGGAGTTTGAAAATGGCATAGAAGCAATCTATTCAGAACAAAAAGCTAAGTTGATAGTGAACAATGTGGTGACAGAGGAGTTTCATATCGAAAAAGGAACACACCAGGGGTGCCCTCTATCCCCTCTATTATTTATATCAGTCCTGGAGGTGCTGCTGAATATGATTAGGAGGGACCGGCAAATACAAGGGATACGGGTCGGAGCGAAACAATATAAACTGAAAGCATTTGCAGATGATTTAGTTTTGACATTACAGGAGCCAGAATCTAGCACAAAAAGAGTTCTAGAACTGATTCAAGAATTTGGTCGGGTGGCAGGATTTAAATTGAATAAACAGAAAACCAAGGTTTTAGGGAAAAATTTGACACCTTTAGAAACAGAGGTGTTTCAGAGGGAAACAGAGCTAACTGTGGTTAAAAAAGTGAAGTACCTGGGGGTAAACTTGACGTCTAAAAATTTGAATCTGTTTAAAGACAACTATGAAAAATGTTGGTTAGAAGTTAAGAAAGATCTAGAAACTTGGTCAAGATTGAAGCTTTCCTTGCTGGGCCGAATTGCAGCTGTAAAAATGAATGTTTTGCCAAAGATGTTGTTTTTATTTCAAACCTTGCAGATCGTGGACAGAGTGGAATGTTTTGGAAAGTGGCAGAAGGACATTTCAAAGTTTGTTTGGCAGGGCAAAAAGCCCCGAATTAAGTTTAAAATACTAACTGATGCAAAAGAAAGAGGGGGGTTTGCCCTGCCAGATTTAAGGTTATATTACGAAGCTGCAGCCTTCTGCTGGATGAAGGATTGGATTTTATTAGAGAACACAGATGTCCTAGATCTGGAAGGTTTTAATAACTCGTTAGGATGGCATGTGTATTTGTGGTACGGCAAGGTAAAAACACATGGAATGTTCAAAAACCATATTGTCAGGAAAGCAATTCTCATGGTCTGGATGAAATACAAAGACTTACTTGAAAGTAAGACTCCGAGGTGGCTATCACCAATAGAGGCCAAGGCTCGGAAAAAACCCAATATGGAGGCCGGCTGGCCGAAATATTGGGAAATAATAGAAAACATTGGAGATAACTGGAGGTTGCAGAGCTATGAAAAACTAAAGGATAAGGTGCAAGATTGGTTTCACTATGCCCAAATTAATGAGGTTGTTAAGTTGGACAAAAAAATAGGATTCCAGGTGGAAAAATCGAAACTTGAGACAGAGCTGTTAGAACCAAAGACCAAGGTTTTATCGAGAATGTATAACTTGCTGCTTAAATGGAACACCCAGGATGAGACAGTTAAATCAGCCATGATAAAGTGGGCTCAAGACATTGGGTACAACATTATGTCTGAAGACTGGGAGAAGTTATGTACCACTGGTATTAAATTTACGGCATGTAATGCCCTGAAAGAAAATATTATGAAAATGATATATAGGTGGTACATGACCCCAGTCAAGCTTGCTAAGATATACCATTTGTCTGATAATAAATGTTGGAAGTGTAAGGAGGCTGAAGGGACATTCTTTCACCTTTGGTGGACTTGTCCAAGAGTGAAGGCCTTCTGGGAAATGATTTACAACGAGTTAAAAAAGGTGTTTAAGTACACCTTTCCTAAGAAACCGGAGGCCTTCCTCTTGGGCATTGTGGGCCAAAAGGTGTTAAAGAAGGATAGAACGTTTTTTATGTATGCAACTACAGCAGCAAGAATTCTTATCGCCAAACTCTGGAAGACTCAAGATTTGCCCACGCTGGAAGAGTGGCAAACGCAACTGATGGACTACATGGAACTGGCCGAGATGACTGTCAGGATCCGAGATTTGGGAGAAGAAGCAATGGAGGAGGACTGGAAAAAATTTAAGGACTATTTGCAAAAGTATTATAAGTTATATGAACTATAGGAGTGCACACGATTCGGAAGGATAGCCCCAGCAACGAGAGTGGAATATATATGAAATTAGATAATAATAATGAAAGAACCAATGTTTAAATGTTTTTAAAAGGATAATATACGTGTTTATTGAGTAATTTGGACAATAAGTAATTTAAACTTAAAAGGCATTTGAAAGTACAAAAGAAACACATGAAATAAGGTTATAATTTGCTGATAAATTTATTGTTGAGAATGCACTGCACGGGAGATGTGGGGAAGTCCGTTGGTGGATTGAAATAAGCTTCGGAAATAATTTGTTTTTCTTTTTTCTTTCTTTCTTTTTCTTGTTTTCTTCGTTGTTCTGAGCTGTATATTTCTATCTGGAAAAAATGCAATAAAAAATTTATATATATAAAAAAATAAAGAACAAAAAGAACTGTTGAATGTGTGGGAGTCGGAATTTAAGAGGTTAAGTTGTTCCCATGATGCCTCAACATTCTGACGTCAGCTTTGGAAGCTGGGAGGAGTTTTCTGTTCTGTTCCTCTCGGTCTTTGAGAGAGAAGGACGCAGTTTGTCATGGCTGCGAGAAGTCCAGGAGTTTTCTGAGAAATGATGCAATAAAGAACTGTAAATGGACAATCAGGCACTCTGTGTATTTGTCTGAAGCTACGTGACAGCTTTGCCGCTGTGTTTAACTCTGCTAGGCGTGACTGAATGGAGCAGAATGCGCAGCTGATGGGAAGCGCGCCGGACCGCTGTAAAGAGCTAAGTTGGGTCGTAAACCAATTAGCAGGTCACGCCCTAATCAATAAATTCCACAGGTTATGGAGCCTTAATTACCGCTTGTAAAGCTGTCGCTGGAGGCTGCAGGAATGCTTTGAAGTTTGCGTTCTGAGGCAGGGGAGCTGACGGAAGCGGAGGCCTGTATCTGAGGCAAGCAAGCTGTCTGAAAGACGCTGTGCTGTGTTGCTACAGTGCTGAGAGCAGCAGGGAATCGTTTCTCCACGGACAGGAGCCGGAAGAGCTGGTGATCAGTGAGTACAGCTTGGGGCGCCTGGGGAGAACGGGAGACCATGGCAGAAGGCCACGATTCATATTCCGTCCCTTTCGAAAAATTGGACGGCAAGAATTGGCAAGAATATAGCAGGAGGCTGAAGGCATGGCTGGTGGCGAAGGGCCTGTGGGAGGCTGTGCAGGGGCCCCCATTACCCACACCAGGGGCTGGAGCTACAGCAGCTGAGATAGCAGATGCCCATAATTCCCAGAGGAGAAATCAAAGGGCCCTGGGAGCAATCGTGCTTAGCCTGGATGGCTCGCAGCTACCTTTGGTTGAGGGCCTGGAGAATGCATGTGACGCCTATCAAGCGTTGGAACGGGTGCACCACAGAACCACGGCTGGGGCAAAGATCCACACCACCAGACGCTTGTTTGAGATGAAGTTACGTCCTGGGGATAGCATCAGGAAGCATGTAACTGATATGCTGGCCGTGTTTAACCAGCTGCGACTGTTACAAATCAACTTTCCAGAGGAGCAGAAAGTGTACATTTTGCTCAGCTCTCTGGAGAAGAGTTATGACAATCTGTGTCTAACTCTGGAGTCTATGGATCCGCAACAGCTGACGCTGAATTACGTGGCGGGACGCTTGCAGGACGAAGAAGAAAAACGCCAGAAAGAGGGCAGGGCTGGCACCGGGAGCTCTGGGTGTAAGGGCGGAGCCAAGCCAGCGGAATGCACGGTCCAGGCTTTTTCCGTTCGTCGGTGCTACGTTTGTAATTCGATGGAACATCTGCATCGTAATTTCCCCCACCGGAGCAAGGAGGCAGGGCAGGATGTTGTCAAGGTCAACTCCCATGGGAACCAGTCGGGTTTCCATGGCAACCAGCCTGGGAGAGCAGCCAGGCGTGGGACTGAGTCAGGTGGACGTGACAAACACCAGGAGGAGACTTATCAAATAACAGCCAGTCTGGCATTGTTTGAGAACAGCTGTGAGAAAGGCTCTGAGTTTTGTTTTGTGATAGACTCTGCATCTAATTGCAATTTGATTCCAGAGACCCCTGCTGTGGAGATGTGGAATTGCAGGGCAGTTCCGGTCGGAAAAACTGTACTTTTCGCAAATGGACAGAAACGAAATGTAACTAACGTTGCAACTGTTTCTATTTCTGTTTTGCAGGAGCAGTTGGAGTGTTGTACCGTCCCAGGGATACACCACTGTCTTTTGTCTGTGCCTTATTTGTTAAAGAAGGGGTTTAAGGTTTGCTTCGAGGATAATGCCTGCACAATCTCCAAAGGAGAGAGGCTACTTGCCAAGGTTAAAAAGGGGCAGAATGATCTCTTCATTCTTAAAACGCCTCTGGAGGGTGAGGGGAAGATTGAGAAAGCACACGCCCTGCGTGCTACAGTTCCCACTCATGTGTCATGTGCCCATGTTTGGCATGCTAGGACAGCTCATGGTTCTTTAGAAGAACTACAGACGCTGCCTGAGGTCGCCAAAGGTTGTAACATTGTAGAATGTGGATGTGCAATAAATTGTGAAGCATGCAGACAGGCAAAGGTAAAAGGGTGCAGTTACCCAAAGGTGGAGAGGGTACACACCAAACCCTTTGAACTGGTTCACATAGATCTATTGGGTCCCGTAAAGGAACCAAGTCTGGGAGGGGCCAGGTTTCTGCTGACGATGCAGGATAGCTTTACGCAGAACACCTGGACTCATGGTCTCAAATCCAAGGAAGATGCAGCACAGCTGATCAAAGGTTGGATTGAGGAGGTGGAACTAAGGTTCTCCACCAAAGTGCAAGCAGTCACCAGTGACAGAGGTGCTGAGTTTACAGGATCTGCTTTGCAGAAGTTCTTTCGCAAGAAAGGGATACGTCACACAGTGACTTCACCCAATCAGAGGGGGGGGGTGGCAGAGCTTAGATGTGAGGCTCTGGTCAAGGCTGCAAAGGTGTTGCTGGCCTCTCTGGCTGAGCAAGAAGCTTCCATCCTGTGCACGCTCAACACTGACACCTAGGTAGGTTTTGACAGCACCAAGCTGTTTAAGATTGAACTGTTTACCTAGCTCTTTGGCAAACTTCTCTGCCTGTTCATCTGTCTCTGAGAAAAACAACAAGTCATCAACCCAGATCTGCAAATACTCTTGTGTTGCCCCTGATCCTCTGAAATAAAAGCAACTATCAGCAACACTTCTCCTGAAACCTAGCTCTTCTAAGGCTTCATTCAGGCACATGTTCCAGTTTCTGGCAGATTGACGTAATCCATAGATGGATTTGTGCAATCTCCACACAACATCCTGCCTTAAGTTCTCAAACCCCGGAGGAGGAATCATGTACAGCTCCTCCTGGAGATCTGAGTTAAGGTAGGCAACATCCACATCAAAGTGGTTTACCTTCCAGCCTCTCTGTGCTGCACAAGCTAAAAGCGTTCTCAGAGTCTCCGCTCGTGACGTTGGCGAATACACCTTCGTGAAGTGTATTCCCTTCCTCTGAGTAAATCCTCGAGCAACTAACCTGGCTTTATACTGTGGTTCTCCAGCGTCAGTGGGTTTCAAGCGGTAAACCCACCTGCAACTCACAGCCTGCTTGTCTGGTGGCAACTCTGTGAGTGAGAACACACATAGATATTTCATGGACTTCATCTCTTTGTCCATTGCCCTGTGCCACTTGCCTGCTTCTTCCTCAGGTAAACTCTGAATATCCTCGAAGGATTCAGGTTCACATCTGGCTGAACCTACCCAGACGCCTGAAGCGTCGTACCTATCAGGAGGCCTCCTTGTCCTCGCTGATCTCCACAGTGTGAATCCTGGCGACCCTGCTGCTTCACTGGGTCCAGCTAAATCATCTTCAGTGTCTTCCCCCTCTGACCTGCTGTGCCCCTTGGGCCTTACAGCTGGTCCAGCAGGTGAGGAAGGCTCACTCTTTGGCTCAAATTTGACACTTGCCTGAAGAGGTGTTCGAGAGAGCAGTAAACAAGTCCCACACGTTTCTTCTGTCCTACTATCCCTTTATTTGCTCAAATATAGTGTGTTTACAATTAATAAAGACCATCAGATTCAAGCTGCATTTTCTCTGCGTCCTTCTCTCTCAGTGCAGCGGCTGAACGGCTTTCGGTTCCCACTCAGCTCACAGCATTCCAAGCTGCTTTCATCACGTCCTGGCTTACTTCCCTTGTAAGCGCCTCCTCTCAGGCTTGAGGCACAGAAGGTTAACCCTACACTACACCCAACAAGCCAGAAACAGAGAATCAGAATCAGAGTCAGAACCAGATCTTAAGTAAAGACGTGGTCTGGTCTTAGCGCAACTGCTCCTCCCACCCGCGATAACAGAGACTGGGTGTTCCAATACATCCCCCCGTAGGGAACCTGCCCCAGCCATTCTGTTAGCTGAGGCCCCCTCCCAGGCAGCCCTGACCCTTTCCCCTTAAAAAGCAAAATACAAACTATACAATAACCTAAAAAAATAGTAAAAGAAAAACAAAGCAAGAAACAGTTATGCTAAACTTAAAATAATCCCCACCCCAACTAAACATTTTTCCCACCCCAGAAAGAAAATAACAACAACAACAATAACAACAACAACAACAAACCACCGTTTGAGGTGCAACAGAGACACAGCCAGAGACAGAGCGAGACCCTGAAACAGTGCCATAATCAAGCCCTCATTCAGAACCAGAGCCTGAAAAAGAGCCACAGCCTGAACCAGAGCAACAGCCACAGCCACAGCCTGAGTCTGAAACAGTCCTTGATAGAGTGCCAGAGCCAGAACCAGAGCGAGACCCTGAATCAGAGTCAGAGGGAGAACATGAATCGGAGCCGGAGCCGGAGCCGGAGCCGGAGCCGGAGCCGGAGCCGGAGCCGGAGCCGGAGCCGGAGCCGGAGCCGGAGCCGGAGCCGGAGCCGGAGCCGGAGCCGGAGCCGGAGCCAGAGCCAGAGCCAGAGCCAGAGCCAGAGCCAGAGCCAGAGCCAGAGCCAGAGCCAGAGCCAGAGCCAGAAATAGGGCTTGATACAGGGCCGGAGCGCAAAACATAGCTGCAGCCACAGCCTAGAGCCACAGCCTGAGTCTGCAACAGTACTTGATACAGTGCCGGAGCTGGAGCTGGTGCCAGAGCCAGAGACACAGCCAGAGCCAGAACAAAACCCTAATTCAGAACCAGAGCCTGAAAGAGAGCCAGATCCTGAAACATAGCTGGGTCAGAGGCAGAGGAGGAGCCATCATGAGACCCTGAATCAGAGTCAGAACCAGATCTTCATTCAGAACCATATCTTGAAAGAGAGCCAGAGCCACAGACAGAGCCACAGACGGAGCCTAGAGCCACAGCCGAGATCCACAGCCACAGCCGAGATCCACAGCCTGAGTCTGAAATAGTGCTTGATAGAGTGCTGGATCCTGAAACAGAGACACTGTCTGAAACTGAGCCTGACGCTTAAACGTAGCCAGGGGCAGAGGGAGAGGCAGAGCCTGATACAGTGCTTGATACAGCATAGGAGCCTGAAGCAGAGACACAGCCAGATCCAGAGACACAGCCAGAGCCAGAACAAAAACCTAATTCAGAACCAGAGCCTAAAAGAGAGCCAGAGCCAGAAACAGTGCTTGATAGAGTGCCAGAGCCTGAAACAGAGGCAGAGGCAGATACAGGGCTTGAAACAGCGTCGGAGCCTGAAACAGAAACAGCGTGAAACAGAGACAAAGGCTGAGACACAGGCCGAGCCTGAAATAGAGCTAGAATAAGTGCTAGAGTCAAAGACTGAGACGAAGCCTAATAATGAGCAGAAGCCTGAGCCGGAGCCAAAGACTGAGACAAAGCCTAATAAAGAGCAGAAGCCTGAGCCTGAAACAGTGCTTGATACAGTGCCAGAGCCTGAAACAGAACCAGAGCCACAGCTACAGCCATAGTGCCACAGCCTGAGTCTGCAACAGTGTTTGATACAGCGCCAGAGCCTGAAACAGAGACACAGCCTGAAACAGAACCTGAGCCTGGTTATTAGCATGGCAATTAAAGAAGAGAGAGGCAGAAAGGCTTATAAATAGAGTTAAGTGCAAAGGCAAAATAATAAACAACCCTAAAGAAATAGAGAAACGATTTCTCGAATTCTTTAGAGAAATCTATAAGGAAGGAAATGAAACAACAGAAGAAGTTAAAGAACATTTAGAACAGAACTGTCTTCCGAAACATACTAAAGAACAAAAAGAACTGTTGAATGCCCCTATTACATCGTACGAAATGCAAAGAGCAATTAAGGAAGCAAAGATAGGAAAGCCACCAGGGCCAGACGGCCTACCGGCAATATATTATAAAAAAAATATGGAGGACTTACTGACTGACCCATTAAGAAGTATCATGAATATAGTGGTTGGGAGTTACTCGTGCGTAAACGTTCCCACTTTGAAGCTTGGTTGCATATTTTAAACCGTTTTGACTGCACAGCCCATCTCAGCGTGGCTGCCTCAGTCGCTAGCAGACTCTGTCTGTGGGCGTTTCTTAAACCTTTGCCAGCATAATAGCTGTTTGACACCCAATTGTCTCCGCGTCTCATTGCACGGAAGTCTTCTGCGCAGGGAGGGCGTGGGTAGTGGAGGACCAGTGCTCTCCTCACTGACTTCCAAGGAAGAATCCTGGAGCCCTTCCACCTCCTCTGCCATTTGCTCTCCTGGATCCTTGGTGTTACGCTGATTTCCTTCCCCCTCTATCAAGCTACGTCTCCCCCTTGTGCTGGTACCTTCCCCTGCAGAATCGGAGAGCCTCTCCTTCTCCCGTTTGTTGGCTTTTTGCAGTAAGGTAACGCTGCAGAGAGCTTGCTGGGGAGATCATGCATTAAAAAGAAAGGACTCAAAAAGTACTTAAAGGTTTTAATAAGAAAAACAAAAACTCCATTTACACTAAATACATCAACAAACCAACATGACCCAACCACCAACCCATCCCCCAGGGTAATGGGAGAGCTAGGTGCTGCTCCTTATATACTCTACCCAAATGCTGACACACCTTAATCAAATACAACTCAGCAGCACCTGCTACGTTTCACAGCTGTAAAGCTGGGTCTCGTTAGTTTGCTCCGGCCCTTGCTCCGGCCCCTTAAAGACACACACATCGAGTGGAATAATGATGAACCTTTACATTTAAAGAAACCATTCAACATTTCCCCTGCGGTTCATCATTGTGGAACAAAAACATAAAGCATACTTTGTACATGTTTTTCATGTGTGATGTAAACTGCAACCTATAATGTTTGGTATGTTTAAGGTACGTCACCACTCTCTTAAGAGCAGAGAAACATTGCATAGTGGGCTTTCCCACAAATTGATGCATCTTTTAACAAAAGCTTAACTGTTTCATATTTTACACTTAGTGAATAACACAAATCATAATCTTCGCCTGGAATTTGTTGAAAACCCTTAGCAACTAGTCTTGCCTTGTACCTTACAACTTCATTTTTGTCATTCATTTTAACTCTATAAACCCATTTTGAATCAATAAGTCTCATATCTGGGGTTTGTGGTACAAGAGACCAAGTGTTATGCTCTTTTAAAGAAGCTATCTCAGAGTTCATAGCTTTATACCAATTTACAGCTTGGTGCTTAGGTAAATTCTGAACATCATTGTAGCTTTTTGGCTCAAAAACCGCTTTATTGGCATACACAGTATTAAAATGTTCATCTGCAAAACGCTGTGGCTTCTGTCTCTTTCTATCTGAACGTCTCAGTCCGGAAGGAGAGTCAGACTCCTCAGACTTAATGGGACTCGGTGAACTACTAGTTTCAGGTTGTAAATCATCATTGTCAGACTGAAGAGGTGCCTGTAGGCTAAGCTCACGGTCAGAAAACTCAAGAAAATCTAACCTCCCCTCGGGTGCCTGTGACTTTAAATCATCAAACAAATTATCAGATTCAACAGGCTTTTTGTCTTTCCCCATTAATTCAGAAGCACCATTTCCTGCTGCTGCTCCTGCTGCTTCTTCTTCCTCAGTATCATTTATACCATCAGTATCTTGGAAAACAGCAACTCCATTCCAATATACAGTTTGTATCATGCTTCTGGTAATATGAAATTTGCCAGTTGCTGGTATGTAAATTCTGTACTCCCCCTGCTGGTAGCCCATTAATTTTCCCTGGACACTACGCTCACCCTATTTCTGCTTAGCAGGATAATGCATAATTACATCTGAACCCCAAATGCGTAGGTATTTCAGATTAGGGCGTTTTTTAAACAACTTCTCATAGGGGGTGACATCTAAACCAGAATGATAACTGCGATTTCTAACATAACAAAAAGCTTGGAGCGCTTCAGCCCAAAAATCTTTGGTCAGATTAGCATCATGCAGATAAGTTTTAACCCCTGCCTGCAGGTCACGCTGCACAACTTCAACAAGCCCATTTTGCCAGGGACTTCGGGGGCAAGATAACTCATGAGTAGTCCCCTGCGCTTCCAGGAATTTCTCAAAATCCTCAGAAACAAATTCCCCGCCCCGGTCAGAAAACAGGTTCTTAATAGGTTTGTTAAAGTGCGTTTTTACCCAGTTGCAAAAAACCTTGTACTTCTCAAATGCTTGGGACTTCTCAGCTATTGCATAAGTCCAACAATATCTACTATACTGGTCTATGAGAGTAAGCCAGTACTTAGAACCTCCTAATGATGGTGGGAGTGGCCCAACTAAATCACAATGTACACGCTCAAATGGCTCAGTTACTTTCCTATCTGAGCACCTACCCTTGCGTGCAACCTTAATCTTATTCTTGCAACAGGATAGACATTGCATAAAGAATTTGCATGGTTTTAAGTTGAGGCCATTGACAATATTCTTTGTCTTAATTACATCAGCAAAATTCAGGTGTCCCAGAATTCTGTGCGCCATGTGGATGCACCCAGAATGTGGCCTTACATTCCTCAACCCCTGGCTTGACTGTGCTACTGTGCAGTTTATAGGCGATTGGGAGTAGGTGTGAAAATACAGTCTATATAAACCATCAGATTCCCGGGCATACAATAGACGTTTGTTCCCCTCGAAAAACTCACACATTGACTTTAAGAAACGCACAGTTATGCCTTGACGAGCAAAACACCTTACTGATAATAAATTGTCCATTGATGGGCAGTAAATGCAGTTCGCTATTGTAATATTTAAAGAGTCAAGTTTAACAGTACCCCTGCCAAGCGACTGCAGGACTTGTGAATTGGCTAAATGTACATTACCAATTTCCTCTTCGAAAGAAATAAACAAGCTTCGATCATTGCAAACGTGCTGCGATGCTCCTGAGTCGATAACAAAAGACTTCCACTTGGCATCTTTAATTCTTTTACAATCTTTAGTCCGAGCGTGAAAAGCTCGCGGCTCGTTTCTGTCTCTACTATACGATGCCGGCTGCTGGGCTGACAACCGTGATTGACGAACAGAAACAGACTTGGGAGTACTTTGCTTTCTTTTGGAACTGCAGTCCCTTGCAAAATGTCCTTGCTTATTGCAGAACCAACAACGCTTTGCAGCTTTAAATGCAGTTGTATCATCACAGGTTTGCATATGGTGTTCCTCATTCTTTCTGGAAACAGGAGTGCTTATGGCACAAGCCTCCCTTCTATCCAACTCGCCCATTAATCTTGCCGTTACCCCTTCCACAGTTAATTGTGCTGGTGGAACAGCAGATATCTGGCTAGCTATACCATCAAAGTCCTCATTAAGGGAACAAAGGATGATAAAAACATACTGAATATCAGGTACCTCCATGTCCCTTCGAATTAATTCGCCGCGTATTGCCTCCAGACGTCTCAAGTGTGCTGCCAAATCACCACCAGGCTGCAACTTCGTCTGGTACAACTGCTTGAAAAACGTCAATGCAGACGCTGACTCTTTTCTAACATGCACTGCTGCAAGACTGTCCCACATTTCTTTGGCAGTTTTCTTATTTCTTATATAGACTACTTGCTGGTCGCTGACTGCCAAATTAATTATCGCCCTGGCTTTTGCATCTCCTTTCGACCAAGCATTAGTTACAGGGTCAGGAGGGTCATCAGTTACATAGGTCCATACTTCTCTAGAGGTCAAAAGCGCCTCCACCCGAAAAGACCATAAACTATAGTTCTCATCTGTTAGCTGTGGGAAGACCAGAGCCTTCTCAGCTTCAGGAACCCGGTCAACCATTCTGGAACTCTTCCAGACCCACAAAAACTACGCTAACAGGAGAAGGAGTTTTCAAACCTTTCTCGGAGTCCAAAAATATGCAGTCATCCACTCAGCAGCTGGGCCCATAACCAAAGATGTTGGCTTTTTGCAGTAAGGTAACGCTGCAGAGAGCTTGCTGGGGAGATCATGCATTAAAAAGAAAGGACTCAAAAAGTACTTAAAGGTTTTAATAAGAAAAACAAAAACTCCATTTACACTAAATACATCAACAAACCAACATGACCCAACCACCAACCCATCCCCCAGGGTAATGGGAGAGCTAGGTGCTGCTCCTTATATACTCTACCCAAATGCTGACACACCTTAATCAAATACAACTCAGCAGCACCTGCTACGTTTCACAGCTGTAAAGCTGGGTCTCGTTAGTTTGCTCCGGCCCTTGCTCCGGCCCCTTAAAGACACACACATCGAGTGGAATAATGATGAACCTTTACATTTAAAGAAACCATTCAACACCGTTGCTCTGATGTCAGTTCCCTGAAATCCACCTCCCCTCCAGGACCCCCCACCCCCTGCTCGCCCGGTAGAATAGATTTCTCTCTCTTCTTCGGCCGACGAGACGGGGAAACCCCGGAAGGAACTGTCACCATCCTCAGTGGATTCGAAACCCTCTTCCCACCTGCTTTGGTTCCCACCCACGGGATGAACCTCCCAGTCCGATTCTGCCTCGGATTCTGAATACCCCTCGAAACCCTCTTCGTCATCTGTGGTTCCAAATTGTTCGTCCCAGAACCTCTCCAAGGGTTTGGGCTTCTCCGGGAACCGGCGGTGGAATACTTCCACCATATACCTGTCATCGAAGGCTTCCGCTGGAACCCACGTGTTTTCTGACCCGGGCTCCCCTTCCCAAGCCACCAAGTACTCCACCTGACGACCTCGCCACCTCGAATCTATTATTTCCGTGGCCGAGCGCTGGTGTTCCCTTTCTTCTACTTGCGGTTGTGGGGGGACTCCTACCTCTCGCCCCGGGAATTCCCGCCCCTCCCTGTGTGGTGAGAGCAAGGACCTGTGGAACACAGGGTGTATTTTCATACTGTCGGGCAACTTGAGCTTGAATGCTACGGGGTTTACCTGTTGTATTACCTCGAATGGCCCCAGCCGTCGGGGCTGCAACTTCTTGCACCCCCCTTTAAAGGGTAACCCTTGGGTGGACAACCACACCCTGTCCCCCACCCGTATGGTTTCCCCTTCCCTGCGGTGCTTGTCTGCCTGCTTCTTGTAAACAGCCTTGGCCCCCTCTAAGTTCATCTTAAGTTGCTGGTGTAGGGCTTCCATTTCTTCCACGAACTGCTCCGCCGCGGGTACACTCCAGTTTTGCTCCTCACCCCCCGGGAAGGCTCTGGGATGGCATCCATAATTGGCCATAAACAGACTCATTCCCGTAGACACGTGTTCTGCGTTATTGTACGCAAATTCAGCCAGCGCTAGTTTCTCTACCCAGTCGTTCTGCCTCTCGCTGACGTAGCAGCGTAAGTATTGCTGGAGTATACTATTTGCCCTTTCCGCTTGCCCATTGGTCTCTGGGTGCCTTGCTGTCGAGAACCCCACCTCGACTTGCAGCAAGCTCATAAGCTTCCTCCAGAACCGGGAGGTAAATTGTTTTCCGCGGTCGGAGATAACCCTCAAGGGGGCGCCATGCAACCTGAAAATGTGCTCTACGAACAAACGTGCCGTCTCTTCCGCCGTCACCACATGTGAACAGGCTATGAAATGGCACATTTTGCTCAGTAAGTCGACTACTACCATGACCGCTGTTTCCCCCCGTGATTTGGGCAAATCAGTCATAAAATCAATGGACACCACCTCCCAGGGTTTGCTCGGTGTGGGTAAGGGTTCCAGTAAGCCTGCTGGTACCACCCGCTCCCCTTTTGCCCTTTGGCAATGGTCGCACCCTCGTACATATTCCCGTACATCCTCCCTCACCCGTGGCCACCAGAACTGTCTGGTGACCAGCATCATCGTTTTGTGCTGTCCAAAGTGCCCCGCTGTGGGGTTGTCGTGGAATTGTTTGAGTACTCTTTCCCTTAGGGCTTCCCCCGGTACATACATAGCCCCTCTATAGTACAACACCCCTTCTTTCTCCTCAAACCCTTCTGGTGCCTCTCTCCCATCTCGTAGCTCCCTGATTTTAGTTCGTGCGAATTCATCATTCCTAGTAAGCCCTGCCAGTTCTCTTTTCCCCACTAGGGTTTCCCCACACACCCATCGATCCTCAGGTATGATGTGTCGTGTCTCCGGCGGCCCCTCTCCTTCGAAGTACTCTGGCTTCCGCGAGAGAGCATCCGCTCTCACGTTTTCCTCCCCGGGCACATACTGGATTTCGAAGGAAAACTTGAAGAACTCCTACGCCCAGCGAATCTGTCTCTGGTTGAGTACGCGTGCAGTCCTCCAGTACTCTAGGTTCTTGTGATCGGTGCACACCTGGATTCTGTGTTGCGCCCCTATCAGTAGATGGCGCCAACGACGAAAGGCAGCGTAGCTCGCGAGCAGTTCTCGGTCATACACGGTATAGTTTTGCTCCGACTTGCTCAGCTTCCTCGAGAAAAAGGCACACGGTTTCCATTCCTGTTTGCTCCACCCTGGCTGCAAAAGGACCGCCCCTATGGCTCTGTCTGACGTGTCGGTCTCCAACCTCAGGGGTTTCTCCAAGTCTACGTGTAATAGTTGCTCTTCCGATGCGAACGCCTTTTTCAATCTTTCAAAGGATTGCTGAGCTTCCTCCGTCCACACGAACTTCTTTTTGCTACTGAGACAGTCCGTGATGGGTGCGGTCAAATGGGCGAAGTTCTTGATGAACTTCCTGTAGAAGTTGCTGAAACCTAGGAACCTTTGTACGTCCTTCCGTGTTTTGGGGGGTTTCCATTCCAACACTGCTTGCACCTTGCTTGGGTCCATCGCTAAGCCCTTGTCAGACAACTTGTACCCCAGAAACTCCACTTCTCTGGCATGAAACTGACATTTCTCTAGCTTGACCCACAACTGGTGTTTCTGCAATCGTTGTAGCACTTCCCTAATGTCTCGTACATGTTGCTCCTCGCTTTCCGAATAAATCAATACGTCGTCCAGGAAGGCCACACAGTTCTTGTAAAGCAGTGACCCCAACACGTGGTGCATGAAAGCTTGAAAACAGGCGGCGCCTGACTGTAATCCAAAAGGCATAACTAAATATTCAAAGGCCCCTAGTGGGGTGAACATGGTGGTCTTATATTCATCCCCCTCCCTCATCCTGATCAAGTTGTAAGCCCCCCTGAGGTCTAGTTTGGTAAAAATCTTTCCCTTCCTCACTCTCGTCAAAATGTTGTCAATTCTGGGCATTGGGAAAGTCACGGGTTCCGACACCAAATTTACGGCCCTGAGGTCCACTACAAGCCTGGGTTTATCCGTGTCTTTTTTGTCCACAAAAACACCGGATTACCTCCCACTGCTTTCAATTCTCTTATGAATCCTCTCTTTAGGTTCTTGTCAACAAACTCCCGTAACTCCTTCATCTCCCTGTCCGACATGGCATACAGCTTACCAACCGGCAGCTGCGCCCCTGGGAGCAAGTTGATTTGGCAGTCAAAGGGCCTGTGGGGTGGTAGCCTATCTGCCTCCTTCTCACTGAAGACCTCCCTCAGATCAGCATATTGTGGCGGCACCTCCCCTTTCCGTTCCACTGCCATTCCTGCCACTCGGGCTACACTCATCCTTGGTGTTTCCCCTCCTAGGCAGTGCTCCAGGCAGTAGGCTGACCCAAAGCTGACTGTCCTCTGATGCCACGCCACCACGGGATCATGTTGTGCTAGCCAGCTCATCCCTAATATTATTGGGGCCCCCGCTAGTGAGGCAACGTGAAAGGCGATCGTCTCTGAGTGCCTAGACACCCTCATTCTCATTGGTGGAGTCTGGTGTGTCACTTCCCCTCCTAGAAGCTCCCTCCCATCAATGGTGGTTACTTGCAAGGGGAAATCCAAAGGTAGCAAGTGAAGCTGGTGCTCTAATGCAAAGTCCTTGCTGAAGAAATTGCAGGAGCTGCCTGAATCCAGCATCCCCTGAACCTTGACTGGGTGCCCATTCGGGAGTTCTAGCACCACCTCAATGGCTATAGCTGCCTTTGGGGAATCTGGTTTGGGCACCTTTACTGGTTGCTGGCCTGGCTGCTGTGCCCGTTGATTGGCAGCCAAGCGTTCCCGTTTCCCTGCTCCTGTGTCTGTTGCACCTCCTCCTCACGCCCCATGGCTCCCACCATTCCTTGCCAGGCCTTTCTTTGTGGGCAGACTCTGGCAAAATGTCCTGGCCGCTGGCAGAGGAAACATTTCTTGGTCGTTTTTACATCCTTTCCCTCTCTCTTGCGACTTTCGCTGGAGCTTGAAGCCTCCCGGGCGCGCGCACTCCCTATTTCCATTGGCTCCGCCGGCGGGGAAGGCTCCCTTGGTATCTTAGGAATGCGGTAGTCATGACAACGCTGTTCTCTGCCTTCCTGCCTTTCCTGAGCCTGCGCTTCCTGCCTCACACCAATCGCAAGTGCAGCTTTGGTCAGCTGGTCCATGGACTGTGGGCAGGGTGCGCGCAAAAGCTCATCCTTGACCGTTGGTGACAACCCCTCCTCAAACAACATTTGTATGGGTTCAGAGTCCAGCTGCCACCCGAGACGGTGAACTATCATTGCAAAACGTGACCAGTAGTCTCTAACTGACTGGTCTCCCTGTTTACAGCTCATCAGTTCCCGCTTTGTCACACTTTCCTCAATATCGCTGGCAAACATCGCATCCATCGCCTGATAGAATTTCCGTACGTCCCGCATGGCTTCATTCTGCGTCACCATCAGGGGCCTGATCCATGCCCTAGCCCCATCCTCCAGGTGACCCACGATATAAGCCACTCGCGCTTCATCGTCTGCAAAATCGCTATGCTGCAGTTTCAAGGCGTATTCTATTTCTGTTCTAAACGCCCCATAATCTTGAGGTCTCCCCCCAAACTTATGCACCAGTCCCGGTACCTTCCTTGCTATGGGGGTTGGCTTGCTCTGGGCATCTTGAGACCGTCGTTCGTCCAGCCTTGCTGTCAAGAGGGCTATGTGCTGTTCCAATTCGCGGTTTCTCTCCGCCAGCGATTGTCCTCCTGACTTCTCCTGTCTCACTCATGATGCCGCCTGCTTGTTGCGTACGAGCAACTTTCGGTGGGAGTTAGTGGTTGGGAGTTACTTGTGCGTAAACCTTCCCACTTTGAAGCTTGGTTGCATAGTTTAAACCGTTTTGATTGCACAGCCCATCTCAGCGTGGCTGCCTCAGTCGCTAGCAGAATCTGTCTGTGGGCGTTTCTTAAACCTTTGCCAGCATAAAAGCTGTTTGACACCCAATCGTCTCCGCCTCTCATTGTGCGGAAGTCTTCTGCGCAGGGAGGGCGTGGGTAGTGGAGGACCAGTGCTCTCCTCACTGACTTCCAAGGAAGAATCCCGGAGCCCTTCCACCTCCTCTGCCATTTGCTCTCCTGGATCCTTGGTGTTTCGCTGATTTCCTTCCCCCTCTATCAAGCTACGTCTCCCCCTTGTGCTGGTACCTTCCACTGCAGAACCGGAGAGCCTCTCCTTCTCCCGTTGCTCTGATGTCAGTTCCCTGACAATGAACAACATCTGAAAAGACGGAACCATGCCGGATTCTTGGAAAGACAGCCTTATTGCATTAATTCCAAAACAGGGAACGGACAATCTACTTATTAACAACTATACTTGACACTTGCCTAAGGAGGTGTTCTAGGTTCCCCCCTCTGAGGGATCCTGAGCTGTCCCTGCCTTGGACTCTGTCCCTGTGGTGGACCCTGTTGCTCTGGACCGTGGTCCCCAGCAACAAGTTCCTCTTCCTCCTCAACATCTGAGTCATATAACTGCTGCGAAATCATGTCTGGATTAGCGTGCAGACGTTTCCAAACAGCTTGCTCACAGAAATCAGCGCTATTGCTGATAACCAACCTAGACTGGTTTCCACTTGGGTACGCAAACCTCCAGGCCTTTGAGCCAGGCTCATAACCTACAAAGATCATTCTTTTAGATCTTGGCTCACCTTTCTTGCGTAGAGCCTTTGGAATAAGAACCCAAGCCTCACAACCAAACACACGGAGGTGTCAGGAAAAAGCAGCAATGCAAAAGCCAGCTGCAGGTGGCTGGAAAGCAAAACAGGATGTTGATGTCTGCAACTGTACTAGTGGAGAAAGGGGGCAGTCCATTCTCCTTACTGAGCACCGGATGTTAGCTCAGAGTGTCATCTGACCTGTACTGGAAGTGCAGGGGTGGAGCGGAGACTCTACTGGCAGAGTCTGGAGGGTACAGACACGTTTTCTCTGTACTGCTGAATGACAGGAATAAAACATGTAAAAAGGACTCCTGTCTGTCTTTCTCCCCCCCCCCGGGGGGAGTGCAGGGAGGGAGAGAAGGAGGAGGGTGTGTTCTCCTCACGTTTGAGGAGGATCACCGATTTACAACCTTGCCTGCCGGGAGACGCAGACGGAAGGTCAACAAGGATTCCAGCCGAATGCCTGGAGTGAGGCCAGTTCACCTCTGACCCCAGCTGGAATCCTGACAACTGGTAGCAATTCCGGTGGTTCTGATCCATGGAAATCTGCACGAGAGGTGGATGGATCGTTTGCCATCCTCTGCTCAAAAAAGGCAAGCGTCTGCGTGCAGCCAGAACCTCAACAGACGGTTGGTGGAAAGAGGAGGTGTTTTTCCAAGCAACGGAGCCAAAGGTATGCTGCGTTTCGGGCTAAAAGTGTGAACGCAGATTGATTTATTCTCTGGTTCACGGGAGCTGCGTTTGGGAAAAACAACAGCTCTGAGAGAAGAGGCCTGCAGCTTGGCAGCTCAGCCTGCATTCCAGAATTTTTTTGTGGTTGATAAGCTTTCATGGAAAAGGGGCTGAACTGGCAAAGGGGCTGGACTGTGAGGCTGGGAAAAGCAAAACAAAACCACGGAGTGTTTTGGCTACAAACTTACGAGCTCTTGGAGGGGACTTTCCATAGCAGCCAGCGTTTAGCTGCCAGGTGCCAAGTGCGTAAACAGCTTGCAGTTTGCCTGCCAGAGAAGGCAGGAAACAACTGTTGGATTTTAGAGCTTACTTGAGAGTGTGAGCTGAAGGCTTGGATTAAAAATGGATGCCAAGAAGGGGGGAGACTTGCCTTGTCCATCTCCCCTGACTAGAGACAATTATTCATCATGGTCTGGATGGATAACTACCCCAGAAGAGGTGAGCCAAGATGATGCTGGCCAAGTTCCTAAGAGCTCATCGAAAGCTGAGGAGAGCTTTGAGCCCAGAAGGGGGAGTGAAGGAACTGTTGCTGAAGGAACTGTTGCTGTTCCTGTTCAAGAAGCAATGGATGTTGCTGACAGGGGGAGGGAGGAACAGAGTTCTGACTCCCCCACTGATGATGCTACTGGAGAACGTGCTGTAGCATTGAGCGCTGTCCGATGTTACAATTGTGGACAGACTGGGCATCTACAGAGGAACTGTAAGAAGCCACGCCAGCCAAGAGGAGCAAAGAGCAGCTCTACGAAGCCTGAGGCGTCAGGCAAAAGCCGTACCAAGTGCCAGGTGAAACCTGCAAAGGCTTTGATGGTGAAAGGAACCACGCCAGATGTTGGGAACTCGTTTGTAATCGACACTGGAGCGACGGTTCATATGTGCCCGCACAGAGAACTGTTTTCAACGTTAAAGAAGCGAAGCTTCGCTGTGAAACAGGCCAACGGTCAGGAGCTGGAAGCGACCGGGATTGGGACTGTGTATCTTGAGAGTCTGAACTTGACTATAGACAAGGTTTACCTGGTTCCAGAACTGCGGTTCAATCTGCTGAGTGTGTTGCAGATTGCAAAGAAAGGACTGAAACTGTCCTATGATGCTAAGAGCTGCAAGATCTACAAAGATGGAGAACTGTATCTTACTGCCAGAGAGAAAGATGGACTGTATTTGTTGACTTTTGATCAAAGTGATTACATGAAATGTAATTCCTCTGATTCTAACGTAATCTCTCTTGCAGGTGTGAGCACCAGGAAGGTGACCAAGAAGGTCGACAGAGCATTTCAACGGGTGTATGCTGATGTGATTGGTCCTCTAGAGCCATCTAGGGGCGGTGCAAGATTTTACCTTGTGTGTGTGGATTGTTTTACTAATTATTCTTGGGTTTTTATGATGGAAAAACCACAAGAAACCTTAGAAAGGTTTCAGGAGTTTTGTGACAAGGTTAAGAATATGCATGATGCTAACATTGACTGTCTCTTCACAGATGAGAAGCCAATTTTTCTGTTACAGAAGTTTCAGATGTTCCTGGATGGAAAAGGCATAGACCACAAAGTTGCTGTTTCGGCGGAAGCATGGAACAGGGGGGTCTGTGTGAGGGTGAACAAAGAATTGCAAAAGGGGATGCATGCGCAATTGCTGAGTTCACATTTGCCACATGAATATTGGGCGGAGTCGCTATTGTCCTATGTTCACGTGTGGGTGAGAAGAGTCTCAAGAGAGTTGGGAAGTTCTCCTTTTGAGAAGCTGTTCCATAGAAAACCTTCTGTTGCCTATTTTAAGGTTTTCGGGTCTCATGTGAGAACAGAAGCTCCAGGTGGAGTAAAGAATGCCAGAGGCATTTTTGTGGGATATGAAAAGGGTCTCTACAGAGTAATTTTGTCTGAATCTGGTCAGGTGATTCTCACAAAGTTTCTGGAGAGTGCTCCTGAACAGGAGCGGGTAGTAGTACACACATTTCCCACAGAGGACAATTCAGATGATGATGATTTCACAGATTACAGTGGTACTGATGATGACAGTGATAGCTCAGAGAGCTCAGTTGTAACAGTCATTGAGAGGAAGTCTCACACAATGGATAGACCTTCACAGGTGAAGGAGGAACCACTGTTTGCAATTGGATCTAGTTCTCAACAAAGTCCAGAGGTTGAACCAGTGAGCAGAGAGGATCAGCACCTCATACGCAGGTCTGAGAGAGTTACAAAGGGCGTACCACCAAAGTGGTACTCAAAAGAGTTTGCTAACTTAGCTGTTGCATGTGTTGCTATTGTTAACAACTCAAAACAGGTTGAAGCAGTGTCTACGTCAGAGACAAAGACACGACAGAGGGCTGCCAGCCAAGGTAATGCAGAAGCACTCATTCCTTGGAAGCCAGACAACCAGAGAGGTACACTGGTGGAACTAGTGGTGGGGAGTTCCAAGGGTGGAACTGAAACAACAGGGGACTGTTATATGTATAACAACTGTTTGTTCTTTTCTCTGGATCATGTTTTGCCCATTGATGCTTTTGGGGGAGGTTGTCAGGAAAAAGCAGCAATGCAAAAGCCAGCTGCAGGTGGCTGGAAAGCAAAACAGGATGTTGATGTGTGCAACTGTACTAGTGGAGAAAGGGGGCAGTCCATTCTCCGTACTGAGCACCGGATGTTAGCTCAGAGTGTCATCTGACCTGTACTGGAAGTGCAGGGGTGGAGCGGAGACTCTACTGCCGGAGTCTGGAGGGTACAGACACGTTTTCTCTGTACTGCTGAATGACAGGAATAAAACAGGAGAAGTGGGGAGTGCAGGGAGGGAGAGAAGGAGGAGGGTGTGTTCTCCTCATGTTTGAGGAGGATCGCCGATTTACGACCTTGCCTGCCGGGAGACGCAGACGGAAGGTCAACAAGGATTCCAGCCGAATGCCTGGAGTGAGGCCAGTTCACCTCTGACCCCAGCTGGAATCCTGACAGGAGGTAGTGTACCTTGGGCTTCTTTCCATGCAGTAAGAAATACGGCGTATTTCCTTTTTTATATATATATATAAATTTTTTTATTGGTTTTACAAAGTTTTTTAAAACAAACAAACACATAAAAAGACATACAAACATGTATTGTTTCATAACATTTTTTCCTTAAACCTCTCTTCTTGGACTCCCCCATACCTCCCCTTTCTGCATCCCAATGTCCATAGTTTTTTGACAACTTATAAATATTTCTTTCCAACCTCTGTCGTCTTAATCTTTTCTTTAATCTAATCTTATATCACTGTAACCCTTTCTTTCTGAAAACCTCGACATTCTAGCATTCATCAAGTTTATAATAGTCCTTAAGATAAATTTTAAATTTCTTCCATTCTTCTTCCGCCGTCTCCTTTCCCTGATCACGGATTCTGCCAGTCATCTCAGCCAATGTCATGTAGTCCATCACTTTGATCTGCCATTCTTCCAGGGTGGGTAGATCTTGTGTCTTCCAATACTTTGCGATAAGTATTCTTGCTGCTGTTGTAGCATACATAAAGAAAGGTCTATCTTTCTTTGACACCAATTGGCCGACAAAGCCCAAGAGAAAGGCCTCTGGTTTCTTAGGGAAAGTACATTTAAGTACCTTTTTCATTTCATTATATATCATTTCCCAGAAAGCCTTAATCTTCGGGCATGTCCACCAAAGATGATAGAAAGTACCTTCAGTTTCTTTACATTTCCAACACTTATTATCAGGCAAATGGTAAATTTTTGCTAGCTTGACTGGGGTCATGTACCACCTGTAAATCATTTTCATAATATTTTCCTTTAAGGCATTACATGCCGTGAATTTAATACCGGTGTTCCACAACCATTCCCAGTCAGCAGACATGATGTTATGGCCAATGTCCTGTGCCCACTTAATCATAGCTGATTTAACTGTTTCATCTTGTGTATTCCATTTCAGCAGCAAATTATACATTCTTGACAAATTCTTAGTATTGGGTTCTAACAGTTCGGTCTCTAATTTTGATTTTTCCACCTGGAAGCCAATTTTCCTGTCTTGTTTGTAAACCTCCATTATTTGATAATAATGGAGCCAATCTCGTACTTTAGGTTTCATTTTCTCATGACTCTGTAATTTCAATTTATCTCCATCTTGTTCCAAAATTTCCCAATACTTTGGCCATCCGGCCTCCATATTGAGTTTCTTCAGTGCCTTAGCCTCCAAGGGTGACAACCATCTAGGGGTTTTGTTTTCCAACAAGTCTTTATATCTTATCCAAACATTAAACAACGCTTTTCTAACAATGTGATTTTTAAAGGCCCTATGCACTTTGATTTTATCATACCATAGATATGCATGCCAACCAAATGTATTATTAAAACCTTCTAAATCCAAGATATCTGTGTTCTCGAGGAGCATCCACTCTTTCAGCCAGCAAAAGGCTGCTGCTTCATAGTACAGTTTTAAGTCCGGCAGGGCAAATCCCCCTCTTTCTTTTGCATCTGTAAGTACTTTAAATTTTATTCTGGGCTTTTTGCCCTGCCAGACAAATTTCGCAATGTCTTTCTGCCACCTCTTGAAACAGTCCATCTTGTCAAGAATCTGCAAGGTTTGAAACAAAAATAGCATTCTAGGCAATACATTCATCTTGATAACTGCAATTCGGCCTAACATTGACAATTTCAAATTTGACCATATTTCTAGATCTTTTTAAATTTCTGACCAACATTTTTCATAGTTGTCCTTATACAAATTCAAATTTTTAGATGTCAAGTAAACCCCTAGGTATTTCACCTTCTTAACCACTGTCAAACCTGTCTCTTCTTGAAATTTCTCCTTCTCCATGACTGTTAAATTTTTTCCTAAAACTTTGGTTTTTTGTTTATTCAGTTTGAATCCAGCTACCTGGCCAAATTGTTGAATTATCTCCAACACCCTTTTCGTACTGGTGTTTGGCTCTTGTAAGGTCAATACTAGGTCATCTGCAAATGCCCTTAACTTGTAGTGTTTAGCTCCGACCTGTACACCTTTAACCTGCTGGTCATTTCTAATCATATTCAGCAACACCTCCAGAACAGAAATAAAAAGCAATGGGGAAATTGGGCACCCCTGTCGTGTTCCTTTTTCTATCTTAAGTTCCTCAGTTATCACATTATTTACAATCAGCTTGGCTTTTTGTTCAGAATATATCACACCCATACCGTTCTCAAATCCTTGGCCTACCCCCATCCCATGAAGATTCTTTTTCATAAAACTCCAAGAAATATTGTCAAAGGCTTTCTCCGCATCCACCAAAATCAACACTGCTTTGGTGTTTATATTCACCTCTAGCAATTCCAAAATGTCTATTATATTCCTTACGTTGTCTGATAGGTGTCTTTTTGGAAGAAAGCCTGCTTGGTCCTTATGAATCTTCTCCATCAACACTCTTTTAAATCTTTTTGCCAAAATGTCTGCAAAAATTTTGTAATCCACATTAAGTAATGATATTGGGCGGTAGTTCTTCAGTTGAGTCTTTTCAGTCTCTGTCTTTGGTATGAGTGAAATATACGCTTCTTTCCACGATTCTGGTGCCTTTCTTCCCTCTAGGATCTCGTTGCAGACTTCCTTTAACGGTTGAACCAACCACTCCTTCAAGGATTTATAATATCTGGAAGTCAGTCCATCTGGCCCTGGAGATTTGCCCAATTGCATGTCCTGAATGGCACCCTCTATCTCTTGTTCTGTTATTCTCTGGTTTAAATCCACCTTGCTTTGATGAGAGATTTCTTGTAATCCATATTTATTAATGAATTTATCTATGTCCTCTTCATTTTGTGGTCCTTGAGAATAAAGTTTTTTAAAGTAACTCAGAAAGCAGTTTCTAATCTCATTAGGTTTAGATATGTTCTTTCCATCCACTTCTAGGCTTGTAACTGTATTTAGTTTCTGCCTTTTCTTCAATTGCCATGCCAGAAGTTTGCCACATTTATCTGCCGATTCGAATGTCTTTTGTTTCATTTGCTTTATCTTCCATTCAATCTCTTGGTTCATGAATTCCATATATTGTGTTTGATATAACTTAATTTCTCTCAAAATCTCCTGGGACTTTGGCTTTACTCTTAATTTTTTCTCTCCTTCCTTTATCTTTTCCAAGATCTTTTCCTTTTTCTCATTCTGTTTCCTCTTCTTTATTGAATTTTGTTGGATCAAGAAACCTCGCATCACAGCTTTACTTGCGTCCCATATCACTCTTTTTTTCCACATCGGCCTTTAGATTTATTTCAAAATAGTCCTTTAAAGTTTTTTGGGCCTTCATGTGGATCTCCTTATCTCGAAAGAGGGTGTCATTCATCCTCCATCTAAATTGACCAGTTGTTGTAAGTTTCATTTCCATCTTCACGGCGTTATGATCGGAGCAAGTTTTGGGGCAGATTTCTACCTTCTTAATCTTTGGAGCCATCCCACTAGTAATCCAAATTTGATCAATTCTGGTCCAGGTCATCATTGCTTGGGAGAAAAAGGTTCCCTCTCTCTCAAGAGGGTTCCTTGTTCTCCATATGTCTATTAAGTCCATATTTTCCGTCATTTCGAAAAAGGTCTTCGGGAGTCTCCCTTCCTTGGTGACTGTCAGTCTTTGTGCCTTGTCCATGTTTGTGGAGACCACACCGTTCATATCTCCCATAATTATCATATTGTAATCCAGATAGTCCATCAAAGTTTCATGAAGTTTCTTGAAGAATTCTGCCTTGCCTTCGTTTGGTGCATAAATTCCAACTATCAGGAATTTTTCTCCTTGTACTTGTATCTCAACTGCCAGGTATCTTCCTTCTTCATCTTTAAACATCATTTTTGGAACCCACTTCTCTTTTACATAGATCACAACTCCTCTTTTTTTGACTTTGTCCGATGAGATAAATTCTTGTCCTAGTCTTTTGATTATGAGTAATCTCCTGTGAGCTCTAGTTATGTGAGTTTCTTGTAAACATATCAAATCCAGTTGTTCTCTGTTCAGAATATGAAAAACTTGTCGTCTCCTCAAAGGCATGTTGAGCCCATTACAATTCCAACTAAGGAATTGCAGGGCCATCTTGTTATTTTTCTGATACTCCTCCAACAGCTCCAAGTTGTTGCTCTTCCTCTGATGGTAGTAGGTTATGTCCAAATGATAGGTTCAAGATGTCTATTGCTCTCCTCTGTTCTGCAATTGGGTCCACAGTTCCCTTCTGTAAGTCCTCTCGGTTTCTTTCCAAGAATCTCTCTTTATCTTGTATCGTCTTTATTTTCACCTTCTTTCCCTTGTAGTCGAAAGACAGTCCCTGTGGGAATTCCCACCTGAAGAGGATAGTGTTCTTCTTTAGCAGATAAACCAAATCCTTGTAGAAAGCTCTCAGATCCAAAATATGTTTAGGGATATCTTTAAAAATCTGTATAGATGAGTTTTCAATCTGCAAGGACTTTTCAAAATGTAGTCTTAGTATTTTATCTCTTTCTTCCTTGGATCTAAGGGTAATCAAACAATCCCTCGGAGTCTTTCTATTCTGTCTTTTACCCAGTCTGAGCGCTGTTGTAATTTTAAATTCGTCCTCCTCCAAATCTTCCCAGCAATCAGCGAACTCTTGTGTTAAAAACTCCACGAGGTTGTCTCCTTCGTTCTCTGGAATTAGTCTCAATTTCAAATTTCTCTCTTTTCTTTGTAATTCCCACAAAGCCAGAGTTGCATCATGTTCATGCACCTTTTTAGCAATCGGTTCTAAGTTCTCTTGAGTCTCTCCAGCAATGGTTCTAGCTTCTTCTGCAATTTTACGTGTTGCAGAGTTTTCCTGAACCAGCTTGTTTATAGATTGTGTGTTCAAGTCTAGTCTTGCTGTTAATTCTGTTAATTTCTGTGTATTTTCTGAACTCTGCTTTGTTAGAGTCTCCAGGGATTGGTTTATCTTAAGTAAAGCTTGTGTCACTGCATCCATGGAAGCGGCTGTCACTTTTTCTTGTCCTGTAGTTCCTATAGGGGTTATGCCTGTAATCGAGCCTCTCTTCTTTTGTTGCTGTTGCTGGTGCTGTTGTTGTTGTTTAGCCTTAGCTCTTGTGGTTATCTCTTCTGTTGGGTCACTCATGTCCCAAGGTCGTTTCCCACGGGAACAATCTCCTGATGAAAAAAATTCCACTGTCCTGAGCTGTAACAGCCTTTACTTTACCCTCTAGGGGGAGCAAATCAAAATGTCCAAGTACGGAGACAAAGAAAGTTTAAAACAAGTATATCAGGAGGCTTGTAAATATGAATTACAACACTTTTCCAATAGATACTGTCTCAGCCTACTCTAATATACTGTAGCGGCAAAGTCCAAGAACTTTGTATCAAGCAAAACTTCCACCTTGTAACTTTCACAGAAGTTTAAAGTCAGTTCAGTGCTCTATTGTCTTATTTAGCAGTCCGTTTCAGGTTATTGAGGCAGCAGAAAACTTTTTTCTTTTAAGTAAATCATGCAGTTCATAATGTCTATTTTTCTTCCCCTCTGCCCTGCTAGCAAGAGGGGAGGTCCGAAGTCCAAATGTCAGATTTAGATAATCCAAAACAATGTCTCTTGCGGATGCAGCTTTAAAGTTTCGTTGCTTTAGCTGTCATGCAGTCGGGGGAAGGCAGACTTCCTTAATTTTCACCTTCCCCGTTTTCAGCCAAATTTCAAATGTAGGATTTAATTTCAGATAGACGTTCAATCTTACTCACGGGTTTTTTCAGTCCAGAATTTACAGGAAGGAATCGGCGCTCTCCGCTAATGGCGACGCGGCTTCACCCTGCGGGCTGGGTAGCGATTCTCAGCACCGCGCTCCCCCGATGTCGTTCCGGAGCCTTTAAAAAGGCTCTTTCTGCGGTAAAGAGGGGCGCTTCTGGTGCCCACCGAATCTTCTTGTTCACAGGCTTCCGTGCCTGTGATTTTAGGGGTCCCCCGCTTGCCGTAGTGGGTCAGACCCGAACTCGCAGAGCCGTCCTCCTCCGGAGCTCGGAAAGAGGACCGCCATTAGCGCTGGCACCAACCGGAAGTCCCTACACTAGAGTTGTACACTCTATTCTGCGTATGAACAACGTAGCGCCAGGCCTCAGACCAATATTTCTGGGGTAGCCCTGCGTCCCACAGGATCGCAGACACAGCTTCCTCCACCGTCCTGTTCCTTCTCTCTGCGACCCCATTCTGTTGCGGAGAGTAAGGAGCGGTCAAACGGTGGCTAATCCCCTTCTCCCTAAAGAAATCCTGTAAAGCAGAACCAGTGAATTCAGAACCTCTGTCACTTTGAAAACCACGAACTTTGGTGGAAAAGGTTACCTCAACTGCGGTGATCCAATCCCTGATCATTTTAGCTGCCTCCCCTTTCGTTTTCAGAGAGAAGGTCCAAGCAGACCTCGAAAAATCATCAATCAAAAGCAGAGAATACTTTGATCCTCCCAGTGACTCAACTGAAATGGGTCCACACAAATCTGAATGAATTAATTCAAAGGGTTGTGTGGTCTGCCTCTCTGACTTTGGATATGAGCATGTCACAATTTTTGCCTGTTTACATGCATTGCAATCTAAAAATTTGTCACAAACATTAAATTTGCACCCTTGTGTCAGCTCTGGTGCTTTCTGAAGATATCTCCAATTCAAATGGGCAAAGATTGGGGCCAAATATGTGAACAACCATGGTGAGGCGCCACATTCACACATTGGCCCTTCGCATCTTCGGTGTCATCCTCTCCTGTGGAAAAAGGCACATTTACAGCAAACAAATTATCTTTAGACTGCACTGTGTACATGTGTTTCCCATCTTTGGAAAATTCACATTTGTCACCTGCAAAAGAGACATGAAAACCATCAACTACTAGGTCATGCACACTTAACAAACAGTTACCGCAAAAGCTTTGACTTCATGCTTAAGGAAGGGACAGAAGAAAAAGCCTGTCTCTGTTAGTCTTTTTCTGCTTCCATCCGCGATCGTCACAAATTTCTGAGTTTTTACTGTCCTGCAATTTCTCAAAAGACCGCTAGATGGCACCCGCGAGTTGGTGGCTCCACTGTCGATTATTACAGTAAGAAAGTCTTGTTGTTGACATTCCTGGGTCGTCAGGGCAACAATTTTCTCACTACCCCCCTCCTTGGGGCTTCTGAAGATGTCCTCTCTGGTTGTCACAGCAACAGACGCCCCCCGGCAGGAAGACTTGCCCACGACCTTCACAGCTACCGTAGATGCAACTCTCTCAGTTGCCATGGTGACCGGACTTGTCTCGGCGTTCCCACACAACTCCACAGCTCTTATCTCTACTTGCTGCAGGTGGCCGGCCTTGAAGCCTTTAGCTCTTTTCAGCTTCCCAGGCTCCGACTCACGACGTAAACAACTCTTAGCAGCTTTTGGAGAAAGAGGCGTCTCTGAGCTTTCACTGCTCACTGCCCCCCCACTGCTCACGCGGCCTCCAGGACGTTTTCCTGCACCCCCTCTGGTGGGTAAAGGGCTCCCAACACTTGGCCTCTCTCCTGGCTCCTCACACAGACACGTTGCAGCATCCAAACAGCTCCCAGGCTCAGCAAAAGCACCAGCAGCATTGCCAGCAACAGCAACAGTCCCTTCGCCCCCCTGTGGGGGCTCCCAGCTCCTCCCAGCTGTGTATCGGCTCTCAAGAATGTGGCCGGCGCCATCTTGCCTCTCCCTTTCGGATGCATCCACTTCTCGGCCCTTGCTTCCCACCCCAGCTCCACAAGCTTCTCGGAGTGCTAGTCAAGCGGCCTCTGGCCTTTTTGCACCCAGGACAACTGGCACCAGCTGAGCATCCACATTTTCTGCCAAAAAAGCAAGCACACACTTCTCAACTTCACTTTGCTCTGCAGCCCTCTTAGCCTCTGCTTTAACAGCTGCATTCTGTGGAGGCTGCACTACGTCCCAAAGCTGCTCCCCCACCAGCAAAAGCTCCACTTGAAAGCTCCACTGCAGCCAATTTTGGCTAGTCAGTTTCTGACATGGCAGTTTAAACTCAAAGCCATGTGCACGGGGCTGAGCCATTGCTTCCCTTCCCTTCTGTTGGCCTCTTGCAAAAGTACTCACTCTGCAGCCAAACCGGGCACTCCGGATGACGTGGCTCCCAGCTCCCACTCCGTCAGCCTCCTCCGATCTGCCCTCTGCTCTCTTTGAAGCCTTGGCTGTCGATCAAGCTGACGTTCAGTCCTTTTAAAGTCTTCCAAGCCCTTTCTCACACGCTTCACGTTCACCCATAACCATGTTTGGTAGATTTATTGCTTTATTGTTCGGCGCCCAGCCACGCTTCCCCTGGGAGCCTCTATAGATCGTAAAGCAATTAGCAGAAGTACACAGCGGGGTGTGTCGAGAGAGCAGTAAACAAGTCCCACACGTTTCTTCTGTCCTACTATCCCTTTATTTGCGCAAATATAGTGTGTTTACAATTCATAAAGACCATCAGATTCAAGCTGCACTTTCTCTGCGTCCTTTTCTCTCAGTGCAGCGGCTGAACTGCTTTCGGTTCCCACTCAGCTCACAGCATTCCAAGCTGCTTTCGTCACATCCTGGCTTACTTCCCTTGTAAGCGCCTCCTCTAAGGCTTGAGGCACAGAAGGTTAACCCTTCACTACACCCAACAAGCCAGAATCAGAGAATCAGAATCAGAGTCAGAACCAGATCTTCAGTAAAGACGTGGTCTGGTCTTAGCGCAACTGCTCCTCCCACCCGCGATAACAGAGATTGTGTGTTCCAATACATCCCCCCGTAGGGAACCTGCCCCAGCCATTCTGTTGGCTGAGGCCCCCTCCCAGGCAGCCCTGACCCTTTCCCCTTAAAAAGCAAAATACAAACTATACAATAACCTAAAAAAGCAAAAGAAAAACAAAGCAAAAAACAATTACGCTAAACTTAAAATAATCCCCGCCCCAAGCCCTCATTCAGAACCAGAGCCTGAAAAAGAGCCACAGCCCGAACCTGAGCAACAGCCACAGCCACAGCCTAGAGCCACAGCCTGAGTCTGCAACAGTACTTGATACAGTGCCAGAGCCTGAAACAGAGACACAGTCTCAAACAGAGCCTGAGCCTGAAACAGAGGCAGAGCCACAGCCACAGCCTGAGTCTGAAACAGTCCTTGATAGAGTGCCAGAGCCAGAGCGAGACCCTGAATCAGAGTCAGAGTGAGACCATGAATCACAGCCAGAGCCAGAGCTGAAAGAAAGCCAGAGCCAGAGCCAGAAATAGGGCTTGATACAGGGCTGGAGCGCAAAACATAGCTGCAGCCACAGCCTAGAGCCACAGCCTGAGTCTATAACAGTACTTGATACAGTGCCGGAGCTGGAGCTGGAGCTGGAGCCAGAGCCAGAGACACAGCCAGAGCCAGAACAAAACCCTAATTCAGAACCAGAGCCTGAAAGAGAGCCAGACCCTGAAACATAGCTGGGTCAGAGGCAGAGGAAGAGCCATCATGAGACCCTGAATCAGAGTCAGAACCAGATCTTCATTCAGAACCAGACCCTGAAAGAGAGCCAGAGCCACAGACAGAGCCACAGACAGAGCCTAGAGCCACAGCCGAGATCCACAGCCACAGCTGGATCCTGAGTGCTGGATCCTGAAACAGAGACACTGTCTGAAACTGAGCCTGACGCTTAAACGTAGCCAGGGGCAGAGGGAGAGGCAGAGCCTGATACAGTGCTTGATACAGCATAGGAGCCTGAAGCAGAAACACAGCCAGATCCAGAGACACAGCCAGAGCCAGAACAAAACCCTAATTCAGAACCAGAGCCTGAAAGAGAGCCAGAGCCAGAAACAGTGCTTGATAGAGTGCCAGAGCCTGAAACAGAGGCAGAGGCAGATACAGGGCTTGAAACAGCGTCGGAGCCTGGAACAGAAACAGCGTGAAACAGAGACAAAGGCTGAGACACAGGCCGAGCCTGAAATAGAGCTAGAATAAGTGCTAGAGCCAAAGACTGAGACAAAGCCTAATAAAGAGCAGAAGCCTGAGCCTGAAACAGTGCTTGATACAGTGCCAGAGCCTGAAACAGAACCAGAGCCACAGCTACAGCCATAGTGCCACAGCCTGAGTCTGCAACAGTGTTTGATACAGCGCCAGAGCCTGAAACAGAGACACAGCCTGAAACAGAACCTGAGCCTGGTTATTAGCATGGCAATTAAAGAAGAGAGAGGCAGAAAGGCTTATAAATAGAGTTAAGTGCAAAGGCAAAATAATAAACAACCCTAAAGAAATAGAGAAACGATTTCTCGAATTCTTTAGAGAAATCTATAAGGAAGGAAATGAAACAACAGAAGAAGTTAAAGAACATTTAGAACAGAACTGTCTTCCGAAACTTACTAAAGAGCAAAAAGAACTGTTGAATGCCCCTATTACATCGTACGAAATGCAAAGAGCAATTAAGGAAGCAAAGATAGGAAAGCCACCAGGGCCAGACGGCCTACCAGCAATATATTATAAAAAAATCGAGGACTTACTGTCTGACCCATTAAGAAGTATCATGAACAACATCTTAAAAGACGGAACCATGCCGGATTCTTGGAAAGACAGCCTTAGTGCATTAATTCCAAAACAGGGAACGGACAATCTACGTATTAACAACTATAGGCCTATCGCACTTCTAAATAACGATTATAAATTATGTGCAAATATTTTAGCCGAAAGATCAAAAAAAGGCTTCCAGATGATGATACACAATGACCAAGCTGGCTTTTTGCCCGGGAGGCACATTTATAGCAACACTAGAAACATTATAAACTTATTAGCGTATTTAGACTTAAGAATAGAAAAGAAGGCAGTCTTAATGGCTATAGATGCAGAAAAAGCTTTCGACAGGGTATCCTGGAAATTTATGAAAGGTCTGTTACACCATATGGATTTTGGTATACAGTATATAAAAGGGATTGAAGCAATATAATCAAAACAAAAGGCTAAAATCATAATCAATGGAAATTTATCACAGGAGTGTGAAATCAGTAAAGGGGTCAGACAAGGTCGCCCACTATCCCCCTTAATTTTCATATTAACATTGGAAGTTTTATGTAACCAAATTAGGGAAGAAAAAGAAATAAAAGGGATTATGCTGGGAAATAGAAGTTACAAAATGAGGGCATTTGCTGACGATTTAATTATAACTGCGGAGCAACCAAAACAGAGTTTAAGAAAGGCGTTGGAAATAATATACGGCTACGGTAAATTTGCGGGGTCCAAATTGAATTTAAACAAGACAAAACTACTAGTTAAAAATATGTTGCCAGATGAAAAAGCGGAATTAGAACAAATAATACACATTAAAATCTACCCCAAAATCAAGTATTTAGGATTATGGATAACACCAAAGAATATTAACTTATATGAAGATTGTTAGGATATTTCTGTTCCACCTTAAAAGGCAGCAGGATGTTTGTGTCACAGCCTGCGTATTTCCTGTTTTCACAGGATGTTTCTGTTGTGTCTTTTGCTTTCGTTTTCTCACTCTCTGTGTCTGGAGATACTGACGCAGGCAGTCATGTCTTTCTTTGTTCTGATCAAAGCTGAATAAAACTTGTAAATAATGCTCTCCTGAGTGCGACTTTTGCTGTGCATTATCTGCGGATAGAGTGTGCATGAGCTCTAGAATGTGGCAAGATATTTTCTAGAAACTCATGTCGCTAATTGCTGATACTGCGTTCCTACGGGAGATCGATGGATCGTCCGGCAGACGGCTTGGGGCCATGATGGACTTTGTCTCCCTGGCAGTATCCCAACAACAGGTTATGGGCCCAGATTCACGGCACTTACAGGAGAGTAAGACTGCGACAGACTGCTGAAAGGTATGTGGAGGAAAAGCGAAAGTGAGGCTTTTCGTTTGCCGCGGCAAGAGCTTTTGATGTCCAGCAGGCCTAATTGGCCTGGGAGCTGAGCCAAGCTGGCTTCGTGATTAATGGGCTGCCGATATAAGAAGCCTCTGAAGTGAATAAGATTCACGGCTCAAGTAAAAAGCTGGAATGGAGTTTTTCCAAGCTTCTGAGGCTGCTGAGTGCCCAAATTATAAAACCTGGGCAAAATGGTGTGAGAGTTTGCTGCGTCAGTTTGGAGTGTGGCATACTGTGTCTGAAGCCCCTCCAGTTCCTCTGACAGATAGATGGAGAGCCCAGAATTCGAGGGCCATTGACATAATAGTCTTGTCCGTCTCTCTGGAGGAAATTAAAACGTTAGCTGGCAACGTGACTGCACGTAAGATGTGGAATGCTTTGAAGATAGCCCAACTGCCAGTCATCCCAGCCCAGAGTTTGACTGCAGCGGAGGTCCTGGCTGTTTCCCAGAATGCGAGTGAATGCAGGGATGCTGAGGGCACCGGTTGCAAGCTGCAGGGGGAGCTGACTGTGATGTCATCCCAGGCAGCATTCTAGCCTCCAGGGGGAGCCAAGGAGTCGGCAGCTGAGAACTCTGTTTCTCATGGGAGCCAAGGTCATCCTCACAGATACCGGAAGGCCAGAAGTAAACAGAGGCAGATGCCTGCAGATGGCCAGAAGCAGAGGGAGGGTGAAGAGCCCACGCCAGTGGAAAACAAGGCTTTGTTTGCTGGCACAGCTTCACCAAAGGCTAAAGGCATGTCTGATGGCCAGGAGCAGGGGGGCAAGCTGCAAAAGCCCACGCCGGTGGAAAACAAGGTTTTGCTTGCCAGAAAGACTGCTCCAAAGGCCCAGGGCAGGTTTGTTATTGATTCGGGGTGTACCCGCCATGTCTCAAAAGACCGCCATCTCTTTATCTTTAAAAAGCCAGGGCTTTTTCGGCTGCGGCTCCAACCTGGTGGAACGCTCTGTCACAAGAGACAAGGGCCCTGCAGGACTTGACATCTTTCCGCAGGGCCTGCAAGACAGAGCTGTTCCGCCAGGCCTTTGGTTAGGGCACAGCCTGACTCCCTCCTTTGGCAATCTTTACAATACTTTAGTTTATGGTTGCCATCAATTTTGATTTTAATTAATTCTTATGATGTTTTTATAATGTTGCACTATTTTAGTGTTGTTAGCCGCCCTGAGCCCGGCTTCGGCTGGGGAGGGCGGGATATAAATAAAATTTATTATTATTATTATTATTATCTCCTTCAAACCTCAAGAAGGTGAGATCCACCTGGCTGATGGAAAGACGTTGCGAATCGCAGGAGAAGGGACTGTGAGACTGGCAAGTCTGCACACTACCATCAAAGATGTACTATATGTTCCAGGTGCTGCAGACAATTTGCTCAGTGTCCCACAGCTTACTGGGCGTGGTTTTGAGATTTCCTTCAAGAGGAGCATCTGTGTCATCAGAAAAGGCAAAGAGGACATTTTGCATGCAAAGTTTATCGATGGTTTGTTCTGTATAACTTATGATGACAATGGTGCTGTCATACTAACAACCGTGTTATCAGCTAGCAATCAAAAGTGCAAAAATTTTAGCTACATTGGCAACAGGATGTTGGCTAGAAGCAACTGGTTTTCTGAAGCTAAAACTTACAATTTTGTTCTAGGAGTTACTTGATCACAATATAGAACTATTTGTTTATTCATTATGAGTTTTACACATGATGAAAACGTATACTCAAGCAGATATTTTATAATCACTGTACTATACTATGATACAGTGCATAATGAACATCCACATTCAACTAGTCTGTGTGCCAGCCCCCTTCAGATTCAGCACAGAGGGCACCAAGTGACTCAGAAACAAATCAGAAGTTTAAAAGTCATGATACAAAATGGGGCTTGCGGCCTATGTGCATATCTAACCTTAAAAATAAAATAAAATAACAAAAACAAACAAACAAACAAACAAACCGCACCACAGGGTAAGACTCCCAAAATCAGTTAAGACAGACCTTGAGATCTGGATCACGTTTCTGCAACGCTTCAATGTAGTCTCCTTATGGCAGGAAATCCTCAACCTGTCCTCAAATTGCCGGGTTCACTGATGCCGCTGGGTCCTTGGGCTTCAGTTTATTCTTTAGGGGATGCTGGGGTGCTCAACAATGGCCAGCAGAGGAGCAAGACGAAGCTATCATGTGGGATCTCACTTTTCTGGAGTTTTTTCCCCCTTAGTTGTGGCTGTTCACATTTGGACTGAGGAATTCCAGAATCGCCGGGTGTGCTTCAGATCTGAAAACCAGGCAGTGGTCAACATGCTGGCTAAACAGTCATCGCGTTCCGAGAGGGTGTCGTGCCTACTCCAATCATTCGTCCTCCAGTGCCTCGCTTCTGAGCATTAGCTCCCAGGGCTCAGCCACTGCCAGAACCCGTTCCAGAGCACCTGTGGATCCTTGGAGACGTGAAGTGATTAAGGGAGTATTAACATCTGTCGCACCCTCTACGCTTAGATCATATAAGAAAGTCTGGTGTGATTTCATGGGGTTCAGGTCCAAAGTATCCTCCCTTTCCACCAATGTTACACCCTCCACAGAAAACGTTTTGCAACAGTATTAGCGTCTGTCGCACCCTCTACGCTTAGATCATATAAGAAGGTCTGGTGTGATTTCATGGGGTTCAGGTACCTGGAGCACAGCTGTTGCCCGAACCCTTTCCGGAGCACCTGTGGAACGTTGGAGACGCAAATTGATTAAGGGAGTATTAGCGTCTGGCGCACCCTCCACCCTCAGGTCTTACAAGAAGGCCTGGTGCGATTTCTTGGGCTTCAGGTTTGGGTCTTCGGGGCTTTCTGCTAGCCCGCCTCCCACCACCGACGACGTTTTGCAATACCTTTCACACCTTGATGACCTAGGGCGCGCACCTAAAACATTAAAAATACATGTAGCCGCCATTAGCTTCTTTGCTAAGGCCACGTTCTCCTCCGATCCATGCAGTGACTTCCTGGTCCGTAGAGCTATCGAAGGCTGGGGCAGGTTACAACCCCTTAGGGTTCAGGGCCGTAAGCCAATTTCCTACGGGTTGCTCTCTCAAATACGCAAAAAACTCCAGTCAATTTGTTGGTCCCGGTTAGAGGCCCGCCTCTTTTCTGCGGCATATGCCATCGCCTTTTTGCCGCCCTAAGAGTGGGCGAGGTCGTAGTCAAAGGTAGTGCGAATGGTGTGATGCGGGGCCTCCTTATGGAAGATGTACAGCTGTCTGAGGCGAGCATGTTGGTACGGGTATGACAATCCAAAACTGATCGGGCCGGTAGGGGTGTCCTTCTAAAACTCACAGCGTCCGGGGGGGCAGGGCCCTTGTCCGGTAAAGGACACCAGGCAGTATCTTTGCCTCAGACCACCTGGTCAGGGTCCGCTTCTGCTACACGAAGACGGGTCCCCCTTACTGAGACACCAATTCACCAGGGTACTCCGCAAAGCTATTGATGCTTGCGGTTTAGCTTCCCGGGCTTATGCTGCCCACTCCTTTAGGATCGGTGCTGCCTCAACTGCCGCATGCCTGGGCTTGCCTGCAGACAAGATTAAAGAAATGGGCCGATGGAAATCCAATGCTTATAAGGGTTATATATGTTAGTTTGCGCTCCGCTACACTGAATCTACTTACCCGCTTTCTCCTTTCTTTCGTTCTCAGCTGTTTCCGGGGGCACCGTGTGGATTTGCGGCCACAGTATTGTTCATTGGGCCCACGTTCGGGCTGTCAGCAGCGGCCTTACCCACCATCTTGGTTTGCCTCCTGGGATACGAGCTGCCTGGTTGTCGCGACGCGGCATGCGGTGGGAAGAGCTTATGCCATTGCTGATTGACAGAGTTGCCATGTTTGGCCCTCCTGACATCCTTATCATTCACTTGGGAGAGAATGACCTGGCCAATAGGTGAAGCGGGGATTTGTTGTGGTGCATAAAAAGAGACTTGGAGTCGATTGCGGCCTTGTGCCCTGGAACAATGGTGTTCTGGTCCTCCTTCTTGAAAAGAATTGTCTGGCGCGGTGCGCAGAACTGTATGGCCATTGAAAAAACCAGGAAGCTCCTGAACCGGGCGGTAGCCCGTTGGGTGCGCTTTATGAATGGCCGAGTCATTTGTTGTGGCATATAAAAAGAGACTTGGAGTCGATTGCGGCCTTGTGCCCTGGAACAATGGTGTTCTGGTCCTCCTTCTTGAAAAGAATTGCCTGGCGCTGTGCGCAGAACTGTAAGGCCATTGAAAAAACCAGGAAACTCCTGAACCGGGCGGTAGCCCGTTGTGTGCGCTTTATTTATGGCTGAGTCATTTATCATGACCGTATCCGGATCGGCGACCAAGCCATGTACCGGAATGACGGAGTTCATCTAACGGACATTGGGAATGATATTTGGTTGGACAGTGTCATTAGCAGCATTAGGGATTGGTTGCAGCTGTGAGGGTATTGGCGGCGAGCCCCTTTGCGGCTCGGGTGGCGGTTAGGCATTGGATTCATGTGTTGTGCTGTGTCAAGGGCTAGGTGTGGCCATCGCCTATGCTATCTACCGTGGGTTATTCCGTTAAAGGAATCTGGCGGTCGTGTATTCCGTCCGATGCCTGCTTGGCGGGAGGCCATGGCACGACCCTCGGTGACATCAGGGGGTGAGCCTATAGTTGGATGAGCATCAACAGGCTCCACCTACTGTTGAATAAACCCACCACCTATAGTCATCCAATGCCTAAGCCAATACCTTTTCACTGCTGTAATCAATAAAGTTGTGGCCTTTTCTTGCCCATTAACCTTATATCACGTGTCCTTGTGTATTTATTTCACATAGCGGGGTCGGGCCCTCGATCCACAAAGACTCTCCTCCCTGGAAGAGAGGGGAGTGGTTGTGGGCGGGAGACCGAGCCCCGCCCCTGGTAGGGGGCATTAGCCCCCTCCCCTCCTACCTGGCTGGCGCCCACGCCCACCGGAGGTGGCCAACCAGGTGCCTCCGGGGGGGGGCGTGTGTAGCAGCTTAATGCTGTGGTGCCAGCTCCGCCTCCTCCTCATTCGTTGTCGTCCCTCAGCGAGTCACCCACCCTCCACTCCCATTTAGCTCAGGGTCTAGGTTTTTGGCCTTGCTATGGACCTTAGGTTGGTCGCCCTGGTTGGCTGGGGGGCCTGGTAGGAATTTTTCCATTTGGCATTAGGCCTTTTGGTTTTTTCGCCTACCTCGTAGCAATCGTCACAACTTTTGTGGTATTGGTGGGTAGGTTAGGCATTGGATTCATGTGTTGTGCTGTGTCAAGGGCTAGGTGTGGCCATCGCCTATGCTATCTACCGTGGGTTATTCCGTTAAAGGAATCTGGCGGTCGTGTATTCCATCCGATGCCTGCTTGGCGGGAGGCCATGGCACGACCCTCGGTGACATCAGGGGCTGAGCCTATAGTTGGATGAGCATCAACAGGCTCCACCTACTGTTGAATAAACCCACCACCTATAGTCATCCAATGCCTAAGCCAATACCTTTTCACTGCTGTAATCAATAAAGTTGTGGCCTTTTCTTGCCCATTAACCTTATATCACGTGTCCTTGTGTATTTATTTCACATAGCGGGGTCGGGCCCTCGATCCACAAAATGGGATGGTTATACAAGATACGTTCAAAAATACAATAATAGTTTTGACTCCGTGCTAGCATTTGAGTGATAAAGGAACTAAAAGGAGGTGGACAACAATTAAGGATTTATTATGTTTTCAGAATGTATTGGAAAATTTATATAGAAAAGATTATTGTTTTGTGTACATTTCATTGTAAGAATGGAAACAGAGCCAGAGCCACAGTCACAGCCTAAGTCTGAAACAGTCCTTGATAGAGTGCCAGAGCCAGTCCTTCATAGAGTGCCAGAGCCCTGAATCAGTGCCAGAACCAAGCCCTCATTCAGAACCAGAGCCTGAGAAAGAGCCAGAACCAGAGCAACAGCCACAGCCTGAGTCTGAAACAGCCCTTGATAGAGAGCCAGAATCAGAGAATCAGAATCCGAGTCAGAACCAGATCTTCGGTAAAGACGTGGTCTGGTCTTAGCGCAACTGCTCCTCCCACCCGCGATAATAGAGATTGGGTGTTCCAATACATCCACCCGTAGGGAACCTGCCCCAGCCATTCTGTTGGCTGAGGGCCCCTCCCAGGCAGCCCTGACCCTTTCCACTTAAAAAGCAAAATACAAACTATACAATAACCTAAAAAAATAGTAAAAGAAAAACAAAGCAAGAAACAATTATGCTAAACTTAAAATAATCCCCGCCCCAACTAAACATTTGTCCCACCCCAGAAAGAAAATAACAACAACAACAAACCACCGTTTGAGGTGCAACAGAGACACAGCCAGAGACAGAGCGAGACCCTGAATCAGTGCCATAACCAAGCCCTTATTCAGAACCAGAGCCTGAAAAAGAGCCACAGGCCGAACAAGAGCAGCAGCCACAGCCACAGCCACGAGCCACAGCCTGAGTTTGCAACAGTACTTGATACAGTGCCGGAGCCTGAAACAGAGACACAGCCTCAAACAGAGCCTGAGCCTGAAACAGAGGCAGAGCCACAGCAACAGCCTGAGTCTGAAACAGTCCTTGATCGAGTGCCAGAGCCAGAGCGAGACCCTGAATCAGAGTCAGAGTGAGACCATGAATCAGAGCCAGAGCCTCATTCAGAGCCAGGGCTGAAAGAAAGCCAGAGCCAGAGCCAGAAATAGAGCTTGATACAGTGCCGGAGCGCAAAACATAGCTGCAGCCACAGCCTAGAACCACAGCCTGAGTCTGCAACAGTACTTGATACAGTGCCGGAGCTGGAGCCAGAGCCAGAGCCAGAGCCAGAGCCAGAACAAAACCCTAATTCAGAACCAGAGCCTGAAAGAGAGCCAGATCCTGAAACATAGCTGGGTCAGAGGCAGAGGAAGAGCCATCATGAGACCCTGAATCAGAGTCAGAACCAGATCTTCATTCAGAACCAGACCCTGAAAGAGAGCCAGAGCCACAGACAGAGCCACAGACGGAGCCTAGAGCCTCCGCCTCAGCCTGAAACAGTGCTTGATACAGTGCCAGAGCCTGAAACAGAACCAGAGCCACAGCTACAGCCATAGTGCCACAGCCTGAGTCTGCAACAGTGTTTGATACAGTGCCGTAGCCTGAAACAGAGACACAGCCTGAAACAGAACCTGAGCCTGGTTATTAGCATGGCAATTAAAGAAGAGAGAGGCAGAAAGGCTTATAAATAGAGTTAAGTGCAAAGGCAAAATAATAAACAACCCTGAGGACTTCCGGTCGGCGCCATCGTTTAATGGCGGATTTCCCTCCGAGCTCCGGAGGGGGTCTGCTTTACAAGTTCGGGTCCTGCCGCTACAGCGAAGCGGGGACCCTCAAAAATTACAGGCGCGGAAGCCTGTGAACAAGGAGACTCGGTGGGCACCATTGCGCCCCCCCGAAATCGCAAGGGAGCCTTTTTAAAGGCTCCGGAACGGCAGCGGGGAGAGAAGCGCGGTGCTGAGAGTCGTCACCCAGTTTGTGAAGTGAAGCCGCATCGCCATAACCGGAGAGCGCCGATTCCTTCCTGAAAATTGGATTACAAATTAAAACCTGTAAGTAAGACTGAGACCTAATTTGGATTTACAATTACCCTTTGGAAATTTGGCTGAAAACGGGATTGGTTTAAAGCAAGGAAGTCAGCCTTTCCCGGACTGCAAAGGGATAAAGCAAAGAAGGATAAAAAGCTGCAACCGTTGAGAGACCTTAAAGAACTAAGGGAATTAGACATAAACTGTGAATTTCCCCCCTTTTGGCAGGCAGGAGCAAAAGGGGGAGGAATTTGTGATTTTAACCTGCCGGAAAAAGACTTTAAAAAACTTTTACCGCTGTGTCAAACACCCCTGAAACGGACTGCCGGGGTAAGGAAGCCAGAGAGAGAGAACTGTCAGTGAGTTAAATGGATACTTGGAATGCTACATTGTTTTAAACTACTTAGCTCAGGAGAGATATTAAATTACTGGTTTGCTAAACTCTGAAAATACAGGAATTGTTACAATTGACTATTGGGAAACTTTAGGGGAATTAGTGACTGTAAGACATTCTGTTTAGCTTTGGAAACTTTCTTCCCCTAGAGGACACTTTGATAATTGTTGCAGTTTGGATTGTAACTACTAAGGCAGTGGAAATTTCCTCTGAAAAACAACTAGCAGGTGGGAGAGTGACCTTGGCTAGGCATGAGTGGTGCATCAGAAGAGACAACAACCAGATCTGGGAGACAATACAAGACAAAATCTTCACAACAGCGTAGAGTTTCAGCTTCAGGCATCCCAGTGGCACCAGCTGCAACTGGTCAGACAAAAACAATAATGACATCAGACCCTGTAACACAAGCTTTAGTCAAGATAAATGAGTCTTTGGAATCTCTGACAAAGCAGGGAGCTGAAAACAGTAAAAAATTGACAGAACTCTCAATAAAGTTGGATCAGAACACACAAAGTGTGAATGAATTAGGGAAAAGAGTGACGTCTAACACAGAATCTATTAATAAAATCTTAGAGGACTCTGCCAACATACGTAAAATTGCAGAAGAAGCTAAAGTCTCAGCTGATGAGGCCAAAGTCTTGGTGGACGCTACACAGGAAAAAATAGCACCAGTTTGCAAAAAGTTAGAAGATCACACATTGGCCCTGTCTATGCTTGAATTGCAGAGGAGAGACAGGAATTTAAGATTGCGAGCAGTGCCTGAAAGTGAGGGAGATAACTTGGTGGACTTCCTTTCTAAAGAATTTTTGGATTTTTGGCAACAGGAGTTGGAAAAGGAAGAAATTAATATTGTGACTGCCTTCAGACTGGGAAGGGGGGAAGGCAGGAAGAAGCCAAGGGATTGCCTGATAACCCTAGGATCAAGAGAGGAGAGAGACAAAATACTGAGCCTGCATTATCAAAGAACACTTGAGATTGAAAATTCTTTTGTGGAGATTTTTAAAGACATCCCAAAGGAAATCTACGCACCCAATGAAGGGAAGTCAGAATTCTTTAAGAAGTTGCATGAGACATTATTGGACTATTTGGACTACAATGTAATTATGATGGGAGACATGAATGGAGTGGTATCTACTAATATGGACAAAGCACAAAGACAGGTGATCTCCAGAGATGGGAGATTACCAAAGACTTTTTTTGAAATGACTGAAAATATGGACTTGATTGACATTTGGAGAACAAGGAACCCTCTTGAGAGAGAGGGAACCTTCTTCTCTGAAGCAATGATGACCTGGACCAGAATCGACCAAATCTGGATTACTAGTGGGTTGGCTCCAAAGATTAAGAAAGTGGAAATCTGCCCAAAGACTTGCTCCGACCATAACGCCGTGAAGATGGAAATGAAATTTACAACAACTGGTCAATTCAGATGGAGGATGAATGACACCCTGTTTCGAGACGAGGAGATCCACAGAAAGGCCCAAAAAACCTTAAAGGACTATTTTGAAATAAATTTAAAAACTGATGTAGAAAAAAGAGTGATCTGGGACGCAAGCAAAGCAGTGATGCGAGGATTTTTAATTCAACAAAATTCAGTAAAAAAGAGAAAGCAAAATGAGAAGAAGGATAAGATTTTGGAAAGGATTAAAGAAGGAGAGAAGAAATTGAGATCAAAACCAAAGTCCCAGGAGATTTTGAGAGAGATTAAGCTATACCAGACACAATATATGGAACTGATGAATCAAGAGATTGAATGGAAGATAAAGCAAATGAGACAAAAGACATTTGAATCTGCTGACAAATGCGGTAAACTTCTGGCTTGGCAATTGAAGAAAAGACAGAAATTAAACACAGTCACAAGCCTAGAAGTGGATGGAAAGAGTATATATAAACCCAATGAGATTAGAAATTGTTTCGTGAGTTATTTTAAAAAATTATATGCACAAGGACCGCAGAAGGAGGAAGACATAGATAAATTCCTCAAAAAATATGGATTACAAAAAATCTCTCATCAAAGCAAAGTGGATCTAAATCAGAGAATAACAGAACAAGAGATAGAGGGTGCCATTCAAAACATGCAACTGGGCAAATCTCCAGGACCAGATGGATTGACTTCCAGATATTATAAAGCATTGAAGGAGTGGTTGGTGCAACCGTTAAAGGAAGTCTGTAATGAGATCTTAGAGGGGAAAAGGGCGCCAGAATCGTGGAAAGAAGCGTATATCACACTCATACCAAAAACAGAGACTGAAAAGACTCAACTTAAGAACTATCGCCCAATATCATTACTTAATGTGGATTACAAAGTTTTTGCAGACATTTTGGCAAAAAGATTGAAAAGAGTGTTGATGGAGAAGATTCATAGGGACCAAGCAGGCTTTCTCCCAAAAAGGCATTTATCAGACAACGTGAGGAATATAATAGACATCTTGGAACTATTAGAGGTGAATATAAATACTAAAGCAGTTCTGATCTTTGTGGACGCGGAGAAAGCCTTTGACAACATCTCTTGGAGTTTTATGAAAAAGAATCTTCATGGGATGGGGGTAGGCCAAGGATTTGAGAATGGTATGGGTGCCATATACTCTGAACAAAAAGCAAAGCTGATTGTAAATAATGTGATAACTGAAGAACTTAATATAGAAAAAGGAACAAGACAGGGGTGCCCTATTTCCCCATTACTTTTTATTTCTGTCCTGGAGGTGTTGCTAAATATGATTAGAGATGACCAGCAGGTAAAAGGGGTACAGGTCGGAGCTAAACATTATAAGCTAAAGGCTTTTGCAGATGACTTAGTATTAACCTTACAAGAGCCAGACACTAGTACAAAAAGGGTGTTGGAATTAATTGAAGAATTTGGTCAAGTGGCCGGATTTAAACTGAATAAACAAAAGACTAAAGTTTTGGGGGAAAATTTAACAGTCATGGAGAGGGAGAAGTTCCAGAATGAAACAGGTTTGGCAGTGGTTAAGAAGGTGAAATACCTAGGGGTTCATTTGACATCTAAGAATTTGAACTTGTACAAAGATAACTATGAGAAACTGCAACAATTATCAAAGTGTCCTCTAAGGGAAGAAAGTTTCCAAAGCTAAACAGAATGTCTTACAGTCACTAATTCCCCTAAAGTTTCCCAATAGTCAATTGTAACAATTCCTGTATTTTCAGAGTTTAGCAAACCAGTAATTTAATATCTCTCCTGAGCTAAGTAGTTTAAAACAATGTAGCATTCCAAGTATCCATTTAACTCACTGACAGTTCTCTCTCTCCGGCTTCCTTACCCCGGCAGTCCGTTTCAGGGGTGTTTGACACAGCGGTAAAAGTTTTTTAAAGTCTTTTTCCGGCAGGTTAAAATCACAAATTCCTCCCCCTTTTGCTCCTGCCTGCCAAAAGGGGGGAAATTCACAGTTTATGTCTAATTCCCTTAGTTCTTTAAGGTCTCTCAACGGTTGAAGCTTTTTATCCTTCTTTGCTTTATCCTTTTGCAGTCCGGGAAAGGCTGACTTCCTTGCTTTAAACCAATCCCGTTTTCAGCCAAATTTCCAAAGGGTAATTGTAAATCCAAATTAGGTCTCAGTCTTACTTACAGGTTTTAATTTGTAATCCAATTTTCAGGAAGGAATCGGCGCTCTCCGGTTATGGCGATGCGGCTTCACTTCACAAACTGGGTGACGACTCTCAGCACCGCGCTTCTCTCCCCGCTGCCGTTCCGGAGCCTTTAAAAAGGCTCCCTTGCGATTTCGGGGGGGCGCAATGGTGCCCACCGAGTCTCCTTGTTCACAGGCTTCCACGCCTGTAATTTTTGAGGGTCCCCGCTTCGCCGTAGCGGCAGGACCCGAACTTGTAAAGCAGACCCCCTCCGGAGCTCGGAGGGAAATCCGCCATTAACCGATGGCACCGACCGGAAGTCCTCAGGGTTGTTTATTATTTTGCCTTTGCACTTAACTCTATTTATAAGCCTTTCTGCCTCTCTCTTCTTTAATTGCCATGCTAATAACCAGGCTCAGGTTCTGTTTCAGGCTGTGTCTCTGTTTCAGGCTACGGCACTGTATCAAACACTGTTGCAGACTCAGGCTGTGGCACTATGGCTGTAGCTGTGGCTCTGGTTCTGTTTCAGGCTCTGGCACTGTATCAAGCACTGTTTCAGGCTGAGGCGGAGGCTCTAGGCTCCGTCTGTGGCTCTGTCTGTGGCTCTGGCTCTCTTTCAGGGTCTGGTTCTGAATGAAGATCTGGTTCTGACTCTGATTCAGGGTCTCATGATGGCTCTTCCTCTGCCTCTGACACAGCTATGTTTCAGGATCTGGCTCTCTTTCAGGCTCTGGTTCTGAATTAGGGTTTTGTTCTGGCTCTGGCTGTGTCTCTGGCTCCAGCTCCGGCACTGTATCAAGTACTGTTGCAGACTCAGGCTGTGGCTCTAGGCTGTGGCTGCAGCTATGTTTTGTGCTCCGGCCCTATTTCTGGCTCTGGCTCTGGCTCTGGCTCTGGCTTTCTTTCAGCTCTGGCTCTGGCTTTCTTTCAGCTCTGGCTCTGAATGAGGCTCTGGCTCTGGCTCTGATTCAGGGTCTCACTCTGGCTCTGGCACTTGATCAAGGACTGTTTCAGACTCAGGCTGTTGCTGTGGCTTTGCCTCTGTTTCAGGCTCAGGCTCTGTTTGAGGCTGTGTCTCTGTTTCAGGCTCCGGCACTGTATCAAGTACTGTTGCAGACTCAGGCTGCGGCTCGTGGCTGTGGCTGTGGCTGCTGCTCTTGTTCGGCCTGTGGCTCTTTTTCAGGCTCTGGTTCTGAATAAGGGCTTGGTTATGGCACTGATTCAGGGTCTCGCTCTGTCTCTGGCTGTGTCTCTGTTGCACCTCAAACGGTGGTTTGTTGTTGTTGTTATTTTCTTTCTGGGGTGGGACAAATGTTTAGTTGGGGCGGGGATTATTTTAAGTTTAGCATAATTGTTTCTTGCTTTGTTTTTCTTTTACTATTTTTTTAGGTTATTGTATAGTTTGTATTTTGCTTTTTAAGTGGAAAGGGTCAGGCCTGCCTGGGAGGGGCTCTCAGCCAACAGAATGGCTGGGGCAGGTTCCCTATGGGTGGATGTATTGGAACACCCAATCTCTATTATCGCGGGTGGGAGGAGCAGTTGCGCTAAGACCAGACCACGTCTTTACCGAAGATCTGGTTCTGACTCTGATTCTGATTCTCTGATTCTGGCTCTCTATCAAGGGCTGTTTCAGACTCAGGCTGTGGCTGTGGCTGTTGCTCTGGTTCTGGCTCTTTCTCAGGCTCTGGTTCTGAATGAGGGCTTGGTTCTGGCACTGATTCAGGGCTCTGGCACTCTATCAAGGACTGGCTCTGGCACTCTATCAAGGACTGTTTCAGACTTAGGCTGTGACTGTGGCTCTGGCTCTGTTTCCATTCTTACAATGAAATGTACACAAAACAATAATCTTTTCTATATAAATTTTCCAATACATTCTGAAAACATAATAAATCCTTAATTGTTGTCCACCTCCTTTTAGTTCCTTTATCACTCAAATGCTAGCACGGAGTCAAAACTATTATTGTATTTTTGAACGTATCTTGTATAACCATCCCATTTTTCTACAAATTTTTGCTTTGAGATTCCTCTGAGTTTGCTAGTCAATTGAGCCGTCTCCACCAATTCCTGTAATTTGATTTGCCAATCTGTTATTTTTGGAGCCTCGTGATCTTTCCATCCCTTGGCCACAAGTATACGAGCTGCTGCGGTTGCATACAAGAATACCTCTCTTAGATTTTTTGGGATCTCTTTATCTGAAATACTTCATAGAAATGCCTCTGTTTTTTTCGTAAAAGTTGTCCCCATCATCTTTTTTAATTCATCGTATATTCCCCCCCCAAAAAAAAAATCTTAATCTTTTCACACGTCCACCACATGTGGCTCATGTCACCGTTATTTCCTCCACATCTCCAACAAGCATTCGCCAATTTTTTATACAATCTTGATCATCTGGAAGGAGTGAGGTACCACCTATGAGCCATTTTCATCATGTTCTCTCTTATATTATAGCTGGCTGTAAATTTCAAATTTACATTCCATCAGTTTCCCCCATCTTTTAGCATAATTGGACGGCCCACATCTTGGGCCCACTTTATCATTGAAGCCTTAACCTCCTCATCCATTACTTTGTAGTCTAAAAGAAGTCTATACATTTTTTGCGATTATTTTGGTTTTACTATTCAGTAGTTCTCTTTCAAATCTTGAAGGCTCCTTTTCAAAACCTATCTGCTTATCCTCTCTGAACACTTCATTCACCTGGAAGTAATCTAGCCAACTAGAAAAGTGATCTTTTATTTTCTCATAACTTATCAATATTAGTTCACCCTCCTCCCTGTTACGATATTGAAGCAATGCAGCCGCGAGCTGCTGGTAGCTTGAAAACAAAACATAATGGGAATGTTGGGACTGTTCCGTGGGAAACAGAGAGACAGTCAATTCATAGTGCAGAGGGCACCGGAATTAGCTCAGAGTGTAATATGAGCTGGACAGGAAGTGTTTGTTCTCTCTCGACTGCAGGAGTATGAAGAGAGCAGTCATGTTTTCTGTAATGCTGCAAAGACAGAAATAAAGGCATGTAAATACGTTTCTGTCTATCTCTTTCCCCTGTCCGGGGGGGGGGGCAGGAAAGAGGGGGGTGTTCTTCTCACGCTGAGAAGGATCACCTATCGCGACCTCTGCCTGGATCTTGCCGGGAAAGCAGACAGGGAGGTCAACAGGAGACCAAGCCGGGTGCCTGGGAGAGTTGCCAGTTTCTCCTGATAAAGGCTTGATTTCCGACATCTGGTAGCATGTAGCCGATGGTTTTGATCCATGAAAGCAACAAGAGAGGTTGATGGATCGTACTTCATCCTCTGCAAGGAGATAAGGAAGATATGGTAGCGTGCGGATGGAAGCTACAAGTACGGCTGAGCACCGGAGGAGGTGTTTTTGCTGAGCAATGGATTCCCTCAAGGTATGGTGATTTTATGGCTGTGAGAGTGAACGCGAATTGAAGCATTCTTCGGTTCACTGAGTGTCTGCTTTTGGATGAAAACAGCACTGAGAGAGAGCCACATTCTTCGCATTCCTGAGTCTTGATAAGCCAGTTGCTAAGCAACGAAACGTCAGTAAAGTGGAAAGTTACTAGCCAACGGAAAAGGGGCTGGGACTGTGAAAGGCTGGAAAAACACTGGCAAAAATTCCAGCGTTTGTTTTGTCTGCTATCTCACTGCTCTTGGAGGGACTTTCAAAACAGCCTGCGTTTAGCTGCAAAGTGCAACGCAGTGAACAGCCAATAGACTCTTGGAATTTTACAGGCTTGAGAGTGAGAGCTGAGGCTTGGATTCAAAATGGATACCAAGAAGGGGGGAGGCTTACCTTACCCACCTCCACTGACTAATGACAATTATTCCTCATGGTCTGTAAAGATGAAAGCCCTGCTTCAGAATCAGAGGATTTTTGGGGTGATTGATAACCCCATCCCTGCTGCACCAACGCCAGGTTGGAATTCACAGCATGTGAGAGCCAGGACGGCTGCAATAGATGTCAAAGACAGGGGGAGAGAAGCTCGGAGTTCAAGCACCCCCTCTGCTATTGCAAGTGAAGAACAGGCTGTTGCTTTGAACGTTGTCTGTTGTTTCAATTGTGGACAAACTGGGCACCTTCAGCGGAATTGTAAGAAGCCACGTCAACAGAAAGGAGCTAAGGGGAGCTCTGCAAAGCCTGAGGCGTCAGGCAAAAGTCGTACCAAGTCCCAGGTGAAACCTGCAAAAGCATTGCTGTCAACAAAAGCCGCATTTTCAACAGAGAACACTTTTGTTCTTGACACAGGATGCACGCAACACATGACGTCGCACAGAGATCTGTTTTCAACGTTTAAGAAGCAAAGCTTCACTGTGAAACAGGCCAATGGCCAGGAGCTGAAAGCGACCGGGTTTGGAACTGTGTATCTTGAGAGTCTGAACTTGACTATTAACAATGTGTATTTGGTTCCTGATTTAAAGTTCAATCTGCTGAGTGTTTCGCAGATCACAAAGAATGGACTGACTTTGTATTATGATAGAGAAAGCTGCAAAATCTTCAAAGATGGAGAGCTGTATCTTTCTGCCAGAGAGAAAGATGGACTGTATTTGTTGACTTTTGATCAAAGTGATTGCATAAATTGTAATGCATCTGAATCTAACATGATTTCTCTTGCAGGTATGACGAAGGACGTCAAGAAGGCGACCGAGGTTGACAGGGCATTTCAGCGAGTGTATGCTGATGTGATTGGTCCTCTAGCACCATCTAGAGGCAATGCAAGATATTATCTTGTGTGTGTGGATTATTTCTCTCATTATGTGTGGGTATATATATTGCAGAAACCACAAGAAGCCTTAGAAAGGTTTAAAGAGTTTTGTGACAAGGTTAAAAATGTTCATGATGCTAACATTGATTGTCTTTTCACAGATGAAAAGCCAGTTTTTCTTTTACAGGATTTTCAGGATTTCCTGGATAAGAAAGGGATAAGGCACAAGACAGCTCTTTCAGCAGATGCATGGAACAAAAGTGTCTGTGTGCAAGTGAACAAAGAATTGCAAAATGGCATGAAGGCGCAATTGCTGAGTTCACATTTGCCACATGAGTATTGGGCGGAGTCGTTAATGTGTTTTTGTTACAGTTGGATGAGAAAGGTTTCAAAAGATTTAGGAAGTTCTCCTTTTGAAAAGCTATTCCACAGAAAACCTTCTGTTGCCCATTTTAAGGTTTTTGGGTCTCATGTAAAGACTGAAGCTCCAGGTGGAGTAAAGAATGCTAGAGGAATTTTTGTGGGTTATGAAAAGGGTCTCTACAGAGTAATTTTGTCTGAATCTGGTCAGGTGATTCACACGAAATTTCTAGAGAGTGCTCCTGAACGGAGAGAGTAATTGCTCCCACATTTCCCACAGAGGACAATTCAGATGATGATGGTGATTTTACTGATTACAGTGGTACTGAGAGTAACAGTTATAGCTCGGAGAGCTCAGTTGACACAGTCATTGAGAGGAAGTCTCACACAATGGCTAGACCTTCACAGGTGAAGGATGAACCACTGTTTACTATTGGAACTGGTTCCCCAAAGAGTCCTGAGACTGAACCAGTGAGCAGAGAGGATCAGCACCTCATACGTAGGTCTGAGAGAGTTACAAAGGGTGTACCACCCAAGAGGTATTCAAAAGAGTTTGCTAACTCAGCTGTTGCATGTGTTACTATTGTTAACAACTCAAGACAGGTTGAAGCTGTGTCTAAGTCAGAGACAAAGACACAACAGAGAGTTGCTAAGCGTAACACTACATTCCCTAGCCAAGGAAATGCAGATGCACTCATTCCTTGGAAGTCAGACAACCAGAGAGGTACACTGGGAAAACCAGTGGTGGGTAGTTCCAAGGGTGGAACTGAAACAACAGGGGAGTGTTATATGTATAACAACTGTTTGTTTTCTTCTCTGGATCACGCTTTGCTCGCAGCGCACATTGATTCATATGGTGGAGTATGTTACGATATTGAAGCAATGCAGCCGCGAGCTGCTGGTAGCTTGAAAACAAAACATAATGGGAATGTTGGGACTGTTCTGTGGGAAACAGAGGGACAGTCAATTCACAGTGCAGAGGGCACCGGAATTAGCTCAGAGTGTAATATGAGCCGGACAGGAAGTGTTTGTTCTCTCTCGACTGCAGGAGTATGAAGAGAGCAGTCATGTTTTCTGTAATGCTGCAAAGACAGAAATAAAGGCATGTAAATATGTTTCTGTCTATCTCTTTCCCCTGCCCGGGGGGGGGGGCAGGAAAGAGGAGGGGTGTTCTTCTCACGCTGAGAAGGATCACCTATCACAACCTCTGCCTGGATCTTGCCGGGAAAGCAGACAGGGAGGTCAACAGGAGACCAAGCTGGGTGCCTGGGAGAGTTGCCAGTTTCTCCTGATAAAGGCTTGATTCCTCACACTCCCCCCCCTTAATATTGTGTTATACGTTATCCAGTTCTCTTTGATGTTGTTGCTTTTTTTAGCAGTGATTGCTTCTAGTGGAGAGTTGCATCTTGGGGTTTTCTGTTCCAAATATCTTTTGTATTTTCCCCATACCTTATATATAGCATTTCTTATTATATGATTTGAAAAACTCCTATGCCTCTTTATTTTCCAATAATTAAGATAGCCATGCCACCCAAAACGGGTGTCATGACCTTCTAGATCTAAAATATCCCAATTTTAAAATAAATACCAATCTTTCAACCAGAGAAGACATGAGGCTTCATAATATAGCTTCAAATCCGGTAACCCGTAGCCACCTCTTTCTACAGTATCTATTAATATCTTATGCTTTACTCTTGGTCTTTTACCCTTCCACAAAAATTTAGAAATTTCTTTTTGCCACTTGTTGATACTGCTGGTCTTTCTTGTAATTGGAATCGTTTGGAATAGAAAGAGTAGCTTCGGTAAAACTATCATTTTAATTACCGAAATACGGTCCAGGAATGATAAATTTAACCTTGTCCATGTCTCCAACTGTCTTTTGATATCTTTCCAACAATTGGGATACTGCCAGGGAGACAAAGTCCATCATGGCCCCAAGCCGTCTGCCGGACGATCCATCGATCTCCCGTAAGCACACAGTATCAGCAATTAGCGACATGAGTTTCTAGAAAATATCTTGCCACATTCTAGAGCTCATGCACACTCTATCAGCAGATAATGCACAGCAAAAGTCGCACTCAGGAGAGCATTATTTACAAGTTTTATTCAGCGTTGATCAGAACAAAGAAAGACATGACTGCCTGCGTCAGTGTCTCCAGAAACAGAGAGTGAGAAAACGAAAGCAAAAGACACAACAGAAACATCCTGTGAAAAGAGGAAATACGCAAGCTGTGACACAAACATCCTGCTCCCTTTTAAGGTGGAACGGAAATATCCTAACATCCTTCCCCTTTCCGTGTAACTTGTAGTACCTGTGGTTCAACCCAATTGCAACCTTTGTACGTAAACCTTAAGTTGTTCTCTGTTAACAACCTTAGACAACAGATCAGCAGGAATTTCATTTCCTGGCATGTAGGACACCTGAATGAGTCCTTTCTGAATACACTCTCTTGCACGATGTAGCTTAATCTGCACGTACTTGGTTCTTTGCTTGCAACTCTCTGAGTTCAGCAAAGCCAAACACGATCTATTGTCTTGATACACTTGTACAGGACATTTCACAGAAACTCTGATGTCCTTAAACAGTTGCATCAACCATTCACAATCCATGAGTGAAAATGACAGAGCATTGAGTTCTGCTTCACAGGAACTTAGGCTTACTGTCGTCTGCTTCCTGCACAACCAGTCAAACAGGCAGTGGTTGTACATGTAGCATACTCCAGAAGTGCTAGTACCATCCGTGGTGTCACTTCCAAAACTTGCATCTGCAAAGATTTCAAGACCTCCAGTCTTCTGAGTGGTGAACCTCAGCCTGTAGTGCAAAGTCCATTTCAAAGAGCGGGCTATGCGCTTCAGAGCTTTCCAATCCTGAACAGTAGGATTGTTAGCATGTCTGCTAAGCAGGTTAGTGCTTACAGCTATGTCGGGTCTTGAACATCTAGCAATGAAATTCAACTTGCCTAGAATGCATCTGTACAGCGTAGTGTCAGAAAACACTTCCGCAGTACTGTCTACCTGGTAACCTGTCACCATCGGTGTGTCTGCTGGGTTTGCATCAACCAAATTCAACCTGGTTAATACATCAGCAATTTTCTGTGTTTGGTGTACCAGAAAATTACCTGCTTGGTCCCTCTCCACCTGAAGAGAAAGATAGTTGGATACCTCACCAAGATACTTCATGTCAAAGTGCTCCTTCAGCTGAGCTAGTGTGCTTTGATAAAAAGCCTGATTCTTCCAAAACATCAGAAGATCATCAACAAAACATAAACAATACAGTTTGTTTTGCCCCTCCTCCTTGACAAAAACACTCTGGTGAAAACCTAGAGAAAGCAATGTCTCAGTGAGCTTTGTGTTCCAACACCTGGCACTCTGCTTGAGACCATATAAGGATTTCCGCAGTTTACAGACCATTCCCTTCTGTATCTGCATCCCATCAGGTGGAAGCATAAACAGCTCCTTCCCCAAAATCCCATACAAAAAAGCTGTATTAATGTCATGATGGGAAACATGCAGTTTCTCCTCCACAGCGATCTTGAGCATCAGCCGAATGCTCTCATATTTGACTGTGGGTGAATAGGTCTCGTGGTAATCCTGTCCTGGTACCTGTGAAAAACCTCTGGCAACCAATCTGGCTTTGTGTCTGACAACCTTGCCATTCTGGTCTGTCTTGGCCTTGAAGACCCATTTGCTGCCAACCAGTCTCATTCCTGGGACTACCGGTACCAGTTCCCAAGTTTGGTTCCTATTCAAGGAATCAACTTCAGCCTTCATGACATTAAGCCAAGGCTCAGCATCTTTAGAGGTTAACTCCTGAACCTCTTTGAAGCTTGAAGGTTCCCATACCTTCTCTGAGCTACTAAGAACAGCAGTTGCTGTCTTAGCAAACTCATCAGCAAATCTCTTTGGAGGTCTGCCCTTTGTGGCTCTTTCAGATCTACGTACTAGACGCAAGTCTTCTGGACTCATCTCCTCTTTCTTAGGAGAAAAGTGACCAATGGTGAACAGTGGTTCTTCCAGTTCATTGTCAGACGCATCAGATGGTCTGCTTGAGGCCTTTGCGCTCTTGTAGTCTGCTGTGTCATCACTGTCACTGACATCAGCAGCAGCGCCGCCCACTGAGCTGGAATCCGAACTCTGATCATCATCATCATCATCCTCAGCTTCCTCAGCTGCCTCAACATTATCTGCTTTCTTCACATCACCTTCATCCTCCTCTGGGTAACTCTGGAAAATTCCCACATTTCCCCCCCACTTGGGATTGTACTCAACACTCTTTGTGAACTTAATGGACTTAGAGTCGGTCATCCATACCCTGTATGCACCTTTTTCGTACCCCACGAACAAACCATGTGCCCCACGTTTCCCAAGCTTGTTGCTCTGTGGGGTGTGTACCCACATGTCAGAAGCAAATATTCTCATGTGCTTGATGTTGGGTTTCTTACCAAACATCTTCTCATAGGGGGGTACAACCAATAGGTGATGACAATGTGTGATTAAAAGTGTAAACAAAATTCGACAGAGCCTCCCCCCAAAGCTTATCAGGGAGATTGGCATCATGCAACAAGGTTTTCAGTCCTTGCAGCAACATTTGATTTGCTCGCTCCGCACGTCCATTCATCCATGGCGATCTAGGCGTTGACAAGTCATGCTGGATTCCCTTCTCAGTCAGGAAAGCTTCAAACTGCTGAGAAGTGAACTCCCCGCCCCGATCAGTAAAGAGACAGCCAATACGTTTACCGTGAACATTCTCCAACCAAGCACAGAATGCCTTGAACTTAGGAAACGCTTGCGATTTCTGCTCGAGCATAAACACATGAATGTACCTGGAAAAAGAATCAATTAGAACCATGAAGTACCTTGCTCCCCCCAAAGAGGGCGCAGGTGGACCAACCAGGTCTGCGTGCACTAGCTGGTAGGGTTTGGAAGCCTGCCTACTAGACTCCTTGCCTTTTGGAGCAACCTTCACCTTGTTCTCTGCACAAGATACACATTTCATGTGAAACTTACAGGGTTTGATGTTCAAACCCTCAACCATCTCTGGCATCTTGGCCAGTGCCTTCCAAGAGAGGTGACAAAACCTTCTGTGTGCATCGTGAATGCATCCTGCATGAAGAACTTTGTTAGTTTGTGCAACACAACAAGAATCAGCATTAGACACAGCAACAGCACCATTGTCATCATAAGTTATACAGAACAAACCATCGATAAACTTTGCATGCAAAATGTCCTCTTTGCCTTTTCTGATGACACAGACGCTCCTCTTGAAGGAAATCTCAAAACCACGCCCAGTAAGCTGTGGGACACTGAGCAAATTGTCTGCAGCACCTGGAACATATAGTACATCTTTCATGGTAGTGTGCAGACTTGCCAGTCTCACAGTCCCTTCTCCTGCGATTCGCAACGTCTTTCCATCAGCCAGGTGGATCTCACCTTCTTGAGGTTTGAAGGAGATAAAGAGATGGCGGTCTTTTGAGACATGGCGGGTACACCCCGAATCAATAACAAACCTGCCCTGGGCCTTTGGAGCAGTCTTTCTGGCAAGCAAAACCTTGTTTTCCACCGGCGTGGGCTTTTGCAGCTTGCCCCCCTGCTCCTGGCCATCAGACATGCCTTTAGCCTTTGGTGAAGCTGTGCCAGCAAACAAAGCCTTGTTTTCCATTGGCGTGGGCTCTTCACCCTCCCTCTGCTTCTGGCCATCTGCAGGCATCTGCCTCTGTTTACTTCTGGCCTTCCGGTATCTGTGAGGATGACCTTGGCTCCCATGAGAAACAGAGTTCTCAGCTGCCGACTCCTTGGCTCCCCCTGGAGGCTGGAATGCTGCCTGGGATGGCATCACAGTCAGCTCCCCCTGCAGCTTGCAACCGGTGCCCTCAGCATCCCTGCATTCACTCGCATTCTGGGAAACAGCCAGGACCTCCGATGCAGTCAAACTCTGGGCTGGGATGACTGGCAGTTGGGCTATCTTCAAAGCATTCCACATCTTACGTGCAGTCACGTTGCCAGCTAACGTTTTAATTTCCTCCAGAGAGACGGACAAGACTATTATGTCAATGGCCCTCGAATTCTGGGCTCTCCATCTATCTGTCAGAGGAACTGGAGGGGCTTCAGACACAGTATGCCACACTCCAAACTGACGCAGCAAACTCTCACACCATTTTGCCCAGGTTTTATAATTGTGCCGATTTAACTTTGGGCACTCAGCAGCCTCAGAAGCTTGGAAAAACTCCATTCCAGCTTTTTACTTGAGCCGCGAATCTTATTCACTTCAGAGGCTTCTTATATCGGCAGCCCATTAATCACGAAGCCTGCTTGGCTCGGCTCCCAGGCCAATTAGGCCTGCTGGACATCAAAAGCTCTTGCCGCGGCAAACGAAAAGCCTCACTTTCGCTTTTCCTCCACATACCTTTCAGCAGTCTGTCGCAGTCTTACTCTCCTGTAAGTGCCGCGAATCTGGGCCCATAACCTGTTGTTGGGATACTGCCAGGGAGACAAAGTCCATCATGGCCCCAAGCCGTCTGCCGGACAATCCATCGATCTCCCGTAGGCACGCAGTATCAGCAATTAGCGAAATGAGTTTCTAGAAAATATCTTGCCACATTCTAGAGCTCATGCACACTCTATCAGCAGATAATGCACAGCAAAAGTCGCACTCAGGAGAGCATTATTTAGAAGTTTTATTCAGCGTTGATCAGAACAAAGAAAGACATGACTGCCTGCGTCAGTGTCTCCAGACACAGAGAGTGAGAAAACGAAAGCAAAAGACACAACAGAAACATCCTGTGAAAACAGGAAATACGCAGGCTGTGACACAAACATCCTGCTGCCTTTTAAGGTGGAACGGAAATATCCTAACAATCTTCATATAAGTTAATATTCTTTGGTGTTATCCATAATCCTAAATACTTGATTTTGGGGTAGATTTTAATGTGTATTATTTGTTCTAATTCCGCTTTTTCATCTGGCGACATATTTTTAACTAATAGTTTTGTCTTGTTTAAATTCAATTTGAACCCCTCAACTTTACCGTAGCCATATATTATTTCCAACGCCTTTCTTAAACTCTGTTTTGGTTGCTCCGCAGTTATAATTAAATCGTCAGCAAATGCCCTCATTTTGTAACTTCTATTTCCCAGCATAATCCCTTTTATTTCTTTTTCTTCCCTAATTTGTTTACATAAAACTTCCAATGTTAATATGAAAATTAAGGGGGATAGTGGGCGACCTTGTCTGAGCCCTTTACTGATTTCACACTCCTGTGATAAATTTCCATTGATTATGATTTTAGCCTTTTGTTTTGATTATATTGCTTCAATCCCTTTTATATACTGTATACCAAAATCCATATGGTGTAACCTTTCATAAATTTCCAGGATACCATGTCGAAAGCTTTTTCTGCATCTATAGCCATTAAGACTGCCTTCTTTTCTATTCTTAAGTCTAAATACGCTAATAAGTTTATAATGTTTCTAGTGTTGCTATAAATGTGCCTCCCGGGCAAAAAGCCAGATTGGTCATTGTGTATCATCATCTGGAAGCCTTTTTTTGATCTTTCGGCTAAAATATTTGCACATAATTTATAATCGTTATTTAGAAGTGCGATAGGCCTATAGTTGTTAATAAGTAGATTGTCCGTTCCCTGTTTTGGAATTAATGCAATAAGGCTGTCTTTCAAGAATCCGGCATGCTTCCGTCTTTTAAGATGTTGTTCATGATACTTCTTAATGGGTCAGACAGTAAGTCCTCCATTTTTTAATAATATATTACTGGTAGGCCGTATGGCCCTGGTGGCTTTCCTATCTTTGATTCCTTAACTGCTCTTTGCATTTCGTACGATGTAATAAGGGCATTCAACAGTTCTTTTTGTTCTTTAGTAAGTTTCGGAAGACAGTTCTGTTCTAAATGTTCTTTAACTTCTTCTGTTGTTTCATTTCCTTCCTTATAGATTTCTCTAAAGAATTCGAGAAATTGTTTCTCTATTTCTTTAGGGTTGTTTATTATTTTGCCTTTGCACTTAACTCTATTTATAAGCCTTTCTGCCTCTCTCTTCTTTAATGGCCATGCTAATAACCAGGCTCAGGTTCTGTTTCAGGCTGTGTCTCTGTTTCAGGCTCTGGCGCTGTATCAAACACTGTTGCAGACTCAGGCTGTGGCACTATGGCTGTAGCTGTGGCTCTGGTTCTGTTTCAGGCTCTGGCACTGTATCAAGCACTGTTTCAGGCTCAGGCTTCTGCTCTTTATTAGGCTTTGTCTCAGTCTTTGGCTCTAGCACTTATTCTAGCTCTATTTCAGGCTCGGCCTGTGTCTCAGCCTTTGTCTCTGTTTTACGCTGTTTCTTTGTTTCAGGCTCCGATGCTGTTTCAAGCCCTGTATCTGTCTCTGCCTCTGTTTCAGGCTCTGGCACTCTATCAAGCACTGTTTCTGGCTCTGGCTCTCTTTCAGGCTCTGGTTCTGAATTAGGGTTTTGTTCTGGCTCTGGCTGTGTCTCTGGATCTGGCTGTGTCTCTGCTTCAGGCTCCTATGCTGTATCAAGCACTGTATCAGGCTCTGCCTCTCCCTCTGCCCCTGGCTACGTTTAAGCGTCAGGCTCAGTTTCAGACAGTGTCTCTGTTTCAGGATCCAGCACTCAGGATCCAGCTGTGGCTGTGGATCTCGGCTGTGGCTCTAGGCTCCGTCTGTGGCTCTGTCTGTGGCTCTGTCTGTGGCTCTGGCTCTCTTTCAGGGTCTGGTTCTGAATGAAGATCTGGTTCTGACTCTGATTCAGGGTCTCATGATGGTTCTTCCTCTGCCTCTGACCCAGCTATGTTTCAGGGTCTGGCTCTCTTTCAGGCTCTGGTTCTGAATTAGGGTTTTGTTCTGGCTCTGGCTGTGTCTCTGGCTCTGGCTCCAGCTCCAGCTCCAGCTCCGGCATTGTATCAAGTACTGTTATAGACTCAGGCTGTGGCTCTAGGCTGTGGCTGCAGCTATGTTTTGCGCTCCGACCCTGTATCAAGCCCTATTTCTGGCTCTGGCTCTGGCTTTCTTTCAGCTCTGGCTCTGGCTGTGATTCATGGTCTCACTCTGACTCTGATTCAGGGTCTCGCTCTGGCTCTGGCACTCTATCAAGGACTGTTTCAGACTCAGGCTGTGGCTGTGGCTCTGCTTCTGTTTCAGGCTCAGGCTCTGTTTGAGGCTGTGTCTCTGTTTCAGGCTCCGGCACTGTATCAAGTACTGTTGCAGACTCAGGCTGTGGCTCTAGGCTGTGGCTGTGGCTCTGGTTCGGGCTGTGGCTCTGTTTCAGGCTCTGGTAAATTTGCTTTTTAAGGGGAAAGGGTCAGGGCTGCCTGGGAGGGGGCCTCAGCCAACAGAATGGCTGGGGCAGGTTCCCTACGGGGGGATGTATTGGAACACACAATCTCTGTTATCGCGGGTGGGAGGAGCAGTTGCGCTAAGACCAGACCACGTCTTTACTGAAGATCTGGTTCTGACTCTGATTCTGATTCTCTGATTCTGGCTTGTTGGGTGTAGTGAAGGGTTAACCTTCTGTGCCTCAAGCCTTAGAGGAGGCGCTTACAAGGGAAGTAAGCCAGGATGTGACGAAAGCAGCTTGGAATGCTGTGAGCTGAGTGGGAACCGAAAGCAGTTCAGCCGCTGCACTGAGAGAGAAGGACGCAGAGAAAATGCAGCTTGAATCTGATGGTCTTTATGAATTGTAAACACACTATATTTGAGCAAATAAAGGGATAGTAGGACAGAAGAAACGTGTGGGACTTGTTTACTGCTCTCTCGACACACCCCGCTGTGTACTTCTGCTAATTGCTTTACGATCTACAGAGGCTCCCAGGGGAAGCGTGGCTGGGCGCCGAACAATAAAGCAATAAATCTACCAAACATGGTTATGGGTGAACGTGAAGCGTGTGAGAAAGGGCTTGGAAGACTTTAAAAGGACTGAACGTCAGCTTGATCGACTGCCAAGGCTTCAAAGAGAGCAGAGGGCAGATCGGAGGAGGCTGACGGAGTGGGAGCTGGGAGCCACGTCGTCCGGAGTGCCCGGTTTGGCTGCAAAGTGAGTACTTTTGCAAGAGGCCACCAGAAGGGAAGGGAAGCAATGGCTCAGCCCCATGCACATGGCTTTGAGTTTAAACTGCCATGTCAGAAACTGACTAGCCAAAATTGGCTGCAGTGGAGCTTTCAAGTGGAGCTTTTGCTGGTGGGGGAGCAGCTTTGGGACGTAGTACAGCCTCCACAGAATGCAGCTGTTAAAGCAGAGGCTAAGAGGGCTGCAGAGCAAAGTGAAGTTGAGAAGTGTGTGCTTGCTTTTTTGGCAGAAAATGTGGATGCTCAGCTGGTGCCAGTTGTCCTGGGTGCAAAAAGGCCAGAGGCCGCTTGGCTAGCACTCCGAGAAGCTTGTGGAGCTGGGGTGGGAAGCAAGGGCCGAGATGTGGCTGCATCCGAAAGGGAGAGGCAAGATGGCGCCGGCCACATTCTTGAGAGCCGATACACAGCTGGGAGGAGCTGGGAGCCCCCACAGGGGGGCGAAGGTACTGTTGCTGTTGCTGGCAATGCTGCTGGTGCTTTTGCTGAGCCTGGGAGCTGTTTGGATGCTGCAACGTGTCTGTGTGAGGAGCCAGGAGAGAGGCCAAGTGTTGGGAGCCCTTTACCCACCAGAGGGGGTGCAGGAAAACGTCCTGGAGCAGTGGGGGGGGGGCAGTGAGCAGTGAAAGCTCAGAGACGCCTCTTTCTCCAAAAGCTGCTAAGAGTTGTTTACGTCGTGAGTCGGAGCCTGGGAAGCTGAAAAGAGCTAAAGGCTTCAAGGCCGGCCACCTGCAGCAAGTAGAGATAAGAGCTGTGGAGTTGTGTGGGAACGCCGAGACAAGTCCGGTCACCATGGCAACTGAGAGAGTTGCATCTACGGAAGCTGTGAAGGTTGTGGGCAAGTCTTCCTGCCGGGGGGAGTCTGTTGCTGTGACAACCAGAGAGGACATCTTCAGAAGCCCCAAGGAGGGGGGTAGTGAGAAAATTGTTGCCCTGACGACCCAGGAATGTCAACAACAAGACTTTCTTACTGTAATAATCGACAGTGGAGCCGCCAACTCGCTGGTGCCATCTAGCGGTCTTTTGAGAAATTGCAGGACAGTAAAAACTCAGAAATTTGTGACGATCGCGGATGGAAGCAGAAAAATACTAACAGAGACAGGCTTTTTCTTCTGTCCCTTCCTTAAGCATGAAGTCAAAGCTTTTGTGGTAACTGTTTGTTAAGTGTGCATGACCTACTAGTTGATGGTTTTCATGTCTCTTTTGCAGGTGACAAATGTGAATTTTCCAAAGATGGGACATGTACACAGCGCAGTCTAAAGATAATTTGTTTGCTGTAAATGTGCCCTTTTCCACAGGAGAGGATGACACCGAAGATGCGAAGGGCCAATGTGTGAATGTGGCGCCTCACCATGGTTGTTCACATATTTGGCACCGACGCTTTGCCCATTTGAATTGGAGATATCTTCAGAAAGCACCAGAGCTGACACAAGGGTGCAAATTTAATGTTTGTGACAAATTTTTAGATTGCAATGCATGTAAACAGGCAAAAATTGTGACATGCTCATATCCAAAGTCAGAGAGGCAGACCACACAACCCTTTGAATTAATTCATTCAGATTTGTGTGGACCCATGTCAGTTGAGTCACTGGGAGGATCAAAGTATTCTCTGCTTTTGATTGATGATTTTTGGAGGTCTGCTTGGACCTTCTCTCTGAAAACGAAAGGGGAGGCAGCTAAAATGATCAGGGATTGGATCACCGCAGTTGAGGTAACCTTTTCCACCAAAGTTCGTGGTTTTCAAAGTGACAGAGGTTCTGAATTCACTGGTTCTGCTTTACAGGATTTCTTTAGGGAGAAGGGGATTAGCCACCGTTTGACCGCTCCTTACTCTCCGCAACAGAATGGGGTCGCAGAGAGAAGGAAGAGGACGGTGGAGGAAGCTGTGTCTGCGATCCTGTGGGACGCAGGGCTACCCCAGAAATATTGGTCTGAGGCCTGGCGCTACGTTGTTCATACGCAGAATAGAGTGTACAACTCTAGTGTAGGAAATACTCCATATTTCTTACTGCATGGAAAGAAGCCCAAGGTACACTACCTCCTGTCAGGATTCCAACTGGGGTCAGAGGTGAACTGGCCTCACTCCAGGCATTCGGCTGGAATCCTTGTTGACCTTCCGCCTGCGTCTCCCGGCAGGCAAGGTCGTAAATCGGCGATCCTCCTCAAACATGAGGAGAACACACCCTCCTCCTTCTCTCCCTCCCTGCACTCCCCCAGGAGGAGGGGGGGAAAGAAAGACAGACAGGAGTCCTTTTTACATGTTTTATTCCTGTCATTCAGCAGTACAGAGAAAACGTGTCTGTACCCTCCAGACTCCGGCAGTAGAGTCTCCGCTCCACCCCTGCACTTCCAGTACAGGTCAGATGACACTCTGAGCTAACATCCGGTGCTCAGTACGGAGAATGGACTGCCCCTTTCTCCACTAGTACAGTTGCAGACATCAACATCCTGTTTTGCTTTCCAGCCACCTGCAGCTGGCTTTTGCATTGGTGCTTTTTCCTGACAACCTCCCCCAAAAGCATCAATGGGCAAAACATGATCCAGAGAAAAGAACAAACAGTTGTTATACATATAACAGTCCCCTGTTGTTTCAGTTCCACCCTTGGAACTCCCCACCACTGGTTCCACCAGTGTACCTCTCTGGTTGTCTGGCTTCCAAGGAATGAGTGCTTCTGCATTACCTTGGCTGGCAGCCCTCTGTCGTGTCTTTGTCTCTGACGTAGACACTGCTTCAACCTGTTTTGAGTTGTTAACAATAGCAACACATGCAACAGCTAAGTTAGCAAACTCTTTTGAGTACCTCTTTGGTGGTACACCCTTTGTAACTCTCTCAGACCTGCGTATGAGGTGCTGATCCTCTCTGCTCACTGGTTCAACCTCTGGACTTTATTGAGAACCAGATCCAATTGCAAACAGTGGTTCCTCCTTCACCTGTGAAGGTCTATCCATTGTGTGAGACTTCCTCTCAATGACTGTTACAACTGAGCTCTCTGAGCTATCACTGTCATCATCAGTACCACTGTAATCTGTGAAATCATCATCATCTGAATTGTCCTCTGTGGGAAATGTGTGTACTACTACCCGCTCCTGTTCAGGAGCACTCTCCAGAAACTTTGTGAGAATCACCTGACCAGATTCAGACAAAATTACTCTGTAGAGACCCTTTTCATATCCCACAAAAATGCCTCTGGCATTCTTTACTCCACCTGGAGCTTCTGTTCTCACATGAGACCCGAAAACCTTAAAATAGGCAACAGAAGGTTTTCTATGGAACAGCTTCTCAAAAGGAGAACTTCCCAACTCTCTTGAGACTCTTCTCACCCACACGTGAACATAGGACAATAGCGACTCCGCCCAATATTCATGTGGCAAATGTGAACTCAGCAATTGCGCATGCATCCCCTTTTGCAATTCTTTGTTCACCCTCACACAGACCCCCCTGTTCCATGCTTCCGCCGAAACAGCAACTTTGTGGTCTATGCCTTTTCCATCCAGGAACATCTGAAACTTCTGTAACAGAAAAATTGGCTTCTCATCTGTGAAGAGACAGTCAATGTTAGCATCATGCATATTCTTAACCTTGTCACAAAACTCCTGAAACCTTTCTAAGGTTTCTTGTGGTTTTTCCATCATAAAAACCCAAGAATAATTAGTAAAACAATCCACACACACAAGGTAAAATCTTGCACCGCCTCTAGATGGCTCTAGAGGACCAATCACATCAGCATACACCCGCTGAAATGCTCTGTCGACCTTCTTGGTCACCTTCCTGGTGCTCACACCTGCAAGAGAGATTACGTTAGAATCAGAGGAATTACATTTCATGTAATCACTTTGATCAAAAGTCAACAAATACAGTCCATCTTTCTCTCTGGCAGTAAGATACAGTTCTCCATCTTTGTAGATCTTGCAGCTCTTAGCATCATAGGACAGTTTCAGTCCTTTCTTTGCAATCTGCAACACACTCAGCAGATTGAACCGCAGTTCTGGAACCAGGTAAACCTTGTCTATAGTCAAGTTCAGACTCTCAAGATACACAGTCCCAATCCCGGTCGCTTCCAGCTCCTGACCGTTGGCCTGTTTCACAGCGAAGCTTTGTTTCTTTAACGTTGAAAACAGTTCTCTGTGGGGGCACATATGAACCGTCGCTCCAGTGTCGATTACAAACGAGTTCCCAACATCTGGCATGGTTCCTTTCGCCATCAAAGCCTTTGCAGGTTTCACCTGGCACTTGGTACGGCTTTTGCCTGACGCCTCAGGCTTCGTAGAGCTGCTCTTTGCTCCTCTTGGCTGGCGTGGCTTCTTGCAGTTCCTCTGTAGATGCCCAGTCTGTCCACAATTGTAACATCGGACAGCGCTCAATGCTACAGCACGCTCTCCAGTAGCATCATCAGTGGGGGAGTCAGAACTCTGTTCCTCCCCCCCCCTGTCAGCAACATCCATTGCTTCTTGAACAGGAACAGCAACAGTTCCTTCAGCAACAGTTCCTTCACTCCCCCTTCTGGGCTCAAAGCTCTCCTCAGCTTTCGATGAGCTCTTAGGAACTTGGCCAGCATCATCTTGGCTCACCCCTTCTGGGGTAGTTATCCATCCAGACCATGATGAATAATTGTCTCTAGTCAGGGGAGATGGACAAGGCAAGTCTCCCCCCTTCTTGGCATCCATTTTTAATCCAAGCCTTCAGCTCACACTCTCAAGTAAGCTCTAAAATCCAACAGTTGTTTCCTGCCTTCTCTGGCAGGCAAACTGCAAGCTGTTTACGCTCTTGGCACCTGGCAGCTAAACGCTGGCTGCTATGGAAAGTCCCCTCCAAGAGCTCGTAAGTTTGTAGCCAAAACACTCCGTGGTTTTGTTTTGCTTTTCCCAGCCTCACAGTACAGCCCCTTTGCCAGTCCAGCCCCTTTTCCACGAAAGCTTATCAACCACAAAAAAATTCTGGAATGCAGGCTGAGCTGCCAAGCTGCAGGCCTCTTCTCTCAGAGCTGTTGTTTTTCCCAAACGCAGCTCCCGTGAACCAGAGAATAAATCAATCTGCGTTCACACTTTTAGCCCGAAACGCAGCATACCTTTGGCTCCGTTGCTTGGAAAAACACCTCCTCTTTCCACCAGCCGTCTGTTGAGCTTCTGGCTGCACGCAGACGCTTGCCTTTTTTGAGCAGAGGATGGCAAACGATCCATCCACCTCTCGTGCAGATTTCCATGGATCAGAACCACTGGAATTGCTACCAGTTGTCAGGATTCCAGCTGGGGTCAGAGGTGAACTGGCCTCACTCCAGGCATTCGGCTGGAATCCTTGTTGACCTTCCGTCTGCGTCTCCCGGCAGGCAAGGTCGTAAATCGGCGATCTTCCTCAAACGTGAGGAGAACACACCCTCCTCCTTCTCTCCCTCCCTGCACTCCCCCCCGGGGGGGGGGGAGAAAGACAGACAGGAGTCCTTTTTACATGTTTTATTCCTGTCATTCAGCAGTACAGAGAAAACGTGTCTGTACCCTCCAGACTCCGACAGTAGAGTCTCCGCTCCACCCCTGCACTTCCAGTACAGGTCAGATGACACTCTGAGCTAACATCCGGTGCTCAGTAAGGAGAATGGACTGCCCCCTTTCTCCACTAGTACAGTTGCAGACATCAACATCCTGTTTTGCTTTCCAGCCACCTGCAGCTGGCTTTTGCATTGCTGCTTTTTCCTGACACCTCCGTGTGTTTGGTTGTGAGGCTTGGGTTCTTATTCCAAAGGCTCTATGCAAGAAAGGTGAGCCAAGATCTAAAAGAATGATCTTTGTAGGGTATGAGCCTGGCTCAAAGGCCTGGAGGTTTGCGTACCCAAGTGGAAACCAGTCTAGGTTGGTTATCAGCAATAGTGCTGAATTCTGTGAGCAAGCTGGTTGGAAACGTCTGCACGCTAATCCAGACATGAAACACCAAGGATCCAGGAGAGCAAATGGCAGAGGAGGTGGAAGGGCTCCGGGATTCTTCCTTGGAAGTCAGTGAGGAGAGCACTGGTCCTCCACTACCCACGCCCTCCCTGCGCAGAAGACTTCCGCACAATGAGAGGCGGAGGCGATTGGGTGTCAAACAGCTTTTATGCTGGCAAAGGTTTAAGAAACGCCCACAGACAGATTCTCCTAGCGACTGAGGCAGCCACGCTGAGATGGGCTGTGCAATCAAAACGGTTTAAACTATGCAACCAAGCTTCAAAGTGGGAAAGTTTACGCACAAGTAACTCCCAACCAGTACAGCAATCTGTCTGTCACCGAAAGTTGCTCGTACGCAACAAGCAGGCGGCATCATGAGTGAGACAGGAGAAGTCAGGAGGACAATCGCTGGCGGAGAGAAACCGCGAATTGGAACAGCACATAGCCCTCTTGACAGCGAGGCTGGACGAACGACGGTCTCAAGATGCCCAGAGCAAGCCAACCCCCATAGCAAGGAAGGTACAGGGACTGGTGCATAAGTTTGGGGGGAGACCTCAAGATTATGGGGCGTTTAGAACAGAAATAGAATACGCCTTGAAATTGCAGCATAGCGATTTTGCAGACGATGAAGCGCGAGTGGCTTATATCGTGGGTCACCTGGAGGATGGGGCTAGGGCATGGATCAGGCCCCTGATGGCGACGCAGAATGCAGCCATGCGGGACGTACGGAAATTCTATCAGGCGATGGACGCGATGTTTGCCAGCGATATTGAGGAAAGTGTGACAAAACGGGAACTGATGAGCTGTAAACAGGGAGACCAGTCAGTTAGAGACTACTGGTCACGTTTTGCAATGGTAGTTCACCGTCTCGGGTGGCAGCTGGACTCTGAACCCATACAAATGTTGTTTGAGGAGGGGTTGTCACCAACGGTCAAGGGTGAGCTTTTGCGCGCACCCTGCCCACAGTCCATGGACCAGCTGACCAAAGCTGCACTTGCGATTGGTGTGAGGCAGGAAGCGCGGGCTCAGGAAAGGCAGGAAGGCAGAGAGCAGCGTTGTCATGACTACCACATTCCTAAGATACCAAGGGAGCCTTCCCCGCCGGCGGAGCCAATGGAAATAGGGAGTGCGCGCGCCCGGGAGGCTTCAAGCTCCAGCGAAAGTCGCAAGAGAGAGGGAAAGGATGTAAAAACGACCAAGAAATGTTTCCTCTGCCAGCGGCCAGGACATTTTGCCAGAGTCTGCCCACAAAGAAAGGCCTGGCAAGGAATGGTGGGAGCCGTGGGGGGTGAGGAGGAGGTTCAACAGACACAGGAGCAGGGAAACAGGAACGCTTGGCTGCCAATTAACGGGCACAGCAGCCAGGCCAGCAACCAGTAAAGGTCCCCAAACCAGATTCCCCAAAGGCAGCTATAGCCATTGAGGTGGTGCTAGAACTCCCGAATGGGCACCCAGTCAAGGTTCAGGGGATGCTGGATTCAGGCAGCTCCTGCAATTTCTTCAGCAAGGACTTTGCATTAGAGCACCAGCTTCACTTGCTACCTTTGGATTTCCCCTTGCAAGTAACCACCATTGATGGGAGGGAGCTTCTAGGAGGGGAAGTGACACACCAGACCCCACCAATGAGAATGAGGGTATCTAGGCACTCAGAGACGATCGCCTTTCACGTTGCCTCACTAGCGGGGCCCCCAATAATATTAGGGATGAGCTGGCTAGCACAACATGATCCCGTGGTGGCGTGGCATCAGAGGACAGTCAGCTTTGGGTCAGCCTACTGCCTGGAGCACTGCCTAGGAGGGGAAACACCAAGGATGAGTGTAGCCCGAGTGGCAGGAATGGCAGTGGAACGGAAAGGGGAGGTGCCGCCACAATATGCTGATCTGAGGGAGGTCTTCAGTGAGAAGGAGGCAGATAGGCTACCACCCCACAGGCCCTTTGACTGCCAAATCAACTTGCTCCCAGGGGCGCAGCTGCCGGTTGGTAAGCTGTATGCCATGTCGGACAGGGAGATGAAGGAGTTACGGGAGTTTATTGACAAGAACCTAAAGAGAGGATTCATAAGAGAATTGTAAGCAGTGGGAGGTAATCCGGTGTTTTTGTGGACAAAAAAGACACGGATAAACCCAGGCTTGTAGTGGACTTCAGGGCCGTAAATTTGGTGTCGGAACCCGTGACTTTCCCAATGCCCAGAATTGACGACATTTTGACGAGAGTGAGGAAGGGAAAGATTTTTACCAAACTAGACCTCAGGGGGGCTTACAACTTGATCAGGATGAGGGAGGGGGATGAATGGAAGACCACCATGTTCACCCCACTAGGGGCCTTTGAATATTTAGTTATGCCTTTTGGATTACAGTCAGGCTCTGCCTGTTTTCAAGCTTTTATGCACCACGTGTTGGGGTCACTGCTTTACAAGAACTGTGTGGCCTTCCTGGACGACGTATTGATTTATTCGGAAAGCGAGGAGCAACATGTACGAGACATTAGGGAAGTGCTACAACGATTGCAGAAACACCAGTTGTGGGTCAAGCTAGAGAAATGTCAGTTTCATGCCAGAGAAGTGGAGTTTCTGGGGTACAAGTTGTCTGACAAGGGCTTAGCGATGGACCCAAGCAAGGTGCAAGCAGTGTTGGAATGGAAACCCCCCAAAACACGGAAGGACGTACAAAGGTTCCTAGGTTTCAGCAACTTCTACAGGAAGTTCATCAAGAACTTCGCCCATTTGACCGCACCCATCACGGACTTTCTCAGTAGCAAAAAGAAGTTCGTGTGGACGGAGGAAGCTCAGCAATCCTTTGAAAGATTGAAAAAGGCGTTCGCATCGGAAGAGCAACTATTACACGTAGACTTGGAGAAACCCCTGAGGTTGGAGACCGACGCGTCAGACAGAGCCATAGGGGTGGTCCTTTTGCAGCCAGAGCGGAGCAAACAGGAATGGAAACCGTGTGCCTTTTTCTCGAGGAAGCTGAGCAAGTCGGAGCAAAACTATACCGTGTATGACCGAGAAGTGCTCGCGAGCTACGCTGCCTTTCGTCGTTGGCGCCATCTACTGATAGGGGCGCAACACAGAATCCATGTGTGCACCGATCACAAGAACCTAGAGTACTGGAGGACTGCACGCGTACTCAACCAGAGACAGATTCGCTGGGCGCAGGACTTCTCCAAGTTTTCCTTCGAAATCCAGTATGTGCCCGGGGAGGAAAAAGAGGAAAACGTGAGAGCGGATGCTCTCTCGCGGAAGCCAGAGTACTTCGAAGGAGAGGGGCCGCCGGAGACACGACACATCATACCTGAGGACCGATGGGTGTGTGGGGAAACCCTAGTGGGGAAAAGAGAACTGGCAGGGCTTACTAGGAATGATGAATTCGCACGAACTAAAATCAGGGAGCTACGAGATGGGAGAGAGGCACCAGAAGGGTTTGAGGAGAAAGAAGGGGTGTTGTACTATAGAGGGGCTATGTATGTACCGGGGGAAGCCCTAAGGGAAAGAGTACTCAAACAATTCCACGACAACCCCACAGCGGGGCACTTTGGACAGCACAAAACGATGATGCTGGTCACCAGACAGTTCTGGTGGCCACGGGTGAGGGAGGATGTACGGGAATATGTACGAGGGTGCGACCATTGCCAAAGGGCAATAGGGGAGCGGGCGGTACCAGCAGGCTTACTGGAACCCTTACCCACACCGAGCAAACCCTGGGAGGTGGTGTCCATTGATTTTATGACTGATTTGCCCAAATCACGGGGGGAAACAGCGGTCATGGTAGTAGTCGACTTACTGAGCAAAATGTGCCATTTCATAGCCTGTTCACATGTGGTGACGGCGGAAGAGACGGCACGTTTGTTCGTAGAGCACATTTTCAGGTTGCATGGCGCCCCCTTGAGGGTTATCTCCGACCGCGGAAAACAATTTACCTCCCGGTTCTGGAGGAAGCTTATGAGCTTGCTGCAAGTCGAGGTGGGGTTCTCGACAGCAAGGCACCCAAAGACCAATGGGCAAGCGGAAAGGGCAAATAGTATACTCCAGCAATACTTACGCTGCTACGTCAGCGAGAGGCAGAACGACTGGGTAGAGAAACTAGCGCTGGCTGAATTTGCGTACAATAACGCAGAACACGTGTCTACAGGAATGAGTCCGTTTATGGCCAATTATGGATGCCATCCCAGAGCCTTCCCGGGGGGTGAGGAGCAAAACTGGAGTGCACCCGCGGCGGAGCAGTTCGTGGAAGAAATGGAAGCCCTACACCAGCAACTTAAGATGAACTTAGAGAGGGCCAAGGCTGTTTACAAGAAGCAGGCAGACAAGCACCGCAGGGAAGGGAAACCATACGGGTGGGGGACAGGGTGTGGTTGTCCACCCAAGGGTTACCCTTTAAAGGGGGGTGCAAGAAGTTGCAGCCCCGACGGCTGGGGCCATTCGAGGTAATACAAGAGGTAAACCCCGTAGCATTCAAGCTCAAGTTGCCCGACAGTATGAAAATACACCCTGTGTTCCACAGGTCCTTGCTCTCACCACACAGGGAGAGGCGGGAATTCCCGGGGCGAGAGGTAGGAGTCCCCCCACAACCGCAAGTAGAAGAAAGGGAACACCAGCGCTCGGCCACGGAAATAATAGATTCGAGGTGGCGAGGTCGTCAGGTGGAGTACTTGGTGGCTTGGGAAGGGGAGCCCGGGTCAGAAAACACGTGGGTTCCAGCGGAAGCCGTCGATGACAGGTATATGGTGGAAGTATTCCACCGCCGGTTCCCGGAGAAGCCCAAACCCTTGGAGAGGTTCTGGGAGGAACAATTTGGAACCACAGATGACGAAGAGGGTTTCGAGGGGTATTCAGAATCCGAGGCAGAATCGGACTGGGAGGTTCATCCCGTGGGTGGGAACCAAAGCAGGTGGGAAGAGGGTTTCGAATCCACTGAGGGTGGTGACAGTTCCTTCCGGGGTTTCCCCGTCTCGTCGGCCGAAGAAGAGAGAGAAATCGATTCTACCGGGCGAGCAGGGGGTGGGGGGTCCTGGAGGGGAGGTGGATGTCAGGGAACTGACATCAGAGCAACGGGAGAAGGAGAGGCTCTCCGATTCTGCAGGGGAAGGTACCAGCACAAGGGGGAGACCTAGCTTGATAGAGGGGGAAGGAAATCAGCGTAACACCAAGGATCCAGGAGAGCAAATGGCAGAGGAGGTGGAAGGGCTCCAGGATTCTTCCTTGGAAGTCAGTGAGGAGAGCACTGGTCCTCCACTACCCACGCCCTCCCTGCGCAGAAGACTTCCGCGCAATGAGACGCGGAGACAATTGGGTGTCAAACAGCTATTATGCTGGCAAAGGTTTAAGAAACGCCCACAGACAGAGTCTGCTAGCGACTGAGGCAGCCACGCTGAGATGGGCTGTGCAGTCAAAACGGTTTAAAATATGCAACCAAGCTTCAAAGTGGGAACGTTTACGCACGAGTACCTCCCAACCACTATATTCATGATACTTCTTAATGGGTCATACAGTAAGTCCTCCATTTTTTTAATATAATATATTGCCGGTAGGCCGTCTGGCCCTGGTGGCTTTCCTATCTTTGCTTCCTTAATTGCTGTTTGCATTTCGTACGATGTAATAGGGGCATTCAACAGTTCTTTTTGTTCTTTAGTAAGTTTCGGAAGACAGTTCTGTTCTAAATGTTCTTTAACTTCTTCTGTTGTTTCATTTCCTTCCTTATAGATTTCTCTAAAGAATTCGAGAAATCGTTTCTCTATTTCTTTAGGGTTGTTTATTATTTTGCCTTTGCACTTAACTCTATTTATAAGTCTTTCTGCCTCTCTCTTCTTTAATGGCCATGCTAATAAGCAGGCTCAGGTTCTGTTTCAGGCTGTGTCTCTGTTTCAGGCTCTGGTGCTGTATCAAACACTGTTGCAGACTCAGGCTGTGGCACTATGGCTGTAGCTGTGGCTCTGGTTCTGTTTCAGGCTCTGGCACTGTATCAAGCACTGTTTCAGGCTCAGGCTCAGGCTCAGGCTCAGGCTTCTGCTCATTATTAGGCTTTGTCTCAGTCTTTGACTCTAGCACTTATTCTAGCTCTATTTCAGGCTCGGCCTGTGTCTCAGCCTTTGTCTCTGTTTCACGCTGTTTCTGTTTCAGGCTCCGACGCTGTTTCAAGCCCTGTATCTGCCTCTGCCTCTGTTTCAGGCTCTGGCACTCTATTAAGTACTGTTTCTGGCTCTGGCTCTCTTTCAGGCTCTGGTTCTGAATTAGGGTTTTGTTCTGGCTCTGGCTGTGTCTCTGGATCTGGCTGTGTCTCTGCTTCAGGCTCCTATGCTGTATCAAGCACTGTATCACGCTCTGCCTCTCCCTCTGCCCCTGGCTACGTTTAAGCGTCAGGCTCAGTTTCAGACAGTGTCTCTTGTTTCAGGATCCAGCACTCTATCAAGCACTATTTCAGACTCAGGCTGTGGATCTCGGCTGTGGCTGTGGATCTCGGCTGTGGCTCTAGGCTCCGTCTGTGGCTCTGTCTGTGGCTCTGGCTCTCTTTCAAGGTATGGTTCTGAATGAAGATCTGGTTCTGACTCTGATTCAGGGTCTCATGATGGCTCTTCCTCTGCCTCTGACCCAGCTATGTTTCAGGATCTGGCTCTCTTTCAGGCTCTGGTTCTGAATTAGGGTTTTGTTCTGGCTCTGGCTGTGTCTCTGGCTCTGGCAGCAGCTCCAGCTCTGGCACTGTATCAAGTACTGTTGCAGACTCAGGTTGTGCCTCTAGGCTGTGGTTGCAGCTATGTTTTGCGCTCCGGCCCTGTATCAAGCCCTATTTCTGGCTCTGGCTCTGGCTCTGGCTCTGGCTCCGGCTCCGGCTCCGGCTCCGGCTCCGGCTCCGGCTCCGGCTCCGGCTCCGGCTCCTGCTCCTGCTCCTGCTCCTGCTCTGCCTCTGATTCATGTTCTCCCTCTGACTCTGATTCAGGGTCTCGCTCTGGTTCTGGCACTGGCACTCTATCAAGGACTGTTTCAGACTCAGGCTGTGGCTGTGGCTGTTGCTCTGGTTCAGGCTGTGGCTCTTTTTCAGGCTCTGGTTCTGAATGAGGGCTTGATTATGGCACTGATTCAGGGTCTCGCTCTGTCTCTGGCTGTGTCTCTGTTGCACCTCAAACGGTGGTTTGTTGTTGTTGTTGTTGTTATTGTTGTTGTTGTTATTTTCTTTCTGGGGTGGGAAAAATGTTTAGTTGGGGCGGGGATTATTTTAAGTTTAGCATAACTGTTTCTTGCTTTGTTTTTCTTTTACTATTTTTTTAGGTTACTGTATAGTTTGTATTTTGCTTTTTAAGGGGAAAGGGTCAGGGCTGCCTGGGAGGGGGCCTCAGCCAACAGAATGGCTGGGGCAGGTTCCCTACGGGGGGATGTATTGGAACACCCAGTCTCTGTTATCGCGGGTGGGAGGAGCAGTTGAGCTAAGACCAGACCACGTCTTTACTTGAGATCTGGTTCTGACTCTGATTCTGATTTTCTGTTTCTGGCTTGTTGGGTGTAGTGAAGGGTTAACCTTCTGTGCCTCAAGCATGAGGAGGCGCTTACAAGGGAAGTAAGCCAGGACGTGACGAAAGCAGCTTGGAATGCTGTGAGCTGAGTGGGAACCGAAAGCCGTTCAGCCGCTGCACTGAGAGAGAAGGACGCAGAGAAAATGCAGCTTGAATCTGATGGTCTTTATTAATTGTAAACACACTATATTTGAGCAAATAAAGGGATAGTAGGACAGAAGAAACGTGTGGGACTTGTTTACTGCTCTCTCGAACACCTCTTCATTCAAGTGTCAAATTTGAGCCAAAGAGTGAGCCTTCCTCACCTGCTGGACCAGCTGTAAGGCCCAAGAGGCGCAGCAGGTCAGAGGGGGAAGACACTGAAGATGATTTAGCTGGACCCAGTGAAGCAGCAGGGTCGCCAGGATTCACACTGTGGAGATCAGCGAGGACAAGGAGGCCTCCTGATAGGTACGACGCTTCAGGCGTCTGGGTAGGTTCAGCCAGATGTGAACCTGAATCCTTCGAGGATATTCAGAGTTTACCTGAGGAAGAAGCAGGCAAGTGGCACAGGGCAATGGACAAAGAGATGAAGTCCATGAAATATCTATGTGTGTTCTCACTCACAGAGTTGCCACCAGACAAGCAGGCTGTGAGTTGCAGGTGGGTTTACCGCTTGAAACCCACTGACCCTGGAGAACCACAGTATAAAGCCAGGTTAGTTGCTCGAGGATTTACTCAGAGGAAGGGAATACACTTCACGAAGGTGTATTTGCCAACGTCACGAGCGGAGACTCTGAGAACGCTTTTAGCTTGTGCAGCACAGAGAGGCTGGAAGGTAAACCACTTTGATGTGGATGTTGCCTACCTTAACTCAGATCTCCAGGAGGAGCTGTACATGATTCCTCCTCCGGGGTTTGAGAACTTAAGGCAGGATTTTGTGTGGAGATTGCACAAATCCATCTATGGATTACGTCAATCTGCCAGAAACTGGAACATGTGCCTGAATGAAGCCTTAGAAGAGCTAGGTTTCAGGAGAAGTGTTGCTGATAGTTGCTTTTATTTCAGAGGATCAGGGGCAACACAAGAGTATTTGCAGATCTGGGTTGATGACTTGTTGTTTTTGGCAGAGAAGTTTGCCAAAGAGCTAGGTAAACAATTCAATCTTAAACAGCTTGGTGCTGTCAAAACCTACCTAGGTGTCAGTGTTGAGCGTGCACAGGATGGAAGCTTCTTGCTCAGCCAGAGAGGCAAAATTGAGCAATTGCTTCAGAAAATGAGGATGAGTGATTGTGCAGGAGTGAGAAGTCCTATGGAGACTAGTTTTGTAAAGGACAGCCAGCAAGTAGAACGCGCTGCGTTCGAAAATACTGAAGTGTTTCAGTCAGCCCTAGGGAGTTTGTTGTACTTGTCCCAGTGGAGCAGACCTGATATAGGGTTTGCTGTCAATCTGCTCAGCAGGGAAGCTTCAAACCCTAGTGTGCAAGCCTGGAATGGCATCAAGAGAGTTCTGAGGTATTTGCAGGAAACCAAAGACTTTTGTCTTAGGTTGCCGGCACCTGGAGAAGTCAAACTGACTTGTCTTGTGGACTCGGATTGGGCTAATCTTGAGGATCGTAAGTCTGTGTCTGGCCTAGTGGTGAAGTTTGGGAACTCAGTAGTTGGATGGAGGTCTAAGAAGCAAAGTCTTATAGCGCTCTCATCCACTGAGGCTGAATTTAGTGCTCTTTCAGAGGTGTGCAGAGAAGTTCTATGCTTGCTTAGTGCAGGAACTCTGCAAAGTGGATTGTCTGCCGATACGTGTTTTCGAGGACAATCAACCATGCCTGCGTTTGGCAGAGTCAGGTCAGTTTAAGGCTAGAACTAAACACCTAGACATTCGCTTTCGGAATGTGTGCTAGAGCGTTCAGGGGGGATTAGTTGCGCTGAAGTATTGTCCCTCTGCCAAGAACCTAGCTGATGGGTTCACGAAGCCACTCACCTTCCATAGACATGGGGAGTTTTGCGAAGGTCTGGGTTTGGGACGACCAAGGGTTGATTCTCGCCTCAGGCGCGAGGCAAGAGGGGGTGTTGGGTGTAGCAAAGGGTTAACCTTCTGTGCCTCAAGCCTGAGAGGAGGCGCTTACAAGGGAAGTAAGCCAGGACGTGATGAAAGCAGCTTGGAATGCTGTGAGCTAAGTGGGAACCGAAAGCAGTTCAGCCGCTGCACTGAGAGAGAAGGACGCAGAGAAAATGCAGCTTGAATCTGATGGTCTTTATGAATTGTAAACACACTATATTAGAGCAAATAAAGGGATAGTAGGACAGAAGAAACGTGTGGGACTTGTTTACTGCTCTCTCGACAGTAAACAGTAAAGGAGTACTGTGTACTCCTGCTAATTGCTTTACGATCTACAGAAGGGTTAACCTTCTGTGCCCCAAGGCTCCATTTTTTTATAATATATTGCCGGTAGGCCGTCTGGCCCTGGTGGCTTTCCTATCTTTGCTTCCTTAATTGCTCTTTGCATTTCGTACGATGTAATAGGGGCATTCAACAGTTCTTTTTGTTCTTTAGTAAGTTTCGGAAGACAGTTCTGTTCTAAATGTTCTTTAACTACTTCTGTTGTTTCATTTCCTTCCTTATAGATTTCTCTAAAGAATTCGAGAAATCGTTTCTCTATTTCTTTAGGGTTGTTTATTTTTTTGCCTTTGCACTTAACTCTATTTATAAGCCTTTCTGCCTCTCTCTTCTTTAATTGCCGTGCTAATAACCAGGCTCAGGTTCTGTTTCAGGTTGTGTCTCTGTTTCAGGCTCCAGCGCTGTATCAAACACTGTTGCAGACTCAGGCTGTGGCACTATGGCTGTAGCTGTGGCTCTGGTTCTGTTTCAGGCTCTGGCACTGTATCAAGCACTGTTTCAAGCTGAGGCTGAGGCTGAGGCTCAGGTTGAGGCTCAGGCTCAGGCTCAGGCTTCTGCTCTTTATTAGGCTTTGTCTCAGTCTTTGTCTCTAGCACTTATTCTAGCTCTATTTCAGGCTCGACCTGTGTCTCAGCTTTTGTCTCTGTTTCACGCTGTTTCTCTGTTTCAGGCTCCGACGCTGTTTCAAGCCCTGTATCTGCCTTTGCCTCTGTTTCAGGCTCTGGCACTCTATCAAGCACTGTTTCTGGCTCTGGCTCTCTTTCAGGCTCTGGTTCTGAATTAGGGTTTTGTTCTGGCTCTGGCTGTGTCTCTGGATCTGGCTGTGTCTCTGCTTCAGGCTCCTATGCTGTATCAAGCACTGTATCACGCTCTGCCTCTCCCTCTGCCCCTGGCTACGTTTAAGCATCGGGCTCAGTTTCAGACAGTGTCTCTGTTTCAGGATCCAGCACTCTATCAAGCACTACTTCAGACTCAGGCTGTGGATCTCGGCTGTGGCTGTGGATCTCGGCTGTGGCTCTAGGCTCCGTCTGTGGCTCTGTCTGTGGCTCTGGCTCTCTTTCAAGATATGGTTCTGAATGAAGATCTGGTTCTGACTCTGATTCAGGGTCTCATGATGGCTCCTCCTCTGCCTCTGACCCAGCTATGTTTCAGGATCTGGCTCTCTTTCAGGCTCTGGTTCTGAATTAGGGTTTTGTTCTGGCTCTGGCTGTGTCTCTGGCTCTGGCAGCAGCTCCAGCTCTGGCACTGTATCAAGTACTGTTGCAGACTCAGGTTGTGCCTCTAGGCTGTGGTTGCAGCTATGTTTTGCGCTCCGGCCCTGTATCAAGCCCTATTTCTGGCTCTGGCTCTGGCTCTGGCTCTGGCTCCGGCTCCGGCTCCGGCTCCGGCTCCGGCTCCGGCTCCGGCTCCGGCTCCGGCTCCGGCTCCGGCTCCTGCTCTGCCTCTGATTCATGTTCTCCCTCTGACTCTGATTCAGGGTCTCGCTCTGGTTCTGGCACTGGCACTCTATCAAGGACTGTTTCAGACTCAGGCTGTGGCTGTGGCTGTTGCTCTGGTTCAGGCTGTGGCTCTTTTTCAGGCTCTGGTTCTGAATGAGGGCTTGATTATGGCACTGATTCAGGGTCTCGCTCTGTCTCTGGCTGTGTCTCTGTTGCACCTCAAACGGTGGTTTGTTGTTGTTGTTGTTGTTATTGTTGTTGTTGTTATTTTCTTTCTGGGGTGGGAAAAATGTTTAGTTGGGGCGGGGATTATTTTAAGTTTAGCATAACTGTTTCTTGCTTTGTTTTTCTTTTACTATTTTTTTAGGTTACTGTATAGTTTGTATTTTGCTTTTTAAGGGGAAAGGGTCAGGGCTGCCTGGGAGGGGGCCTCAGCCAACAGAATGGCTGGGGCAGGTTCCCTACGGGGGGATGTATTGGAACACCCAGTCTCTGTTATCGCGGGTGGGAGGAGCAGTTGAGCTAAGACCAGACCACGTCTTTACTTGAGATCTGGTTCTGACTCTGATTCTGATTTTCTGTTTCTGGCTTGTTGGGTGTAGTGAAGGGTTAACCTTCTGTGCCTCAAGCATGAGGAGGCACTTACAAGGGAAGTAAGCCAGGACGTGACGAAAGCAGCTTGGAATGCTGTGAGCTGAGTGGGAACCGAAAGCCGTTCAGCCGCTGCACTGAGAGAGAAGGACGCAGAGAAAATGCAGCTTGAATCTGATGGTCTTTATTAATTGTAAACACACTATATTTGAGCAAATAAAGGGATAGTAGGACAGAAGAAACGTGTGGGACTTGTTTACTGCTCTCTCGAACACCTCTTCATTCAAGTGTCAAATTTGAGCCAAAGAGTGAGCCTTCCTCACCTGCTGGACCAGCTGTAAGGCCCAAGAGGCGCAGCAGGTCAGAGGGGGAAGACACTGAAGATGATTTAGCTGGACCCAGTGAAGCAGCAGGGTCGCCAGGATTCACACTGTGGAGATCAGCGAGGACAAGGAGGCCTCCTGATAGGTACGACGCTTCAGGCGTCTGGGTAGGTTCAGCCAGATGTGAACCTGAATCCTTCGAGGATATTCAGAGTTTACCTGAGGAAGAAGCAGGCAAGTGGCACAGGGCAATGGACAAAGAGATGAAGTCCATGAAATATCTATGTGTGTTCTCACTCACAGAGTTGCCACCAGACAAGCAGGCTGTGAGTTGCAGGTGGGTTTACCGCTTGAAACCCACTGACCCTGTTGGTCATAATATTATGTCTGCTGACTGGGAAAGGTTGTGGAACACTGGTATTAAATTTACGGCATGTAGTGCTTTAAAGGAAAATGTGATGAAAATGGTCTATAGGTGGTACATGACCCCAGTTAAGCTAGCAAAAATTTACCATTTGCCTGATAACAAATGTTGGAAATGTAAGGAAACTGAAGGTACTTTTTATCATCTTTGGTGGACATGCCCGAAGATTAAGGCTTTCTGGGAGATGATATATAATGAAATGAAAAAGGTATTTAAATATACCTTTCTTAAGAAACCAGAGGCCTTTCTCTTGGGCATTGTCGGCCAATTGGTGCCAAAAAAGGATAGAACCTTTTTCATGTATGCAACAACAGCAGCAAGAATACTGATCGCAAAGTATTGGAAGACACAAGATTTACCCACCTTGGAAGAATGGCAGATGAAAGTGATTGACTATATGACATTGGCGGAAATGACAAGCAGAATTCGTGACCAGGGAAAGGAGACTGCGGAAGAAGATTGGAAGAAATTTAAGATTTATCTTAAGAACTATTATAAACTTGATGAAGTTTAGAATGTCGAGATTTTACAGAGAGAAAGGGTTGCAGTAATATAAGATCAGATTAAGAAAGGACTATGATGAATTAGGACGGGAAAAAACATTTATAAGTTGCTATAAAAATTTGGACATGAGGATGCAGAAAGGGGAGGTATGGGGAAGTCCGAGGAAAGAAGTCTATGAAAGGACATTTTGAAATTATATTTGTTTGTTTGTCTGTCTTTCTTTTATGTTTGTTTGTTATAAAAACTCTTGTAAAACTAATAAAAATTTTATAAAAAAAAAAAAAGAAAAAGAAACCCACTGACCCTGGAGAACCACAGTATAAAGCCAGGTTAGTTGCTCGAGGATTTACTCAGAGGAAGGGAATACACTTCACGAAGGTGTATTTGCCAACGTCACGAGCGGAGACTCTGAGAACGCTTTTAGCTTGTGCAGCACAGAAAGGCTGGAAGGTAAACCACTTTGATGTGGATGTTGCCTACCTTAACTCAGATCTCCAGGAGGAGCTGTACATGATTCCTCCTCCGGGGTTTGAGAACTTAAGGCAGGATTTTGTGTGGAGATTGCACAAATCCATCTATGGATTACGTCAATCTGCCAGAAACTGGAACATGTGCCTGAATGAAGCCTTAGAAGAGCTAGGTTTCAGGAGAAGTGTTGCTGATAGTTGCTTTTATTTCAGAGGATCAGGGGCAACACAAGAGTATTTGCAGATCTGGGTTGATGACTTGTTGTTTTTGGCAGAGAAGTTTGCCAAAGAGCTAGGTAAACAATTCAATCTTAAACAGCTTGGTGCTGTCAAAACCTACCTAGGTGTCAGTGTTGAGCGTGCACAGGATGGAAGCTTCTTGCTCAGCCAGAGAGGCAAAATTGAGCAATTGCTTCAGAAAATGAGGATGAGTGATTGTGCAGGAGTGAGAAGTCCTATGGAGACTAGTTTTGTAAAGGACAGCCAGCAAGTAGAACGCGCTGCGTTCGAAAATACTGAAGTGTTTCAGTCAGCCCTAGGGAGTTTGTTGTACTTGTCCCAGTGGAGCAGACCTGATATAGGGTTTGCTGTCAATCTGCTCAGCAGGGAAGCTTCAAACCCTAGTGTGCAAGCCTGGAATGGCATCAAGAGAGTTCTGAGGTATTTGCAGGAAACCAAAGACTTTTGTCTTAGGTTGCCGGCACCTGGAGAAGTCAAACTGACTTGTCTTGTGGACTCGGATTGGGCTAATCTTGAGGATCGTAAGTCTGTGTCTGGCCTAGTGGTGAAGTTTGGGAACTCAGTAGTTGGATGGAGGTCTAAGAAGCAAAGTCTTATAGCGCTCTCATCCACTGAGGCTGAGTTTAGTGCTCTTTCAGAGGTGTGCAGAGAAGTTCTATGCTTGCTTAGTGCAGGAACTCTGCAAAGTGGATTGTCTGCCGATACGTGTTTTCGAGGACAATCAACCATGCCTGCGTTTGGCAGAGTCAGGTCAGTTTAAGGCTAGAACTAAACACCTAGACATTCGCTTTCGGAATGTGTGCTAGAGCGTTCAGGGGGGATTAGTTGCGCTGAAGTATTGTCCCTCTGCCAAGAACCTAGCTGATGGGTTCACGAAGCCACTCACCTTCCATAGACATGGGGAGTTTTGCGAAGGTCTGGGTTTGGGACGACCAAGGGTTGATTCTCGCCTCAGGCGCGAGGCAAGAGGGGGTGTTGGGTGTAGCAAAGGGTTAACCTTCTGTGCCTCAAGCCTGAGAGGAGGCGCTTACAAGGGAAGTAAGCCAGGACATGACGAAAGCAGCTTGGAATGCTGTGAGCTAAGTGGGAACCGAAAGCAGTTCAGCCGCTGCACTGAGAGAGAAGGACGCAGAGAAAATGCAGCTTGAATCTGATGGTCTTTATGAATTGTAAACACACTATATTAGAGCAAATAAAGGGATAGTAGGACAGAAGAAACGTGTGGGACTTGTTTACTGCTCTCTCGACAGTAAACAGTAAAGGAGTACTGTGTACTCCTGCTAATTGCTTTACGATCTACAGAAGGGTTAACCTTCTGTGCCCCAAGGCTCCATTTTTTTATAATATATTGCCGGTAGGCCGTCTGGCCCTGGTGGCTTTCCTATCTTTGCTTCCTTAATTGCTCTTTGCATTTCGTACGATGTAATAGGGGCATTCAACAGTTCTTTTTGTTCTTTAGTAAGTTTCGGAAGACAGTTCTGTTCTAAATGTTCTTTAACTACTTCTGTTGTTTCATTTCCTTCCTTATAGATTTCTCTAAAGAATTCGAGAAATCGTTTCTCTATTTCTTTAGGGTTGTTTATTTTTTTGCCTTTGCACTTAACTCTATTTATAAGCCTTTCTGCCTCTCTCTTCTTTAATTGCCGTGCTAATAACCAGGCTCAGGTTCTGTTTCAGGTTGTGTCTCTGTTTCAGGCTCCAGCGCTGTATCAAACACTGTTGCAGACTCAGGCTGTGGCACTATGGCTGTAGCTGTGGCTCTGGTTCTGTTTCAGGCTCTGGCACTGTATCAAGCACTGTTTCAAGCTGAGGCTGAGGCTGAGGCTGAGGCTGAGGCTCAGGTTGAGGCTCAGGCTCAGGCTCAGGCTCAGGCTTCTGCTCTTTATTAGGCTTTGTCTCAGTCTTTGTCTCTAGCACTTATTCTAGCTCTATTTCAGGCTCGACCTGTGTCTCAGCTTTTGTCTCTGTTTCACGCTGTTTCTCTGTTTCAGGCTCCGACGCTGTTTCAAGCCCTGTATCTGCCTTTGCCTCTGTTTCAGGCTCTGGCACTCTATCAAGCACTGTTTCTGGCTCTGGCTCTCTTTCAGGCTCTGGTTCTGAATTAGGGTTTTGTTCTGGCTCTGGCTGTGTCTCTGGATCTGGCTGTGTCTCTGCTTCAGGCTCCTATGCTGTATCAAGCACTGTATCACGCTCTGCCTCTCCCTCTGCCCCTGGCTACGTTTAAGCATCGGGCTCAGTTTCAGACAGTGTCTCTGTTTCAGGATCCAGCACTCTATCAAGCACTACTTCAGACTCAGGCTGTGGATCTCGGCTGTGGCTGTGGATCTCGGCTGTGGCTCTAGGCTCCGTCTGTGGCTCTGTCTGTGGCTCTGGCTCTCTTTCAAGATATGGTTCTGAATGAAGATCTGGTTCTGACTCTGATTCAGGGTCTCATGATGGCTCCTCCTCTGCCTCTGACCCAGCTATGTTTCAGGATCTGGCTCTCTTTCAGGCTCTGGTTCTGAATTAGGGTTTTGTTCTGGCTCTGGCTGTGTCTCTGGCTCTGGCAGCAGCTCCAGCTCTGGCACTGTATCAAGTACTGTTGCAGACTCAGGTTGTGCCTCTAGGCTGTGGTTGCAGCTATGTTTTGCGCTCCGGCCCTGTATCAAGCCCTATTTCTGGCTCTGGCTCTGGCTCTGGCTCTGGCTCTGGCTCCGGCTCCGGCTCCGGCTCCGGCTCCGGCTCCGGCTCCGGCTCCGGCTCCTGCTCCTGCTCCTGCTCTGCCTCTGATTCATGTTCTCCCTCTGACTCTGATTCAGGGTCTCGCTCTGGTTCTGGCACTGGCACTCTATCAAGGACTGTTTCAGACTCAGGCTGTGGCTGTGGCTGTTGCTCTGGTTCAGGCTGTGGCTCTTTTTCAGGCTCTGGTTCTGAATGAGGGCTTGATTATGGCACTGATTCAGGGTCTCGCTCTGTCTCTGGCTGTGTCTCTGTTGCACCTCAAACGGTGGTTTGTTGTTGTTGTTGTTGTTATTGTTGTTGTTGTTATTTTCTTTCTGGGGTGGGAAAAATGTTTAGTTGGGGCGGGGGTTATTTTAAGTTTAGCATAACTGTTTCTTGCTTTGTTTTTCTTTTACTATTTTTTTAGGTTACTGTATAGTTTGTATTTTGCTTTTTAAGGGGAAAGGGTCAGGGCTGCCTGGGAGGGGGCCTCAGCCAACAGAATGGCTGGGGCAGGTTCCCTACGGGGGGATGTATTGGAACACCCAGTCTCTGTTATCGCGGGTGGGAGGAGCAGTTGAGCTAAGACCAGACCACGTCTTTACTTGAGATCTGGTTCTGACTCTGATTCTGATTTTCTGTTTCTGGCTTGTTGGGTGTAGTGAAGGGTTAACCTTCTGTGCCTCAAGCATGAGGAGGCGCTTACAAGGGAAGTAAGCCAGGACGTGACGAAAGCAGCTTGGAATGCTGTGAGCTGAGTGGGAACCGAAAGCCGTTCAGCCGCTGCACTGAGAGAGAAGGACGCAGAGAAAATGCAGCTTGAATCTGATGGTCTTTATTAATTGTAAACACACTATATTTGAGCAAATAAAGGGATAGTAGGACAGAAGAAACGTGTGGGACTTGTTTACTGCTCTCTCGAACACCTCTTCATTCAAGTGTCAAATTTGAGCCAAAGAGTGAGCCTTCCTCACCTGCTGGACCAGCTGTAAGGCCCAAGAGGCGCAGCAGGTCAGAGGGGGAAGACACTGAAGATGATTTAGCTGGACCCAGTGAAGCAGCAGGGTCGCCAGGATTCACACTGTGGAGATCAGCGAGGACAAGGAGGCCTCCTGATAGGTACGACGCTTCAGGCGTCTGGGTAGGTTCAGCCAGATGTGAACCTGAATCCTTCGAGGATATTCAGAGTTTACCTGAGGAAGAAGCAGGCAAGTGGCACAGGGCAATGGACAAAGAGATGAAGTCCATGAAATATCTATGTGTGTTCTCACTCACAGAGTTGCCACCAGACAAGCAGGCTGTGAGTTGCAGGTGGGTTTACCGCTTGAAACCCACTGACCCTGGAGAACCACAGTATAAAGCCAGGTTAGTTGCTCGAGGATTTACTCAGAGGAAGGGAATACACTTCACGAAGGTGTATTTGCCAACGTCACGAGCGGAGACTCTGAGAACGCTTTTAGCTTGTGCAGCACAGAGAGGCTGGAAGGTAAACCACTTTGATGTGGATGTTGCCTACCTTAACTCAGATCTCCAGGAGGAGCTGTACATGATTCCTCCTCCGGGGTTTGAGAACTTAAGGCAGGATGTTGTGTGGAGATTGCACAAATCCATCTATGGATTACGTCAATCTGCCAGAAACTGGAACATGTGCCTGAATGAAGCCTTAGAAGAGCTAGGTTTCAGGAGAAGTGTTGCTGATAGTTGCTTTTATTTCAGAGGATCAGGGGCAACACAAGAGTATTTGCAGATCTGGGTTGATGACTTGTTGTTTTTGGCAGAGAAGTTTGCCAAAGAGCTAGGTAAACAATTCAATCTTAAACAGCTTGGTGCTGTCAAAACCTACCTAGGTGTCAGTGTTGAGCGTGCACAGGATGGAAGCTTCTTGCTCAGCCAGAGAGGCAAAATTGAGCAATTGCTTCAGAAAATGAGGATGAGTGATTGTGCAGGAGTGAGAAGTCCTATGGAGACTAGTTTTGTAAAGGACAGCCAGCAAGTAGAACGCGCTGCGTTCGAAAATACTGAAGTGTTTCAGTCAGCCCTAGGGAGTTTGTTGTACTTGTCCCAGTGGAGCAGACCTGATATAGGGTTTGCTGTCAATCTGCTCAGCAGGGAAGCTTCAAACCCTAGTGTGCAAGCCTGGAATGGCATCAAGAGAGTTCTGAGGTATTTGCAGGAAACCAAAGACTTTTGTCTTAGGTTGCCGGCACCTGGAGAAGTCAAACTGACTTGTCTTGTGGACTCGGATTGGGCTAATCTTGAGGATCGTAAGTCTGTGTCTGGCCTAGTGGTGAAGTTTGGGAACTCAGTAGTTGGATGGAGGTCTAAGAAGCAAAGTCTTATAGCGCTCTCATCCACTGAGGCTGAATTTAGTGCTCTTTCAGAGGTGTGCAGAGAAGTTCTATGCTTGCTTAGTGCAGGAACTCTGCAAAGTGGATTGTCTGCCGATACGTGTTTTCGAGGACAATCAACCATGCCTGCGTTTGGCAGAGTCAGGTCAGTTTAAGGCTAGAACTAAACACCTAGACATTCGCTTTCGGAATGTGTGCTAGAGCGTTCAGGGGGGATTAGTTGCGCTGAAGTATTGTCCCTCTGCCAAGAACCTAGCTGATGGGTTCACGAAGCCACTCACCTTCCATAGACATGGGGAGTTTTGCGAAGGTCTGGGTTTGGGACGACCAAGGGTTGATTCTCGCCTCAGGCGCGAGGCAAGAGGGGGTGTTGGGTGTAGCAAAGGGTTAACCTTCTGTGCCTCAAGCCTGAGAGGAGGCGCTTACAAGGGAAGTAAGCCAGGACGTGATGAAAGCAGCTTGGAATGCTGTGAGCTAAGTGGGAACCGAAAGCAGTTCAGCCGCTGCACTGAGAGAGAAGGACGCAGAGAAAATGCAGCTTGAATCTGATGGTCTTTATGAATTGTAAACACACTATATTAGAGCAAATAAAGGGATAGTAGGACAGAAGAAACGTGTGGGACTTGTTTACTGCTCTCTCGACAGTAAACAGTAAAGGAGTACTGTGTACTCCTGCTAATTGCTTTACGATCTACAGAAGGGTTAACCTTCTGTGCCCCAAGGCTCCATTTTTTTATAATATATTGCCGGTAGGCCGTCTGGCCCTGGTGGCTTTCCTATCTTTGCTTCCTTAATTGCTCTTTGCATTTCGTACGATGTAATAGGGGCATTCAACAGTTCTTTTTGTTCTTTAGTAAGTTTCGGAAGACAGTTCTGTTCTAAATGTTCTTTAACTACTTCTGTTGTTTCATTTCCTTCCTTATAGATTTCTCTAAAGAATTCGAGAAATCGTTTCTCTATTTCTTTAGGGTTGTTTATTTTTTTGCCTTTGCACTTAACTCTATTTATAAGCCTTTCTGCCTCTCTCTTCTTTAATTGCCGTGCTAATAACCAGGCTCAGGTTCTGTTTCAGGTTGTGTCTCTGTTTCAGGCTCCAGCGCTGTATCAAACACTGTTGCAGACTCAGGCTGTGGCACTATGGCTGTAGCTGTGGCTCTGGTTCTGTTTCAGGCTCTGGCACTGTATCAAGCACTGTTTCAAGCTGAGGCTGAGGCTGAGGCTGAGGCTCAGGTTGAGGCTCAGGCTCAGGCTCAGGCTCAGGCTTCTGCTCTTTATTAGGCTTTGTCTCAGTCTTTGTCTCTAGCACTTATTCTAGCTCTATTTCAGGCTCGACCTGTGTCTCAGCTTTTGTCTCTGTTTCACGCTGTTTCTCTGTTTCAGGCTCCGACGCTGTTTCAAGCCCTGTATCTGCCTTTGCCTCTGTTTCAGGCTCTGGCACTCTATCAAGCACTGTTTCTGGCTCTGGCTCTCTTTCAGGCTCTGGTTCTGAATTAGGGTTTTGTTCTGGCTCTGGCTGTGTCTCTGGATCTGGCTGTGTCTCTGCTTCAGGCTCCTATGCTGTATCAAGCACTGTATCACGCTCTGCCTCTCCCTCTGCCCCTGGCTACGTTTAAGCATCGGGCTCAGTTTCAGACAGTGTCTCTGTTTCAGGATCCAGCACTCTATCAAGCACTACTTCAGACTCAGGCTGTGGATCTCGGCTGTGGCTGTGGATCTCGGCTGTGGCTCTGGCTCTCTTTCAGGGTCTGGTTCTGAATGAAGATCTGGTTCTGACTCTGATTCAGGGTCTCATGATGGCTCTTCCTCTGCCTCTGACCCAGCTATGTTTCAGGGTCTGGCTCTCTTTAAGGCTCTGGTTCTGAATTAGGGTTTTGTTCTGGCTCTGGCTGTGTCTCTGGCTCTGGCTCTGGCTCTGGCTCTGGCTCTGGGTCCAGCTCCGGCACTGTATCAAGTACTGTTGCAGACTCAGGCTGTGGCTCTAGGCTGTGGCTGCAGCTATGTTTTGCGCTCCGGCACTGTATCAAGCTCTATTTCTGGCTCTGGCTCTGGCTTTCTTTCAGCCCTGGCTCTGAATGAGGCTCTGGCTCTGGCTCTGATTCATGGTTTCACTCTGACTCTAATTCAGGGTCTCGCTCTGGCTCTGGCACTCGATCAAGGACTGTTTCAGACTCAGGTTGTGGCTGTGGCTCTGCCTCTGTTTCAGGCTCAGGCTCTGTTTGAGGCTGTGTCTCTGTTTCAGGCTCCGGCACTGTATCAAGTACTGTTGCAGACTCAGGCTGTGGCTTGTGGCTGTGGCTTCTGCTCTTGTTTGGCCTGTGGCTCTTTTTCAGGCTCTGGTTCTGAATAAGGGTTTGGTTATGGCACTGATTCAGGGTCTCGCTCTGGCTCTGGCTGTTTCTCTGTTGCACCTCAAACGGTGGTTTGTTGTTCTTGTTATTTTCTTTCTGGGGTGGGACAAATGTTTAGTTGGGGCGGGGATTATTTTAAGTTTAGCATAATTGTTTCTTGCTTTGTTTTTCTTTTACTATTTTTTTAGGTTATTGTATAGTTTGTATTTTGCTTTTTAAGGAGAAAGGGTCAGGGCTGCCTGGGAGGGGGCCTCAGCCAACAGAATGGCTGGGGCAGGTTCCCTACGGGGGGATGTATTGGAACACCCAATCTCTGTTATCGCGGGTGGGAGGAGCAGTTGCGCTAAGACCAGACCACGTCTTTACCGAAGATCTGGTTCTGACTCTGATTCTGATTCTCTGATTCTGGCTCTCTATCAAGGGCTGTTTCAGACTCAGGCTGTGGCTGTGGCTGTTGCTCTGGTTCTGGCTCTGGCTCTTTCTCAGGCTCTGGTTCTGAATGAGGGCTTGGTTCTGGCACTGATTCAGGGTCTCGCTCTGGCTTTGGCTCTGGTACTCTATCAAGGTCTGTTTCAGACTTAGGCTGTGGCTGTGGCTCTGGCTCTTTTTCCATTCTTACAATGGAATGTACACAAAACAATAATCTTTTCTATATAAATTTTCCAATACATTCTGAAAACATAATAAATCCTTAATTGTTGTCCACCTCCTTTTAGTTCCTTTATCACTCGAATGCTAGCACGGAGTCAAAACTATTTTTGTATTTTTGAACATATCATGTATAACCATCCCATTTTTCTGCAAATTTTTGCTTTGAGATTCCTCTGAGTTTGCTAGTCAATTGAGCCGTCTCCACCAATTCCTGTAATTTGATTTACCAATCTGCTATTTTTGGAGCCTCGTGATCTTTCCATCCCTTGGCCACAAGTATTCGAGCTGCTGCGGTTGTATACAAGAATACCTCTCTTAGATTTTTTGGGATCTCTTTATCTAAAATACTTCATAGAAATGCCTCCGGTTTTTTCATAAAAGTTACCCCCATCATCTTTTTTAATTCATCGTATATCCCCCCCCAAAAAAAAATCTTAATCTTTTCACACGTCCACCACATGTGGCTCATGTCACCGTTATTTCCTCCACATCTCCAACAAGCATTCGCCAAATTTTTATACATTCTTGATCATCTGGAAGGAGTGAGGTACCACCTATGAGCCATTTTCATCATGTTCTCTCTTATATTATAGCTGGCTGTAAATTTCAAATTTACATTCCATCAATTTCCCCCATCTTTTAGCATAATTGGACGGCCCACATCTTGGGCCCACTTTATCATTGAAGCCTTAACCTCCTCATCCATTACTTTGTAGTCTAAAAGAAATTTATACATTTTTGCGATTATTTTGGTGTTACTATTCAGTAGTTCTCTTTCAAATCTTGAAGGCTCCTTTTCAAAACCTATCTGCTTATCCTGTCTGAACACTTAATTCACCTGGAAGTAATCTAGCAAACTAGAAAAGTGATCTTTTATTTTCTCATAACTTATCAATATTAGTTGACCCTCCTCCTCCCCCCTTAATATTGTGTTATACGTTATCCAGTTCTCTTTGATGTTGTTGCTTTTTTTAACAGCGATTGCTTCTAGTGGAGAGTTCCTGTTAAGGGTTTCAGAACTCACAGGGTTAAAGAGTTCTGAGTGACGTCTCACATTCCTGAGGCGTGGTCACACACACTTACGGGAGTGGTTTGCTCTGAGTGTTCCAGTCTGTCTGTGTCTCGTACGCTATGCGAGAGGAAGAATGTGCGAGGTTTCGCCGGGTCTGATTTATGCTGTTATGCTACATGATTAAAGGCTAAGAAGATAAGGAACGCCTTGTGTTTGTTCTGAATTATTACCCACACACTGCAATTGCTTCTAACCGCTGTGATCGCTCTGCTACCAGCCAAAGAGGAGGAAGGACGTTTGGATCGGCACGGACAGTTAGCAACCTGCGCAACGGAAGAGTGCCGGACTCCATGTTTGGCCCTCTTGGCCGCCATAGGTTATGGGCAGTTTGCCAACGCTTTGAAGCTGTTGCAGGAACGTCCCACGTGTGGGGGAAGCCAGCAAGCCAGCTGTGAAGTTGCTGGGGCCAGCTAGAGCTGTTTCTGATGCTGAAAGGAGCTCGCTGGGAGGAGGAGCCGATCTGCCGGAGGCCGGAGGAGGCTGCTGCCAGTTGTGAGTACGCTTACCCCGGGGAGGAGATGGCTCAGTCCCAGGAACATGGCTTTGAGCTTGAGCTGCCATGTGCGAAGTTGACCAGCCAAACGTGGCTGGAGTGGAGCTATTTAGCAGAGTTGTCCTTAGTCGGAGCCAGGCTCTGGGAAATGGTCCAGCCGATGTCTAAGGCAGCTGGGGCGGTTGCAGGCCAACGTGAAGCTGAGAAGCGTGTGCCTGCGTTTTTGGCTGAGAACGTGGCTGCTGATCTGAAGCCTATTGTTCTGGGTGCCAGGAAGCCAGAGGCCGCTTGGCTAGCACTCCAGGAAGCTTGTGAAGCTGGAGGCGGAAGCAAGGGCCGGGAGATGGCTGCATCAGAACAGGAAAGGCAAGATGGCGCTGACCACCTTCGTGGAAGCCGGTGCACAGCTGGGAAAAGCTGTGGAGCCCCTGAGGGGGACGAAGGGTCTAAAAGCTGCGTGGGTGCTGAAACATGTCTGCGTGAGGAGCTTGGAGAGAGGCAAGCTGCTGGGAGCCCTTTACCCATCAGAGGGGGTGCAGGAAAGCGTCCTGGGAGCCCTGTGGGAAGTGGGGGGGCGGTGAGCAGTAAAAGCTCAGAAAAGCCTCTTTTTCCAAAGGCTGCCAAGAGTTGTTTGCGTCGTAGGTCAAAGCCTGGGAAGCTGGACAGAGCTAGAGGCTTCAAGGCCAGCCATCTGCTGCAGAGGGAGATAAGTGCTGCAGAGCTGTCTGGGAACGCTGAGATAAGTCCAGTCTTCAGGGCAACGGAGGGAGTTGCGGTTACAGAGGCTGCCAAGGACAGGGGCAGCGGGACGTTTGTTGCCATGGCAACGCTACAGAACAACTCCAGCAAGGACAGAGTGTTGCAGTGGGTGGTGGATTCCGGTGCCAGTCATCACCTGATTGGAACGCCACCTGCTGGGGGGCTGCGGAATTGCAGGGCTGTTTCAGCTGGGACAACTGTTACGTTTGCTAATGGGACACAAAAGCCAGTTTCTAACGTTGCAAATGTTTATCTTTCCTTTTTGCAGGCGGAGCTGGAGTGCTTCATTGTGCCGGGGATACATTGTTGCCTGTTATCTGTACCTGCTCTTGTAAAGCAAGGGTACAAAGTTTGCTTTGAAAATGATGCCTGTTCCATTTTCAGAGGGGGGAAACAGCTTGTCAACATGAAATGCAAGAACAATCTCTTTGTTCTGGAAACACCTCTGGAGGGTGGGGGGAATGCTGGAAAAGCACAGGCGCAGTGTGCTAGTGTTCCCAGCCATGATTCATGTGTTCATGTATGGCACAACAGAATGTCTCATGCTTGTTTGGAAGATTTTCAGAGGTTGCCCGGCTGCACCAAGGGTTGCAAAATCACACCATGTGAGGAATCCCTAGAGTGCAGGGCATGCAGAAAGGTACAAAGGTGCAGTTATCCCGGGGTAAAGAGGGTAACCACAAAACCTTTTGAACTTGTTCACACAGACCTTGCAGGACCCATGAAGTGTGAGAGTCTGGGTGGGGCCAGGTTTGTGCTGACGATGACAGATGATTTTTCTCAGAACGGATGGTCTTTCTCTCTCAAAACGCAGGGGGAGGCGGCGCAACTTATCCAGGATTGGGTTGCGGAGGTGGAACTAAGGTTCTCCACCAAAGTGCAAGGGTTCAGGAGCGACCGTGGGTCACAGTTCACTGGATCTCCTCTGACGGAGTTTTTCAAGCAAAAGGGAATTCGTCACCAGGTGACAGATGCAAAGTTTCCTCAAGAGAGAGGCGTGGCAGAGCACAGGAGTGAAACACTGGCTGAAGCTGTCAGGGTTTTACTGTGTGACTCTGTGCTGCCTCAGAGCTTTTGGAGTGAAGCTTGGAAATTTGCCAGCTTTGTTTTTAACAGGTCCTACAATCACGCTGTAGGTGACACACCGTTTTTTCTGTTGCACAAGCAAAAGCCACAGGTGCATTTCTTCCGTGCGTTTGGTTCCAGGGCTTCAGTGCCAATACCAACAGCTCAACGGAAGGAGGGTGGTCCAAGGTACCAGGAAATGATCTTCTGTGGGTATGATCCTGCAACAAATGGGTGGAAGTTTGCATACCCAGAGGGTGATCAGACCAAGCTGCTGGTCAGCAAGCATGCTGAGTTCTGTGAGCAGGGTGGTTGGTCACGGCCTAGGGATTGTCCTGATGTTCTCTCAGAATGTCTGTCCGATTCTGAGGGGGAGGAAAGGGAGGAAGGAGAAACAGAGGCGGAGCCTGTTGCTGAAGACCAGGTTGCTGATGAAGGTCAAGCACAGGGGTGGGTTTCTCCACAGGCTGTTAAGAGAGAACCCAAGAGTGAGCCTTCATCTCCTGTTAGCCAAGTGCAGAAGGCCCGAAGACGCAGCAAATCAGAGGTGGAGTCTTCTGTGCTAGGAGACACACTTGCTGATCCCAGTGGGTCAGGAGGAGCACCTGAGGTTGTGCTCAGGCGGTCAACTCGCACCACAAAGAGGATTCCACCTGAGAGGTTTCAGGTCACCAGTGCGTGGGTTGGTTTCGCACAGTGTGATTCTGGGAGTGTGGAAGGGATTCAACAATTGCCTGGGATAGATGCCAGTGGGAGGCAAAAGGCAATGGGAGGTGAGTTGAACTCAAAGAGGTCTGTACATAGGGGTCCTCAGTTTCCCTCAGGATGCAAGACGAGAGGGGGTGTTAAGGGTTTCAGAACTCACAGGGTTAAAGAGTTCTGAGTGACGTCTCACATTCCTGAGGCGTGGTCACACACACTTACGGGAGTGGTTTGCTCTGAGTGTTCCAGTCTGTCTGTGTCTCGTACGCTATGCGAGAGGAAGAATGTGCGAGGTTTCGCCGGGTCTGATTTATGCTGTTATGCTACATGATTAAAGGCTAAGAAGATAAGGAACGCCTTGTGTTTGTTCTGAATTATTACCCACACACTGCAATTGCTTCTAACCGCTGTGATCGCTCTGCTACCGGCCAAAGAGGAGGAAGGACGTTTGGATCGGCACGGACAGTTAGCAACACTCTTGGCCGCCATAGTTCCATCTTGGGGTTTTCTGTTCCAAATATCTTTTACATTTTCCCGATACCTTATATATAGCATTTCTTATTATATGATTTGAAAAACTCCTATGCCTCTTTATTTTCCCATAATTAAGATAGCCATGCCACCCAAAATGGGTGTCATGACCTTCTAGATCTAAAATATCCCAATTTTTTAATAAATACCAATCTTTCAACCAGAGAAGACATGAGGCTTCGTAATATAGTTTCAAATCCGGTAACCCGTAGCCACCTCTTTCTACAGTATCTATTAATATCTTATGCTTTACTCTTGGTCTTTTACCCTTCCACAAAAATTTAGAAATTTCTTTTTGCCACTTGTTGATACTGCTGGTCTTTCCTGTAATTGGAATCGTTTGGAATAGAAAGAGTAGCTTCGGTAAAACTATCATTTTAATTACCGAAATACGGCCCAGGAATGATAAATTTAACCTTGTCCATGTCTCCAACTGTCTTTTGATATCTTTTCAACAATTGGTATAATTATCTTCATATAAGTTAATGTTCTTTGGTGTTATCCATAATCCTAAATACTTGATTTTGGGGTAGATTTTAATGTGTATTATTTGTTCTAATTCTGCCTTTTCATCTGGAGACATATTTTTAACTAATAGTTTTGTCTTGTTTAAATTCATTTTGAACCCCGCAAATTTACCGTAGCCATATATTATTTCCAACGCCTTTCTTAAACTCTGTTTTGGTTGCTCCGTAGTTATAATTAAATCGTCAGCAAATGCCCTCATTTTGTAACTTCTGTTTCCCAGCATAATCCCTTTTATTTCTTTTTCTTCCCTAATTTGGTTACATAAAACTTCCAAGGTTAATATGAAAATTAAGGGGGATAGTGGGCGACCTTGTCTGACCCCTTTACTGATTTCACACTCTTGTGATAAATTTCAATTGATTATGATTTTAGCTTTTGTTTTGATTATATTGCTTCAATCCCTTTTATATACTGTATACCAAAATCCATATGGTGTAACAGACCTTTCATAAATTTCCAGGATACCCTGTCGAAAGCTTTTTCTGCATCTATAGCCATTAAGACTGCCTTCTTTTCTATTCTTAAGTCTAAATACGCTAATAAGTTTATACTGTTTCTAGTGTTGTTATAAATGTGCCTCCCGGGCAAAAAGCCAGCTTGGTCCTTGTGTATCATCATCTGGAAGCCTTTGATCTTTCGGCTAAAATATTTGCATATAATTTATAATCATTATTTAGAAGTGCGATAGGCCTATAGTTGTTAATAAGTAGATTCTCCGTTCCCTGTTTTGGAATTAATGCAATAAGGCTGTCTTAACAAGAATCTGGCATGCTTCCGTCTTTGAAGATATTGTTCATGATACTTCTTAATGGGTCAGACAGTAAGTCCTCCATTTTTTTTATAATATATTGCCGGTAGGCCGTCTGGCCCTGGTGGCTTTCCTATCTTTGCTTCCTTAATTGCTCTTTGCATTTCGTACGATGTAATAGGGGCATTCAACAGTTCTTTTTGTTCTTTAGTAAGTTTCGGAAGACAGTTCTGTTCTAAATGTTCTTTAACTTCTTCTGTTGTTTCATTTCCTTCCTTATAGATTTCTCTAAAGAATTCGAGAAATCGTTTCTCTATTTCTTTAGGGTTGTTTATTATTTTGCCTTTGCACTTAACTCTATTTATAAGCCTTTCTGCCTCTCTCTTCTTTAATTGCCATGCTAATAACCAGGCTCAGGTTCTGTTTCAGGCTGTGTCTCTGTTTCAGGCTACGGCGCTGTATCAAACACTGTTGCAGACTCAGGCTGTGGCACTATGGCTGTAGCTGTGGCTCTGGTTAGGTTTCAGGCTCTGGCACTCTATCAAGCACTGTTTCAGGCTGAGGCTGAGGCTGAGGCTCTAGTCTCCGTCTGTGGCTCTGTCTGTGGCTCTGGCTCTCTTTCAGGGTCTGGTTCTGAATGAAGATCTGGTTCTGACTCTGATTCAGGGTCTCATGATGGCTCTTCCTCTGCCTCTGACCCAGCTATGTTTCAGGGTCTGTCTCTCTTTCAGGCTCTGGTTCTGAATTAGGGTTTTGTTCTGGCTCTTGCTCCAGCTCCGGCACTGTATCAAGTACTGTTGCAGACTCAGGCTGTGGCTCTAGGCTGTGGCTGCAGCTATGTTTTGCGCTCCGGCCCTGTATCAAGCCCTATTTCTGGCTCTGGCTCTGGCTCTGGCTTTCTTTCAGCTCTGGCTCTGGCTCTGGCTTTCTTTCAGCTCTGGCTCTGAATGAGGCTCTGGCTCTGGCTCTGATTCAGGGTCTCACTCTGGCTCTGGCACTCGATCAAGGACTGTTTCAGACTCAGGCTGTTGCTGTGGCTCTGCCTCTGTTTCAGGCTCAGGCTCTGTTTGAGGCTGTGTCTCTGTTTCAGGCTCCGGCACTGTATCAAGTACTGTTGCAGACTCAGGCTGTGGCTCGTGGCTGTGGCTGTGGCTGTTGCTCTGGTTCGGGCTGTGGCTCTTTTTCAGGCTCTGGTTCTGAATGAGGGTTTGGTTATGGCACTGATTCAGGGTCTCGCTCTGTCTCTGGCTGTGTCTCTGTTGCACCTCAAACAGTGGTTTGTTGTTCTTGTTATTTTCTTTCTGGGGTGGGACAAATGTTTAGTTGGGGCGGGGATTATTTTAAGTTTAGCATAATTGTTTCTTGCTTTGTTTTTCTTTTACTATTTTTTTAGGTTATTGTATAGTTTGTATTTTGCTTTTTACGTGGAAAGGGTCAGGGCTGCCTGGGAGGGGCCCTCAGCCAACAGAATGGCTGGGGCAGGTTCCCTACGGGTGGATGTATTGGAACACCCAATCTCTGTTATCGCAGGTGGGAGGAGCAGTTGCGCTAAGAACAGACCACGTCTATACCGAAGATCTGGTTCTGACTCTGATTCTGATTCTCTGATTCTGGCTCTCTATCAAGGGCTGTTTCACCCTCAGGCTGTGGCTGTTGCTCTGGTTCTGGCTCTTTCTCAGGCTCTGGTTCTGAATGAGGGCTTGGTTCTGGCACTGATTCAGGGCTCTGGCACTCTATCAAGGACTGGCTCTGGCAGTCTATCAAGGACTGTTTCAGACTTAGGCTGTGACTGTGGCTCTGGCTCTGTTTCCATTCTTACAATGAAATGTACCCAAAACAATAATCTTTTCTATATAAATTTTCCAATACATTCTGAAAACATAATAAATCCTTAATTGTTGTCCACCTCCTTTTAGTTCCTTTATCACTCAAATGCTAGCACGGAGTCAAAACTATTATTGTATTTTTGAACGTATCTTGTATAACCATCCCATTTTTTTGCATATTTTTGCTTTGAGATTCCTCTGAGTTTGCTAGTCAATTGAGCCGTCTCCACCAATTCCTGTAATTTGATTTGCCAATCTGTTATTTTTGGAGCCTCGTGATCTTTCCATCCCTTGGCCACAAGTATACGAGCTGCTGCGGTTGCATACAAGAATACCTCTCTTAGATTTTTTGGGATCTCTTTATCTAAAATACTTCATAGAAATGCCTCTGTTTTTTTCGTAAAAGTTATCCCCATCATCTTTTTTAATTCATCGTATATTTCCCCCCCCCCCCAAAAAAAATCTTAATCTTTTCACACGTCCACCACATGTGGCTCATGTCACCGTTATTTCCTCCACATCTCCAACAAGCATTCGCCAATTTTTTATACTTTCTTGATCATCTGGAAGGAGTGAGGTACCACCTATGAGCCATTTTCATCATGTTCTCTCTTATATTATAGCTGGCTGTAAATTTCTAATTTACATTCCATCAGTTTCCCCCATCGTTTAGCATAATTGGATGGCCCACATCTTGGGCCCACTTTATCATTGAAGCTTTAACCTCCTCATCCATTACTTCGTAGTCTAAAAGAAGTCTATACATTTTTGCGATTATTTTGGTTTTACTATTCAGTAGTTCTCTTTCAAATCTTGAAGGCTCCTTTTCAAAGCCTATCTGCTTATCCTGTCTGAACACTTCGTTCACCTGGAAGTAATCTAGCCAACTAGAAAAGTGATCTTTTATTTTCTCATAACTTATCAATATTAGTTGACCCTCCCCCCTTAATATTGTGTTATACTTTATCCAGTTCTCTTTGTTTTTTATATATATATTTATATTTGGTTTTTTAATGATATTTATTAAGGTTTTAAAAATTACAGAAAAAAGAAAAAACAACAAAAAATTTAACAGGGCATACATTACAATACATAAAAAGAAAGACATAGAAAAGCAATACAACAATACAGCAAAAAGAAACAATAACACTGAAACACACATCCAATATTCCATATCTTTACCTTTCATTTACTTGTTTCATTGACCTCCTCGCACCTCCCTTTTTTGTATTCTAGTTCAATTAATTGTTTCAGCAAATTCTTTCCATCTATCTCAATTTTTGTTCTATAATTTATCTTAACGGTCTAACCTTAATTTTTTCATTTTGGCCCATTATCAATCAGCTTTTACTTAATTCTTTATTACATTTCTGCTAAAACCATATAACTTCATTCCAGCATCCTTCTAACATTCATTAATTTTGCAATGTTTTTGTAAATATACTTTAAATTTTTTCCAATCTTCTTCCACCGACTCTTCTCCCATTTTTAAACTTTCTTCTAATCTACATCCATCGTCTCTTCTTCCTGGTCTCGGGTTTTGTCAGTCCTTTCTATCCCTTCCATCTAGTCCATCAACCTGGTGACCTTCTATCCGAGGCTCTTAAGTCTTTTCCATGTCCCTTCTGCAGGTCTTCTTAATATTTATACCTGCACTTTACTTTGTCTTCTGCTGATCTTATTCTTAATTTCCTTCCTTTCTCACTGAGGGGTAGATCTCGGGGAAACTCCAACTTGACAGTATCTTTATCCCTTCTCGACAGGTCAGCCCATTCTCCATAGTCAGCACTGAAATCCAAAAGATATTTGAAGGCATATTTCAAAGTCCCTCCAAGGTTAAGGGCCCCCACAACTCCAAACTCCCCCTGGCCCAAAACCAGATCCCAAAAGTCAAAACATCCCTGCATAGGTGGATCTATCCAGCTTCCCATCTCCAAACCAAACAGTACTCCATCTCTCCAAATCTGACTTTCTCCAGGTTCAGTCGTCAGAGACAACAACTTATGTTCCTGCAAGGCTGCGACTCTCTCCATTTCTGTTACTTGAGGTTCAGCCACAACCTCCTCCTTTGTCTTCTGCACAACTTGCTCCATTTCTATAACTTGAGGTTCAGCAACAACCTCCTCCTTATTTTGGTTTTACTATTCAGTAGTTCTCTTTCAAATCTTGAAGGCTCCTTTTCAAAACCTATCTGCTTATCCTGTCTGAACACTTCATTCACCTGGAAGTAATCTAGCCAACTAGAAAAGTGATCTTTTATTTTCTCATAACTTATCAATATTTTTTTTTTTTGCATTTTAAAATTTTATTGGTTTCCAACCAGTTGTACATTTTTTCCATATCGTGACATTCTTATCCATTTTAGACTTCCTTCAACGTTACTGACAATCATTCGTAGTTATTCCTTTCATACGCATTCCATTCTTACATATTGCCGTTTTCCCTCCCTCCCTTCATTATTTCTAATCGACAATACTTATAAATTCTTTACAGTGCCTCTTTAAAACCCACTAGCGTTGTATTTACATCACAATAATTTTCCAGATAACCCACAAATTTCCCCCAGTCTTGAATAAACTTTTGGTCTTTGGTATAACTGATTTTCCCTGTTAATTTATCCAATTCTACATATTCTATCAATTTTTCTCTCCACTCTTCCACCGTTGGAGTTTCCTCCTGCTTCCATCTCTGAGCTAACACAATTCTTGCAGCCGTTGCCGCATACTGAAAAAGTTTACGGACCTTCCTTTCAATTTCTTTTCCTACAATACCCAATAGGAAGGTTTCTGGTCTTTTAACGAAGGTATATCTCAGCATCTTTTTCATTTCGTTGTAAATCTCCTCCCAGAAACTTTTAATTTTTTTGCATTCCCACCACTGATGATAAAATGTCCCCTCTATCTGTCTGCATTTCCAGCATTTGTTATCTACCTTGTACATCCTTGCCAGCTTCACTGGTGTCATATACCACCTGTAAAGCATCTTCATCATGTTTTCTTTCAAAAGCGTACACGCCGTAAATTTTATGTTCACCTTCCATAACCTTTCCCAGTCTTCCAATTGGATATTGTATCCGAAATCCCTCGCCCACTGAACCATCACAGATTTCACATCTTCGTCCTTCGTATTCCATTCCAGCAGTATGTTATACATTTTCGACAAATTTTTATGTTCATTATTTATTATCTCTTTTTGATACCTAGATTCTTTTTCCTCATAACCCCTTTCCTTCACCTCCTTTTTAAACATTTCATTAATCTGAAAATAGTGCAGCCAATCGTATGTATAGATTTTGACCTGGTCATATGGTTTTACTTTCCACTTTCCTCCTTCGTTGGTCACCATTTCTTCGTATTTTCCCCACTTTCCTCTCATATTGATTTTCTTTACCCCCATTATCTCTAACGGGGATAGCCAGTGAGGAGTTTTTGGTTCTAATATGTTTTTATATCTATCCCAAACCTCTATTAAAGCACCTCTGAAAACATGGTTACCAAACCCCTTGTGAACCCTTTTTTTATCGCACCAAAGGTAAGCGTGCCACCCGAATCTGTTATTAAATCCTTCCAAATCTAAAAGTTCTTTGTTCTCCAACTTTACCCACTCTTTTATCCAGCACAAACATGCTGCCTCATAGTACAGTCTCATGTCTGGTAAGGAGAAGCCACCTCTTTCTTTTATATCTGTCAATAATTTAAATTTAATTCTGGGCTTCTTCCCTTCCCAGACATATCTTGAGATCACCTTTTGCCAATCTTTAAAATCTTTTGTGCCTTTTATTATGGGTATGGTTTGAAACAAAAATAACAGCTTAGGGAGCACCATCATTTTAATCATTGATATTCGTCCCCAGAATGAAAGTTTCATTCTGGCCCAAGTCTCCAAATCTTTTTTTTATTCTGTTCCAAACTGGGGTGTAGTTGTTTTGGTACAAATCAATATTCTTTCCGGAAAGCCATATTCCCAAGTACTTGACCTTTCTAACTACCTCAATCCCTGTTCTTTGCTGCAATAGTTCAATCTTATCTTGATCCACGTTTTTAACAATCATTTTTGTTTTCCCTTTATTCAATTTAAATCCTGCTATGTTTCCAAATTTCCCCATCTCGTCCAAAATCTCCTTTATACTTTCCATTGGCTCTTCCACAGTCAGAACCACATCGTCTGCATAAGCTTTGACTTTGTACTCATTGGCCCCTAATGTAACCCCTTTAATTTGTCTGTTTTGTCTTATTGCATTTAGTAAGGTTTCCAAAATCACTATAAATAACAGTGGCGAAAGCGGGCATCCCTGTCTTGTTCCCTTAGCTATTTCAATATCTTCAGAGATAACATTGTTGACTATCAGTCTTGCTTTCTGTTCTGTGTAGATTGCCCTTATACCGTTCAGGAATTCCTGTCCCACCTCCATAACCTCCAAGTTTTTCAACATAAAATCCCAGACTACGTTATCGAACGCTTTCTCCGCGTATACAAAAATTAGACTTGCTGGTTTATCGCACCTATCGGATAGGAATTCAATGATATTAACTATATTCCTTGTATTATCACTTATTTGTCTTCCCGGCAAAAAACCAGCTTGGTCTTTATGTATGATTTTTGACAATATCTTTTTTAATCTTTTGGCTAAAACGCCGGCAAAGATCTTATAGTCCGTATTTAATAAGGAGATAGGTCTATAGTTCTTAATCTGTGTTGGGTCCGAATCTTGTTTTGGAATTATTGTAATGAAAGCCTCTTTCCATGTTTCAGGAATGTCCCTTTCTTTTAAGATGTTATTCATTACTTCGGTCAGCGGGGCTATCAGCTTATCTTTCATTTCTTTATAATAGCTTGATGTAAACCCATCTGGGCCCGGTGCCTTCCCTCTTTTCAATTCATTTATCACTTCTTCTACCTCTTCTCTGCATATTGGGGCGTTTAGTTGTTCTTTTTGGTCTGTCGGGATCTTCTTCAACATCTTTTCTTCGAGATATCTTTCTATTTTCCCCTTATTATTCCTTTCATTATTCCTATATAATTGTTTGTAAAAGTCCACAAACCCTTTCCTAATTTCTTTCGGGTCTGTAGTTTCTTCTCCGTTTAATTCAATTTTATTAATTAATTTTTGTTCTTTCCTTCTTTTTACCTGCCAAGCAAGCCATTTTCCGGATTTATTTGCAAACTCAAAGTTTTTTTGTCTTAGCATTTTTATATTCCATTCGACCTCCTTATTTATTAACATTGCAAATTGGGTTTGTAGAGCCTTTATTTCCTGCCTTATCTTCTCATTATTAGGTTTTTTAATCAATTTTTGTTCATTGTCCGTAATTTGTCTCAGAATCTCTCTTGTCTTTTTTTCCTTATTGTTCCTTTTCCATGCATTTTGTTGGATAAATAGGCCCCTCATCACTGCCTTGGACGCATCCCATACTACACTCATTTTTGTCCCTTTATCTAAATTATCTTGAAAGTATTCTGACAATTTTTTCTGTATTTTTTCAACGAATTTTTGGTCATCCCATAGATTATCATTCAGTCTCCATCTGTAAGTTCGCTCTTCAAGTCCTTTTAGCTCCATCTTAATCGGGTTGTGGTCTGAGATAACTTTAGCCTGTATTTCAATTTTTTGGATTCTTGATATTAGTTCGTTCGACACCCATATTTGGTCTATCCTTGACATTGATTGGTTTGGTTCTGAATGGTACGTAAATTGTTTTTCTAAAGGGTGCCTAAATCTCCAGATGTCAATTAGGTTACAGTTCTTAATCATTGTAAAAAATGTCTTTGGCAACTTCCCTTCTTTATTCTTAGTTTTCCTCAGTCTGTCCATTTCTATTGATACCACGCCGTTCATATCTCCCATTATTATAATTTTTTTATCCATATATTCAAATAATTTTTCTTCCAGTAATCTAAAAAATTCTGTCTTATTTCCATTTGGAGCGTAGATTCCGACAATTATCAGTTCTTCACCTTGCCATTTAATTTGAGCCGCTATTATTCTTCCTTCTTCATCCTTAAATAATTGACGAGACTCAATTTTGTTTTTGATATATAGAACCACCCCTCTTTTTTTCTTTTTATCCGAAGATATGAATTTGTTCCCTAACCTTTTATTGATAAGGATCTTCCTATGTTTCTTGGCCACGTGCGTTTCTTGAAGGCATATGATATCCAAATTCTTCTTCTTTAGAATACGTTCAATTCCGTTCCGTTTCTTCTTATTGTTCATTCCATTAATATTCCAGTTCCATAATTTTAACGTCATTCTCCTTACCACTATCTAAATTTAAGAATTTAAACTTGAGATCTTTCTGTCTCTTCTCCTTCTTCTTCTTCTCCCTCTTCGTCCGACTCTCTTCCACTCTGCTCTTATTCTTCACCTAATTCAAATTCCTCCTTCCTTCTTTGTCCTCCTTCTGCTCCTTTGATCTCTCCCTCTCCTTGTTGTAGTTCTTTATATCGTCTTGTAAATTTTCCTATTTCCTCCGGACTTAACAATCTTCTCTTTACTCCTTTGTAAAAGAAAGAGACGCCTTCCAGAAATTCCCATCTAAAATCGATCTTGTTTTTCTTGAGTAGTTGCACCAGTGGTTTGTAAGCTTCTCTTCGTTTCAACAACCTTATTGGAATATCTTTAAATATAATTATATAATTCCCATCAATATAAAGTCTCTTCTCTCTATTCCTTTTCAAAATCAAATTTCTCATCTCTCTATCCTTAAAAGTAATTAAACAATTACCTGGGAATTTCTTTAGCCTGTTTGATTTAATTTTCATTCTGTATGCATTCTGTATTGTCATTGCCAATTCTTCTTCCGGTAGCTCTATCCACTGCGCAATTTCCTTTGTTAATCTTTCTCTTATGTTTTCGTTTTGTAATTCCGGAACTTGCCTCAGCCTTAAATTAACCTCTCTCTGTTTCAATTCATTCATTGCGATAGAGTCCTTTATTTCCTCTTGTATTTTATTTAAATCTGCAATCTCATTTCTCATCTTCTCCTCTTCCCTTTTCATCTCTTTCATTTCCTGTTTTGTCTTTTTTAATCCTTCATCCACTCTCCTTGAAACCTCCTTTATCTGTCCTTTTAGCTCACTGACTGTCTCCTCGATCTTTTTATCCATTTTCCCTATTTTGTTATCTACCTGTTCTAACTTCGTCTCCAAATTCTTTTCGCTTTGTTTTATTTCTGCAAACATCTTCAATATTTCTGTTCTAAATTCTGTTTCCTGCTTTGAAGCTCTCCTGTCTGTTGGAGTCCCCCCCCTCTCCCCCTTTTTTCTGTGTATGCGACATATTCCTCAGTATTTCAATATCCAATATATACACTGTATTTTCCCTGTACAATTATAGTTACGGTACTGTTAGATACTATTAAACGCTATTAAACTAACCACCAAGAGACAGGAGATATCACCTATATAAGGAGAAGGAAAAGGTAAGGCATGAAAAAGAACAAATTGCAGAATACAACTTCCTTAAACTTTCGCCTCAGAGTCTTAGATATTGTCCTTTCCCCTACCAATTTGAGGAGGGTTAGTTATCTGTCCGCGTTCTTCTTGCCCCTATTCGGGCTAATCCAAATCGGGTTGGTCCAGATGATCTTCTTGCCCCTATTCGGGCTAATCCATCCAAAGCGTTAAACAGGTAGAGCTCTAATTTCTATTCCTGAGTAATCCAAAAGGCAATATCCTAAGTTCAGGCAACAGTCAGCTTACCACTTCCGATATAATCCGATATAATCCAAGTTTTTATATTAATACTGAATAGTCCCAGAGGTATAATCCAGTGATAGCGGAGGTGTCTCTCTAACACAATTGTCACATAAATATTTCACCAAACCTAAATTGCCTCCTCCTGAGTTTCAGCTTGGTATTGGCTTAAAACACTGGGAGGATAGTTCCTTCAGTAGGGAGTAGCTCTTCCAACTTAGGGAGAGAAAGTCTTTAAATAACCTTCCACACAGCCTATTTCCAGCTGTTCATTTTAGCTTAGTTTAGTTTTTAGCTTTAGTTCTCATTAACTTAAAGTTCCTTAGCAGAGTTTAGAAAAAAAGAGCAAGTGAAAAACAGTGGTGAACAGAAAAAGGGGGGGTTCCCATACACCAGTCCAGAGGGCCTCCAAGTGCTTTTCCCTTTATCTGAAGATGTTTTAAGGTAGTTTAATATGGCGTCGGAGGTCCTTCTTACCCACAAGTTAATATGGCGTCGGAGTTTCTTATTAACTTGATAACTTCTTCACAGAGATATTCACCAATAGTCCTCTCTGTTTTCCTGTAACTCACTTTTTGTAACTACTGAGTCTCTTTAATTCACACAGTTTCTCTGCTCCCCCTTTATTTTCTCCCTTTCTCCTTTTTCTTCGCAAAGAAGTTACTTTTTAACTTAGCACAAGTCCAAATAGCAGGGGAGACAGATACAATAGCCGCTAGCGGCAACTTACTTTCACTTTTGGCTCTGCAGTCAGCGCTGCGTCTTTTTCAATGAAGCCAGACAGACCGCTGAACTCGGATTCTTCTCCTTTTTAACCGGAGGCTTTCTTATTATTTTAACTCACCAATTCTCATAATTCTTGGTAGCAAATCCGGTTTTCTTTGTATCAAGAGCGGAGCGCTATTCCCTGCAGGCTCGGGGCTTCGCTATTTAGCCGCTGCAATGGCTGCCCGATTGTCCGCTGTTCGTACCGTCGCGCTCTTCACCTCCTTCCAGGGGTTACCTGGCGACCAGGCGAACAGCTTTGGCACCGCCGGGAACCTAGACCTCTAGACACCCTCCAGAGGTTCGTCGGGGGGTTTTCTGCGCCCTAAAACCCCCCTTTTCGGCCAAAATAGCTAGGGCTTTCTCACCGGAAAAAACCCTCGCCTGCCGCGGGAGCCGCGCTCACACCGGAAGTCCATAACTTATCAATATTAGTTCACCCTCCTCCCTGTTACGCTATTGAAGCAATGCAGCCGCGAGCTGCTGGTAGCTTGAAAACAAAACATAATGGGAATGTTGGGACTGTTCCGTGGGAAACAGAGGGACAGTCAATTCATAGTGCAGAGGGCACCGGAATTAGCTCAGAGTGTAATATGAGCTGGACAGGAAGTGTTTGTTCTCTCTCGACTGCAGGAGTATGAAGAGAGCAGTCATGTTTTCTGTAATGCTGCAAAGACAGAAATAAAGGCATGTAAATACGTTTCTGTCTATCTCTTTCCCCTGTCCGGGGGGGGGCAGGAAAGGGGGGGTGTTCTTCTCACGCTGAGAAGGATCACCTATTGCGACCTCTGCCTGGATCTTGCCGGGAAAGCAGACAGGGAGGTCAACAGGAGACCAAGCCGGGTGCCTGGGAGAGTTGCCAGTTTCTCCTGATAAAGGCTTGATTTCCGACATCTGGTAGCATGTAGCCGATGGTTTTGATCCATGAAAGCAACAAGAGAGGTTGATGGATCGTACTTCATCCTCTGCAAGCAGATAAGGAAGATATGGTAGCGTGCGGATGGAAGCTACAAGTACGGCTGAGCACCGGAGGAGGTGTTTTTGCTGAGCAACGGATTCCCTCAAGGTATGGTGATTTTATGGCTGTGAGAGTGAACGCGAATTGAAGCATTCTTCGGTTCACTGAGTGTCTGCTTTTGGATGAAAACAGCACTGAGAGAGAGCCACATTCTTCGCATTCCTGAGTCTTGATAAGCCAGTTGCTAAGCAACGAAATGTCAGTAAAGTGGAAAGTTACTAGCCAACAGAAAAGGGGCTGGGACTGTGAAAGGCTAGAAAAACACTGGCAAAAATTCCAGCGTTTGTTTTGTCTGCTATCTCACTGCTCTTGGAGGGACTTTCAAAACAGCCTGCGTTTAGCTGCAAAGTGCAACGCAGTGAACAGCCAATAGACTCTTGGAATTTTACAGGCTTGAGAGTGAGAGCTGAGGCTTGGATTCAAAATGAATACCAAGAAGGGGGGAGGCTTACCTTACCCACCTCCACTGACTAATGACAATTATGTTGGGATACTGCCAGGGAGATATAGTCCATCATGGCCCCAAGCCGGCTGCCGGACGATCCATCGATCCCTGCAGTCACGCAGCTTCTGGCGACACGAGTTTCCTGGAAATACCTTGCCACATTCCTGGGCTCGTGCACACTCTTTATTAGCAGATAATGCACACAGCAGAAGATGCACAGCAGGAGAGCATATCTACAGACTTTATTTAGATTTCAAGACCCCACCAGTCTTTTGACTGGTGAACCTCAGCCTGTAGTGCATAGTCCCTTTCAAATAGCGGGTTATGCGCTTCAGAGCTTTCCAATCCTGAACCGTAGGATTGTTGGCATGTCTGCTAAGCAGGTTACAGCTTACAGCTATGTCAGGTCTTGAGCATCTAGCAATGAAATTCAACTTGCCTAGAATGCATCTGTACAGCGTTGTGTCAGAAAACACTTCAGCAGTACTGTCCACCTGGTAACCTGTCACCATCGGTGTGTCTGTTGGGTTTGCATCAACCAAATTCAACCTGGTTAACACATCAGCAATTTTCTGTGTTTGGTATACCAGAAAATTACCTGCTTGGTCCCTCTCCACCTGCAGAGAAAGATAGTTGGATACCTCACCAAGATCCTTCATGTCAAAGTGCTCCTTCAGCTGAGCTAGGGTGCTTTGGTACTGTAATGGGATTTGGGGTTGCTTGTGCGTAAACTGCAAACTGCTCCAAGCTATTCGTATAGCTAAAACTTTCCCTGGTTTGACAGCCCTTGAAACGCGACTGTCTTAGTCACTGGCAGAATCCGTCAGTGGGCGGGACCTAAATTTCTTCCAACATAAAAGTTGCTTGACTCCAAGTCTCCTCCTAGATTCTCTGCGTGGAAGCCTTCTGCGCAGCGTGGGCGTGCCAAGCGGAGGTCCTTTGCTCTCTCCGCTGATTTCACTGGAAGAGTCTCTGAGCCTCCCCTCCGCCGTACTCTCAACTTCCCCTTTCTCCCTGGTGTCCCCTGGATTTCCTTCCCCCGTGGACTCTCTCTCTCTCTCCTTGCTAGTTCCCTCCCCTGCGTAACTGGAGCGTCTTACTTCTCCTCTTCCCTCTGATGGCAGTTCCCTGACATCCACCTCCCTCCCAGGGCCCTCCCCCTCTCCCATCCGTTCCTTGGACGGCGATGCGGGAAACCCCGGGAAGGAGCTATCCCCTTCCTCAGAGGATTCAAACACTGCTCTCCATCTGTTGCTATCTCTTTCCGCTGCCCAATCTCCCCAGTCGGATTCCTCTCCTTCGGCTTCCCCTCCTTCCTCCTCTTCTTTTTTTTTTTATAAAAAAATTTATTGGCTTTTCACATTTTATAAAGACATGACACACACAAAAAAGACAAAGACAAAAACATGTATAGTTTCAAAAATCCTACTTTCTTAACCTTGTTCCTTGACTTCCCCCCACCCCCCTTCATGCATCCCAATTCCCATAATTATGTCGGCAAATTATTATTTCTCCTCTTTACCATCTTAATATTACATCTTTTATGAAAAGTAAGTTCTTTCCTAAGTTGGACTCAAATTCCCTTCCATCGATTTCCCATTTTGTATTCGATAAAAGTCATATTAACTAAACCCAAAAGTCATAGGTGTTTTTAAAGTTCTATTTTCCCCTCCCTCCCATCCCCGATTTTCGTCCCTTCCCCAATACGTGTCCAGAATAACAGTTCTTAGCCTGGATTCCTCACATCCGAGGCTTTCAAGTCTCTTTCAGTCCCTCTCCGCCGGTCTTGTTGGTAGTCCTTTATGTTGGTCGTCGAATCTCGAAGGAGTTCTATCCCCATCGAACCAGGTTTTCTTCCCACAAGAGTATTTAAGAACAACTGCTGCAAAAGTTCCACAAGCCATTCATCTTCAGAGTGGAGGCCCCAATCATATTTCTTCTTTGTTTTAAGTTCCTGTATTCCATGTACTCCAGGGGCCTCCTCCTTCATCTTTCGCATCTTTCGCAGATTTGTAATCCATGTGGTCCAAAAGTCTCCTTGCTTATACTCCACTAGTGTAAGCTTCTGGTTGGTACTTTCCATCTGTACTTTCTCCTTTCCTTGTTTAGTCTCCTCCACTTCTTGAGATATCATTTCCAATTCAGCTGCAGATTCTTTCTCATTTAAGTCCTCAATACATTCAGCAGAGCTGCTTATTCCAGAAGGTCGTGAGTTGTTTATTCATAGCCAGACTCTGCTCTTGTAAAATTCCCACCAAATAAAACATTCTTTCGATTTCAGCTAGTAACTTTCCATCCGCAGCCATTGTAATGTCACAGAATTCCCCCTAGAGGGAATCTGGTTACTTAGTAATCTTTTTCCAACAAACCTCTGACTCGTTGTTGTTTCTTTGTTTCCAACAATTTTAGTTCAATTGTAGCTCATTTTAGTCCAGAGAGATCTTAAATAACAATTTTTCAGCTTTAAACTGCCCGTTTGACAGCTTTGACAGCTGTCAAACTCCGTATTCCTCTTCCACAGACTCAAACACAGGACGCTCCCGGGCCCGGGAGGGGGGGGTTGTACACAACAGAAAGAAAACTTCTAAAATTCCACTCTTACACTCCAGCTCAAAATTTCTTTTTGCCAAATCGTGGAAGTTAATATCTTTTTTAACTCACCCCACAAAGGGTAGGCTCTCCAGCTTAGTTCTTCTATTGTTGCTTTAGATTGTCTGCAAAAGGGGGGGTGCGGACTTCCCTTTAACACACACCCCGGTCGTACCGAATTCACGAATAAATATTTTAAAGTCCAAATTCCGCTTTACTCACGGGTTATTTCTTTTCCAGCCGAATTCAGGGAAAAAAGTCAGCGCTCTTCAGCCATGGCACACGGCTTCGCTCCACTGGGGTAGCGGTCTACTCCCAGCACCGCGCCGCTCTCCGTACCCTCTCCGAAGCCTTTAAAAAGGCTCTTCGTGGGTCAGAGGGGGCGTTTAAGGTGCCCACCGAGTCACCAGGTCCGCAGGCATCCGCGCCTGTGGTTTTTAAGGGTCTCTGCGTCGCCGTCGCGGCAAGACCCGTCTCCAGTGGAGCCGATTCCCTCCGGAGCTCGGAGGGAATCCGCCATTAGCTGTTCGCGCTAACCCGGAAGTCCCTCCTTCCTCCTCTTCTGAGGCTGGCCACCCCTCAAACTCTTCTACATCCTCCGTGGTGCCAAATTGCTCACCCCAGAATCTTCCAAGGGGTTTGGGCTTCCTTGGGAACCTGCTATGAAACTCCTCCTGCAGATAGTCATCCCTGATCTCTTCCGCAGGAACCCAAGCGTTTTCCGACTCTGGTTCCCCGTCCCAGGCCACCAAATATTCCACCCTTCTCCCTCTCCACCTTGAATCGAGGATTTCCGCTGCCTGACCACTGAATTCCCTGGTCTGGTTTGGGCACCTTCAATGGTTGCTCGCCTGGCTGCTGTGCCCGCTCTCCTGCAGCCAAGCCTTGCCGTTTCCCTGCTCCTGCTCTCCCCCAGCGGCCCCCACCATTCCTTGCCACGCCTTTCTCTGAGGGCAGACTCTGGCAAAATGTCCTGGCTGTAGGCAGAGAAAACACTTCCTGGTCGTTTTCCCCTCTTTCTTGCGAACTTTGCCGGATTTTGAAACCCCGTGCGCGCGCACTCCTCCAATTTCCATTGGTTCCGCGGGCGGCGCGGGCGGTGCAGGTGGCTCAGGCACGTCTGGAATGCGATTGTCATGCCAACGCTCCGCTCTCCCTTCCCGACTTTCCAGAGCGCGCGCCTCTTGGCGTACTCCCACAGCAAGCGCCATTTTAGTCAGCTGGTCCATCGATTGCGGGCGGGGCGAGTGGGAAAGTTCATCTTTTACCCAAGAGGATAAGCCTTCCTCAAATAGCATTTGTACTGGTTCGGAACCCAGTTCCCACCCGAGTTTGTGGATTAGCATGGCAAATCGTGACCAGTACTCTCTCACTGATTGGTTCCCTTGTTTGCACGCCATCAGCTCCTTGCGTGTCACGCTTTGCTCCACATCACTTGAGAACATATGGTCCATGGCGCTAAAAAATTTCCTCAAGTCCTTTAAGGCGGCATTCTCCGATGCCATTAAGGGCCTAATCCATTCTCTGGCCCCGCCTTCCAGGTGCCCTATCACAAAAGCGACCCTCCCCCCATCATCTACAAAGTCCTCATACTGCAGGTCCAGCGCATATTGCACTTCTGTCTTAAATGCATTATAGTCTCTGGGGTTGCCTGAAAACTTCTGCACTAGTCCCGGTACCTTCCTTGTGATGGGGGAGGGCTTCCCTTGGGCATCCTGAGTCCGCCTTTCATCCAGCCTTGCCGCTAGTATAGCCAGTTGCTGCTCCAACTCTCTGTTTCTCTCTTCGAGCGTTGGTTCCTTCCTGGCCCCCTCTCCAGCGCCTGCTCCTCCAGCTTGACTCATGATGCTGCCTCTGCTGCTCTCCGCACAAGCAACGAGAGGACTGATGGATTGCTGTAATGGGATTTGGGGTTGCTTGTGCGTAAACTGCAAACTGCTCCAAGCTATTCGTATAGCTAAAACTTTCCCTGGTTTGACAGCCCTTGAAACGCGACTGCCTTAGTCACTGGCAGAATCCGTCAGTGGGCGGGACCTAAATTTCTTCCAACATAAAAGTTGCTTCTGTGTGCACCTTCTGTGTGCATCGTGAATGCATCCTGCATGAAGAACTTTGTTAGTTTGTGCAACACAACAAGAATCAGCATTAGACACAGAACAAACCATCGATAAACTTTGCATGCAAAATGTCCTCTTTGCCTTTTCTGATGACACAGACGCTCCTCTTGAAGGAAATCTCAAAACCACGCCCAGTAAGCTGTGGGACACTGAGCAAATTGTCTGCAGCACCTGGAACATATAGTACATCTTTGATGGTAGTGTGCAGACTTGCCAGTCTCACAGTCCCTTCTCCTGCGATTCGCAACGTCTTTCCATCAGCCAGGTGGATCTCACCTTCTTGAGGTTTGAAGGAGATAAAGAGATGGCGGTCTTTTGAGACATGGCGGGTACACCCCGAATCAATAACAAACCTGCCCTGGGCCTTTGGAGCAGTCTTTCTGGCAAGCAAAACCTTGCTTTCCACCGGCGTGGGCTTTTGCAGCTTGCCCCCCTGCTCCTGGCCATCAGACATGCCTTTAGCCTTTGGTGAAGCTGTGCCAGCAAACAAAGCCTTGTTTTCCATTGGCGTGGGCTCTTCACCCTCCCTCTGCTTCTGGCCATCTGCAGGCATATGCCTCTGTTTACTTCTGGCCTTCCGGTATCTGTGAGAATGACCTTGGCTCCCCCTGGAGCAGAGTTCTCAGCTGCCGACTCCTTGGCTCCCCCTGGAGGCTGGAATGCTGCCTGGGATGACATCACAGTCAGCTCCCCCTGCAGCTTGCAACCGGTGCCCTCAGCATCCCTGCATTCACTCGCATTCTGGGAAACAGCCAGGACCTCCGATGCAGTCAAACTCTGGGCTGGGATGACTGGCAGTTGGGCTATCTTCAAAGCATTCCACATCTTACGTGCAGTCACGTTGCCAGCTAAAGTTTTAATTTCCTCCAGAGAGACGGACAAGACTATTATGTCAATGGCCCTCGAATTCTGGGCTCTCCATCTATCTGTCAGAGGAACTGGAGGGGCTTCAGACACAGTATGCCACACTCCAGACTGACGCAGCAAACTCTCACACCATTTTGCCCAGGTTTTATAATTGTGCCGATTTAACTTTGGGCACTCAGCAGCCTCAGTAGCTTGGAAAAACTCCATTCCAGTTCTGTTCTAAATGTTTTTTAACTTCTTCCGTTGTTTCATTTCCTTCCTTATAGATTTCTCTAAAGAACTCAAGAAATCGTTTATTTCTTTAGGGTTGTTTATTATTTTGCCTTTGCACTTAACTCTATTTATAAGCCTTTCTGCCTCTCTCTTCTTTAATTGCCATGCTAATAACCAGGCTCAGGTTCTGTTTCAGGCTGTGTCTCTGTTTCAGGCTCTGGCGCTGTATCAAGCACTGTTGCAGGCTCAGGCTGTGGCACTATGGCTGTAGCTGTGGCTCTGGTTCTGTTTCAGGCTCTGGCACTGTATCAAGCACTGTTTCAGGCTCAGGCTTCTGCTCTTTATTAGGCTTTGTCTCAGTCTTTGGCTCTAGCACTTATTCTAGCTCTATTTCAGGCTCGGCCTATGTCTCAGCCTTTGTCTCTGTTTCACGCTGTTTCTCTGTTTCAGGCTCCGACGCTGTTTCAAGCCCTGTATCTGTCTCTGCCTCTGTTTCAGGCTCTGGCACTCTATTAAGTACTGTTTCTGGCTCTGGCTCTCTTTCAGGCTCTGGTTCTGAATTAGGGTTTTGTTCTGGCTCTGGCTGTGTCTCTGGATCTGGCTGTGTCTCTGCTTCAGGCTCCTATGCTGTATCAAGCACTGTATCAGGCTCTGCCTCTCCCTCTGCCCCTGGCTACATTTAAGCGTCAGGCTCAGTTTCAGACAGTGTCTCTGTTTCAGGATCCAGCACTCTATCAAGCACTATTTCAGACTCAGGCTGTGGATCTCGGCTGTGGTTCTAGGCTCCGTCTGTGGCTCTGTCTGTGGCTCTGGCTCTCTTTCAGGGTCTGGTTCTGAATGAAGATCTGGTTCTGACTCTGATTCAGGGTCTCATGATGGCTCTTCCTCTGCCTCTGACCCAGCTATGTTTCAGGGTCTGGCTCTCTTTCAGGCTCTGGTTCTGAATTAGGGTTTTGTTCTGGCTTTGGCTGTGTCTCTGGCTCTGGCTCCAGCTCCAGCTCCGGCACTGTATCAAGTACTGTTATAGACTCAGGCTGTGGCTCTAGGCTGTGGCTGCAGCTATGTTTTGCGCTCCAGCCCTGCATCAAGCCCTATTTCTGGCTCTGGCTTTCTTTCAGCTCTGGCTCTGATTCATGGTCTCACTCTGACTCTGATTCAGGGTCTAGCTCTGGCTCTGGCTCTGGCACTCGATCAAGGACTGTTTCAGACTCAGGCTGTGGCTGTGGCTCTGCCTCTGTTTCAGGCTCAGGCTCTGTTTGAGGCTGTGTCTCTGTTTCAGGCTCCGGCACTGTATCAAGTACTGTTGCAGACTCAGGCTGTGGCTCGTGGCTGTGGCTGTTGCTCTGGTTCGGGCTGTGGCTCTTTTTCAGTCTCTGGTTCTGAATGAGGGCTTGGTTATGGCACTGATTCAGGGTCTCGCTCTGTCTCTGGCTGTGTCTCTGTTGCACCTCAAACGGTGGTTTGTTGTTGTTGTTGTTGTTTTCTTTTTGGGGTGGGGCGGGGATTATTTTAAGTTTAGCATAATTGTTTCTTGCTTTGTTTTTCTTTTACTATTTTTTTAGGTTATTGTATAGTTTGTATTTTGCTTTTTAAGGGGAAAGGGTCAGGGCTGCCTGGGAGGGGGCCTCAGCCAACAGAATGGCTGGGGCAGGTTCTCTACGGTGGGATGTATTGGAACACCCAATCTCTGTTATCGCGGGTGGGAGGAGCAGTTGCGCTAAGACCAGACCACATCTTTACCGAAGAGCTGGTTCTGACTCTGATTCTGATTCTCTGATTCTGGCTCTCTATCAAGGGCTGTTTCAGACTCAGGCTGTGGCTGTGGCTGTTGCTCTGGTTCTGGCTCTGGCTCTTTCTCAGGCTCTGGTTCTGAATGAGGGCTTGGCTCTGGCACTGATTCAGGGTCTCGCTCTGGCTCTGGCACTCTATCAAGGACTGTTTCAGACTTAGGCTCTGGCTCTGGCTCTGGCTCTGTTTCCATTCTTACAATGGAATGTACACAAAACTAAGAGAGTTTGTGTACTGGTCCAGTAAACGCTTCCGCTGCGCCATCAGCAACGGCTTGCTTTGCAGAGCATTAATTAAGTCCAGTGCAGAGATTCTTGTTGCAGTACAAGCTTCAAAGTCTCAGCAGCAAAGAAATAACGACACAGGGAAGCCTGTCTTTCCAAAGACAGGTTTATTGCAGAAAGATAACAGAAACACCCCCGGAGCTTTCGGACATTTTTGCTTCACGCCCCACACCACGCAGAGAAAACTAACACTCTTTATATACTGAGCAACTTAACAACTTAACGAGCTTGACTACTTAAAGTTACATGACATTGCTAACTTGCCAGCGTTTTAGGTTTCACACCCTAACACCCCATCTCGCTGGCAATACAAAGAACAAAATTACTTCAGACCCATTTCTTCACAAAAGTTTTCATGCCGCTGAAACCTAAGCGGTTTTGTAAAACCATCAGCTTGATTTTCATGACTGGGACAGTAATTTAATTTAACAATTCCTGCTTTTACCGTTTGACAAACATTTTGAAAGCGGATATCCAAATGTTTTGTACGACCTTTAAACTGCCCATTTTGTGCTAACTTAAGACACGGTTGATTATCACCCCATACAGTGATTGGAATGATGGCCTTTTCATACATCTCTTGTGCCAAGCATTTGTAAAATTCTAGATCTCTACATAACTCAGATAAGGCACAGAACTCAGCTTCTGTTGACGACAAAGTAATCAGGTTCTTTTTTTTTTAAAAAAAATATTTTTTATTGCTTTTCTCAGGTACAGAAATAAAGTCAGATACATAAGAAAAAAGAAAAAGAAAGAAAGAAAAAGAATCCATCTTTTCAAAACATTTTTTCATCACCAACCGGACTTCCCCACATCCCCCTCATCCTGCATTCTTTATAATAAAGATGTCAACAAATTATTATCTTGTTTCATGTATTCTTTGTACTTTCAAATAGTTATGTTTTAGGTTTAAAATACTTAATAGCAATTTGCTTTTATCTTGGTATAAATATAATGTCATTTTAAACCTTAGTCCCTTCATATTTATGATCTAATTTCCCATACCGCCAAATCATGTTGCTGAAGCTGGGTTTTTCAAATCATGCAAATTTTTAACATTCATATAACTTGTAATATTTTTGTAAATAGTCCTTAAACTTTTTCCAATCCTCCTCCATTGTTTCTTCTCCCAAATCTCGGATTCTGCCGGTCATTTCAGCCAGTTCCATATAATCCAATAACTGCGTCTGCCACTCTTCCAGAGTGGGTAAATCTTGTGTCTTCCAGTATTTTGCAATGAGAATTCTTGCTGCTGTTGTTGCATACATAAAAAAAATTCTATCTTTCTTTAGCACCTTCCGGCCAACAATGCCCAGGAGGAAGGCCTCTGGTTTCTTAGGAAAGGTGTACTTGAACACCTTTTTTAACTCATTGTAAATCATTTCCCAGAAGGCCTTCACTTTTGGACAAGTCCACCAGAGGTGAAAGAATGTCCCTTCAGCCTCCTTACATTTCCAACATTTATTATCAGACAAATGATATATCTTAGCAAGCTTGACTGGGGTCATGTACCACCTATATATCATTTTCATAATATTCTCTTTCAGGGCATTACATGCCGTGAATTTCATACCAGTGGTCCATAACCTTTCCCAGTCTTCAAACATAATGTTGTACCCAATGTCCTGAGCCCATTTTATCATTGCTGATTTGACTGTCTCATCCTGAGTGTTCCATTTAAGCAGCAAGTTATACATTCTCGAAAGTACCTTGGTCTTTGGTTCTAACAATTCTGTCTCTAGTTTCGATTTTTCCACCTGGAAACCTATTTTTTTGTCCAACTTAAAAACCTCTTGAATTTGAGCATAGTGAAACCAATTTTGCACCTTGTTCTTTAGTTTTTCAAAACTCTGCAGTCTTCAAGTTTCTCCAACTTTTTCTATAATTTCCCCATATTTTAGCCAACCAACCTCCATATTGGGTTTTTTCCAGGCCTTGGCCTCTGCTGGTGATAGCCCCCTCGGAGTCTTACTCTCTAATAAGTCCTTGTACTTTGTCCAGACCATAAATATTGATTTTCTGACAATATGATTTTTAAACATTTTATGAACCTTTGCCTTGTTGTACCACAAATATGCATGCCCACCAAAAGCATTATCAAACCCTTCCAGATCTAGGACATCAGTGTTCTCAAGAAGTAACCAATCTTTCATCCAACTGAAGGCCGCAGCTTCATAGTATAATCTCAGGTCTGACAGGGCAAACCCCCCTCTTTCTTTTGAATCGGTTAATATTTTAAACTTTATCCGGGGCTTTTTGCCCTGCCAAACAAACCTTGATATATCCTTCTGCCACCTTCCAAAACATTCCACTCTGTCCACAATCTGTAGGGTTTGAAACAAAAATAACATTTTCGGCAATACATTCATCTTTATGGCTGCGATTCTACCCAACAAGGAAAGTTTCAGTCTTGACCAAATTTCCAAATCTTTTTTGATTTCCGACCAACATTTTTCATAATTGTCTTTAAATAAATTCAAGTTTTTAACAGACAAATGAACCCCCAGGTATTTCACTTTTTTTACCACACTTAATTCTGTCTCTTTCTGAAACCCATCTGTTTCTGATGATGTCAAGTTTTTTCCCAAAACCTTAGTTTTTTGCTTATTCAACTTAAATCCCGCCACCCGACCAAACTCATGAATCAATTCTAAAGCTCTTTTTGTACTAGATTCTGGCTCCTGTAATGTTAAAACCAGGTTCTGTTTCTTGGATCTCCACCCAATCAGAGAGTTACCAAATTTTATTACACAGCCATACACTGATTTTCTATCCTTTAAATTTGCCAAATCACTATCTGCCCAACAAGTAATCTGTGCTTGTCCTTCCGAAGATAATTCAAGGCAAAAATCTTTGGTGTATTGTAAATATCTTAACAGTCTTTGAATTCCTTTCCATGCATTTACACTAGGTTTCGAAGCTTCTCTGCTGAGTAAGTTAACAGCGTAAGCAATATCTGGTCTACTCCATTGCGAAAGATGAAGTAAGCTTCCCAGTGCTGACTGAAAGATTTCAGCACGCTTGAATTCAGCACTATCCATGAACTCATTGTCTTTTACAAAACCCATTTCCATTGGTGTTCTAACACCTGCACACTCCGTCATGTTAAACTTTTTCAACATTTGCAATATCTTGCCTTTTTGATTCAGTAGAAAACTGCCATTTTTGGTCCTATCTATCTGAACACCAAGATAGACCTTCACATCACCAAGATTCTTAACTTTGAAGTGTTTATTTAACTCTTTGGCTAGTTTTTTTACTTGTTCTTGTGTCTTTGAAGTATAAATCAGGTCATCTACATAAACAAGCAAAGATTCTTGAGCATCTCCTGAACTTCTGAAATATAAGCAATTGTCAGCCTTGCTCCTGCTAAAACCAATGCCTACCAAAACGTCATTCAAACACTCATTCCAATTATGAGCAGATTGCTTGAGTCCATAAATAGATTTATGTAGTTTCCATACCTGATTTGATTTACCAACTTTCAATCCTGGCGGTAGCTCCATATAGAGCTCTTCAGCCAAGTCTGAATGAAGATAAGCTGTAGAGACATCAATTTGATTCACTTTGAACCCTTTCTGAGCAGCAACTGCTAATAGTGCCCGTAGGGTTTCACTCCTTGAAGTGGGTGCATAGACTTCGGAATAATGTAACCCCTTTCTTTGCGTAAAACCTCGAGCTACAAGCCTTGCTTTGTACTCTGGTTTCCCCATCGCTGTTGTCTTTATCCTGTACACCCACCTACAACTTACTGCCTTGGTACCTTCTGGCAGTTTGGTGATGGAAAACACACCCAGTTCTTTCATAGAATTCAACTCCTTTTGCATGGCCTCACGCCACCTACTGGCCTCCTCCTGGGGTAATTGCTCAACCTCCTCAAAACTTTCAGGTTCGCAATTTGCCAAACCAGCCCAAACACTAATAGCTTGGTACCTTTCAGGAGGTTTACCTTTGTTGATACGCTTAGAACGCCTTAACAGTTCCTGCGATGTTCCTTCAGTTTCCCCCTCTGACCCAGAATCACTAGTCGTCACCTGTTTGTCACTAGTAGTTGAAGAACTTTCTGATTCTGACTTTACACGTCTCTCTTGCTGTACAGGTGAACTTTTAGAGCTAGAAGATTCTGACTTTACAGACTTGGGTGAACTAGACGATTTCTCACCCTCGTCCTCAGACTCAAATTCCTCAGTCTGTTCTGGAACTAACACCTGCCCTGGGGCCTGAGTTTCATTGTTACTGTTCACCACATCAAATAGTATGTCAGGATTTCCAGGAATTTTATTCCAACCATCCTGTTCACAAAATTCCGCACTTCTGCTGATTGTGATTTTCGTTTGATTGCCTTCTACATTCACAAATCTCCAACCTTTTGTGTTTGCTTGATAACCACAGAAAAACATTTCTTTAGACCTAGGATCGCCTTTCCTACGTTGTGCCCTAGGCACCAGCACATAAGCACGACATCCAAAAACTCTTAGATGATCAATTTTTGGTTTTTCCCCAAATAGCATTTTCTGCAGCCTCTCAGTTCCTTTAAGAGGTGGATTTACGACCAAGCCGGTCTTCTCTCATCCGAAAGCTGCTTTCACTTTCTCTGCACACAATACAGCTGTAGAAACATAGAAGGAGCCATAACCTAAGAGAGTTTGTGTACTGGTCCAGTAAACGCTTCCGCTGCGCCATCAGCAACGGCTTGCTTTGCAGAGCATTAATTAAGTCCAGTGCAGAGATTCTTGTTGCAGTACAAGCTTCAAAGTCTCAGCAGCAAAGAAATAACGACACAGGGAAGCCTGTCTTTCCAAAGACAGGTTTATTGCAGAAAGATAACAGAAACACCTCCGGAGCTTTCGGACATTTTTGCTTCACGCCCCACACCACGCAGAGAAAACTAACACTCTTTATATACTGAGCAACTTAACAACTTAACGAGCTTGACTATTTAAAGTTACATGACATTGCTAACTTGCCAGCGTCTTAGGTTTCACAACCTAACAAAAACAATAATCCTTTCTATATAAATTTCCCAATACATTCTGAAAGCATAATAAATCCTTAATTGTTGACCACCTCCTTTTAGTTCCTTTATCACTCGAATGCTAGCACGGAATCAAAACTATTATTGTATTTTTGAACGTATCTTGTATAACCATCCCATTTTTCTGCATATTTTTGCTTTGAGATTCCTCTGAGTTTGCTAGTCAATTGAGCCGTCTCCACCAATTCCTGTAATTTGATTTGCCAATCTGTTATTTTTGGAGCCTCGTGATCTTTCCATCCCTTGGCCACAAGTATACGAGCTGCTGCGGTTGCATACAAGAATACCTCTCTTAGATTTTTTGGGATCTCTTTATCTAAAATACTTCATAGAAATGCCTCTGTTTTTTTCGTAAAAGTTGTCCCCATCATCTTTTTTAATTCATCGTATATTCCCCCCCCCAAAAAAAAAATCTTAATCTTTTCACACATCCACCACATGTGGCTCATGTCACCGTTATTTCCTCCGCATCTCCAACAAGCATTCGGCAATTTTTTATACAATCTTGATCATCTGGAAGGAGTGAGGTACCACCTATGAGCCATTTTCATCATGTTCTCTCTTATATTATAGCTGGCTGTAAATTTCAAATTTACATTCCATCAGTTTCCCCCATCTTTTAGCATAATTGGACGGCCCACATCTTGGGCCCACTTTATCATTGAAGCCTTAACCTCCTCATCCATTACTTTGTAGTCTAAAAGAAGTCTATACATTTTTGCGATTATTTTGGTTTTACTATTCAGTAGTTCTCTTTCAAATCTTGAAGGCTCTTTTTCAAAACCTATCTGCTTATCCTGTCTGAACACTTCATTCACCTGGAAGTAATCTGAGAGTCTGAAATTGACTATTAACAATGTGTATTTGGTTCCTGATTTAAAGTTCAATCTGCTGAGTGTTTCGCAGATCACAAAGAAAGGACTGACTTTGTCCTATGATAGAGAAAGCTGCAAAATCTTCAAAGATGGAGAGCTGTATCTTTCTGCCAGAGAGAAAGATGGACTGTATTTGTTGACTTTTGATCAAAGTTATTGCATAAATTGTAATGCATCTGAATCTAACATGATTTCTCTTGCAGGTATGACGAAGGACGTCAAGAAGGCGACCGAGGTTGACAGGGCATTTCAGCGAGTGTATGCTGATGTGATTGGTCCTCTAGCACCATCTAGAGGCAATGCAAGATATTATCTTGTGTGTGTGGATTATTTCTCTCATTATGTGTGGGTATATATATTGCAGAAACCAAAAGAAGCCTTAGAAATGTTTAAAGAGTTTTGTGACAAGGTTAAAAATCTTCATGATGCTAACATTGATTGTCTTTTCACAGATGAAAAGCCAGTTTTTCTTTTACAGGATTTTCAGGATTTCCTGGATAAGAAAGGGATAAGGCACAAGACAGCTCTTTCAGCAGATGCATGGAGCAAAAGTGTCTGTGTGCAAGTGAACAAAGAATTGCAAAATGGCATGAAGGCGCAATTGCTGAGTTCACATTTGCCACATGAGTATTGGGCGGAGTGGTTAATGTGTTTTTGTTACAGTTGGATGAGAAAGGTTTCAAAAGATTTAGGAAGTTCTCCTTTTGAAAAGCTTTTCCACAGAAAACCTTCTGTTGCCCATTTTAAGGTTTTTGGGTCTCATGTAAAGACTGAAGCTCCAGGTGGAGTAAAGAATGCTAGAGGAATTTTTGTGGGTTATGAAAAAGGTCTCTACAGAGTAATTTTGTCTGAATCTGGTCAGGTGATTCTCACGAAATTTCTAGAGAGTGCTCCTGAACGGAGAGAGTAATTGCTCCCACATTTCCCACAGAGGACAATTCAGATGATGATGGTGATTTTACTGATTACAGTGGTACTGAGAGTAACAGTGATAGCTCGGAGAGCTCAGTTGACACAGTCATTGAGAGGAAGTCTCACAAAATGGCTAGACCTTCACAGGTGAAGGATGAACCACTGTTTACTATTGGAACTGGTTCTCCAAAGAGTCCTGAGACTGAACCAGTGAGCAGAGAGGATCAGCACCTCATACGTAGGTCTGAGAGAGTTACAAAGGGTGTACCACCCAAGAGGTATTCAAAAGAGTTTGCTAACTCAGCTGTTGCATGTGTTACTATTGTTAACAACTCAAGACAGGTTGAAGCTGTGTCTAAGTCAGAGACAAAGACACAACAGAGAGTTGCTAAGCGTAACACTACATTCCCTAGCCAAGGAAATGCAGATGCACTCATTCCTTGGAAGCCAGACAACCAGAGAGGTACACTGGGGAAACCAGTGGTGGGTAGTTCCAAGGGTGGAACTGAAACAACAGGGGAGTGTTATATGTATAACAACTGTTTGTTTTCTTCTCTGGATCACGCTTTGCTCGCAGCGCACATTGATTCATATGGGGGAGTATGTTACGATATTGAAGCAATGCAGCCGCGAGCTGCTGGTATCTTGAAAACAAAACATAATGGGAATGTTGGGAATGTTCAGTGGGAAACAGAGGGACAGTCAATTCACAGTGCAGAGGGCACCGGAATTAGCTCAGAGTGTAATATGAGCCGGACAGGAAGTGTTTGTTCTCTCTCGACTGCAGGAGTATGAAGAGAGCAGTCATGTTTTCTGTAATGCTGCAAAGACAGAAATAAAGGCATGTAAATACGTTTCTGTCTACCTCTTTCCCCTGCCCGGGGGGGGGGGGCAGGAAAGAGGGGGGGTGTTCTTCTCACACTGAGAAGGATCACCTATCACGACCTCTGCCTGGATCTTGCCGGGAAAGCAGACAGGGAGGTCAACAGGAGACCAAGCCGGGTGCCTGGGAGAGTTGCCAGTTTCTCCTGATAAAGGCTTGATTCCTCACACTCCCCCCCCCCTAATATTGTGTTATTTCTCTTTGAAGTTGTTGCTTTTTTTAGCAGCGATTGCTTCTAGTGGAGAGTTGCATCTTGGGGTTTTCTGTTCCAAATATCTTTTGTATTTTCCCCATACCTTATGTATAGCATTTCTTATTATATGATTTGAAAAACTCCTATGTGTCTTTATTTTCCCATAATTAAGATAGCCATGCCACCCAAAACGGGTGTCATGACCTTCTAGATCTAAAATATCCCAATTTTTTAATAAATACCAATCTTTCAACCAGAGAAGACATGAGGCTTCGTAATATAGCTTCAAATCCGGTAACCCGTAGCCACCTCTTTCTACAGTATCTATTAATATCTTATGCTTTACTCTTGGTCTTTTACCCTTCCACAAAAATTTAGAAATTTCTTTTTGCCACTTGTTGATACTGCTGGTCTTTCCCGTAATTGGAATCGTTTGGAATAGAAAGAGTAGCTTCGGTAAAACTATCATTTTAATTACCGAAATACGGCCCAGGAATGATAAATTTAACCTTGTCCATGTCTCCAACTGTCTTTTGATATCTTTCCAACAATTGGGATACTGCCAGGGAGACAAAGTCCATCATGGCCCCAAGCCGTCTGCCGGACGATCCATCGATCTCCCGTAAGCACGCAGTATCAGCAATTAGCGACATGAGTTTCTAGAAAATATCTTGCCACATTCTAGAGCTCATGCACACTCTATCAGCAGATAATGCACAGCAAAAGTCGCACTCAGGAGACCATTATTTACAAGTTTTATTCAGAGTTGATCAGAACAAAGAAAGGCATGACTGCCTGCGTCAGTGTCTCCAGACACAGAGAGTGAGAAAACGAAAGCAAAAGACACAACAGAAACATCCTGTGAAAACAGGAAATACGCAGGCTGTGACACAAACATCCTGCTGCCTTTTAAGGTGGAACGGAAATATCCTAACAATCTTCATATAAGTTAATATTCTTTGGTGTTATCCATAATCCTAAATACTTGATTTTGGGGTAGATTTTAATGTGTATTATTTGTTCTAATTCCGCTTTTTCATCTGGCAACATATTTTTAACTAATAGTTTTGTCTTGTTTAAATTCAATTTGGACCCCGCAAATTTACCGTAGCCATATATTATTTCCAACGCCTTTCTTAAACTCTGTTTTGGTTGCTCCGCAGTTATAATTAAATTGTCAGCAAATGCCCTCATTTTGTAACTTCTATTTCCCAGCATAATCCCTTTTATTTCTTTTTCTTCCCTAATTTGTTTACGTAAAACTTCCAATGTTAATATGAAAATTAAGGGGGATAGTGGGCGACCTTGTCTGACCCCTTTACTGATTTCACACTCCTGTGATAAATTTCCATTGATTATGATTTTAGCCTTTTGTTTTGATTATATTGCTTCAATCCCTTTTATATACTGTATACCAAAATCCATATGGTGTAACCTTTCATAAATTTCCAGGATACCCTGTCGAAAGCTTTTTCTGCATCTATAGCCATTAAGACTGCCTTCTTTTCTATTCTTAAGTCTAAATACGCTAATAAGTTTATAATGTTTCTAGTGTTGCTATAAATGTGCCTCCCAGGCAAAAAGCCAGCTTGGTCATTGTGTATCATCATCTGGAAGCCTTTTTTTGATCTTTCGGCTAAAATATTTGCACATAATTTATAATCGTTATTTAGAAGTGCGATAGGCCTATAGTTGTTAATACGTAGATTGTCCGTTCCCTGTTTTGGAATTAATGCACTAAGGCTGTCTTTCCAAGAATCCGGCATGGTTCCGTCTTTGAAGATGTTGTTCATGATACTTCTTAATGGGTCAGACAGTAAGTCCTCCATTTTTTTATAATATATTGCTGGTAGGCCGTCTGGCCCTGGTGGCTTTCCTATCTTTGCTTCCTTAATTGCTCTTTGCATTTCGTACGATGTAATAGGGGCATTCAACAGTTCTTTTTGTTCTTTAGTAAGTTTCGGAAGACAGTTCTGTTCTAAATGTTCTTTAACTTCTTCTGTTGTTTCATTTCCTTCCTTATAGATTTCTCTAAAGAATTCGAGAAATTGTTTCTCTATTTCTTTAGGGTTGTTTATTATTTTGCCTTTGCACTTAACTCTATTTATAAGCCTTTCTGCCTCTCTCTTCTTTAATTGCCATGCTAATAACCAGGCTCAGGTTCTGTTTCAGGCTGTGTCTCTGTTTCAGGCTCTGGCGCTGTATCAAACACTGTTGCAGACTCAGGCTGTGGCACTATGGCTGTAGCTGTGGCTCTGGTTCTGTTTCAGGCTCTGGCACTGTATCAAGCACTGTTTCAGGCTCAGGCTTCTGCTCTTTATTAGGCTTTGTCTCAGTCTTTGGCTCTAGCACTTATTCTAGCTCTATTTCAGGCTCGGCCTGTGTCTCAGCCTTTGTCTCTGTTTCACGCTGTTTCTCTGTTTCAGGCTCCGACGCTGTTTCAAGCCCTGTATCTGCCTCTGCCTCTGTTTCAGGCTCTGGCACTCTATCAAGCACTGTTTCTGGCTCTGGCTCTCTTTCAGGCTCTGGTTCTGAATTAGGGTTTTGTTCTGGCTCTGGCTGTGTCTCTGGATCTGGCTGTGTCTCTGCTTCAGGCTCCTATGCTGTATCAAGCACTGTATCAGGCTCTGCCTCTCCCTCTGCCCCTGGCTACGTTTAAGCGTCAGGCTCAGTTTCAGACAGTGTCTCTGTTTCAGGATCCAGCACTCAGGATCCAGCTGTGGCTGTGGATCTCGGCTGTGGCTCTAGGCTCCGTCTGTGGCTCTGTCTGTGGCTCTGTCTGTGGCTCTGGCTCTCTTTCAGGGTCTGGTTCTGAATGAAGATCTGGTTCTGACTCTGATTCAGGGTCTCATGATGGCTCTTCCTCTGCCTCTGACCCAGCTATGTTTCAGGGTCTGGCTCTCTTTCAGGCTCTGGTTCTGAATTAGGGTTTTATTCTGGCTCTGGCTGTGTCTCTGGCTCTGGCTCCAGCTCCAACTCCAGCTCCAGCTCCGGCACTGTATCAAGTACTGTTATAGACTCAGGCTGTGGCTCTAGGCTGTGGCTGCAGCTATGTTTTGCGCTCCGACCCTGTATCAAGCCCTATTTCTGGCTCTGGCTCTGGCTTTCTTTCAGCTCTGGCTCTGGCTGTGATTCATGGTCTCACTCTGACTCTGATTCAGGGTCTCGCTTGGCTCTGGCACTCTATCAAGGACTGTTTCAGACTCAGGCTGTGGCTGTGGCTCTGCCTCTGTTTCAGGCTCAGGCTCTGTTTGAGGCTGTGTCTCTGTTTCAGGCTCCGGCACTGTATCAAGTACTGTTGCAGACTCAGGCTGTGGCTCTAGGCTGTGGCTGTGGCTGTTGCTCTGGTTCGGGCTGTGGCTCTTTTTCAGGCTCTGGTTCTGAATGAGGGCTTGGGGCGGGGATTATTTTAAGTTTAGCATAATTTTTTCTTGCTTTGTTTTTCTTTTACTTTTTTTTAGGTTATTGTATAATTTGTATTTTGCTTTTTAAGGGGAAAGGGTCAGGGCTGTCTGGGAGGGGGCCTCAGCCAACAGAATGGCTGGGGCAGGTTCCCTACGGGGGGATGTATTGGAACACACAATCTCTGTTATCGCGGGTGGGAGGAGCAGTTGCGCTAAGACCAGACCACGTCTTTACTGAAGATCTGGTTCTGACTCTGATTCTGATTCTCTGATTCTGGCTTGTTGTGTGTAGTGAAGGGTTAACCTTCTGTGCCTCAAGCCTTAGAGGAGGCGCTTACAAGGGAAGTAAGCCAGGATGTGATGAAAGCAGCTTGGAATGCTGTGAGCTGAGTGGGAACCGAAAGCAGTTCAGCCGCTGCACTGAGAGAGAAGGACGCAGAGAAAATGCAGCTTGAATCTGATGGTCTTTATGAATTGTAAACACACTATATTTGAGCAAATAAAGGGATAGTAGGACAGAAGAAACGTGTGGGACTTGTTTACTGCTCTCTCGACACACCCCGCTGTGTACTTCTGCTAATTGCTTTACGATCTACAGAGGCTCCCAGGGGAAGCGTGGCTGGGCGCCGAACAATAAAGCAATAAATCTACCAAACATGGTTATGGGTGAACGTGAAGCGTGTGAGAAAGGGCTTGGAAGACTTTAAAAGGACTGAACGTCAGCTTGATCGACTGCCAAGGCTTCAAAGAGAGCAGAGGGCAGATCGGAGGAGGCTGACGGAGTGGGAGCTGGGAGCCACGTCGTCCGGAGTGCCCGGTTTGGCTGCAGAGTGAGTACTTTTGCAAGAGGCCAACAGAAGGGAAGGGAAGCAATGGCTCAGCCCCGTGCACATGGCTTTGAGTTTAAACTGCCATGTCAGAAACTGACTAGCCAAAATTGGCTGCAGTGGAGCTTTCAAGTGGAGCTTTTGCTGGTGGGGGAGCAGCTTTGGGACGTAGTGCAGCCTCCACAGAATGCAGCTGTTAAAGCAGAGGCTAAGAGGGCTGCAGAGCAAAGTGAAGTTGAGAAGTGTGTGCTTGCTTTTTTGGCAGAAAATGTGGATGCTCAGCTGGTGCCAGTTGTCCTGGGTGCAAAAAGGCCAGAGGCCGCTTGGCTAGCACTCCGAGAAGCTTGTGGAGCTGGGGTGGGAAGCAAGGGCCGAGAAGTGGCTGCATCCGAAAGGGAGAGGCAAGATGGCGCCAGCCACATTCTTGAGAGCCGATACACAGCTGGGAGGAGCTGGGAGCCCCCACAGGGGGGCGAAGCTGTGAAGGTCGTGGGCAAGTCTTCCTGCCGGGGGGGAGTCTGTTGCCGTGACAACCAGAGAGGACATCTTCAGAAGCCCCAAGGAGGGGGGTAGTGAGAAAATTGTTGCCCTGACGACCCAGGAATGTCAACAGCAAGACTTTCTTACTGTAATAATCGACAGTGGAGCCGCCAACTCGCTGGTGCCATCTAGCGGTCTTTTGAGAAATTGCAGGACTGTAAAAACTCAGAAATTTGTGACGATCGCGGATGGAAGCAGAAAAAGACTAACAGAGACAGGCTTTTTCTTCTGTCCCTTCCTTAAGCATGAAGTCAAAGCTTTTGCGGTAACAGTTTGTTAAGTGTGCATGACCTACTAGTTGATGGTTTTCATGTCTCTTTTGCAGGTGACAAATGTGAATTTTCCAAAGATGGGAATCACATGTACACAGTGCAGTCTAAAGATAATTTGTTTGCTGTAAATGTGCCTTTTTCCACAGGAGAGGATGACACCGAAGATGCGAAGGGCCAATGTGTGAATGTGGCGCCTCACCATGGTTGTTCACATATTTGGCACCGACGCTTTGCCCATTTGAATTGGAGATATCTTCAGAAAGCACCAGAGCTGACACAAGGGTGCAAATTTAATGTTTGTGACAAATTTTTAGATTGCAATGCATGTAAACAGGCAAAAATTGTGACATGCTCATATCCAAAGTCAGAGAGGCAGACCACACAACCCTTTGAATTAATTCATTCAGATTTGTGTGGACCCATGTCAGTTGAGTCACTGGGAGGATCAAAGTATTCTCTGCTTTTGATTGATGATTTTTCGAGGTCTGCTTGGACCGTCTCTCTGAAAACGAAAGGGGAGGCGGCTAAAATGATCAGGGATTGGATCACCGCAGTTGAGGTAACCTTTTCCACCAAAGTTCGTGGTTTTCAAAGTGACGGAGGTTCTGAATTCACTGGTTCTGCTTTACAGGATTTCTTTAGGGAGAAGGGGATTAGCCACCGTTTGACCGCTCCTTACTCTCCGCAACAGAATGGGGTCGCAGAGAGAAGGAACAGGACGGTGGAGGAAGCTGTGTCTGCGATCCTGTGGGACGCAGGGCTACCCCAGAAATATTGGTCTGAGGCCTGGCGCTACGTTGTTCATACGCAGAATAGAGTGTACAACTCTAGTGTAGGAAATACGCCGTATTTCTTACTGCATGGAAAGAAGCCCAAGGTACACTACCTCCTGTCAGGATTCCAGCTGGGGTCAGAGGTGAACTGGCCTCACTCCAGGCATTCGGCTGGAATCCTTGTTGACCTTCCGTCTGCGTCTCCCGGCAGGCAAGGTCGTAAATCGGCAATCCTCCTCAAACATGAGGAGAACACACCCTCCTCCTTCTCTCCCTCCCTGCACTCCCCCCGGGGGGGGGAGAAAGACAGACAGGAGTCCTTTTTACATGTTTTATTCCTGTCATTCAGCAGTACAGAGAAAACGTGTTTGTACCCTCCAGACTCCGGCAGTAGAGTCTCCGCTCCACCCCTGCACTTCCAGTACAGGTCAGATGACACTCTGAGCTAACATCCGGTGCTCAGTACGGAGAATGGACAGCCCCCTTTCTCCACTAGTACAGTTGCAGACATCAACATCCTGTTTTGCTTTCCAGCCACCTGCAGCTGGCTTTTGCATTGCTGCTTTTTCCTGACAACCTCCCCCAAAAGCATCAATGGGCAAAACATGATCCAGAGAAAAGAACAAACAGTTGTTATACATATGGCAGTCCCCTGTTGTTTCAGTTCCACCCTTGGAACTCCCCACCACTGGTTCCACCAGTGTACCTCTCTGGTTGTCTGGCTTCCAAGGAATGAGTGCTTCTGCATTACCTTGGCTGGCAGCCCTCTGTCGTGTCTTTGTCTCTGACTTAGACACTGCTTCAACCTGTTTTGAGTTGTTAACAATAGCAACACATGCAACAGCTAAGTTAGCAAACTCTTTTGAGTACCTCTTTGGTTGTACACCCTTTGTAACTCTCTCAGACCTGCGTATGAGGTGCTGATCCTCTCTGCTCACTGGTTCAACCTCTGGACTTTGTTGAGAACCAGATCCAATTGCAAACAGTGGTTCCTCCTTCACCTGTGAAGGTCTATCCATTGTGTGAGATTTCCTCTCAATGACGGTTACAACTGAGCTCTCTGAGCTATCACTGTCATCATCAGTACCACTGTAATCTGTGAAATCATCATCATCTGAATTGTCCTCTGTGGGAAATGTGTTTACTATTACCCGCTCCTGTTCTGGAGCACTCTCTAGAAACTTTGTGAGAATCACCTGACCAGATTCAGACAAAATTACTCTGTAGAGACCCTTTTCATATCCCACAAAAATGCCTCTCGCATTCTTTACTCCACCTGGAGCATCTGTTCTCACATGAGACCCGAAAACCTTAAAATAGGCAACAGAAGGTTTTCTATGGAACAGCTTCTCAAAAGGAGAACTTCCCAACTCTCTTGAGACTCTTCTCACCCACACGTGAACATAGGACAATAGCGACTCCGCCCAATATTCATGTGGCAAATGTGAACTCAGCAATTGCGCATGCATCCCCTTTTGCAATTCTTTGTTCACCCTCACACAGACCCCCCTGTTCCACGCTTCGGCTGAAACAGCAACTTTGTGGTCTATGCCTTTTCCATCCAGGAACATCTGAAACTTCTGTAACAGAAAAATTGGCTTCTCATCTGTGAAGAGACAGTCAATGTTAGCATCATGCATATTCTTAACCTTGTCATAAAACTCCTGAAACCTTTCTAAGGTTTCTTGTGGTTTTTCCATCATAAAAACCCAAGAATAATTAGTAAAACAATCCACACACACAAGGTAAAATCTTGCACCGCCTCTAGATGGCTCTAGAGGACCAATCACATCAGCATACACCCGCTGAAATGCTCTGTCGACCTTCTTGGTCACCTTCCTGGTGCTCACACCTGCAAGAGAGATTACGTTAGAATCAGAGGAATTACATTTCATGTAATCACTTTGATCAAAAGTCAACAAATACAGTCCATCTTTCTCTCTGGCATTAAGATACAGTTCTCCATCTTTGTAGATCTTGCAGCTCTTAGCATCATAGGACAGTTTCAGTCCTTTCTTTGCAATCTGCAACACACTCAGCAGATTGAACCGCAGTTCTGGAACCAGGTAAACCTTGTCTATAGTCAAGTTCAGACTCTCAAGATACACAGTCCCAATCCCGGTCGCTTCCAGCTCCTGACCGTTGGCCTGTTTCACAGCGAAGCTTTGCTTCTTTAACGTTGAAAACAGTTCTCTGTGCGGGCACATATGAACCGTCGCTCCAGTTTCGATTACAAACGAGTTCCCAACATCTGGCGTGGTTCCTTTCACCATCAAAGCCTTTGCAGGTTTCACCTGGCACTTGGTACGGCTTTTGCCTGACGCCTCAGGCTTCGTAGAGCTGCTCTTTGCTCCTCTTGGCTGGCGTGGCTTCTTACAGTTCCTCTGTAGATGCCCAGTCTGTCCACAATTGTAACATCGGACAGCGCTCAATGGTACAGCACGCTCTCCAGTAGCATCATCAGTGGGGGAGTCAGAACTCTGTTCCTCCCCCCCCCCCTGTCAGCAACATCCATTGCTTCTTGAACAGGAACAGCAACAGTTCCTTCAGCAACAGTTCCTTCACTCCCCCTTCTGGGGTCAAAGCTCTCCTCAGCTTTCGATGAGCTCTTAGGAACTTGGCCAGCATCATCTTGGCTCACCCCTTCTGGGGTAGTTATCCATCCAGACCATGATGAATAATTGTCTCTAGTCAGGGGAGATGGACAAGGCAAGTCTCCCCCCTTCGTGGCATCCATTTTTAATCCAAGCCTTCAGCTCACACTCTCAAGTAAGCTCTAAAATCCAACAGTTGTTTCCTGCCTTCTCTGGCAGGCAAACTGCAAGCTGTTTACGCTCTTGGCACCTGGCAGCTAAACGCTGGCTGCTATGGAAAGTCCCCTCCAAGAGCTCGTAAGTTTGTAGCCAAAACACTCCGTGGTTTTGTTTTGCTTTTCCCAGCCTCACAGTCCAGCCCCTTTGCCAGTCCAGCCCCTTTTCCACGAAAGCTTATCAACCACAAAAAAATTCTGGAATGCAGGCTGAGCTGCCAAGCTGCAGGCCTCTTCTCTCAGAGCTGTTGTTTTTCCCAAATGCAGCTCCCGTGAACCAGAGAATAAATCAATCTGCGTTCACACTTTTAGCCCGAAACGCAGCATACCTTTGGCTCCGTTGCTTGGAAAAACACCTCCTCTTTCCACCAGCCGTCTGTTGAGCTTCTGGCTGCACGCAGACGCTTGCCTTTTTTGAGCAGAGGATGGCAAACGATCCATCCACCTCTCGTGCAGATTTCCATGGATCAGAACCACCGGAATTGCTACCAGTTGTCAGGATTCCAGCTGGGGTCAGAGGTGAACTGGCCTCACTCCAGGCATTCGGCTGGAATCCTTGTTGGCCTTCCGTCTGCGTCTCCCGGCAGGTAAGGTCGTAAATCGGCGATCCTCCTCAAACGTGAGGAGAACACACCCTCCTCCTTCTCTCCCTCCCTGCACTCCCCCCGGGGGGGGGGAAGAAAGACAGACAGGAGTCCTTTTTACATGTTTTATTCCTGTCATTCAGCAGTACAGAGAAAACGTGTCTGTACCCTCCAGACTCCGGCAGTAGAGTCTCCGCTCCACCCCTGCACTTCCAGTACAGGTCAGATGACACTCTGAGCTAACATCCGGTGCTCAGTACGGAGAATGGACTGCCCCCTTTCTCCACTAGTACAGTTGCAGACATCAACATCCTGTTTTGCTTTCCAGCCACCTGCAGCTGGCTTTTGCATTGCTGCTTTTTCCTGACACCTCCGTGTGTTTGGTTGTGAGGCTTGGGTTCTTATTCCAAAGGCTCTACGCAAGAAAGGTGAGCCAAGATCTAAAAGAATGATCTTTGTAGGGTATGAGCCTGGCTCAAAGGCCTGGAGGTTTGCGTACCCAAGTGGAAACCAGTCTAGGTTGGTTATCAGCAATAGCGCTGAATTCTGTGAGCAAGCTGGTTGGAAACGTCTGCACGCTAATCCAGACATGATTTCGCAGCAGTTATATGACTCAGATGTTGAGGAGGAAGAGGAACTTGTTGCTGGGGACCACGGTCCAGAGCAACAGGGTCCACCACAGGGACAGAGTCCAAGGCAGGGACAGCTCAGGATCCCTCAGAGGGGGGAACCTAGAACACCTCCTTAGGCAAGTGTCAAGTATAGTTGTTAATAAGTAGATTGTCCATTCCCTGTTTTGGAATTAATGCAATAAGGCTGTCTTTCCAAGAATCCGGCATGGTTCCGTCTTTTCAGATGTTGTTCATTGTCAGGAAAATGACATCAGAGCAACGGGAGAAGGAGAGGCTCTCCGGTTCTGCAGGGGAAGGTACCAGCACAAGGGGGAGACGTAGCTTGATAGAGGGGGAAGGAAATCAGCGAAACACCAAGGATCCAGGAGAGCAAATGGCAGAGGAGGTGGAAGGGCTCCGGGATTCTTCCTTGGAAGTCAGTGAGGAGAGCACTGGTCCTCCACTACCCACGCCCTCCCTGCGCAGAAGACTTCCGCACAATGAGAGGCGGAGACGATTGGGTGTCAAACAGCTTTTATGCTGGCAAAGGTTTAAGAAACGCCCACAGACAGATTCTGCTAGCGACTGAGGCAGCCACGCTGAGATGGGCTGTGCAATCAAAACGGTTTAAACTATGCAACCAAGCTTCAAAGTGGGAAAGTTTACGCACGAGTAACTCCCAACCACTACAGCAATCTGTCTGTCACCGAAAGTTGCTCGTACGCAACAAGCAGGCGGCATCATGAGTGAGACAGGAGAAGTCAGGAGGACAATCGCTGGCGGAGAGAAACCGCGAATTGGAACAGCACATAGCCCTCTTGACAGCGAGGCTGGACGAACGACGTGTTGGTTTCTGCTCTCTTCACTGTGCAGCGAAGTGCTTGTCACAAGACAATGTTTACATTCCACAGTCAGAGCACTGTTGGGTTTTCCCACGGGAATGGGAAGCTGGATGTGACGTACACTGGTTTCCTGTTTTTCACTGTTCTCTCGGTGTTCTTTATTCCGAGGAGAAGGAAGGTTGCTTCTCTGCTCCCGCAGAGGCAAGATGCATGTTTGTAATTTATCAACTCTGAACTGAAAATAAAGCAACATAAAGCATGTGGCACGTACTGTTCGTCATTCCGTTGTGCAAAGGACTCTGCAATAACAACATTTTGGTTATCGGGCCCAGAAAGACGTAAATCAAACTGAGGAATGCCGGCAGAGGTACAGAGGAACGGATCGCGTTATCTGCTCTGCGCGTCAAGTTTGATTGATGAAGGTATGTGCTCATGCTCCGAGCAGCCTGCCAGTTTCTAGTTTATGGTTTTATGGCTGGACTTTGAACTTTTAAAAGCCGTTTTGCCGCGATACAGGCTTGGATGGCTGGGGAAAACGAAAGTACTTTTTAAAAGTGCTTCTGGATGCAGCTGCTGGACTGTGACGCAGCTCGATTAAAGCAGCGGAAATGGCTAATGCAAAGCTGGCTGATGCTTTTGGGATTCCTAAGCTCAATAAGAAAAATTATACAGAGTGGGTACTTTATGCAGAGGCTATTCTGCGGAAAGAAGGTCTGTTTAATGTTATTACAGACAACCCCCCAGCCCCAATTACAGCTGAATGGACTGCTAAGGATTCCAAAGCACGGGGAACGCTTACGTTGATAGTATCCCCAGAAGAGCTCTGTCTGTTGCGTGGAAAGACCACAGCCAAAGAAATTTGGAACACTTTAAGAGAGGCTCACTTGAGGACAGAAGCTGGTTCCTCAATGTACTACTATGCCAAGCTGCATGGCATGGTTCTTGCTGAAGGTGGGGATGTGCGTAAACACCTGATGGAGATGCAGAATCTGAGACACGAGCTGCAACAGAGAGGACTCAACTTTCCAGAGGCTGTGTATTCCTTCATGATACTACATTCTTTGGGTCCAAGTTGGGAGTCCGTTGCCACTCAGATTGCTGTACAGCCAACTGCTCAGCTCACAGTAGCCTATGTTACTGCCGCGATCCAGAATGAAGCAGATCGCCGGGGTGCTAGCTGCATGGATAAGGGGGAGTCTTCACAGACGTCATCCCAGAGTGCAGTGGAACCACCAGAGGGCGCCAAAGCTTTGAAGGCAGTGAAATGCTACTCGTGTGGACGTCTAGGCCATATGAAGAGGGAATGCAAATATCCCAGGGCCAAGACAGAGCAGCGCAGCGGAAGTTCATCGCGTGGAGAAGGCCAAAGCAAAGGCAAAGGTCCGGTGTCCAGGACAACGCAGCACAAGGCAATGGTCTCACGCTTCACTCCAAAGGTCGCAAAGGTCCAGAAGACGTCTAGATCTTTCTTCGTTGTTGATTCAGCAGCTACCCACCACATGTGCAACGATAAGAGACTGTTCGTGTCTTTTACACCGCAGGAAGGTGCGATTCACCAGGCGGATGACCACACGATCCCCAGTCAAGGCTACGGAACTGTTGTTCTTCACAGTTTGGACTTATCGATAAAGGATGTACTTTACGTTCCAGATGCCACACACAATCTTCTAAGTGTGATGCAGCTGAATGAACGGAACATTGACGTTTCCTTCAAGAACAAGAAATGCACCATCACAAAGAAAGACGATTATGTATTGCATGCTGAATGTGTTGATCGTTTGTTTGTTTTGTATTATGATGATGTTGTGCAGAATGATACTTGTTGCATTGCAGGTTCTAACAAAAGTTTGCATGCAGGATGTATTCATGATTTTCACAGGAAATTTGGTCATTTGCATTTTGAGGCAGTATCTAAAATGCCTGCCTTGGTTGAAGGTATGACTATTAAACCCTGCAGGTACCACATGAAGTGCAAGGCATGCGCAGCAAACAAGGTGAAAATGGCTGCGAAAGGTAAGGTGTCTAGTAGGCAAGCTACAGAACCATACCAGATTGTTCATGCTGATTTGGTTGGTCCACTATCGCCCTCTTTGGGTGGCAATAGGTTCTTCATGGTTCTCATTGATGCATTTTCCAGGTATATTTATGTGTATAATCTCAAGCAGAAATCAGAGGCTTTTCCAAGGTTTAAGGAATTCTGTGCTTGGTTGGAAAATGTGCATGGTAAGAAGATAAAAATTCTTTTCACAGATCGCGGGGGGGAATTCACTTCTCAGCAGTTTGAAGCTTTTCTGACTGAGAAAGGAATTCAACACGATTTGTCCAGTCCTCGCTCGCCATGGCGGAATGGACTTTGCGAAAGGGCAAATCAAACATTGCTTCAAGGGTTAAAAACCTTGCTGCATGATGCCAATCTTCCAGAGAGTTATTGGGCCGAAGCTCTCTCGTGTTTTGTTTACAGTTACAATCGCAGGTTATCTTCAGCGATTGGTTGTACCCCCTATGAGAAGATGTTTGGCAAGAAACCGTACATCAAACACATGAAAATTTTTGGTTCTGACATGTGGATTCACTCACCACAAAGCTCCAAATTAGGCAAACGTGGATTGCATGGTATCTTTCTAGGTTATCAGAAAGGTTCTTATAGAATAATGATGACTGACTCTAAGACAATTAAGCTCACAAGAAGTGTTGAGTACAATGCCAAGTGGGGGGAGAATGTGGGAATTTTTCAATGTTATCCTGATGACAGTGATGAGACTGAGGATAAGCAACAACAACCCACACCCACTGATGAAGGTTCTGATTCTGATTCTGAAACTGAATCGGATACTTCAGAGGATTTCAAGAGTGCGAAAGCCTCTATGCGACCCTCTGAAAGCTCTGATCAGGAATTGGAAGAACCATTGTTCACAATAGGTCACTTTTCTCCTAAGAAGGAAGAGGAGAGTGTTGAAGACCAAAGGCTAATTCGCAGGTCACAAAGAGCCACTAAAGGCAGACCTCCAAAGAGATTTGCTGATGAATTTGCTAAGACAGCAGTAGCAGCTGTTAAAAGCTCCAAGAAGGTATTTGAACCTTCAAGTTTCCAAGAAATCCAGGATTTGGATTCTAAGGAAGCTGAGCCATGGTTAAATGCCATGAAGGCTGAGCTTGATTCCTTAGAAAGGAACAAAACTTGGGAGCTAGTTCCAGTAGTTCCAGGAATGAAACTGCTTGGAAGCAAATGGGTCTTCAAAGCGAAGACTGATCAAAATGGCAAGATAGTCAGACACAAAGCCAGATTGGTAGCCAGAGGTTTTGCACAGGTACCAGGTGAAGACTATCATGAGACCTACTCACCAACTGTGAGATATGAGAGCATTAGGCTTATGCTCAAGCTAGCTGCAGAAGAGAATCTACACATTAGTCACCACGATGTAAATACAGCGTTTTTGTACGGATCTCTAGGTGAATCACTTTATATGCTTCCACCTGATGGCGTACAGGTAAAACAGGGATTTGTTTGTGCTCTGAAGAAGTCCCTTTATGGTCTCAAACAAAGTGCACGGTGTTGGCACACAAAACTCACTGAAGCATTGTTTTCTCTAGGTTTTCAGCAAGGGAAAGCTGATCCATGTGTGTTTGTCAAAGAGGAGGGGCAAAAGAAGCTGTACTGTTTGTTTTATGTTGATGATATTTTATTCTTTTGGAAAGATGTCACAATGTACAATAACGCCCTAGCTCAACTGAAAGAGCACTTTGACATGAAAGATCTTGGTGAGGTAAACAACTACCTATCTCTGGAGATAGAGAAAGATCAAAGTGGTAACATTCTAGTACACCAATCACGGAAAATTGCTGATGTGTTAAGCAAACTGAACCTGATGGATGCTAACCCTGTAGACACACCGATGACAACAGGTTATCAGGTAGAAGACACTGAAGAAGCATTTTCTGACACTACACTGTACAGAAGTGTGCTAGGCAAGCTAAACTTCATTGCCAGATGTTCAAGACCTGACATTGCTGTTAGCTGTAATTTGCTAAGCAGACAAGTTAACAATCCTACTGTTAAGGATTGGAAAGCTCTGAAACGCATAGCACGCTATTTGAAAGGCACTATGCATTACAGACTGAGATTTAACAATCAGAAGTCTGGTGGTCTTGAGATTTTTGCAGATGCAAGTTTTGGAAGTGACACTACAGACAGGAAAAGTACGTCTGGAGTTTGCTACATGTACAATCAGGGTCTATTTGATTGGTCATGCAAGAAGCAAACAACAATTAGCTTAAGTACTTGTGAAGCTGAACTGAATGCACTGTCTTATTCACTTAAGGATTGTGAATGGTTGTTACAATTGTGCAAAGACATGAAAATTCCTGTCAAATGTCCAATCCAGGTTTACCAGGACAACAAAGCATGTTTGGCTTTGCTGAATTCGGAAAGTTGTAAGCAAAGCACGAAGCACTTGCAATTGAAGTTGCAACATGCTAGGGAACATATTCAGAAGGGACTCGTAACGGTGTACTATATGCCAGGTAATGAAATTCCTGCTGATGTATTGTCCAAGATTGTATCAAGGGATCAACACTGTACCTATGTACAGAAGTTGGGTTTGTACTGATATTGTACGAACACGCTGCCCAGTGATGTTCGTAGAAAGGGGGAGGATGTTGGTTTCTGCTCTCTTCACTGTGCAGCGAAGTGCTTGTCACAAGACAATGTTTACATTCCACAGTCAGAGCACTGTTGGGTTTTCCCACGGGAATGGGAAGCTGGATGTGACGTACACTGGTTTCCTGTTTTTCACTGTTCTCTCGGTGTTCTTTATTCCGAGGAGAAGGAAGGTTGCTTCTCTGCTCCCGCAGAGGCAAGATGCATGTTTGTAATTTATCAACTCTGAACTGAAAATAAAGCAACATAAAGCATGTGGCACGTACTGTTCGTCATTCCGTTGTGCACAGGACTCTGCAATAACAACACGATGGTCTCAAGATGCCCAGAGCAAGCCAACCCCCATAGCAAGGAAGGTACCGGGACTGGTGCATAAGTTTGGGGGGAGACCTCAAGATTATGGGGCATTTAGAACAGAAATAGAATACGCCTTGAAACTGCAGCATAGCGATTTTGCAGACGATGAAGCGCGAGTGGCTTATATCGTGGGTCACCTGGAGGATGGGGCTAGGGCATGGATCAGGCCCCTGATGGCGACGCAGAATGCAGCCATGCGGGACGTACGGAAATTCTATCAGGCGATGGACGCGATGTTTGCCAGCGATATTGAGGAAAGTGTGACAAAACGGGAACTGATGAGCTGTAAACAGGGAGACCAGTCAGTTAGAGACTACTGGTCACGTTTTGCAATGATAGTTCACCGTCTCGGGTGGCAGCTGGACTCTGAACCCATACAAATGTTGTTTGAGGAGGGGTTGTCACCAACGGTCAAGGATGAGCTTTTGCGCGCACCCTGCCCACAGTCCATGGACCAGCTGACCAAAGCTGCACTTGCGATTGGTGTGAGGCAGGAAGCACGGGCTCAGGAAAGGCAGGAAGGCAGAGAGCAGCGTTGTCATGACTACCGCATTCCTAAGATACCAAGGGAGCCTTCCCCGCCGGCGGAGCCAATGGAAATAGGGAGTGCGCATGCCCGGGAGGCTTCAAGCTCCAGCGAAAGTCGCAAGAGAGAGGGAAAGGACGTAAAAACGACCAAGAAATGTTTCCTCTGCCAGCGGCCAGGACATTTTGCCAGAGTCTGCCCACAAAGAAAGGCCTGGCAAGGAATGGTGGGAGCCATGGGGCGTGAGGAGGAGGTGCAACAGACACAGGAGCAGGGAAACGGGAACGCTTGGCTGCCAATCAACGGGCACAGCAGCCAGGCCAGCAACCAGTAAAGGTGCCCAAACCAGATTCCCCAAAGGCAGCTATAGCCATTGAGGTGGTGCTAGAACTCCCGAATGGGCACCCAGTCAAGGTTCAGGGGATGCTGGATTCAGGCAGCTCCTGCAATTTCTTCAGCAAGGACTTTGCATTAGAGCACCAGCTTCACTTGCTACCTTTGGATTTCCCCTTGCAAGTAACCACCATTGATGGGAGGGAGCTTCTAGGAGGGGAAGTGACACACCAGACCCCACCAATGAGAATGAGGGTGTCTAGGCACTCAGAGACGATCGCCTTTCACGTTGCCTCACTAGCGGGGCCCCCAATAATATTAGGGATGAGCTGGCTAGCACAACATGATCCCGTGGTGGCGTGGCATCAGAGGACAGTCAGCTTTGGGTCAGCCTACTGCCTGGAGCACTGCCTAGGAGGGGAAACACCAAGGATGAGTGTAGCCCGAGTGGCAGGAATGGCAGTGGAACGGAAAGGGGAGGTGCCGCCACAATATGCTGATCTGAGGGACGTCTTCAGTGAGAAGGAGGCAGATAGGCTACCACCCCACAGGCCCTTTGACTGCCAAATCAACTTGCTCCCAGGGGCACAGCTGCCGGTTGGTAAGCTGTATGCCATGTCGGACAGGGAGATGAAGGAGTTACGGGAGTTTATTGACAAGAACCTAAAGAGAGGATTCATAAGAGAATTGAAAGCAGTGGGAGGTAATCCGGTGTTTTTGTGGACAAAAAAGACACGGATAAACCCAGGCTTGTAGTGGATGTCAGGGCCGTAAATTTGGTGTCGGAACCCGTGACTTTCCCAATGCCCAGAATTGACGACATTTTGACGAGAGTGAGGAAGGGAAAGATTTTTACCAAACTAGACCTCAGGGGGGCTTACAACTTGATCAGGATGAGGGAGGGGGGTGAATGGAAGACCACCATGTTCACCCCACTAGGGGCCTTTGAATATTTAGTTATGCCTTTTGGATTACAGTCAGGCTCCGCCTGTTTTCAAGCTTTCATGCACCACGTGTTGGGGTCACTGCTTTACAAGAACTGTGTGGCCTTCCTGGACGACGTATTGATTTATTCGGAAAGCGAGGAGCAACATGTACGAGACATTAGGGAAGTGCTACAACGATTGCAGAAACACCAGTTGTGGGTCAAGCTAGAGAAATGTCAGTTTCATGCCAGAGAAGTGGAGTTTCTGGGGTACAAGTTGTCTGACAAGGGCTTAGCGATGGACCCAAGCAAGGTGCAAGCAGTGTTGGAATGGAAACCCCCCAAAACACGGAAGGACGTACAAAGGTTCCTAGGTTTCAGCAACTTCTACAGGAAGTTCATCAAGAACTTCGCCCATTTGACCGCACCCATCACGGACTGTCTCAGTAGCAAAAAGAAGTTCGTGTGGACGGAGGAAGCTCAGCAATCCTTTGAAAGATTGAAAAAGGCGTTCGCATCGGAAGAGCAACTATTACACGTAGACTTGGAGAAACCCCTGAGGTTGGAGACCGACGCGTCAGACAGAGCCATAGGGGCGGTCCTTTTGCAGCCAGGGCGGAGCAAACAGGAATGGAAACCGTGTGCCTTTTTCTCGAGGAAGCTGAGCAAGTCGGAGCAAAACTATACCGTGTATGACCGAGAACTGCTCGCGAGCTACGCTGCCTTTCGTCGTTGGCGCCATCTACTGATAGGGGCGCAACACAGAATCCAGGTGTGCACCGATCACAAGAACCTAGAGTACTGGAGGACTGCACGCGTACTCAACCAGAGACAGATTCGCTGGGCACAGGAGTTCTCCAAGTTTTCCTTCGAAATCCAGTATGTGCCCGGGGAGGAAAACGTGAGAGCGGATGCTCTCTCGTGGAAGCCAGAGTACTTCGAAGGAGAGGGGCCGCCGGAGACACGACACATCATACCTGAGGACCGATGGGTGTGTGGGGAAACCCTAGTGGGGAAAAGAGAACTGGCAGGGCTTACTAGGAATGGTGAATTCGCACGAACTAAAATCAGGGAGCTACGAGATGGGAGAGAGGCACCAGAAGGGTTTGAGGAGAAAGAAGGGGTGTTGTACTATAGAGGGGCTATGTATGTACCGGGGGAAGCCCTAAGGGAAAGAGTACTCAAACAATTCCACGACAACCCCACAGCGGGGCACTTTGGACAGCACAAAACGATGATGCTGGTCACCAGACAGTTCTGGTGGCCACGGGTGAGGGAGGATGTACGGGAATATGTACGAGGGTGCGACCATTGCCAAAGGGCAAAAGGGGAGCGGGCGGTACCAGCAGGCTTACTGGAACCCTTACCCACACCGAGCAAACCCTGGGAGGTGGTGTCCATTGATTTTATGACTGATTTGCCCAAATCACAGGGGGAAACAGCGGTCATGGTAGTAGTCGACTTACTGAGCAAAATGTGCCATTTCATAGCCTGTTCACATGCGGTGACGGCGGAAGAGACGGCACGTTTGTTCGTAGAGCACATTTTCAGGTTGCATGGCGCCCCCTTGAGGGTTATCTCCGACCGCGGAAAACAATTTACCTCCCGGTTCTGGAGGAGCTTATGAGCTTGCTGCAAGTCGAGGTGGGGTTCTCGGCAGCAAGGCACCCAGAGACCAATGGGCAAGCGGAAAGGGCAAATAGTATACTCCAGCAATACTTACGCTGCTACGTCAGCGAGAGGCAGAACGACTGGGTAGAGAAACTAGCGCTGGCTGAATTTGCGTACAATAACGCAGAACACGTGTCTACGGGAATGAGTCCGTTTATGGCCAATTATGGATGCCATCCCAGAGCCTTCCCGGGGGGTGAGGAGCAAAACTGGAGTGTACCCGCGGCGGAGCAGTTAGTGGAAGAAATGGAAGCCCTACACCAGCAACTTAAGATGAACTTAGAGAGGGCCAGGGCTGTTTACAAGAAGCAGGCAGACAAGCACCGCAGGGAAGGGGAAACCATACGGGTGGGGGACAGGGTGTGGTTGTCCACCCAAGGGTTACCCTTTAAAGGGGGGGTGCAAGAAGTTGCAGCCCCGACGGCTGGGGCCATTCGAGGTAATACAACAGGTAAACCCCGTAGCATTCAAGCTCAAGTTGCCCGACAGTATGAAAATACACCCTGTGTTCCACAGGTCCTTGCTCTCACCACACAGGGAGGGGCGGGAATTCCCGGGGCGAGAGGTAGGAGTCCCCCCACAACCGCAAGTAGAAGAAAGGGAACACCAGCGCTCGGCCACGGAAATAATAGATTCGAGGTGGCGAGGTCGTCAGGTGGAGTACTTGGTGGCTTGGGAAGGGGAGCCCGGGTCAGAAAACACGTGGGTTCCAGCGGAAGCCGTCGATGACAGGTATATGGTGGAAGTATTCCACCGCCGGTTCCCGGAGAAGCCCAAACCCTTGGAGAGGTTCTGGGAGGAACAATTTGGAACCACAGATGACGAAGAGGGTTTCGAGGGGTATTCAGAATCCGAGGCAGAATCGGACTGGGAGGTTCATCCCGTGGGTGGGAACCAAAGCAGGTGGGAAGAGGGTTTCGAATCCACTGAGGATGGTGACAGTTCCTTCCGGGGTTTCCCCGACATGTCGGCCGAAGAAGAGAGAGAAATCGATTCTACCGGGCGAGCAGGGGGTGGGGGGTCCTGGAGGGGAGGTGGATGTCAGGGAACTGACATCAGAGCAACAGGAGAAGGAGAGGCTCTCCGATTCTGCAGGGGAAGGTACCAGCACAAGGGGGAGAAGTAGCTTGATAGAGCGGGAAGGAAATCAGCGTAACACCATGGATACAGGAGAGCAAATGGCAGAGGAGGTGGAAGGGCTCCAGGATTCTTCCTTGGAAGTCAGTGAGGAGAGCACTGGTCCTCCACTACCCACGCCCTCCCTGCGCAGAAGACTTCCGCGCAATGAGACGCGGAGACAATTGGGTGTCAAACAGCTATTATGCTGGCAAAGGTTTAAGAAACGCCCACAGACAGAGTCTGCTAGCGACTGAGGCAGCCACGCTGAGATGGGCTGTGCAGTCAAAACGGTTTAAAATATGCAACCAAGCTTCAAAGTGGGAACGTTTACGCACGAGTAACTCCCAACCACTATATTCATGATACTTCTTAATGGGTCAGACAGTAAGTCCTCCATTTTTTTAAATAATATATTGCCGGTAGGCCGTCTGGCCCTGGTGGCTTTCCTATCTTTGCTTCCTTAATTGCTCTTTGCATTTCGTACGATGTAATAGGGACATTCAACGGTTCTTTTTGTTCTTTAGTAAGTTTCGGAAGACAGTTCTGTTCTAAATGTTCTTTAACTTCTTCTGTTGTTTCATTTCCTTCCTTATAGATTTCTCTAAAGAATTTGAGAAATCGTTTCTCTATTTCTTTAGGGTTGTTTATTATTTTGCCTTTGCACTTAACTCTATTTATAAGCCTTTCTGCCTCTCTCTTCTTTAATGGCCATGCTAATAACCAGGCTCAGGTTCTGTTTCAGGCTGTGTCTCTGTTTCAGGCTCTGGCGCTGTATCAAACACTGTTGCAGACTCAGGCTGTGGCACTATGGCTGTAGCTGTGGCTCTGGTTCTGTTTCAGGCTCTGGCACTGTATCAAGCACTGTTTCAGGCTCAGGCTCAGGCTCAGGCTCAGGCTCAGGCTCAGGCTCAGGCTCAGGCTCAGGCTCAGGCTCAGGCTCAGGCTCAGGCTCAGGCTTCTGCTCATTATTAGGCTTTGTCTCAGTCTTTTACTCTAGCACTTATTCTAGCTCTATTTCAGGCTCGGCCTGTGTCTCAGCCTTTGTCTCTGTTTCACGCTGTTTCTGTTTCAGGCTCCGACGCTGTTTCAAGCCCTGTATCTGCCTCTGCCTCTGTTTCAGGCTCTGGCACTCTATCAAGCACTGTTTCTGGCTCTGGCTCTCTTTCAGGCTCTGGTTCAGAATTAGGGTTTTGTTCTGGCTATGGCTGCGTCTCTGGATCTGGCTGTGTCTCTGCTTCAGGCTCCTATGCTGTATCAAGCACTGTATCAGGCTCTGCCTCTCCCTCTGCCCCTGGCTACGTTTAAGCATCAGGCTCAGTTTCAGACAGTGTCTCTGTTTCAGGATCCAGCACTCTATCAAGCACTATTTCAGACTCATGCTGTGGATCTCGGCTGTGGCTGTGGATCTCGGCTGTGGCTCTAGGCTCCGTCTGTGGCTCTGTCTGTGGCTCTGGCTCTCTTTCAGGGTCTGGTTCTGAATGAAGATCTGGTTCTGACTCTGATTCAGGGTCTCATGATGGCTCTTCCTCTGCCTCTGACCCAGCTATGTTTCAGGATCTGGCTCTCTTTCAGGCTCTGGTTCTGAATTAGGGTTTTGTTCTGGCTCTGGCTGTGTCTCTGGCTCTGGCTCCAGCTCCAGCTCCGGCACTGTATCAAGTACTATTATAGACTCAGGCTGTGGCTCTAGGCTGTGGCTGCAGCTATGTTTTGCGCTCCGGCCCTGTATCAAGCCCTATTTCTGGCTCTGGCTCTGGCTCTGGCTCTGGCTCTGGCTTTCTTTCAGCTCTGGCTCTGAATGAGGCTCTGGCTCTGGCTCTGATTCATGGTCTCACTCTGACTCTGATTCAGGGTCTCGCTCTGGCTATGGCACTCGATCAAGGACTGTTTCAGACTCAGGCTGTTGCTGTGGCTCTGCCTCTGTTTCAGGCTCAGGCTCTGTTTGAGGCTGTGTCTCTGTTTCAGGCTCCGGCACTGTATCAAGTACTGTTGCAGACTCAGGCTGTGGCTCGTGGCTGTGGCTGTTGCTGTTGCTCTGGTTCGGGCTGTGGCTCTTTTTCAGGCTCTGGTTCTGAATGAGGGCTTGGTTCTGGCACTGATTCAGGGTCTCGCTCTGGCTCTACAACTATTATTGTATTTTTGAACATATCTTGTATAACCATCCCATTTTTCTGCAAATTTTTGCTTTGAGATTCCTCTGAGTTTGCTAGTCAATTGAGCCGTCTCCACCAATTCCTGTAATTTGATTTACCAATCTGTTATTTTTGGAGCCTCGTGATCTTTCCATCCCTTGGCCACAAGTATACGAGCTGCTGCGGTTGTATACAAGAATACCTCTCTTAGATTTTTTGGGATCTCTTTATCTAAAATACTTCATAGAAATGCCTCCGGTTTTTTCGTAAAAGTTACCCCCATCATCTTTTTTAATTCATCGTATATCCCCCCCCAAAAAAAAATCTTAATCTTTTCACACGTCCACCACATGTGGCTCATGTCACCGTTATTTCCTCCACATCTCCAACAAGCATTCGCCAAATTTTTATACATTCTTGATCATCTGGAAGGAGTGAGGTACCACCTATGAGCCATTTTCATCATGTTCTCTCTTATTTTATAGCTGGCTGTAAATTTCAAATTTACATTCCATCAGTTTCCCCCATCTTTTAGCATAATTGGACAGCCCACATCTTGGGCCCACTTTATCATTGAAGCCTTAACCTCCTCATCCATTACTTTGTAGTCTAAAAGAAATCTATACATTTTTGCGATTATTTTGGTTTTACTATTCAGTAGTTCTCTTTCAAATCGTGAAAGCTCCTTTTCAAAACCTATCTGCTTATCCTGTCTGAACACTTCATTCACCTGGAAGTAATCTAGCCAACTAGAAAAATGATCTTTTATTTTCTCATAACTTATCAATATTAGTTGACCCTCCTCCTCCCCGCTTAATATTGTGTTATACGTTATCCAGTTCTCTTTGATGTTGTTGCTTTTTTTAACAGCGATTGCTTCTAGTGGAGAGTTCCATCTTGGGGTTTTCTGTTCCAAATATCTTTTACATTTTCCCGATACCTTATATATAGCATTTCTTATTATATGATTTGAAAAACTCCTATGCCTCTTTATTTTCCCATAATTAAGATAGCCATGCCACCCAAAATGGGTGTCATGACCTTCTAGATCTAAAATATCCCAATTTTTCAATAAATACCAATCTTTCAACCAGAGAACACATGAGGCTTCGTAATATAGCTTCAAATCCGGTAACCCGTAGCCACCTCTTTCTACAGTATCTATTAATATCTTATGCTTTACTCTTGGTCTTTTACCCTTCCACAAAAATTTAGAAATTTCTTTTTGCCACTTGTTGATACTGCTGGTCTTTCCTGTAATTGGAATCGTTTGGAATAGAAAGAGTAGCTTCGGTAAAACTTTCATTTTAATTACCGAAATACGGCCCAGGAATGATAAATTTAACCTTGTCCATGTCTCCAACTGTCTTTTGATATCTTTCCAACAATTGGTATAATTATCTTCATATAAGTTAATATTCTTTGGTGTTATCCATAATCCTAAATACTTGATTTTGGGGTAGATTTTAATGTGTATTATTTGTTCTAATTCTGCTTTTTCATCTGGAGACATATTTTTAACTAATAGTTTTGTCTTGTTTAAATTCATTTTGAACCCCGCAACTTTACCGTAGCCATATATTATATTATATTATAACGCCTTTCTTAAACTCTGTTTTGCTTGCTCCGTAGTTATAATTAAATCGTCAGCAAATGCCCTCATTTTGTAACTTCTGTTTCCCAGGATAATCCCTTTTATTTCTTTTTCTTCCCTAATTTGGTTACATAAAACTTCCAAGGTTAATATGAAAATTAAGGGGGATAGTGGGCAACCTTGTCTGACCCCTTTACTGATTTCACACTCCTGTGATAAATTTCCATTGATTATGATTTTAGCTTTTTGTTTGGATTATATTGCTTCAATCCCTTTTATATACTGTATACCAAAATCCATATGGTGTAACAGACCTTTCATAACTTTCCAGGATACCCTGTTGAAAGCTTTTTCTGCATCTATAGCCATTAAGACTGCCTTCTTTTCTATTCTTAAGTCTAAATACGCTAATAAGTTTATAATGTTTCTAGTGTTGTTATAAATGTGCCTCCCGGGCAAAAAGCCAGCTTGGTCCTTGTGTATCATCATCTGGAAGCCTTTTTTTGATCTTTCAGCTAAAATATTTGCATATAATTTATAATCGTTATTTAGAAGTGTGATAGGCCTATAGTTGTTAATAAGTAGATTGTCCGTTCCCTGTTTTGGAATTAATGCAATAAGGCTGTCTTAACAAGAATCCGGCATGCTTCCGTCTTTTAAGATGTTGTTCATGATACTTCTTAATGGGTCAGACAGTAAGTCCTCCATTTTTTTTATAATATATTGCCGGTAGGCCGTCTGGCCCTGGTGGCTTTCCTATCTTTGCTTCCTTAATTGCTCTTTGCATTTCGTACGATGTAATAGGGGCATTCAACAGTTCTTTTTGTTCTTTAGTAAGTTTCGGAAGACAGTTCTGTTCTAAATGTTCTTTAACTTCTTCTGTTGTTTCATTTCCTTCCTAAAGAATTCGAGAAATCGTTTCTCTGTTTCTTTAGGGTTGTTTATTATTTTGTTGTGTTTTTTTTATAAAATTTTTTATTAGTTTTACAATTTTTTATAGACAATACAAAGAAATATATAACACAAACGAACATGTATAATTTCATATCCTTTTTTTTCGTAAACCTCACTTCTCGGACTCCCCCAAACCTCCCCTTTCTGCATCCAAAGTTCCAAAATTGTTTCAGCAAATCCTAAATTTAATCTTGACAAATATATTCCTTCATTATTCTTTTCTTTAACTTAATCTTTTATCGCTGTAATCTCCTTATCATTCTAATGAACCTCAACATTTTAACATTCATCAATTTTATAATATTTCTTAAGATAGATTTTGAATTTCTTCCAATCTTCTTCCGCCGTCTCTTTCCCCTGATCACGGATTCTGCCAGTCATTTCAGCCAATGTCATATAGTCTATCACCTTCATCTGCCATTCTTCCAGTGTGGGTAGGTCTTGTGTCTTCCAATACTTTGCGATGAGTATTCTTGCTGCTGTTGTAGCATACATAAAGAATGTTCTATCTTTCTTTGACACCAATTGGCAGGCAATGCCCAAGAGAAAGGCCTCTGGTTTCTTAGGGAAGGTACATTTAAGTACCTTTTTCAATTCATTATATATCATTTCCCAGAAAGCCTTAATCTTCGGGCACGTCCACCAAAGATGATAAAAAGTACCTTCAGTTTCTTTACATTTCCAACACTTATTGTCAGGCAAATGGTAAATTTTTGCTAGCTTGACTGGGGTCATGTACCACCTATAGATCATTTTCATAATATTTTCCTTTAAGGCATTACATGCCGTAAATTTTATACCGGTGTTCCACAACCATTCCCAGTAAGCAAACATAATATTATGACCAATGTCCTGTGCCCACTTAATCATAGCTGATTTGACTATTTCATCTTGTGTGTTCCATTTCAGCAGCAAGTTATACATTCTTGACAAGTTCTTAGTATTGGGTTGTAACAATTCAGTTTCTAATTTTGATTTTTCCACCTGCAAGCCAATTTTCCTGTCTTGTTTATAAACCTCCATTATTTGATAATAATGGAGCCAGTCTAGTACTTTGGGTTTCAATTTCTCATTACTCTGTAACTTCAACTTTTCTCCATCTTGTTCCAAAATTTCCCAATACTTTGGCCATTCGGCTTCCATATTAAGTTTTTTCAACGCTTTAGCCTCCAAGGGTGACAACCATCTAGGGGTTTTGTTTTCCAACAGGTCTTTATATCTTATCCAAACATTATATAATGCTTTTCTAACAATATGATTTTTAAAGGCCTTGTGCACCTTAATTTTGTCATACCATAGATATGCATGCCAACCAAATGTATTATTAAAACCTTCTAAATCCAAGATATCTGTATTCTCGAGGAGCATCCACTCTTTCAACCAGCAAAACGCTGCTGATTCATAGTACAATTTTAAGTCCGGCAGGGCAAATCCCCCTCTTTCCTTTGCATCCGTTAGTATTTTAAATTTAATTCTGGGCTTTTTGCCCTGCCAGACAAATTTCGAAATGTCCTTCTGCCACCTCTTGAAACAGTCCATCTTGTCAAGAATTTGCAAAGTTTGAAACAAAAATAACATTCTAGGCAATACATTCATCTTAATAACTGCAATTCGGCCTAACAATGACAATTTCAGATTTGACCATATTTCTAGATCTTTTTTAATTTCTGACCAACATTTCTCATAGTTATCTTTGTACAAGTTCAAATTCTTAGATGTCAAATGAACCCCTAGGTATTTCACCTTCTTAACCACTGCCAAACCTGTTTCATTCTGGAACTTCTCCCTCTCCATGACTGTTAATTTCCCCCCCAAAACTTTAGTCTTTTGTTTATTCAGTTTAAATCCGGCCACTTGACCAAATTCTTCAATTAATTCCAACACCCTTTTTGTACTAGTGTCTGGCTCTTGTAAGGTTAATACTAAGTCATCTGCAAAAGCCTTTAGCTTATAATGTTTAGCTCCGACCTGTACCCCTTTTACCTGCTGGTCGTCTCTAATCATATTTAGCAACACCTCCAGGACAGAAATAAAAAGTAATGGGGAAATAGGGCACCCCTGTCGTGTTCCTTTTTCTATATTAAGTTCTTCAGTTATCACATTATTTACAATCAGCTTTGCTTTTTGTTCAGAGTATATGGCACCCATACCATTCTCAAATCCTTGGCCTACCCCCATCCCATGAAGATTCTTTTTCATAAAACTCCAAGAGATGTTGTCAAAGGCTTTCTCTGCGTCCACAAAGATCAGAACTGCTTTAGTATTTATATTCACCTCTAATAGTTCCAAGATGTCTATTATATTCCTCACGTTGTCTGATAAATGCCTTTTTGGGAGAAAGCCTGCTTGGTCCCTATGAATCTTCTCCATCAACACTCTTTTCAATCTTTTTGCCAAAATGTCTGCAAAAATTTTGTAATCCACATTAAGTAATGATATTGGGCGATAGTTCTTAAGTTGAGTCTTTTCAGTCTCTGTTTTTGGTATGAGTGTGATATACGCTTCTTTCCACGATTCTGGCGCCCTTTTCCCCTCTAAGATCTCATTACAGACTTCCTTTAACGGTTGCACCAACCACTCCTTCAATGCTTTATAATATCTGGAAGTCAATCCATCTGGTCCTGGAGATTTGCCCAGTTGCATGTTTTGAATGGCACCCTCTATCTCTTGTTCTGTTATTCTCTGATTTAGATCCACTTTGCTTTGATGAGAGATTTTTTGTAATCCATATTTTTTGAGGAATTTATCTATGTCTTCCTCCTTCTGCGGTCCTTGTGCATATAATTTTTTAAAATAACTCACGAAACAATTTCTAATCTCATTGGGTTTATATATACTCTTTCCATCCACTTCTAGGCTTGTGACTGTGTTTAATTTCTGTCTTTTCTTCAATTGCCAAGCCAGAAGTTTACCGCATTTGTCAGCAGATTCAAATGTCTTTTGTCTCATTTGCTTTATCTTCCATTCAATCTCTTGATTCATCAGTTCCATATATTGTGTCTGGTATAGCTTAATCTCTCTCAAAATCTCCTGGGACTTTGGTTTTGATCTCAATTTCTTCTCTCCTTCTTTAATCCTTTCCAAAATCTTATCCTTCTTCTCATTTTGCTTTCTCTTTTTTACTGAATTTTGTTGAATTAAAAATCCTCGCATCACTGCTTTGCTTGCGTCCCAGATCACTCTTTTTTCTACATCAGTTTTTAAATTTATTTCAAAATAGTCCTTTAAGGTTTTTTGGGCCTTTCTGTGGATCTCCTCGTCTCGAAACAGGGTGTCATTCATCCTCCATCTGAATTGACCAGTTGTTGTAAATTTCATTTCCATCTTCACGGCGTTATGGTCGGAGCAAGTCTTTGGGCAGATTTCCACTTTCTTAATCTTTGGAGCCAACCCACTAGTAATCCAGATTTGGTCGATTCTGGTCCAGGTCATCATTGCTTCAGAGAAGAAGGTTCCCTCTCTCTCGAGAGGGTTCCTTGTTCTCCAAATGTCAATCAAGTCCATATTTTCAGTCATTTCAAAAAAAGTCTTTGGTAATCTCCCATCTCTGGAGATCACCTGTCTTTGTGCTTTGTCCATATTAGTAGATACCACTCCATTCATGTCTCCCATCATAATTACATTGTAGTCCAAATAGTCCAATAATGTCTCATGCAACTTCTTAAAGAATTCTGACTTCCCTTCATTGGGTGCGTAGATCCCTAGTATCAAAAATTTTTCACCTTGAACTTGCACTTCAATTGCCAAATATCTTCCTTGATCATCTTTAAAAATAAACTTCGGGGAAAGCTTTTCCTTTGCATAGATTACCACTCCTCTTTTCTTAACTTTGTCCGATGAGATGAATTCTTGACCTAGTCTCTTATTGACGAGTAGTTTCCTATGCAATCTTGTTATATGAGTTTCCTGTAAACAAATTAAGTCCAACTGTTCTTTTTTCAATAGGTGAAATACATTTTTTCTCTTTCGCGGAAGGTTAAGTCCGTTACAATTCCAGCTTAGAAGTTGCAGGGCCATCCTGAAGCTATTTGCCTCCTGTCGCTCCGAGTAGTTGTTCTTCTTCTGTCGGTGATTTCAATCCAAACGTCAAATTTAAGATGTCTGTTGCGTCTTTCGTTTCTGATGTTAGTTCCTCTCCAACTGTTCCTTTCAGAAGGTCTTCCCTATAGTGATTCAGAAATTGATCTCGGTCTTCTGTTGATCTTATCCTTACTTTCCTACCTTTAAATTTAAAGGATAGGCCTTGCGGGAATTCCCACCTGAAAAGTACGTCGTTCTTCTTCAACAATCCAACCAGTTCTTGATTCTAACGCAGTCTCTCTTGCAGGTGTGAGCACCAGGAAGGTGACCAAGAAGGTCGACAGAGCATTTCAGCGGGTGTATGCTGATGTGATTGGTCCTCTAGAGCCATCTAGAGGCGGTGCAAGATTTTACCTTGTGTGTGTGGATTGTTTTACTAATTATTCTTGGGTTTTTATGATGGAAAAACCACAAGAAACCTTAGAAAGGTTTCAGGAGTTTTGTGACAAGGTTAAGAATATGCATGATGCTAACATTGACTGTCTCTTCACAGATGAGAAGCCAATTTTTCTGTTACAGAAGTTTCAGATGTTCCTGGATGGAAAAGGCATAGACCACAAAGTTGCTGTTTCAGCCGAAGCGTGGAACAGGGGGGTCTGTGTGAGGGTGAACAAAGAATTGCAAAAGGGGATGCATGCGCAATTGCTGAGTTCACATTTGCCACATGAATATTGGGCGGAGTCGCTATTGTCCTATGTTCACGTGTGGGTGAGAAGAGTCTCAAGAGAGTTGGGAAGTTCTCCTTTTGAGAAGCTGTTCCATGGAAAACCTTCTGTTGCCTATTTTAAGGTTTTCGGGTCTCATGTGAGAACAGAAGCTCCAGGTGGAGTAAAGAATGCCAGAGGCATTTTTGTGGGATATGAAAAGGGTCTCTATAGAGTAATTTTGTCTGAATCTGGTCAGGTGATTCTCACAAAGTTTCTGGAGAGTGCTCCTGAACAGGAGCGGGTAGTAGTACACACATTTCCCACAGAGGACAATTCAGATGATGATGATTTCACAGATTACAGTGGTACTGATGATGACAGTGATAGCTCAGAGAGCTCAGTTGTAACAGTCATTGAGAGGAAATCTCACACAATGGATAGACCTTCACAGGTGAAGGATGAACCACTGTTTGCCATTGGTAGTAATAATAATAATAATAATAATAATAATAATAATAATAATAATAATAATAATAATAATAAATTTTATTTATATCCCGCCCTCCCCAGCCGAAGCCGGGCTCAGGGCGGCTAACAACAATAAAACAGTACAAAAGTACAACATAAACAACATTCTAAAATCATTCATTATAAAAATTAATTAATTCAAGCCACTAGCAACCATTGGGCCAGAGCTCTGCGAAGATTGCCGAGGGAGGGAGTCAGGCTGTGCCCTGGCCAAAGGCCTGGTGGAACAGCTCTGTCTTGCAGGCCCTGCGGAAGGATGTCAAGTCCCGCAGGGCCCTGGTCTTTTGTGACAGAGTGTTCCACCAGATCGGAGCCACAGCCGAAAAAGCCCTGGCTCTAGTTGAGGCCAGCCTAACTTCTCTGTGGCCTGGGACCTTCAAGATGTTTTTATTTGAAGACCGTAGGTTTCTCTGTGGGGCATACCAGGAGAGGCGGTCCCGTAGGTACGAGGGTCCTAGGCCATATAGGGCTTTAAAGGTTAAAACCAGCACCTTAAACCTGATCCTGTACTCTACCGGGAGCCAGTGCAGCTGGTATAGCACCGGGTGAATGTGATCTCGCAGCGAAGACCTCGTAAGGAGTCTCGCTGCAGCATTCTGCACCCGCTGGAGTTTCTGGGTCAGTCTCAAGGGCAGCCCCACGTAGAGCGTCTGGAGGTGACCGTCGTGTGGATCACAGTGGCTAGGTCAGGGCGAGAGAGGTAAGGAGCCAACTGCTTAGCTTGGCGGAGATGGAAAAATGCCGCCTTTGTTATAGCTGCAATCTGCGCCTCCATGGAAAGGGAGGTGTCGAAGATTACACCCAAACTCTTAACGGACGGTGCTGGCACTAATTGCGCCCCCGCAAGAGATGGGAGTTGCCCCCCCAATCCCATATCGCCCCGTCCCAGCCACAGGACCTCTGTCTTCGAAGGATTTAGCTTCAACCGGCTCCCACGTAACCATCCAGCCACAGCTTCCAAACATCTGGTCAGTGTGTCTGGGGCCGAGTCAGGATGGCCATCCATCAACAGATAGAGTTGGGTGTCATCGGCATACTGATGACAACCCAGCCCAAAACTCCGAACAAGCTGGGCGAGGGGGCGCATAAAGATGTTGAAAAGCATCGGGGAGAGTATCGCACCCTGAGGTACTCCACACACCAAGGAGTGGCGCGATGACAATTCCCCCCCAAGCGCCACCCTCTGTCCCCGACCAGAGAGAAACGAGCGCAGCCATTGAAGGACTGTGCCCTGGATCCCCACGTCGGCAAGGCGGTGGTCCAGAAGTTCGTGATCGACCATGTCGAAAGCTGCTGATAGATCTAGAAGAATCAGCAGCCCCGACCCGCCTCGATCCAGCTGTCTACGAAGGTCATCTGTTAGGGCGACCAGAGCCGTCTCGGTCCCATGACCAGCGCGGAAGCCGGACTGGAATGGATCCAGAGCCGATGTTTCATCCAGAAACCCACCAAGCTGTTCAGCAACCGCTCTCTCAATCACCTTACCCAGGAACGGAAGATTCGAAACCGGGCGGTAATTGGATAGATCTAAAGGATCTAATGATGTTTTCTTTAAGAGCGGGCGCACCACTGCCTCCTTCAGTTCCCCTGGGAATGTCCCCGTGCCAAGGGACAAATTGATGATATCCCCCAGGAGGGCCCGCACCTCGTCTGGACACGCTCTAATCAGCCAAGACGGGCACGGGTCGAGAGGACAAGTGGTGGGCTTTCCAGCTCGGAGGAGTCTGTCCACATTGGCTGGGGATATCTGGTCGAAGTGGTCCAATACTGGACCCGAGGACAGTCGAGGGGCCTCCAGTTCCTTTATTGTATCCAAATTGGCAGGGAGGTCATGGCGGAGCGACAAGACCTTCTCCGCAAAAAAGCTCGCAAATGCCTCACAGCCGTGTGTCAATTTGTTATTTAAATTTGGCTGTCCCTCAAGGGACGTTAAAGACCTGATTATGCTAAATAATTGCGCTGGGCGAGAGCTAGCGGATGCAATGGAGGCCGAGAAGTATGACTTCTTAGCAGCCTTCACCGCCATCTTGTAGGTTTTCATAAAAGCCCTATAAGATGTTCTTGAGGCTCCGTCACGGGCACCCCGCCATACTCGCTCTAGCCGTCTGAGGTCCCGCTTCATTTTCCGGAGCTCCTCAGTAAACCAGGGAGCCCGGTTTCTGTGGGGTCGCAGAGGGCGCTTAGGTGCGATCTCATCGATGGCTGCCAGGAGCTGGGCATTCCAGCCCTCAACAAGCTCAGTCAATGAGTCGCCAGGGGAGCAAGGTCCCGCAAGGCTTGGCGGAATCTCTCAGGGTCCATCAGCCTCTGCGGGCGGGCCCAAATTGGCTCGCCACCTAAGCAGGGTGGGGGTGGAAAGTCAATCCTGGCTTTCAGAGCGTAGTGATCAGACCATGGCACCATCGTCGAAGGAGACATGATCACATCTAAACCAATGCCAAAGATCAAATCCAGCGTGTGGCCTGCTTGATGTGTGGGGCCCGAAACAAACTGGGAGAGCCCTAGTGTCGCCATGGAAGACACCAGGTCCAGAGCCTGTGAGGAGGGAGTGGCATCAGCATGGATGTTGAAGTCCCCCAATACCAATAGGTTAGGGAACTCCAAGGCCCAGCCGGCCACCGCCTCCAATAGGCCTGACAGGGTGGCTGCTGGTGCGCTAGGTGGCCGGTACACCAGCCAGACAGCCAAGCTCTCCTCGGAGCCCCACACTAGGCCAACACATTCGATGCCGGGGGTCGATGGCGATGGTAGAGCCCTGAAAGGACAATCTTCCCGGATTAATAATGCCACCCCTCCCCCCCGGCCCACAGTCCGCGACTGGTGGAGGACAGAGAAACCCGGGGGCGCCATCTCTCGTAAGGCAACTGTTGCCCCTTCGCGCACCCAGGTCTCCGTCACACAAGCCAGGTCAACCCCCTGCGAGGTGAAGAAATCTCGCAGGGTGGCGGTTTTATTGCCTATAGACCTGGCATTGCACAGCACCAGTGACGGAGGTGAGTAATCCTTGCTCACCCTACCCTCGTCCCTCGGGATGGGGCGCAGATTGGAAAGGGTACGAGCGTATCCATATCTCGATCCCCTTCGCCTGTAACATCTGCCCCCACCGCCATACCTCCCTCGCCCCTCCACGATAGCAATCCCAGGTCTCATAGTGGCCTCCATTGATGGCAATTAATATTATTCTTTCGCAGCCTAGAACAATAAAACCTTAAAACAATAAAAACAAAAAACAAAAACAACCCAGAAAACAATAAAACAATACAAACAAAACTGCAAAAATTACAAATTCATCAAAATCCAACAAATTCCCCAGCCCACCCAAACATCCATCCCACCCCCATATATAGAATCGAAAGGGAAAGGGAAATATTAAAAAACAAAAACAAAACATGTTAAAAAGAGCTCTGCACTCCTCCAGGTCCTCCTGGGCAGCAGCAGCATCAATGGCTACAACCATCCTTGTGAGGCCCCACCCTGGGCCAGATAGTAAGTGGCAGGAGCAGTCCTTGTGAGGCCTGTCTGGTACTGGTTCTCAACAAAGTCCAGAGGTTGAACCAGTGAGCAGAGAGGATCAGCACCTCATACGCAGGTCTGAGAGAGTTACAAAGGGTGTACCACCAAAGAGTTACTCAAAAGAGTTTGCTAACTTAGCTATTGCATGTGTTGCTATTGTTAACAACTCAAAACAGGTTGAAGCATTGTCTAAGTCAGAGACAAAGACACGACAGAGGGCTGCCAGCCAAGGTAATGCAGAAGCACTCATTCCTTGGAAGCCAGACAACCAGAGAGGTACACTGGTGGAACCAGTGGTGGGGAGTTCCAAGGGTGGAACTGAAACAACAGGGGACTGTTATATGTATAACAACTGTTTGTTCTTTTCTCTGGATCATGTTTTGCCCATTGATGCTTTTGGGGGAGGTTGTCAGGAAAAAGCAGCAATGCAAAAGCCAGCTGCAGGTGGCTGGAAAGCAAAACAGGATGTTGATGTCTGCAACTGTACTAGTGGAGAAAGGGGGCAGTCCATTCTCCGTACTGAGCACCGGATGTTAGCTCAGAGTGTCATCTGACCTGTACTGGAAGTGCAGGGGTGGAGCGGAGACTCTACTGCCGGAGTCTGGAGGGTACAGACACGTTTTCTCTGTACTGCTGAATGACAGGAATAAAACATGTAAAAAGGACTCCTGTCTGTCTTTCTTTCCCCCCCCCTCCTCCTGGGGGAGTGCAGGGAGGGAGAGAAGGAGGAGGGTGTGTTCTCCTCATGTTTGAGGAGGATCGCCGATTTACGACCTTGCCTGCCGGGAGACGCAGACGGAAGGTCAACAAGGATTCCAGCCGAATGCCTGGAGTGAGGCCAGTTCACCTCTGACCCCAGCTGGAATCCTGACAGGAGGTAGTGTACCTTGGGCTTCTTTCCATGCAGTAAGAAATACGGCGTATTTCCTACACTAGAGTTGTACACTCTATTCTGCGTATGAACAACGTAGCGCCAGGCCTCAGACCAATATTTCTGGGGTAGCCCTGCGTCCCACAGGATCGCAGACACAGCTTCCTCCACCGTCCTGTTCCTTCTCTCTGCGACCCCATTCTGTTGCGGAGAGTAAGGAGCGGTCAAACGGTGGCTAATCCCCTTCTCCCTAAAGAAATCCTGTAAAGCAGAACCAGTGAATTCAGAACCTCCGTCACTTTGAAAACCACGAACTTTGGTGGAAAAGGTTACCTCAACTGCGGTGATCCAATCCCTGATCATTTTAGCCGCCTCCCCTTTCGTTTTCAGAGAGACGGTCCAAGCAGACCTCGAAAAATCATCAATCAAAAGCAGAGAATACTTTGATCCTCCCAGTGACTCAACTGACATGGGTCCACACAAATCTGAATGAATTAATTCAAAGGGTTGTGTGGTCTGCCTCTCTGACTTTGGATATGAGCATGTCACAATTTTTGCCTGTTTACATGCATTGCAATCTAAAAATTTGTCACAAACATTAAATTTGCACCCTTGTGTCAGCTCTGGTGCTTTCTGAAGATATCTCCAATTCAAATGGGCAAAGCGTCGGTGCCAAATATGTGAACAACCATGGTGAGGCGCCACATTCACACATTGGCCCTTTGCATCTTCAGTGTCATCCTCTCCTGTGGAAAAGGGCACATTTACAGCAAACAAATTATCTTTAGACTGCGCTGTGTACATGTGATTCCCATCTTTGGAAAATTCACATTTGTCACCTGCAAAAGAGACATGAAAACCATCAACTAGTAGGTCATGCACACTTAACAAACAGTTACCGCAAAAGCTTTGACTTCATGCTTAAGGAAGGGACAGAAGAAAAAGCCTGTTGCCATGGTGACCGGACTTGTCTCAGCGTTCCCACACAACTCCACAGCTCTTATCTCTACTTGCTGCAGGTGGCCGGCCTTGAAGCCTTTAGCTCTTTTCAGCTTCCCAGGCTCCGACTCACGACGTAAACAACTCTTAGCAGCTTTTGGAGAAAGAGGCGTCTCTGAGCTTTCACTGCTCACTGCCCCCCCACTGCTCACGCGGCCTCCAGGACGTTTTCCTGCACCCCCTCTGGTGGGTAAAGGGCTCCCAACACTTGGCCTCTCTCCTGGCTCCTCACACAGACACGTTGCAGCATCCAAACAGCTCCCAGGCTCAGCAAAAGCACCAGCAGCATTGCCAGCAACAGCAACAGTCCCTTCGCCCCCCTGTGGGGGCTCCCAGCTCCTCCCAGCTGTGTATCGGCTCTCAAGAATGTGGCCGGCGCCATCTTGCCTCTCCCTTTCGGATGCAGCCACTTCTCGGCCCTTGCTTCCCACCCCAGCTCCACAAGCTTCTCGGAGTGCTAGTCAAGCGGCCTCTGGCCTTTTTGCACCCAGGACAACTGGCACCAGCTGAGCATCCACATTTTCTGCCAAAAAAGCAAGCACACACTTCTCAACTTCACTTTGCTCTGCAGCCCTCTTAGCCTCTGCTTTAACAGCTGCATTCTGTGGAGGCTGCACTACGTCCCAAAGCTGCTCCCTCACCAGCAAAAGCTCCACTTGAAAGCTCCACTGCAGCCAATTTTGGCTAGTCAGTTTCTGACATGGCAGTTTAAACTCAAAGCCATGTGCACGGGGCTGAGCCATTGCTTCCCTTCCCTTCTGTTGGCCTCTTGCAAAAGTACTCACTATGCAGCCAAACCGGGCACTCCGGACGACGTGGCTCCCAGCTCCCACTCTGTCAGCCTCCTCCGATCTGCCCTCTGCTCTCTTTGAAGCCTTGGCAGTCGATCAAGCTGACGTTCAGTCCTTTTAAAGTCTTCCAAGCCCTTTCTCACACGCTTCACGTTCACCCATAACCATGTTTGGTAGATTTTAACCATGTTTGGTAGATTTTCGTCACGTCCTGGCTTACTTCCCTTGTAAGCGCCTCCTCTAAGGCTTGAGGCACAGAAGGTTAACCCTTCACTACACCCAACAAGCCAGAATCAGAGAATCAGAATCAGAGTCAGAACCAGATCTTCAGTAAAGACGTGGTCTGGTCTTAGCGCAACTGCTCCTCCCACCCGCGATAACAGAGACTGGGTGTTCCAATACATCCCCCCGTAGGGAACCTGCCCCAGCCATTCTGTTGGCTGAGGCCCCCTCCCAGGCAGCCCTCACCCTTTCCCCTTAAAAAGCAAAATACAAACTATACAATAACCTAAAAAAAGTAAAAGAAAAACAAAGCAAGAAACAATTATGCTAAACTTAAAATAATCCCCGCCCCAAGCCCTCATTCAGAACCAGAGCCTGAAAAAGAGCCACAGCCCGAACCAAAGCAACAGCCACAGCCACAGCCTAGAGCCACAGCCTGAGTCTGCAACAGTACTTGATACAGTGCCGGAGCCTGAAACAGAGACACAGCCTGAAACAGAGCCTGAGCCTGAAACAGAGGCAGAGCCACAGCCACAGCCTGAGTCTGAAACAGTCCTTGATAGCACCAAACGAGGGGAAATCGGAATTTTATAAGAAGCTGCATGAGATAATGCTGGACCATATTGACTATACTAACATCATTTTGATGGGAGATATGAACGGGGTTGTCTCCACATACATGGATAAGTCACAAAATCAAAACCTGACTAAAGATGGCAGACTACCAAAGACCTTTTTTGAACTTACAGACAATATGGACTTGATTGACATTTGGAGGACAAAGAACCCTCTAGGTAAAGAGGGAACATTCTTTTCTGAAGCCCATCTATCTTGGACAAGAATCGACCAAATCTGGATGTCTAGAGGACTGGCACCTAAGACTAAAAAAATAGAGATCTGCCCTAAAACCTGCTCTGACCATAATGCTTTGAAAATAGATCTGAGACTTACACCAGCTGGATCCTTCAGATGGAGAATGAATGACTATTTGTTTAGAGATCAGGAGATTGTGAAGAAGGCCCAAAAAACGCTAAAAGATTACTTCGAAATAAATTTGAATACTTCGGTGGAAAAGAAAATAATCTGGGACGCGAGTAAAGCTGTTATGAGAGGGTTCCTGATACAGCAGAATACTATCAAGAAAAAACTCTGGAATGGTAAAAAGGACAAGATTTTGGAAAAGATAAGAGATGGAGAGAAAAAGTTGAGACTAAATCCAAAATCAAAAGAAGTTTTAAGAGAAATAAAATTCCATCAAGCACAATATGCGAAATTGATAAATCAAGAAGTTGAATGGAAAATTAAACAGATGAAACAAAGATCATTTGAATCAGCAAATAAATGTGGGAAGCTGCTGGCATGGCAGCTAAAGAAGAGACAAAAATTGAACTTTGTTACCAATCTGGAGGTTGAAGGAGAATGTATTCAGAAACCAGAAGAAATTAGAAAGTGTTTCCAGAGATATTTTAAAAAATTGTATACTCAAGGACCCCAAGTAGAGACCGAGATAAACAAATTTTTAAAAAGCTATGGCCTGCAAAAACTAACACAAGATAAACAAACAGCCCTGAATTACAAAATAACACAACAGGAAATTGAAAGTGCCATTCAGAATATGCAATTAGGCAAATCTCCAGGCCCAGATGGACTTACCTCCAAATATTATAAGACATTGAAGGAATATTTGACCCAGCCACCAGCTGAACTGGGGCAAGGCCTAGATGCTGAAGAAACTCAAGAGCAGGCACCAGGTGAAACCATTCTGGCCCCAGAGGTGCTGGATGTCTCAGTGGCCACAGGTGAGCCTCCTCCAGGGCCCAGTAACCCTTCGGCCTCTCCTGATCTGCAGAGGCTTAGGGCAGAGAGGCGAAGGGAACTGGTTGCCCCCAGGAGGAGTGCTCGCCTTAAGGCCAGAGGAGGCGGGGCTCCTGGGGGTCGGGACCGCCCCTGACCTTAGAAGAGGATAAAAGCCCAGTCAGGCCGGCCCCAGGTTGCGGGAGCAACGTCGTTGTTGGCTTCGGACCTTCCTGTGTTCTTGATCTCTGCTCGGCCTCCTGTTCCTGACTATCCAGTACTCCTGTTCCCTGCTCGGCCTCCTGTTCCCGTCCATCCGGTGTTCCTGCTACCTACTCAGCCTTCTGTTCCAGCGTTCCTGTTCCCCGCCCGGCTCTCTGCATCGGACCTCGCCCCTCTTCGTGTGGACTCTGCTACACTCACGGTACCTTACCCCCGGGTCCAGCACAGTTTGCTCCCGCCACACCCGCACTCCCCCTTCGTAGGGGTGTGTTCGGGAAGAGCCAGAGGCCATGGCCGACCAAGCGGCTACACTGTTGGCAATAGCCCAGGAGAACCAGGCTTTGAGGCACACCGTGCAGCAGCTCAGTAACGCGATTACGGCACTGCAGCAGCGTTTGGACGCCCTACCGGCTCCTGGGACCGACGCCCCGGCTTCTGGCAAGTACCCAGTGGCCTTGCCTGAGAAATTTGATGGGGCCCCGGCCAGCTTTCCCATGTTCCTTGCCCAGGCCAAGCTGAATTTCCCTGACGACCGCACCAAGGTGCATTTCTTGATTAGCTTGTTAAAGGACCAGGCGGCCAAGTGGGCGTTGCCGCTGCTCAGGCAAGACTCCCCCTTGCTGACAGACTACGGGGGGTTTTGCAATCTGTTGGAGGCCGCGTTCGGCAACCCCCAGAAGGGGAGTCAAGCCAACCGGGCGATTCGGCGGTTGAGGCAGGGCAAGACCACGGTGGCCGCATACACCACAGAATTCCGGCTGCTGGCACAGGACTTGCAGGCGGGCCAAGGGGCCTACCGGGCGACCCCCCGGCCTTCTTCAGCCGTTGCCGGTTCCACCACGTCCTTGGCACACGGTCTCTTTGGACTTTGTAGTGGAGTTACCCCCGTCTCGTGGCTGCACCTGCCTTCTAGTTTTCTCCGACCACTTCACGAAGATGGTGCACTGTGCCCCCTGCCCATCCGTACCCTCAGCTAAGGAAACCGCGCAGCTGTACCTTCAGCATGTCTTCCACCTGCATGGCCTACCTGAGCGTGTAGTGTCCGACCGTGGCGTTCAGTTCACGTCCCGGTTTTGGCGTGCTTTGCACCAGGCCCTCGGGACAGAGGTCTGTCTCTCATCTGCTTACCACCCACAGACTGATGGCCAGACGGAACGGGCGAACGCGGTGCTGGAACAGTACCTCCGGTGTTACTGCAGCTACCAGCAGGACGACTGGGTCGACCACCTAGCATTGGCGGAGTTCGCTTATAACAACGCGGTGAATGCGTCCACCCAGCAGACCCCGTTCCAAGCCAGTTATGGTTTTCATCCACGGTTGTTTCCGGATGTGCTGCCAGCATCTGCGGTCCCTGCGGTGACAGAGTGGCTTCAGGAGCTCCAGTCCCAGCAACAGCTGTTGATGGAGCAGCTGCGCCAGGCCAAGGAGGCGTACAAGGTCCAGGCCGACCGCCACCGCCAGGTGGGGCCGGAACTTCACGTCGGTGACCTGGTGTGGCTTTCCACTCGCCACCTCCACCCTTCTCGACCTTCGCGGAAGCTGGACGCCCGGTTCACCGGCCCGTTCCCTATCGTGAACCAGGTCTCGCCTGTGGCATTCCGTCTCCGGTTGCCAGCACACCTGAAGGTTCACCCGGTATTCCACAGGTCCCTTCTGAGTCCGGTGGCCCCACCCGACGAGTTCCACCCGAACCGTCCCCGACCGCAGCCAGTTTTGGTGCAGGGAGAGCCTGAGTACGAGGTGGAACGCATTCTGGACTCCCGATACCGCAGGGGAAGGCTGCAGTATCTCATTGACTGGAAGGGGTATGGGCCAGAGGACCGTTCCTGGGAACCAGCGGCCAACGTCCACGCGCCTGCCTGCATCCGAGAGTTTCATGCGGCGTACCCCAGCAAGCCGGGTCCGGACCCTCAAGTGAGGGGGGGGGCCTGGGAGGGGGGATGGTGTGATGGCCTGGGATTCCGAGTCTGAGAGCGATCCGGAGGAATCGGTATTGAAGCAATCTATTCAGAACAAAAAGCCAAATTGATAGTAAACAATGTGGTGACAGAGGAGTTCAAAATTGAAAAAGGGACACGACAGGGGTGCCCCCTATCACCCTTGTTATTTATTTCTGTCTTGGAGGTGTTGCTGAACTTGATTAGGAAGGATCAGCAGGTGGAAGGAATACAGGTCGGAGAAAAACAATACAAACTGAAGGCTTTTGCAGATGATTTGGTTTTGACACTACAGGAGCCAGAGTCCAGTACAAAAAGAGCCTTAGAACTAATCTCTGAGTTTGGTCGGGTGGCGGGATTCAAGCTGAACAAACAAAAAACTAAGGTTTTGGCAAAAAACTTGACACCTTCAGAAATAGATGGGTTTCAGAAGGAAACAGAATTAAATGTGGCTACAAAAGTGAAATACCTGGGGGTTAGCTTGACTGGGAGAAATTTGAATCTGTTTAAAGAAAATTATGAAAAATGTTGGTCTGAAATTAAAAAGGATTTAGAAATTTGGTCAAGATTGAAACTTTCCTTGCTGGGAAGAATTGCAGCAGTTAAGATGAATGTATTGCCAAGAATGTTGTTTCTGTTCCAAACCCTTCAGATCGTGGACAGAGTGGAGTGTTTTGGAAAGTGGCAGAGGGATATTATGAAGTTTGTCTGGCAGGGCAAAAAGCCCCGAATAAAATTCAAAATACTAACAGACGCAAAGGAAAGAGGGGGATTTGCCCTGCCGGACTTAAGGTTGTACTATGAAGCTGCATCCTTCTGCTGGGTTTAACAATGCTTTTGGGTGGCATGCATATTTGTGGTACGACAAGGTAAAGATTCACAAATTGTTTAAAAACCATATTGTCAGGAAAGCTTTATTTGCTGTCTGGACCAAATATAAGGACTTACTTGAAAACAAGACCCCGAGGTGGTTATCACCGACGGAGGCTAAGGCCATAAAACTACGTAACATGGAGAGTGGCTGGGTAAAATATTGTGAGATAATAGAAAGAGTTGGTGATACTTGGAGGCTGCAGAGTTTTGAAAAATTGAAAGGAAAGGTGCGAGACTGGTTTCACTATGCCCAAATTCTAGAGATCTTTAAAAAGGATAAAAAAATTGGTTTCCAGGTGGAAAAATCAAAATTAGAGTCAGAACTACTTGAACCTAAGACGAAAGTGCTTTCAAGAATGTATAACTTGTTGCTTAAATGGAACACTCAAGATGAGACAGTTAAATCAGCCATGATAAAATGGGCACAAGACATTGAGTACAACATTATGTTTGAAGACTGGGAAAGGTTATGGACCACCGGTATGAAATTTACGGCATGTAGTGCCTTAAAAGAAAATATTATGAAAATGATGTACAGGTGGTACATGACCCCAGTCAAACTTGCAAAGATATACCATCTGTCTGATAACAAATGTTGGAAATGTAAGGAGGCTGAAGGAACATTCTTTCACCTCTGGTGGACATGCCCGAGGGTGAAGGCTTTTTGGGAAATGATTTATAACGAGTTGAAAAAGGTATTTAAGTATACCTTTCATAAGAAACCAGAGGCCTTCCTCCTGGGCATTGTGGGCCAGAGAGTGTTAAAGAAAGATAGAACTTTCTTTTTATATGCAACCACAGCAGCAAGAATCCTTATAGCCAAATATTGGAAGGCACAGGAGCTACCCACGCTGGAAGAGTGGCATACGCAACTGATGGACTACATGGAACTAGCCGAAATGACTGGCAGAATCCGGGACCTGGGAGAGGAGGCAGTGGAAAAGGATTGGAAAAAATTTAAGGACTATCTACAAAAACAAGTTATATGAATGTTGAGAATTTGCTAAGTTTTGGGAAAAACATGCTTCAGCATTGAAATTTGAAAATGATGGAAATTAAGTTATGATTGTGAAAAGTTTAAATTTTAGAGTATATAATTAGATGAAAGTACAAAAACACATGAAACAAGGTATCAATTTGCTGTTTATTTTTATTGTAAAGAAAGCAGGGGATGGAAGATGTGGGGAAGTCCAGTTGACTATGAAAAAAGATTCGGAAAAGTGAATTTTCTTTTATTTAATTTCTTCTTTCTTTTTGTAAAATCGCTTTTGCTGTGTTATTGAAGATGCAAAAGCAAGCACACACTTCTCAACTTCACTTTGCTCTGCAGCCCTCTTAGCCTCTGCTTTAACAGCTGCATTCTGTGGTGGCTGCACTACGTCCCAAAGCTGCTCCCCCACCAGCAAAAGCTCCACTTGAAAGCTCCACTGCAGCCAATTTTGGCTAGTCAGTTTCTGACATGGCAGTTTAAACTCAAAGCCATGTGCACGGGGCTGAGCCATTGCTTCCCTTCCCTTCTGTTGGCCTCTTGCAAAAGTACTCACTATGCAGCCAAACCGGGCACTCCGGACGACGTGGCTCCCAGCTCCCACTCCGTCAGCCTCCTCCGATCTGTCCTCTGCTCTCTTTGAAGCCTTGGCAGTTGATCAAGCTGACGTTCAGTCCTTTTAAAGTCTTCCAAGCCCTTTCTCACACGCTTCACGTTCACCCATAACCATGTTTGGTAGATTTATTGCTTTATTGTTCGGCGCCCAGCCACGCTTCCCCTGGGAGCCTCTGTAGATCGTAAAGCAATTAGCAGAAATACACAGCGGGGTGTGTCGAGAGAGCAGTAAACAAGTCCCACACGTTTCTTCTGTCCTACTATCCCTTTATTTGCGCAAATATAGTGTGTTTACAATTCATAAAGACCATCAGATTCAAGCTGCATTTTCTCTGCGTCCTTCTCTCTCAGTGCAGCGGCTGAACTGCTTTCGGTTCCCACTCAGCTCACAGCATTCCAAGCTGCTTTCGTCACGTCCTGGCTTACTTCCCTTGTAAGCGCCTCCTCTAAGGCTTGAGGCACAGAAGGTTAACCCTTCACTACACCCAACAAGCCAGAATCAGAGAATCAGAGTCAGAACCAGATCTTCAGTAAAGACGTGGTCTGGTCTTAGCGCAACTGCTCCTCCCACCCGCGATAACAGAGATTGTGTGTTCCAGTACATCCCCCCGTAGGGAACCTGCCCCAGCCATTCTGTTGGCTGAGGCCCCCTCCCAGGCAGCCCTGACCCTTTCCCCTTAAAAAAGCAAAATACAAACTATACAATAACCTAAAAAATAGTAAAAGAAAAACAAAGCAAGAAACAATTATGCTAAACTTAAAATAATCCCCGCCCCAAGCCCTCATTCAGAACCAGAGCCTGAAAAAGAGCCACAGCCCGAACCAGAGCAACAGCCACAGCCACAGCCTAGAGCCACAGCCTGAGTCTGCAACAGTACTTGATACAGTGCCGGAGCCAGAGCGAGACCCTGAATCAGAGTCAGAGTGAGACCATGAATCACAGCCAGAGCCAGAGCTGAAAGAAAGCCAGAGCCAGAGCCAGAAATAGGGCTTGATACAGGGTCGGAGCGCAAAACATAGCTGCAGCCACAGCCTAGAGCCACAGCCTGAGTCTATAACAGTCATGGAACTTTGAATTGTCAGGCATAGCCCTACTGGCTTTAGCCCAAACGTAGCAGAGTTTTCCTGCACAGCGAAAAAGCTAGTCGTGGTGGAAATGACTAGTCAGCTAGATTCAGAATAACTATTTACAGGATTTATTAAAAGGAAAAATAAAACCAGCAGAGTTTCTGCATACAAAGCAAAGCAAATAAATCCTTTCTATCTCTCTCTCTCTTAACCATACACAGCACTTCTCCTAACACACCTAACACCAAACTGTGCTAGCATTCCTAGATAACAGAGTTGAGTGCTGGTCGTTAACCAATCAGAGTAAGTAGTTTCTAGGTCAAGCAGACCTTGGCTTTCTGCCAAGAGTAAATTGACACTACCTTGAGTTAATTGTTTGAAGCCAGAATCTGCAAGTTCCCACAAAATCAATTAACAGAACTGAACACCCCCTCACAGATTCTGCTGGACAATTAACATCAAATAACACCTATGTAGGAGATTATTTTTCCAGCAAACCTAAACCCTTGCACATTTGCCTGTTCTTTATCTTTGCCAATGGTTTAGTTAATACATCTGCTACATTTTCTTCACTTGATACATAAGTACATGTGATTATATTGTCTTGTACACAGCAACGTACATTTTGGTATTTTACAGAGATATGTTTGGAACGCGATTTGAAACCCTCTGTTTTACTTAAGGTTATACAAGCTTGATTATCAATGTAAACTTGTACTGGTTCTCCACAATTTACATTTAAATCTGTTAACAAATGCTTGAAATAAATCACCTCGTTGCACAATTCACTCAATGCGGCGTACTCAGATTCCGTTGATGACACACTTACAACGTCTTGCTTGCGTGACCGCCAGCTGATTAAAGCTCCACCGACCATTATGACTAGTCCTGTGACAGATTTTCTATCTGGCAAATTTCCCCAGTCACTATCACAGTAGCAACTCAACATTTCATCCTCGGAAGAATTTAATTGTAACATATAGCCAATTGTCTGTTTGAGGTATCTCAGAACTTGTTTTACCCCTTTCCAGGCATTTAGTGTGGGTTTTGAGACCAATCTACTTAATATGCCTACTGCATAGCTAATATCAGGTCTGGACCACTGTGCTAGATACAATAAACTTCCAATTACAGAGTGATATACATCAGGATGTTCAAATTCAGGACTCTCATCTATATGAAGTGTTTTTATGAAACCTGGATCCATAGGCACCGCTGCCCCTTTGCAATCCTGCATCCTGTATGTAGTCAGTAGTTGTTTAACTTTGTTCTGCTGACTAATTAGGCAGCTGCCATCTTGGGCCCAGCACACTTCCAACCCTAGATATGTCCTAACCGGGCCTAAATCTTTCACTTTGAACTTACTGGACAATTGCTTGGCAAACCTTTTAGTTTGTTTATCTGTTTTACAGGCATACAATACATCATCTACATAAATCAGACAAAACTCTTGATCACTGCCTGTACCACGTACATAAACACAATTGTCAGCTGTACTCTGCTTGAAACCAAATGACACTAAGGCCTCATGGAAACATTTGTTCCAAGATCTTGCAGCCTGTTTCAGACCATATAGAGCCTTGTTTAATTTCAACACTCTATTGGAACCTGTCTCATAACCAGGCGGTTCGGCTAGATACAGGTCTTCTGATATTGATGCATGTAAATATGCAGTCTGGATATCAAAATGGTTTAACAGGAGTTTTCTCTTTGCTCCAAGTGTTAAAATCAGCCTTACACTGTCCCCCTTAGCAGTAGGGGAAAAAATTTCGTCATAATCTTTTCCAGGCCTCTGAGAATATCCTTGAGCCACTAAACGAGCTTTGTATTTGTACTCTCCTGTCACCAGAGGTTTAAGTTTGTACACCCATCTGCAGCCTACAATCTTTGCCCCCTCAGGCGCTGCTACTGGTGTAAAGACCTTGTGCTCATTCAGAGAGGACATCTCTTCCTCCATTGCCTGTTTCCAGAGCTCTGCCTCCTCTTTTGGTAACTTTAACACTTCCTGAAAACTCTTGGGTTCTGCAATTACACTAAACACATTTGCAGTATCTGGAGAAAAACGCACCGGAGGCACTCCTTTGTTTTGTCTTTTAGATCTTCTGGGAGAAAATTTTTCTTCTGACCCACTTTCCTCCTCAGAACTACGACCTCTCTTTTGTTGCTTAGCAACTGGTCTCTGGCTAATTCCACTTTCTTGAGAGCTCTTATCTGAACTTTCCTCCCCCTCAGACTCTGATTCTCTATGTTTACCTTCAGAGTCATGAAGCTCCTGGGAAGGTTCAAACCAAACCTCAGTATTGGCATGTAGTCTCTCCCAGCCACTATGTTCACAAAAACTGGCATTCCTGGAGATCACAATGCCATTTGTCCCTTCAGCAAAACGGAAACCTTTTCCCAGCTCCTGGTAACCCACAAACACTAACTGTTTGGTCTTAGGATCTCCCTTTTTCCTCATTTGTTTTGGAATTAATACCCAGGCTTTTGATCCAAACACATGCAAGTGGTCAATTTTAGGTTTTTTCTGAAACAATTTAAAGTACGGAGTTGTACCTATTGTTTGATGAAAGAGCCTATTTTGGAGATAACACGCGGTGAGCATGCTCTCCCCCCAATAAGACATGGGCAAATCAGCATCATCAAGCATGGCAAACATCATATTCTGTAAAGATCTGTTTTTTCGCTCTGCAACACCATTCTCCTCTGGGGAAAAAACGTTCGTTTTCCTATGCCCAATGCCACGCTTTTGTAACCAATCTCTAAAGGCATTTGACATAAATTCGCCACCTCTGTCCGTTTGAATCCTTTTGAGTTTAATGGACAGAAATCTTTCCACAGATGCCACCCAGCCTTTAAATTTAGTGAACACGTCACCCTTATTCTTCATGGGAAAAACCCAAGAGTAACGCGTGGCGTCATCCACAATTGTTAATGAAAAACGTGCTCCACCCCTGCTTACAGCAAATGGACCAATTACGTCCATGTGAACCAGCTGTAGCGGTGACTCACTAACTCTGTCACTTCTGGGGTAAGAGACTCTGTGAGTTTTAACCTTTTTACAAACATTACAATCAAGGTACTTGTTACAACTCTTTAAATTACCCCCATCAGCCAATTCAGACATTTTTAGTACACTTTTCCAGCAAGCATGCCCCATTTTCCTATGCAATAAGTGCACACAGTTGTCATGTATAGCTTTGTTATTCACTGCAGGCTGAGATTTACTGACTACTGCTGCAACTTGAGATCCTGCTTTAAGCCAAAACAAGCCTCCCTCTGACTTAGCAGTGCCTAAAATCTCACCAGCCTTCTTAATAATGCAACTGTCTCCTTCAAAATACACTTTAAACCCAGCTTTTAGCAAACAATCTACAGACATCAGATTGCTCCTTAATGAAGGCACACAAAGTACATTTTGCAGGCATTCACGAAGACAAGGAACAAAAACTGCACCCCCCGAAATCACTTCGGAAGTACTTCCGTCTGCTAAAGCCACCTGGCTGCGCTGTGCTGAGTTCTTGGAAACAAACAAATCATCTGAATTTACGATGTGGCGAGACGCTCCCGAATCGACCACCCAGACCGCTTGTTTCTCATCAGCAATCTTGACCTCGGCGGTCACCAGCCGAGCCGACTGTTTTTGTTTGAAGAATTTCTTTTTACGCTGCTGCTGCTGCTGATCTCGTCTCTGCTCCTGTACCGGCAACTGAGACTTGACCAACTCCGGACATTGTCGTTTTAGATGCGCTGAAGACCCACATCGGAAACAACGCCTAACAGCAAACGCTGACTCCTCACCAGTACGCTGCTTTTGCTTCACCTCTGGCACGGCATGAGAACTCCTTCCAAACCGCCCGCCAGTAGAAGTCTCTGCAGCCAACGCCCTTTCTTGCCTCTTCTGCCATTCTTCAATCAAACGCCCAGTAACGTAACTGACTGATAAATCACGTTCCTGTATGCCTTCTAGAGACAAAACTAAATTATCCCAGCTTTCCGGGAGAGAACTCAAAATAATAGCCACCTTCTCCTGCTGGTCTAATGCACAGTCTCTTTCCTGTAGCGCAGTAAACTTTAACTGTAAACTGTGTAGGTGTTCCTGCATTGTAACCCCAGGCTGTAACATTGCCTTGTACAATGCCCTGCGAATGAACAGCTTGGAAACCGCTGTCTCACGCACATGGAGTTCTTTAAGTGCTTGCCACACACCTCTAGATGTCTTGATTCCCCTCACATACGGCAACTGGGAATCTTCCAGCCCCAAGACAATTGTGGCCCTTGCTCTTTGGTCTTTATCGAGGTCTTCATCATCAGGCTTCGTAGGAAACTTACTCACCACTTGCCAGAGACGATCCCTCTGCAGCACTGCCTGCATGCGTTCCGACCACAGCAAGTAATTGGAGTCATTCAGACGCTCAAAAGCCATCTGAACTGGTTGTGAGGCCATCTTGAGAGCGATGTCCCTGGAACCCGGAACCAGCTACTCACGACCACCGAGAGAGAAAACAGGAACCACAGCACCCAGCACTCACACGCTGCAACTGTTGTCCTTGTGTCCACTGCGTCACCAGCTCGCAACAGTCAGGAACCAGCCAGTGTCCATCTGCTGCACCAACAGGAACACCAACTTCTGGAACTACTGGAACCAACACCGTTGATGCTGACACCACCACAACTCAGGCTGGCAGCACAATGCCCATAACCTCATGGAACTTTGAAGTGTCAGGCATAGCCCTACTGGCTTTAGCCCAAACGTAGCAGAGTTTTCCTGCACAGCGAAAAAGCTAGTCGTGGTGGAAATGACTAGTCAGCTAGATTCAGAATAACTATTTACAGGATTTATTAAAAGGAAAAATAAAACCAGCAGAGTTTCTGCATACAAAGCAAAGCAAATAAATCCTTTCTATCTCTCTCTCTCTTAACCATACACAGCACTTCTCCTAACACACCTAACACCAAACTGTGCTAGCATTCCTAGATAACAGAGTTGAGTGCTGGTCGTTAACCAATCAGAGTAAGTAGTTTCTAGGTCAAGCAGACCTTGGCTTTCTGCCAAGAGTAAATTGACACTACCTTGAGTTAATTGTTTGAAGCCAGAATCTGCAAGTTCCCACAAAATCAATTAACAGAACTGAACACTTTGATACAGTGCCGGAGCTGGAGCTGGAGCTGGAGCTGGAGCTGGAGCTGGAGCCAGAGACACAGCCAGAGACACAGCCAGAGCCAGAATAAAACCCTAATTCAGAACCAGAGCCTGAAAGAGAGCCAGACCCTGAAACATAGCTGGGTCAGAGGCAGAGGAAGAGCCATCATGAGACCCTGAATCAGAGTCAGAACCAGATCTTCATTCAGAACCAGACCCTGAAAGAGAGCCAGAGCCACAGACAGAGCCACAGACGGAGCCTAGAGCCACAGCCGAGATCCACAGCCACAGCTGGATCCTGAGTGCTGGATCCTGAAACAGAGACACTGTCTGAAACTGAGCCTGACGCTTAAACGTAGCCAGGGGCAGAGGGAGAGGCAGAGCCTGATACAGTGCTTGATACAGCATAGGAGCCTGAAGCAGAGACACAGCCAGATCCAGAGACACAGCCAGAGCCAGAACAAAACCCTAATTCAGAACCAGAGCCTGAAAGAGAGCCAGAGCCAGAAACAGTGCTTGATAGAGTGCCAGAGCCTGAAACAGAGGCAGAGGCAGATACAGGGCTTGAAACAGCGTCGGAGCCTGAAACAGAGAAACAGCGTGAAACAGAGACAAAGGCTGAGACACAGGCCGAGCCTGAAATAGAGCTAGAATAAGTGCTAGAGCCAAAGACTGAGACAAAGCCTAATAAAGAGCAGAAGCCTGAGCCTGAAACAGTGCTTGATACAGTGCCAGAGCCTGAAACAGAACCAGAGCCACAGCTACAGCCATAGTGCCACAGCCTGAGTCTGCAACAGTGTTTGATACAGCGCCAGAGCCTGAAACAGAGACACAGCCCGAAACAGAACCTGAGCCTGGTTATTAGCATGGCAATTAAAGAAGAGAGAGGCAGAAAGGCTTATAAATAGAGTTAAGTGCAAAGGCAAAATAATAAACAACCCTAAAGAAATAGAGAAACAATTTCTCGAATTCTTTAGAGAAATCTATAAGGAAGGAAATGAAACAACAGAATAAGTTAAAGAACATTTAGAACAGAACTGTCTTCCGAAACTTACTAAAGAACAAAAAGAACTGTTGAATGCCCCTATTACATCGTACGAAATGCAAAGAGCAATTAAGGAAGCAAAGATAGGAAAGCCACCAGGGCCAGACGGCCTACCAGCAATATATTATAAAAAAATGGAGGACTTACTGTCTGACCCATTAAGAAGTATCATGAACAACATCTTAAAAGACGGAACCATGCTGGATTCTTGGAAAGACAGCCTTAGTGCATTAATTCCAAAACAGGGAACGGACAATCTACGTATTAACAACTATTGGCCTATCGCACTTCTAAATAACGATTATAAATTATGTGCAAATATTTTAGCCGAAAGATCAAAAAAAGGCTTCCAGATGATGATACACAATGACCAAGCTGGCTTTTTGCCCGGGAGGCACATTTATAGCAACACTAGAAACATTATAAACTTATTAGCGTATTTAGACTTAAGAATAGAAAAGAAGGCAGTCTTAATGGCTATAGATGCAGAAAAAGCTTTCGACAGGGTATCCTGTAAATTTATGAAAGGTTACACCATATGGATTTTGGTATACAGTATATAAAAGGGATTGAAGCAATATAATCAAAACAAAAGGCTAAAATCATAATCAATGGAAATTTATCACAGGAGTGTGAAATCAGTAAAGGGGTCAGACAAGGTCGCCCACTATCCCCCTTAATTTTCATATTAACATTGGAAGTTTTACGTAAACAAATTAGGGAAGAAAAAGAAATAAAAGGGATTATGCTGGGAAATAGAAGTTACAAAATGAGGGCATTTGCTGACGATTTAATTATAACTACGGAGCAACCAAAACAGAGTTTAAGAAAGGCGTTGGAAATAATATATGGCTACGGTAGAGTTGCGGGGTCCAAATTGAATTTAAACAAGACAAAACTATTAGTTAAAAATATATCGCCAGATGAAAAAGCGGAATTAGAACAAATAATACACATTAAAATCTACCCCAAAATCAAGTATTTAGGATTATGGATAACACCAAAGAATATTAACTTATATGAAGATTGTTAGGATATTTCCGTTCCACCTTAAAAGGCAGCAGGATGTTTGTGTCACAGCCTGCGTATTTCCTGTTTTCACAGGATGTTTCTGTTGTGTCTTTTGCTTTCGTTTTCTCACTCTCTGTGTCTGGAGACACTGACGCAGGCAGTCATGTCTTTCTTTGTTCTGATCAACTCTGAATAAAACTTGTAAATAATGCTCTCCTGAGTGCGACTTTTGCTGTGCATTATCTGCTGATAGAGTGTGCATGAGCTCTAGAATGTGGCAAGATATTTTCTAGAAACTCATGTCGCTAATTGCTGATACTGCGTGCCTACGGGAGATCGATGGATCGTCCGGCAGACGGCTTGGGGCCATGATGGACTTTGTCTCCCTGGCAGTATCCCAATTGTTGGAAAGATATCAAAAGACAGTTGGAGACATGGACAAGGTTAAATTTATCATTCCTGGGCCGTATTTCGGTAATTAAAATGATAGTTTTACCGAAGCTACTCTTTCTATTCCAAACGATTCCAATTACAAGAAAGACCAGCAGTATCAACAAGTGGCAAAAAGAAATTTCTAAATTTTTGTGGAAGGGTAAAAGACCAAGAGTAAAGCATAAGATATTAATAGATACTGTAGAAAGAGGTGGCTACGGGTTACCGGATTTGAAGCTATATTACGAAGCCTCATGTCTTCTCTGGTTGAAAGATTGGTATTTATTAAAAAATTGGGATATTTTAGATCTAGAAGGTCATGACACCCGTTTTGGGTGGCATGGCTATCTTAATTATGGGAAAATAAAGACACATAGGAGTTTTTCAAATCATATAATAAGAAATGCTATACATAAGGTATGGGGAAAACACAAAAGATATTTGGAACAGAAAACCCCAAGATGCAACTCTCCACTAGAAGGAATCGCTGCTAAAAAAAGCAACAACATCAAAGAGAACTGGATAACGTATAACACAATATTAGGGGGGGGGAGTGTGAGGAATCAAGCCTTTATCAGGAGAAACTGGCAACTCTCCCAGGCACCCGGCTTGGTCTCCTGTTGACCTCCCTGTCTGCTTTCCCGGCAAGATCCAGGCAGAGGTCGTGATTCCGGTGCCCTCTGCACTGTGAATTGACTGTCCCTCTGTTTCCCACGGAACATTCCCAACATTCCCATTATGTTTTGTTTTCAAGATACCAGCAGCTCGCGGCTGCATTGCTTCAATATCGTAACATACTCCCCCATATGAATCAAAGTGCGCTGCGAGCAAAGCGTGATCCAGATAAGAAAACAAACAGTTGTTATACATATAACACTCCCCTGTTGTTTCAGTTCCACCCTTGGAACTACCCACCACTGGTTTCCCCAGTGTACCTCTCTGGTTGTCTGGCTTCCAAGGAATGAGTGCATCTGCATTTCCTTGGCTCGGGAATGTAGTGTTACGCTTAGCAACTCTCTGTAGTGTCTTTGTCTCTGACTTAGACACAGCTTCAACCTGTCTTGAGTTGTTAACAATAGTAACACATGCAACAGCTGAGTTAGCAAACTCTTTTGAATACCTCTTGGGTGGTACACCCTTTGTAACTCTCTCAGACCTACGTATGAGGTGCTGATCCTCTCTGCTCACTGGTTCAGTCTCAGGACTCTTTGGAGAACCAGTTCCAATAGTAAACAGTGATTCATCCTTCACCTGTGAAGGTCTAGCCATTGTGTGAGACTTCCTCTCAATGACTGTGTCAACTGAGCTCTCCGAGCTATCACTGTTACTCTCAGTACCACTGTAATCAGTAAAATCACCATCATCATCTGAATTGTCCTCTGTGGGAAATGTGGGAGCAATTACTCTCTCCGTTCAGGAGCACTCTCTAGAAATTTCGTGAGAATCACCTGACCAGATTCAGACAAAATTACTCTGTAGAGACCCTTTTCATAACCCACAAAAATTCCTCTAGCATTCTTTACTCCACCTGGAGCTTCAGTCTTTACATGAGACCCAAAAACCTTAAAATGGGCAACAGAAGGTTTTCTGTGGAATAGCTTTTCAAAAGGAGAACTTCCTAAATCTTTTGAAACCTTTCTCATCCAACTGTAACAAAAACACATTAACGACTCCGCCCAATACTCATGTGGCAAATGTGAACTCAGGAATTGCGCCTTCATGCCACTTTGCAATTCTTTGTTCACTTGCACACAGACACTTTTGCTCCATGCATCTGCTGAAAGAGCTGTCTTGTGCCTTATCCCTTTCTTATCCAGGAAATCCTGAAAATCCTGTAAAAGAAAAACTGGCTTTTCATCTGTGAAAAGACAATCAATGTTAGCATCATGAAGATTTTTAACCTTGTCACAAAACTCTTTAAACATTTCTAAGGCTTCTTGTGGTTTCTGCAATATATATACCCACACATAATGAGAGAAATAATCCACACACACAAGATAATATCTTGCATTGCCTCTAGATGGTGCTAGAGGACCAATCACATCAGCATACACTCGCTGAAATGCCCTGTCAACCTCGGTCGCCTTCTTGACGTCCTTCGTCATACCTGCAAGAGAAATCATGTTAGATTCAGATGCATTACAATTTATGCAATCACTTTGATCAAAAGTCAACAAATACAGTCCATCTTTCTCTCTGGCAGAAAGATACAGCTCTCCATCTTTGAAGATTTTGCAGCTTTCTCTATCATAGGACAAAGTCAGTCCTTTCTTTGTGATCTGCGAAACACTCAGCAGATTGAACTTTAAATCAGGAACCAAATACACATTGTTAATAGTCAAGTTCAGACTCTCAAGATACACAGTTCCAAACCCGGTCGCTTTCAGCTCCTGGCCATTGGCCTGTTTCACAGTGAAGCTTTGCTTCTTAAACGTTGAAAACAGATCTCTGTGCGACGTCATGTGTTGTGTGCATCCCGTGTCAAGAACAAAAGTGTTATCTGTTGAAAATGCGGCTTTTGTTGACAGCAATGCTTTTGCAGGTTTCACCTGGGACTTGGTACGACTTTTGCCTGACGCCTCAGGCTTTGCAGAGCTCCCCTTAGCTCCTTTCTGTTGACGTGGCTTCTTACAATTCCGCTGAAGGTTCCCAGTCTGTCCACAATTGAAACAACAGACAACGTTCAAAGCAACAGCCTGTTCTTCACTTGCAATAGCAGAGGGGGTGCTTGAACTCCGAGCTTCTCTCCCCCTGTCTTTGACATCTATTGCAGCCGTCCTGGCTCTCACATTCTGTGAATTCCAACCTGGCGTTGGTGCAGAAGGGATGGGGTTATCAATCACCCCAAAAATCCTCTGATTCTGAAGCAGGGCTTTCATCTTTACAGACCATGAGGAATAATTGTCATTAGTCAGTGGAGGTGGGTAAGGTAAGCCTCCCCCCTTCTTGGTATCCATTTTGAATCCAAGCCTCAGCTCTCACTCTCAAGCCTGTAAAATTCCAAGAGTCTATTGGCTGTTCACTGCGTTGCACTTTGCAGCTAAACGCAGGCTGTTTTGAAAGTCCCTCCAAGAGCAGTGAGATAGCAGACAAAACAAACGCTGGAATTTTTGCCAGTGTTTTTCCAGCCTTTCACAGTCCCAGCCCCTTTTCCGTTGGCTAGTAACTTTCCACTTTACTGACGTTTCGTTGCTTAGCAACTGGCTTATCAAGACTCAGGAATGCGAAGAATGTGGCTCTCTCTCAGTGCTGTTTTCATCCAAAAGCAGACACTCAGTGAACCGAAGAATGCTTCAATTCGCGTTCACTCTCACAGCCATAAAATCACCATACCTTGAGGGAATCCGTTGCTCAGCAAAAACACCTCCTCCGGTGCTCAGCCGTACTTGTAGCTTCCATCCGCACGCTACCATATCTTCCTTATCTCCTTGCAGAGGATGAAGTACGATCCATCAACCTCTCTTGTTGCTTTCATGGATCAAAACCATCGGCTACATGCTACCAGATGTCGGAAATCAAGCCTTTATCAGGAGAAACTGGCAACTCTCCCAGGCACCCGGCTTGGTCTCCTGTTGACCTCCCTGTCTGCTTTCCCGGCAAGATCCAGGCAGAGGTCGCGATAGGTGATCCTTCTCAGCGTGAGAAGAACACCCCCCTCTTTCCTGCCCCCCCCCCGGACAGGGGAAAGAGATAGACAGAAACGTATTTACATGCCTTTATTTCTGTCTTTGCAGCATTACAGAAAAAATGACTGCTCTCTTCATACTCCTGCAGTCGAGAGAGAACAAACACTTCCTGTCCAGCTCATATTACACTCTGAGCTAATTCCGGTGCCCTCTGCACTATGAATTGACTGTCTCTCTGTTTCCCACGGAACAGTCCCAACATTCCCATTATGTTTTGTTTTCAAGCTACCAGCAGCTCGCGGCTGCATTGCTTCAATATCGTAACAGGGAGGAGGGTGAACTAATATTGATAAGTTATGAGAAAATAAAAGATCACTTTTCTAGTTGGCTAGATTACTTCCAGGTGAATGAAGTGTTCAGAGAGGATAAGCAGATAGGTTTTGAAAAGGAGCCTTCAAGATTTGAAAGAGAACTACTGAATAGTAAAACCAAAATAATCGCAAAAATGTATAGACTTCTTTTAGACTACAAAGTAATGGATGAGGAGGTTAAGGCTTCAGTGATAAAGTGGGCCCAAGATGTGGGCCGTCCAATTATGCTAAAAGATGGGGGAAACTGATGGAATGTAAATTTGAAATTTACAGCCAGCTATAATATAAGAGAGAACATGATGAAAATGGCTCATAGGTGGTACCTCACTCCTTCCAGATGATCAAGATTGTATAAAAAATTGCCGAATGCTTGTTGGAGATGCGGAGGAAATAACGGTGACATGAGCCACATGTGGTGGACGTGTGAAAAGATTAAGATTTTTTTGCGGGGGGGGGGGAATATACGATGAATTAAAAAAGATGATCGGGATAACTTTTACGAAAAAACCGGAGGCATTTCTATGAAGTATTTTAGATAAAGAGATCCCAAAAAATCTAAGAGAGGTATTCTTGTATGCAACCACAGCAGCTCGTATACTTGTGGCCAAGGGATGGAAAGATCACGAGGCTCCAAAAATAACAGATTGGCAAATCAAATTACAGGAATTGGTGGAGACGGCTCAATTGACTAGCAAACTCAGAGGAATCTCAAAGCAAAAATTTGCAGAAAAATGGGATGGTTATACAAGATATGTTCAAAAATACAATAATAGTTTTGATTCCGTGCTAGCATTCGAGTGATAAAGGAACTAAAAGGAGGTGGACAACAATTAAGGATTTATTATGCTTTCAGAATGTATTGGGAAATTTATATAGAAAGGATTATTGTTTTTGTTAGGGTGTGAAACCTAAGACGCTGGCAAGTTAGCAATGTCATGTAACTTTAAGTAGTCAAGCTCGTTAAGTTGTTAAGTTGCTCAGTATATAAAGAGTGTTTGTTTTCTCTGCGTGGTGTGGGGCGTGAAGCAAAAATGTCCGAAAGCTCCGGAGGTGTTTCTGTTATCTTTCTGCAATAAACCTGTCTTTGGAAAGACAGGCTTCCCTGTGTCGTTATTTCTTTGCTGCTGAGACTTTGAAGCTTGTACCGCAACAAGAATCTCTGCACTGAACTTAATTAATGCTCTGCAAAGCGAGCCGTTGCTGATGGCGCAGCGGAAGCGTTTACTGGACCAGTACACAAACTCTCTTAGGTTATGGCTCCTTCTACGTTTCTACAGCTGTATTGTGTGCAGAGAAAGTGAAAGCAGCTTTCGGATGAGAGAAGACCGGCTTGGTCGTAAATCCACCTCTTAAAGGAACTGAGAGGCTGCAGAAAATTGAGAGAGCTGCGTAAGTGAAGATTTACAGCTTCATTAGCTGCAAAAGGCTAGCTTGACCTCCCGTTGTGTTTGTGTTTTGTTAATAAAAACAGAGGACGGTGGTAGGTTGCTAGTGAAGAGATGGAGAAAAAAAAGTTTAAAAGGCTTCAGAGGAGGCTGGAGGCGTCTGAAAAGTGAGTAAAACAAATCCCAAGGGGAAAGAGAAGAAAGGGCACACAGAGGGAGTAGCAGCAGACCCCAAGAATGGCAGTGGAAAATTTCCAGGTTCCCTTTACAAAGTTGAAGTCTGCTAATTACGTGCAGTGGTCTAAGAGGGCTCAAGTCTGGTTGGAAGCCAAAGAAGTGTGGGCTGACTATGTCCAGAGGCGAAAGCCGTTTGTGGCTGTTGCAGCAGATGCCACAGCAGAGCAACAGGCTGCTGCACATGCTCAGAACAGGGAACATGATAAAATGGACACTAAAGCTAGATGCATGTTGATGGTATCGATAGACGATTCCCAATTACCTCATGTGGAAAATTTAAGGTCTGCATTTGAAATTTGGGAAGCTCTTAGGCGAATTCACCATAGAGCCACGCCCGGAGAGAAGGTGAACATTATACGTGCTTTGTATGAGTTGAAATTGAAGCCAGGGGATAGTGTGGTTGAACACACGTCACAGATGACTGAGTATTTCAACCGACTGTCATCTTTAGGTGTGAATTTTCCTGAAAATGTTAAAGTTTATACTCTGCTTAGCAGCCTGCATGCAGGGTTTGAAAAGTTAGTACTAACTTTACAAGTTTTGCCAGAGGACCAGCTGAATATGAATTATGTGACTGGTAGATTGTGTGAACAAGAATATCAACATCATCGAAAACGTATTGATAATTCAAATACCCCAAGGGTTGGATGTTCAGATAATTCCCAGCGTGGGGAAACTAGCAGGCAGAGCTGTAAGGAAGCCTCACAAGTGTCTGCTATGGCCAGCAAGTCATGTTTTCGATCTGGCAGCAGGTTTCATTTGATAGCAAAGTGTCCAGAAAAGCAACAGGAATTTCAACAGTCCAAGGCCAGTTTCCGGAGTTACAGGGGAAGACGACGTGAGAACTACAAGAATCAACGATCCAGAGGGGGAGCAGGTGCTGATAAGGGACTATCTGCAATGGCAGCACAACAGAGTCCTAAAAGGAGCCAACAAACTTTGAAGTGGATAATTGACAGTGGAGCAAGTCACAGTTTAGTTACATCGACATCTAGTGGCCGCTTGATGAACTGCAAGACATTGCCAGTTGCAAAAACCGTGACTATAGCAGACAATAGTAAACGAGAAATGAACCTTAATGGCACAATTTATGTTAACTGTTTGCAAACTAACCTTCCTGTTTTTGTTCTTCCAGGAATGAAGAATGGACTTTTGAGTGTGTCATGCCTGGTAAAAAGTAGTTTTAAGGTTGAGTTTGAAAATGATGTGTGCACCATTTCGAAACAGGGGAAGTAGCTAGTTAAAATTGTCAGGAAAAAGCAGCAATGCAAAAGCCAGCTGCAGGTGGCTGGAAAGCAAAACAGGATGTTGTTGTCTGGAACTGTACTGGTGGGGAAAAGGGGCAGTCCATTCTCTGTACTGAGCACCGGATGTTAGCTCAGAGTGTCATCTGACCTGTACTGGAAGTACAGGGGCGGAGTGGTGACTCTACTGCTGGAGTCTGAAGGGTACAGACACGTTTCTCTGTACTGCTGAAATGACAGGAATAAAGACATGTAAATAGGACTCTTGTCTGTCTTTCTTCCCCTCCCTGGGGGAATGCAGGGAGGGAGAAGGAGGAGGGTGTGTTCTCCTCACGTCTGAGGAGGATCGCCGATTTATGACCTTGCCTGCCGGGAGACGCAGACGGGAAGGTCAACAAGTATCTCAGTCGGTTGCCTGGAGTGTGAGGCCAGTTACCTCTGGCTGCGAGCTGAGATACTGACAACTGGTAGCAGATCCGGTGGTTATGATTCATCGTAAATCTGCATGAGAGGTTGATGGATCGTTCATCCTCTGCACCAAGGGAAAGGCAAACGTCTGCGTGCAGCCAGAAGCTGAACAGACGGCTGGTGGAAAGAGGAGGTTTTTTTCCAAGCAACGGAACCTCAAGGTATGCTGAATTTCGGGCTAAAAGTGTGAACGCAGATTGATTCATTCTCTGGTTCACGGGAGCTGCGTTTGGGAAAAACAACAGCTCTGATAGAAGAGGCCTGCAGCTTGGAAGCTCAGCCTGCATTCCAGGAATTCTTGTGGTTGATAAGCTTTCCTGTTCTGAGATTGGTATGCACAGTTGCTAAGCGACGCCCGTCAGAGACGTGGAAAATTACTGACTGCGCAGATGGCTCTGAGAGAGAGCCTGGGAAGTTTGTTTTGGCTATCTTCGATGCTGTGCAAGGACTGAGAAACAGCTTGCAGTTTGTCTGCCAGAGAAGGCAGAAAACAACCCAGCAAAGGCTATTGGATTTTAGCAAGGCTGGAAAGTGAGAAAGAGGCTTGGCTTCAAGATGGATGCCAAGAAGGGGGGAGCCCTGCCTTACCCGCCTCCCCTAAATAATGACAATTATTCATCTTGGTCTGTAAAGATGAAGGCCCTGCTGCAGAATCAAAGGCTCTTTGGGGTGATTGAGAATCCCATCCCTGCAGCACCAACCCGAGGTTGGGAATCACAGAATGTAAAGGCCAGGACTGCTATAATTCTGTGTGTCTCAGATGACCAATTGGTGCATATTCAGCATTTAGAATATGGGCAAGAGATTTGGGAAACGCTACGTAGAACACATCAGAGAGATGCTGGTTCTTCAGCGTTGCTGTATTTTGAGAAGTTGACCAATCTGAGGCTTGCGCCTGATGGTGATGTCCAAGCGCACCTGACAGAAATGAAATTTCTGCACCAACAAATGGTGGAACGCAATTTCCGTCTACAGGAGGAAGTGTTTTGCTTCATGATGATCAACAGCCTTAGTCGAACTTACAAGCTTGTTGCCAGTCAGCTTGGTTCCCTACCGGCACAGGATCTCACCGCGGAGAGGGTGTGTGCCGTCGTTCTGAATGAACACGACAGACTTGCTGTACTGGAAGTGAAGGACAGGGGGAGGGAAGAACAGAGTTCAAATCTCCCCACTGCTATTGCTACTGGAGAGCATGCTGTAGCATTGAGCACTGTCCGATGTCACAATTGTGGACAGGCTGGGCATCTACAGCGAAACTGTACGAAGCCACGCCAGCCAAAAGGAGCTAAGAGCAGCTCTGCGAAGCCTGAGGCGTCAGGCAAAAGCCGTACCAAGTGCCAGGTGAAACCTGCAAAGGCTTTGATGTCGAAAGGAACCACGCCAGATGTTGGGAACGCGTTTATAATCGACACAGGTTGCGCGGTTCATATGTGCCCACACAGAGAACTGTTTTCAACGTTTAAGAAGCAAAGCTTCGCTGTGAAACAGGCCAACGGTCAGGAGTTGGAAGCGACCGGAATTGGGACTGTGTATCTTGAAAGTCTGAACTTAACTATAAACAATGTGTACCTGGTTCCAGAATTGAGGTTCAATCTGCTGAGTGTGTCGCAGATTGCAAAGAAAGGACTGAAACTGTCTTATGATGATAAGAGCTGCAAGATCTTCAAAGATGGAGAACTGTATCTTACTGCCAGAGAGAAAGATGGACTGTATTTGTTGACTTTTGATCAAAGTGATTACATGAAATGTAATTCTTCTGATTCTAACATAATCTCTCTTGCAGGTGTGACCAAGGACACCAGGAAGGTGACCAAGAAGGTCGACAGGGCATTTCAGCGGGTGTATGCTGATGTGATTGGTCCTCTAGAGCCATCTAGAGGCGGTGCAAGATTTTACCTTGTGTGTGTGGATTGTTTTACTAATTATTCTTGGGTTTTTATGATGGAGAAAACACAAGAAACCTTAGAAAGGTTTCAGGAGTTTTGTGACAAGGTTAAAAATGTGCATGATGCTAACATTGACTGCCTCTTCACAGATGAGAAGCCAATTTTTCTGTTACAGAAGTTTCAGAAGTTCCTGGATGAGAAAGGAATAGACCACAAAGTTCCTGTTTCGGCGGAAGCGTGGAACAGGGGGGTCTGTGTGAGGGTGAACAAAGAATTGCAAAAGGGGATGAATGCGCAATTGCTGAGTTCACATTTGCCACATGAATATTGGGCGGAGTCGTTAATGTCCTATGTTCACATCTGGTTGAGAAAAGTCTCAAAAGAGTTGGGAAATTCTCCTTTTGAGAAGCTGTTCCATAGAAAACCTTCTGTTGCCTATTTTAAGGTTTTCGGGTCTCATGTGAGAACAGAAGCTCCAGGTGGAGTAAAGAATGCCAGAGGCATTTTTGTGGGATATGAAAAGGGTCTCTACAGAGTAATTTTGTCTGAATCTGGTCAGGTGATTCTCACAAAGTTTCTAGAGAGTGCTCCAGAACAGGAGCGGGTAATAGTAAACACATTTCCCACAGAGGACAATTCAGATGATGATGATTTCACAGATTACAGTGGTACTGATGATGACAGTGATAGCTCAGAGAGCTCAGTTGTAACAGTCATTGAGAGGAAATCTCACACAATGGATAGACCTTCACAGGTGAAGGATGAACCACTGTTTGCCATTGGTACTGGTTCTCAACAAAGTCCAGAGGTTGAACCAGTGAGCAGAGAGGATCAGCACCTCATACGCAGGTCTGAGAGAGTTACAAAGGGTGTACCACCAAAGAGGTACTCAAAAGAGTTTGCTAACTTAGCTGTTGCATGTGTTGCTATTGTTAACAACTCAAAACAGGTTGAAGCTGTGTCTAAGTCAGAGACAAAGACACGACAGAGAGCTGCTAGCCAAGGTAATGCAGAAGCACTCATTCCTTGGAAGCCAGACAACCAGAGAGGTACACTGGTGGAACCAGTGGTGGGGAGTTCCAAGGGTGGAACTGAAACAACAGGGGACTGTTATATGTATAACAACTGTTTGTTTTCTTCTCTGGATTGTGTTTTGCCCATTGATGCTTTTGGGGGAGGTTGTCAGGAAAAAGCAGCAATGCAAAAGCCAGTTGCAGGTGGCTGGAAAGCAAAACAGGATGTTGTTGTCTGGAACTGTACTGGTGGGAAAAGGGGCAGTCCATTCTCTGTACTGAGCACCGGATGTTAGCTCAGAGTGTCATCTGACCTGTACTGGAAGTACAGGGGCGGAGTGGTGACTCTACTGCTGGAGTCTGAAGGGTACAGACACGTTTCTCTGTACTGCTGAAATGACAGGAATAAAGACATGTAAATAGGACTCCTGTCTGTCTTTCTTCCCCTCCCTGGGGGAATGCAGGGAGGGAGAAGGAGGAGGGTGTGTTCTCCTCACGTCTGAGGAGGATCGCCGATTTATGACCTTGCCTGCCGGGAGACGCAGACGGGAAGGTCAACAAGTATCTCAGTCGGTTGCCTGGAGTGTGAGGCCAGTTACCTCTGACTGCGAGCTGAGATACTGACAAAAATTCTGACAAAAAGATACTGACAAAAATGCTTTAAGTATGTAAGCAAGATGCCAGCTTTAGCTGAGGAGTGTAACATTAAACCCTGTCCAAATTTTCTGGATTGTTGTGCTTGTAAACATGCTAAGGTTAAGACATGTAACTATCCTAGATCTGATAGAGTAAGCAAGAAACCCTTTGAACTTGTGCACACAGACGTGTGTGGCCCTATGCCAGTCAAATCGCTTGGAGGTGCGAGATTTATGCAAATTTTGGTGGATGACTTTTCAAGGGCTAGTTGGGTTTTCTTTCTGAAAGAAAAATCACAAGCAGCTTCCATCCTGATGGATTGGATTTAAGAAGTCGAATGTAAATTTGACACCAGGGTACGTAAAATACAATCAGATCGTGGTGGGGAATATGTGAAGCACACGCTGGAGACGTGGTTAAAAAGGAAAGGTATAGTTCATAGACTTACCAATCCCTATTCACCACAGGAGAATGCAGTTGCCGAAAGAAAATTTCGAACATTACAGGAAGCCAGTGCTGCTTTGCTGTTTGATTCTGGACTTCCACAGCGTTTTTGGGCTGAGGCTGCACTGTATGCGAATTATACTTTTAACGGAGTGTACAATAGCACAGTAGGCAACACTCCTTACTTCATGCTATTTGGGGAAAAACCAAAAATTGATCATCTAAGAGTTTTTGGATGTCGTGCTTATGTGCTGGTGCCTAGGGCACAACGTAGGAAAGGCGATCCTAGGTCTAAAGAAATGTTTTTCTGTGGTTATCAAGCAAACACAAAAGGTTGGAGATTTGTGAATGTAGAAGGCAATCAAACGAAAATCACAATCAGCAGAAGTGCGGAATTTTGTGAACAGGATGGTTGGAATAAAATTCCTGGAAATCCTGACATACTATTTGATGTGGTGAACAGTAACAATGAAACTCAGGCCCCAGGGCAGGTGTTAGTTCCAGAACAGACTGAGGAATTTGAGTCTGAGGACGAGGGTGAGAAATCGTCTAGTTCACCCAAGTCTGTAAAGTCAGAATCTTCTAGCTCTAAAAGTTCACCTGTACAGCAAGAGAGACGTGTAAAAAGTCAGAATCAGAAAGTTCTTCAACTACTAGTGACAAACAGGTGACGACTAGTGATTCTGGGTCAGAGGGGGAAACTGAAGGAACATCGCAGGAACTGTTAAGGCGTTCTAAGCGTATCAACAAAGGTAAACCTCCTGAAAGGTACCAAGCTATTAGTGTTTGGGCTGGTTTGGCAAATTGCGAACCTGAAAGTTTTGAGGAGGTTGAGCAATTACCCCAGGAGGAGGCCAGTAGGTGGCGTGAGGCCATGCAAAAGGAGTTGAATTCTATGAAAGAACTGGGTGTGTTTTCCATCACCAAACTGCCAGAAGGTACCAAGGCAGTAAGTTGTAGGTGGGTGTACAGGATAAAGACAACAGCGATGGGGAAACCAGAGTACAAAGCAAGGCTTGTAGCTCGAGGTTTTACGCAAAGAAAGGGGTTACATTATTCCGAAGTCTATGCACCCACTTCAAGGAGTGAAACCCTATGGGCACTATTAGCAGTTGCTGCTCAGAAAGGGTTCAAAGTGAATCAATTTGATGTCTCTACAGCTTATCTTCATTCAGACTTGGCTGAAGAGCTCTATATGGAGCTACCGCCAAGATTGAAAGTTGGTAAATCAAATCAGGTATGGAAACTACATAAATCTATTTATGGACTCAAGCAATCTGCTCATAATTGGAATGAGTGTTTGAATGACGTTTTGGTAGGCATTGGTTTTAGCAGGAGCAAGGCTGACAATTGCTTATATTTCAGAAGTTCAGGAGATGCTCAAGAATCTTTGCTTGTTTATGTAGATGACCTGATTTATACTTCAAAGACACAAGAACAAGTAAAAAAACTAGCCAAAGAGTTAAATAAACACTTCAAAGTTAAGAATCTTGGTGATGTGAAGGTCTATCTTGGTGTTCAGATAGATAGGACCAAAAATGGCAGTTTTCTACTGAATCAAAAAGGCAAGATATTGCAAATGTTGAAAAAGTTTAACATGACGGAGTGTGCAGGTGTTAGAACACCAATGGAAATGGGTTTTGTAAAAGACAATGAGTTCATGGATAGTGCTGAATTCAAGCGTGCTGAAATCTTTCAGTCAGCACTGGGAAGCTTACTTCATCTTTCGCAATGGAGTAGACCAGATATTGCTTACGCTGTTAACTTACTCAGCAGAGAAGCTTCGAAACCTAGTGTAAATGCATGGAAAGGAATTCAAAGACTGTTAAGATATTTACAATACACCAAAGATTTTTGCCTTGAATTATCTTCGGAAGGACAAGCACAGATTACTTGTTGGGCAGATAGTGATTGGGCAAATTTAAAGATAGAAAATCAGTGTATGGCTGTGTAATAAAATTTGGTAACTCTCTGATTGGGTGGAGATCCAAGAAACAGAACCTGATTACTTTGTCGTCAACAGAAGCTGAGTTCTGTGCCTTATCTGAGTTATGTAGAGATCTAGAATTTTACAAATGCTTGGCACAAGAGATGTATGAAAAGGCCATCATTCCAATCACTGTATGGGGTGATAATCAACCGTGTCTTAAGTTAGCACAAAATGGGCAGTTTAAAGGTCGCACAAAACATTTGGATATCCGCTTTCAAAATGTTTGTCAAACGGTAAAAGCAGGAATTGTTAAATTAAATTACTGTCCCAGTCATGAAAATGAAGCTGATGGTTTTACAAAACCGCTTAGGTTTCAGCGGCATGAAAACTTTTGAGAAGAAATGGGTCTGAAGTAATTTTGTTCTTTGAATTGCCAGCGAGAGGGGGTGTTAGGGTGTGAAACCTAACACGCTGGCAAGTTAGCAATGTCATGTAACTTTAAGTAGTCAAGCTCGGTAAGTTGTTAAGTTGCTCAGTATATAAAGAGTGTTAGTTTTCTCTGCGTGGTGTGGGGCGTGAAGCAAAAATGTCCAAAAGCTCCGGAGGTGTTTCTGTTATCTTTCTGCAATAAACCTGTCTTTGGAAAGACAGGCTTCCCTGTGTCGTTATTTCTTTGCTGCTGAGACTTTGAAGCTTGTACTGCAACAAGAATCTCTGCACTGGACTTAATTAATGCTCTGCAAAGCGAGCCGTTGCTGATGGCGCAGCGGAAGCGTTTACTGGACCAGTACACAAACTCTCTTAGTTTTGTGTACATTCCATTGTAAGAATGGAAACAGAGCCAGAGCCACAGCCTAAGTCTGAAACAGTCCTTGATAGAGTGCCAGAGCCAGAACGAGACCCTGAATCAGTGCCAGAACCAAGCCCTCATTCAGAACCACAGCCTGAGAAAGAGCCAGAACCAGAGCAACAGCCACAGCCACAGCCTGAGTCTGAAACAGCCCTTGATAGAGAGCCAGAATCAGAGAATCAGAATCAGAGTACGGAACCAGCTCTTCGGTAAAGACGTGGTCTGGTCTTAGCGCAACTGCTCCTCCCACCCGCGGTAACAGAGATTGGGTGTTCCAATACATCCCCCCGTAGGGAACCTGCCCCAGCCATTCTGTTGGCTGAGGCCCCCTCCCAGGCAGCCCTGACCCTTTCCCCTTAAAAAGCAAAATGCAAACTATACAATAACCTAAAAAAATAGTAAAAGAAAAACAAAGCAAGAAACAATTATGCTAAACTTAAAATAATCCCCGCCCCACCCCAGAAAGAAAATAACAACAACAACAACAACAACAAACCACCGTTTGAGGTGCAACAGAGACACAGCCAGAGACAGAGCGAGACCCTGAATCAGTGCCATAACCAAGCCCTCATTCAGAACCAGAGCCTGAAAAAGAGCCACAGCCCGAACCAGAGCAACAGCCACAGCCACGAGCCACAGCCTGAGTCTGCAACAGTACTTGATACAGTGCCGGAGCCTGAAACAGAGACACAGCCTCAAACAGAGCCTGAGCCTGAAACAGAGGCAGAGCCACAGCCTGAGTCTGAAACAGTCCTTGATCGAGTGCCAGAGCCAGAGCGAGACCCTGAATCAGAGTCAGAGTGAAACCATGAATCAGAGCCAGAGCCAGAGCCTCATTCAGAGCCAGAGCTGAAAGAAAGCCAGAGCCAGAGCCAGAGCCAGAGCCAGAAATAGGGCTTGATACAGGGCCGGAGCGCAAAACATAGCTGCAGCCACAGCCTAGAGCCACAGCCTGAGTCTGCAACAGTACTTGATACAGTGCCGGAGCTGGAGCTGGAGCTGGAGCCAGAGCCAGAGACACAGCCATAGCCAGAACAAAACCCTAATTCAGAACCAGAGCCTGAAAGAGAGCCAGATCCTGAAACATAGCTGGGTCAGAGGCAGAGGAAGAGCCATCATGAGACCCTGAATCAGAGTCAGAACCAGATCTTCATTCAGAACCATATCTTGAAAGAGAGCCAGAGCCACAGACAGAGCCACAGACGGAGCCTAGAACCACAGCCGAGACTTCTGGTCGGCGCCAGCGTTAATGGCGGTCCTCTTTTCCGAGCTCCGGAGGAGGACTGCCCTGCGAGTTCGGGTCTGACCCGCTACGGCAAGCGGGGGACCCCTAAAATCACAGGCGCTGAAGCCTGTGAACACGGAGACTCGGTGGGCACCAGAAGCGCCCCCCCTTTACCGCAGAAAGAGCCTTTTTAAAGGCTACGGAACGGCATCGGGAGAGCGCGGTGCTGAGAGTCGTTACCCAGCCCGCAGGGTGAAGCCGCGTCGCCATTGACGGAGAGCGCCGATTCCTTCCTGTAAATTTGGACTGGAAAAAACCTGTGAGTAAGATTGAACGCTGTTTGGAACCTTTTAAAAGAAAATTCGGCTGAAAACAGGGAAGGTAAAAAATTAAGGAAGTCTGCCTTCCCCTGACTGCATGACAGCTAAAGCAACGGAACTTTAAAGCTGCATCCGTATGAGTTATCTTTCTTTTTGACTATTTAAACCTGACATTGAACTTAGATCTCCCCTCTAGCAAGCAGGGCAGAGGGGAGGAAAAAAGGACATTAAGAACTGCATGATTTATTTAAAGAGGAAAAACCCTTCTGCTGCCTCACTGCCCTGAAGCGGACTGCCATATAGGACATTAAAGCACTGAACTGTTTTTAACTTCTGGGAAAGCTACATAGTTGAAGTTTCTGTTGATACAAAGTTTTGGGACTCTGCTGTTACAATTTACTGGTATGTGTTGAAACTGTATTTACTGGAAAAAGTGTTTTTAAAAGACTTTTACAAGCCTCCTGATATACTTGTTTATACTTGTTTTTAAACTTTTTCGTCTCCTTACTTATTTTTTGGCTTGCTCCCCCTAGAGGGCTAAAGTAACAGCTGTAAAGCCTAGGACTGTGGAATTTTCCATTAGGGGACTGTTTCCCTGGGAACGACCTTGGAGCATGAGTGGCTCAGCGGAAGAGATAACCACAAGAGCTAAGGCTAAGCAACAACAACATCAGCAACAACAACAACAAAAAAGAGGCTCAATTACCGGTGTAACTCCTACAGGAATAACAGGACAAGAAAAAGTGACAGCTGCTTCCATGGAGTCAGTGACACAAGCGCTTCTCAAGATAAATCAGTCTTTGGAGAACTTGACGAAGCAGAGTACAGAAAATACACAGAAATTAACGGAGCTAACAGCAAGATTAGACCTAAATACAGAATCTATAAACAAGCTCGTTCAAGAAAATTCTGCAACACGTAACATTGCAGAGGAAGCCAGAACCATTGCTGGAGAGACGCAACAGAATTTGCAACCGATTGCTAAAAAAGTTTATGAACATGATACAACCCTGGCTTTATGGGACTTACAGAGAAAGGAAAGAAATTTGAAATTAAGACTGATCCCCGAGAGCGAAGGAGAAAATCTAGCGGAGTTTTTAACACAAGAGTTTGCTGATTTCTGGGAAGACTTGGAGGACGAAGAAATTAAAATAACAACAGCATTCAGACTGGGCAGAAGACAGAACAGAAAGACCCCAAGGGACTGCTTGATCACCCTTAGATCGAGGGAAGAAAGAGACAAAATACTAAGATTACACTACGGAAGGGCCTTGCAAATTGAAAACTCATCTATACAGATTTTTAAAGATATTCCTAAACACATCTTGGAGCTGAGAACCTTCTACAAGGACTTGGTCTATCTGCTGAAGAAGAACACCATCCCTTTCAGGTGGGAGTTCCCACAAGGGCTGTCTTTTGACTATAAGGGAAAGAAGGTGAAAATAAAGACCATACAAGACAAAGAAAGATTCCTGGAAAGAAATCAAGAGGATTTACAGAAGGGAACGGTGGACCCAATTGCAGAACAAAGGAGAGCAATAGACATTCTTAATTTATCGTATGGACTTGACTCAGCACCATCAGAGGAAGAGCAAAAACTTGGAGCGGTCGGAGGAGTAACAAAAAAATAACAAGATGGCCCTGCAATTCCTTAGTTGGAATTGTAATGGGCTGAACATGCCTTTGAGGAGACGCCAAGTATTTCATATTTTGAAAAGAGAACAATTGGATTTGATTTGCTTACAAGAAACCCATATAACCAGAGCACACAGGAAACTACTTATAAATAAAAGATTAGGACAAGAATTCATCTCATCGGATAAAGTCAAGAAAAGAGGAGTCGTGATCTACGCAAAGGAGAAATGGGCCCCAAAAATGATGTTTAAAGACGAACAAGGAAGATATCTCGCAGTGGAAATACAAGTACAAGGAGAAAAATACTTAATAGTTGGAATTTATGCACCAAATGAGGGCAAAGCGGAATTTTTCAAGAAACTCCATGAAACTTTGACGGACTATCTGGACTACAACATGATAATCATGGGAGACATGAACGGTGTAGTCTCTACAAATATGGACAAGGCACAAAGACTGACAATCTCCAATGAAGGGAGACTTCCGAAGACTTTTTTTGAGATGACGGAAAATATGGACCTAATAGACATATGGAGAACAAGGAACCCTCTGGAGAGAGAGGGAACCTTCTTCTCCCAAGCAATGATGACCTGGACCAGAATCGGCCAAATTTGGATCACTAGTGGGATGGCTCCAAAGATCAAGAAAATAGAAATCTGCCCAAAAACTTGCTCCGACCATAACGCCTTGAAGATGGAAATGAAACTTACAACAACTGGTCAATTCAGATGGAGGATGAATGACACCCTGTTTCGAGATAAAGAGATTCACATGAAGGCCCAAAAAACTTTAAAGGACTACTTTGAAATAAACCTAAAGGCCGATGTGGAAAAAAGAGTGATCTGGGACGCAAGTAAAGCTGTGATGCGAGGATTTTTGATTCAACAAAACTCAATTAAAAAGAGAAAGCAGAATGAGAAGAAGGAAAAGATTTTGGAAAAGATAAAAGAAGGAGAGAAAAAACTAAGATCAAAACCGAAGTCCCAGGAGATCTTGAGAGAGATTAAGTTATATCAAACACAATATATGGAATTGATGAATCAAGAGATTGAATGGAAGATAAAACAAATGAAACAAAAGACATTCGAATCGGCGGATAAATGTGGCAGACGTCTGGCATGGCAATTGAAGAAAAGGCAGAAACTAAATACAGTTACAAGCCTAGAAGTGGACAGAAAGAACATATCTAAACCCAACGAGATCAGAAACTGTTTTTTGAGTTATTTTAAAAAACTTTACTCTCAAGGACCACAAAATGAAGAGGATATAGACAAATTCCTTAATAAATATGGATTACAAAAGATCTCTCATCAAAGCAAGGTGGATCTAAACCAGAGAATAACAGAACAAGAGATAGAGGGTGACATTCAAGACATGCAACTGGGCAAATCTCCAGGGCCAGATGGATTGACTTCCAGATACTACAAGTCTTTGAAGGAGTGGCTGGTTTACCCGTTAAAGGAAGTCTGTAATGAGATCTTAGAGGGGGAAAGGGCACCAGAATCGTGGAAAGAAGCGTATATTTCACTCATACCAAAGACAGAAACTGAAAAGACTCAACTTAAGAACTACCGCCCAATATCATTACTTAATGTGGATTACAAAATTTTTGCAGACATTTTGGCAAAAAGATTTAAAAGAGTGTTGATGGAGAAGATTCATAAGGACCAAGCAGGCTTTCTCCCAAAAAGACACCTATCAGACAATGTAAGGAATATAATAGACATTTTGGAATTGCTAGAGGTGAAAATTAACACTAAAGCAGTGCTGATTTTTGTGGATGCGGAGAAAGCCTTTGACAATATCTCTTGGAGTTTTATGAAAAAGAATCTTCACGGGATGGGGGTAGGCCAAGGATTTGAGAATGGTTTGGGTGCGATATACTCTGAACAAAAAGCTAAGCTAATTGTAAATAATGTGGTAACTGAGGAACTCAGGATAGAAAAAGGAACACGACAGGGATGCCCAATTTCCCCACTGCTTTTTATTTCAGTTCTGGAGGTGTTGCTGAACATGATTAGAAATGACCAGCAGGTTAAAGGTGTACAGGTCGGAGATAAACATTATAAGTTAAGGGCATTTGCAGATGACTTAGTATTGACCTTACAAGAGCCTGACACTAGTACGAAAAGGGTGTTGGAGATAATCCAACAATTTGGCCAGGTAGCTGGATTCAAATTGAACAAACAAAAAACTAAAGTCTTAGAAAAAAATTTAACAGCCATGGAGAAGGAGAAATTTCAAGAAGAGACAGGATTGACACTGGTTAAGAAGGTGAAATATCTAGGGGTTTATTTGACATCAAAAAATTTGAACTTGTATAAGGACAACTATGAAAAATGCTGGTCAGAAATTAAAAAAGATCTAGAAATATGGTCAAATTTGAAATTGTCAATGTTAGGCCGAATTGCAGTGATTAAGATGAATGTATTGCCTAGAATGCTATTTTTGTTTCAAGCCTTGCAGATTCTTGACAAGATGGATTGTTTCAAGAGGTGGCAGAAAGATATTCCGAAATTTCTCTGGCAGGGCAAAAAGCCCAGAATTAAATTTAAAATATTGACAGATGCTAAAGAAAGAGGGGGATTTGCCCTGCCGGACTTAAAATTGTATTATGAAGCAGCAGCATTTTGCTGGCTGAAAGAGTGGATGCTCCTCGAGAACACAGACATTTTGGATTTGGAAGGTTTTAATAAGGCATTTGGTTGGCATGCATATCTATGGTATGATAAAATTAAGGTGCACAGGGCCTTTAAAAACCATATTGTCAGAAAAGCATTGTTTAATGTCTGGATAAGATATAAAGATCTGTTGGAAAACAAAACCCCTAGATGGGTGTCACCCGTGGAGGCTAAGGCAGTGAAGAAACTCAATATGGAGGTCGGATGGCCGAAGTATTGGGAAATCTTGGAACAGGAGGGAGATAAATTGAAATTACAAAGCCATGAGAAAATGAAACCTAAAGTACAAGATTGGCTTCAATATTACCAAATAATGGAGATCTTTAAACAGGATAGGAAAATTGGCTTTCAGGTGGAAAAATCAAAATTAGAGACTGAACTGTTAGAACCCAATACTAAGAACTTGTCAAGAATGTATAATTTGCTGCTGAAATGGAATACACAAGATGAAACAGTTAAATCGGCTATGATTAAGTGGGCACAGGACATTGGTCATAACATTATGTTTGCTGACTGGGAATGGTTGTGGAACACCGGTATTAAATTCACGGCATGTAATGCCTTAAAAGAAAACATTATGAAAATGATCTACAGGTGGTACATGACCCCAGTCAAGCTAGCAAAAATATATCATTTGCCTGATAATAAGTGTTGGAAATGTAAAGAAAATGAAGGTACTTTCTATCACCTTTGGTGGACATGCCCGAAGATTAAGGCTTTCTGGGAAATGATATATAATGAAATGAAAAAGGTACTTAAATGTACTTTTCTTAAAAAACCAGAGGCCTTTCTCTTGGGCATTGTCGGCCAATTGGTGTCAAAGAAGGACAGAACTTTTTTTATGTATGTCACAACAGCAGCAAGAATACTCATCGCAAAGTATTGGAAGACACAAGATCTACCCACCCTGGAAGAATGGCAGATGAAAGTGATGGACTATATGACATTAGCTGAGATGACTGGCAGAATCCGCGATCAGGGAAAGGAGACGGCGGAAGAAGAATGGAAGAAATTTAAAATTTACCTTAAGGACTATTATAAACTCGCTGAATGTTAGAATGTCGAGGTTTGAGTAAGAAAGGGTTACAGCGAAATAAGATTAGATTGAAGAAAAGATTAAGAGGACAGAGGATTGACAGATATACTTAGAGTTGCTAAAAACTTTTGGACATTGGGATGCAGAAAGGGGAGGTACGGGGAAGTCTGAGAAACACGGTTTATGAAAAAAGGTTATGAAACTATACGTGTTTGTATGTCTTTTTATGTGTTTGTATTGTCCTAAAAAATTTGTAAAACCAATAAAAAAAATTATATATATATAAAAAAGAACCACAGCCGAGATCCACAGCCTGAGTCTGAAATAGTGCTTGATAGAGTGCTGGATCCTGAAACAGAGACACTGTCTGAAACTGAGCCTGACGCTTAAATGTAGCCAGGGGCAGAGGGAGAGGCAGAGCCTGATACAGTGCTTGATACACCATAGGAGCCTGAAGCAGAGACACAGCCAGATCCAGAGACACAGCCAGAGCCAGAACAAAACCCTAATTCAGAACCAGAGCCTGAAAGAGAGCCAGAGCCAGAAACAGTACTTAATAGAGTGCCAGAGCCTGAAACAGAGGCAGAGACAGATACAGGGCTTGAAACAGCGTCGGAGCCTGAAACAGAGAAACAGCGTGAAACAGAGACAAAGGCTGAGACACAGGCCGAGCCTGAAATAGAGCTAGAATAAGTGCTAGAGCCAAAGACTGAGACAAAGCCTAATAAAGAGCAGAAGCCTGAGCCTGAAACAGTGCTTGATACAGTGCCAGAGCCTGAAACAGAACCAGAGCCACAGCTACAGCCATAGTGCCACAGCCTGAGTCTGCAACAGTGTTTGATACAGCGCCAGAGCCTGAAACAGAGACACAGCCTGAAACAGAACCTGAGCCTGGTTATTAGCATGGCAATTAAAGAAGAGAGAGGCAGAAAGGCTTATAAATAGAGTTAAGTGCAAAGGCAAAATAATAAACAACCCTAAAGAAATAAACGATTTCTTGAATTCTTTAGAGAAATCTATAAGGAAGGAAATGAAACAACGGAAGAAGTTAAAAAACATTTAGAACAGAACTGGAATGGAGTTTTTCCAAGCTACTGAGGCTGCTGAGTGCCCAAAGTTAAATCGGCACAATTATAAAACCTGGGCAAAATGGTGTGAGAGTTTGCTGCGTCAGTCTGGAGTGTGGCATACTGTGTCTGAAGCCCCTCCAGTTCCTCTGACAGATAGATGGAGAGCCCAGAATTCGAGGGCCATTGACGTAATAGTCTTGTCCGTCTCTCTGGAGGAAATTAAAACGTTAGCTGGCAACGTGACTGCACGTAAGATGTGGAATGCTTTGAAGATAGCCCAACTGCCAGTCATCCCAGCCCAGAGTTTGACTGCATCGGAGGTCCTGGCTGTTTCCCAGAATGCGAGTGAATGCAGGGATGCTGAGGGCACCGGTTGCAAGCTGCAGGGGGAGCTGACTGTGATGTCATCCCAGGCAGCATTCCAGCCTCCAGGGGGAGCCAAGGAGTCGGCAGCTGAGAACTCTGTTTCTCATGGGAGCCAAGGTCATTCTCACAGATACCGGAAGGCCAGAAGTAAACAGAGGCAGATGCCTGCAGATGGCCAGAAGCAGAGGGAGGGTGAAGAGCCCACGCCAATGGAAAACAAGGCTTTGTTTGCTGGCACAGCTTCACCAAAGGCTAAAGGCATGTCTGATGGCCAGGAGCAGGGGGGCAAGCTGCAAAAGCCCACGCCGGTGGAAAGCAAGGTTTTGCTTGCCAGAAAGACTGCTCCAAAGGCCCAGGGCAGGTTTGTTATTGATTCGGGGTGTACCCGCCATGTCTCAAAAGACCGCCATCTCTTTATCTCCTTCAAACCTCAAGAAGGTGAGCTCCACCTGGCTGATGGAAAGATGTTGCGAATCGCAGGAGAAGGGACTGTGAGACTGGCAAGTCTGCACACTACCATCAAAGATGTACTATATGTTCCAGGTGCTGCAGACAATTTGCTCAGTGTCCCACAGCTTACTGGGCGTGGTTTTGAGATGTCCTTCAAGAGGAGTGTCTGTGTCATCAGAAAAGGCAAAGAGGACATTTTGCATGCAAAGTTTATCGATGGTTTGTTCTGTATAACTTATGATGACAATGGTGCTGTTGCTGTGTCTAATGCTGATTCTTGTTGTGTTGCACAAACTAACAAAGTTCTTCATGCAGGATGCATTCACGATGCACACAGAAGGTTTTGTCACCTCTCTTGGAAGGCACTGGCCAAGATGCCAGAGATGGTTGAGGGTTTGAACATCAAACCCTGTAAGTTTCACATGAAATGTGTATCTTGTGCAGAGAACAAGGTGAAGGTTGCTCCAAAAGGCAAGGAGTCTAGCAGGCAGGCTTCCAAACCCTACCAGCTAGTGCACGCAGACCTGGTTGGTCCACTTGCGCCCTCTTTGGGGGGAGCAAGGTACTTCATGGTTATAATTGATTCTTTTCCCAGGTACATTCATGTGTTTATGCTCGAGCAGAAATCGCAAGCGTTTCCTAAGTTCAAGGCATTCTGTGCTTGGTTGGAGAATGTTCACGGTAAACGTATTGGCTGTCTCTTTACTGATCGGGGCGGGGAGTTCACTTCTCAGCAGTTTGAAGCTTTCCTGACTGAGAAGGGAATCCAGCATGACTTGTCAACGCCTAGATCGCCATGGATGAATGGACTTGCGGAGCGTGCAAATCAAATGTTGCTGCAAGGACTGAAAACCTTGTTGCATGATGCCAATCTCCCTGATAAGCTTTGGGGGGAGGCTCTGTCGAATTTTGTTTACACTTTTAATCGCACATTGTCATCACCTATTGGTTGTACCCCCTATGAGAAGATGTTTGGTAAGAAACCCAACATCAAGCACATGAGAATATTTGGTTCTGACATGTGGGTACACACCCCACAGAGCAACAAGCTTGGGAAGCGTGGGGCACATGGTTTGTTCATGGGGTACGAAAAAGGTGCGTACAGGGTATGGATGACCAACTCTAAGTCCATTAAGTTCACAAAGAGTGTTGAGTACAATCCCAAGTGGGGGGGGGGATGTGGGAATTTTCCAGAGTTACCCAGAGGAGGATGAATGTTGAGGCAGCTGAGGAAGCTGAGGATGATGATGATGATCAGAGTTCGGATTCCAGCTCAGTGGGCGGCGCTGCTGCTGATGTCAGTGACAGTGATGACACAGCAGACTACAAGAGCGCAAAGGCCTCAAGCAGACCATCTGATGCGTCTGACAATGAACTGGAAGAACCACTGTTCACCATTGGTCACTTTTCTCCTAAGAAAGAGGAGATGAGTCCAGAAGACTTGCGTCTAGTACGCAGATCTGAAAGAGCCACAAAGGGCAGACCTCCAAAGAGATTTGCTGATGAGTTTGCTAAGACAGCAACTGCTGTTCTTAGTAGCTCAGAGAAGGTATGGGAACCTTCAAGCTTCAAAGAGGTTCAGGAGTTAACCTCTAAAGATGCTGAGCCTTGGCTTAATGCCATGAAGGCTGAAGTTGATTCCTTGAATAGGAACCAAACTTGGGAACTGGTACCGGTAGTCCCAGGAATCAGACTGGTTGGCAGCAAATGGGTCTTCAAGGCCAAGACAGACCAGAATGGCAAGGTTGTCAGACACAAAGCCAGATTGGTTGCCAGAGGTTTTTCACAGGTACCAGGACAGGATTACCACGAGACCTATTCACCCACAGTCAAATATGAGAGCATTCGGCTGATGCTCAAGATCGCTGCGGAGGAGAAACTGCATGTTTCCCATCATGACATTAATACAGCTTTTTTGTATGGGATTTTGGGGGAGGAGCTGTTTATGCTTCCACCTGATGGGATGCAGATACAGAAGGGAATGGTCTGTAAACTGCGGAAATCCTTATATGGTCTCAAGCAGAGTGCCAGGTGTTGGAACACAAAGCTCACTGAGGCATTGCTTTCTCTAGGTTTTCACCAGGGCAAAGCTGATCCATGTGTGTTTGTCAAGGAGGAGGGGCAAAACAAACTGTATTGTTTATGTTTTGTTGATGATCTTCTGATGTTTTGGAAGAATCAGGCTTTTTATCAAAGCACACTAGCTCAGCTGAAGGAGCACTTTGACATGAAGGATCTTGGTGAGGTATCCAACTATCTTTCTCTGCAGGTGGAGAGGGACCAAGCAGGTAATTTTCTGGTACACCAAACACAGAAAATTGCTGATGTATTAACCAGGTTGAATTTGGTTGATGCAAACCCAGCAGACACACCGATGGTGACAGGTTACCAGGTAGACAGTACTGCTGAAGTGTTTTCTGACACTACGCTGTACAGATGCATTCTAGGCAAGTTGAATTTCATTGCTAGATGTTCAAGACCCGACATAGCTGTAAGCACTAACCTGCTTAGCAGACATGCTAACAATCCTACTGTTCAGGATTGGAAAGCTCTGAAGCGCATAGCCCGCTATTTGAAAGGGACTTTGCACTACAGGCTGAGGTTCACCAGTCTGAAGACTGGAGGTCTTGAAATCTTTGCAGATGCAAGTTTTGGAAGTGACACCACGGATGGTACTAGCACTTCTGGAGTATGCTACATGTACAACCACTGCCTGTTTGACTGGTTGTGCAGGAAGCAGACGACAGTAAGCCTAAGTTCCTGTGAAGCAGAACTCAATGCTCTGTCATTTTCACTCATGGATTGTGAATGGTTGATGCAACTGTTTAAGGACATCAGAGTTTCTGTGAAATGTCCTGTACAAGTGTATCAAGACAATAGATCGTGTTTGGCTTTGCTGAACTCAGAGAGTTGCAAGCAAAGAACCAAGTACGTGCAGATTAAGCTACATTGTGCAAGAGAGTGTATTCAGAAAGGACTCATTCAGGTGTCCTACATGCCAGGAAATGAAATTCCTGCTGATCTGTTGTCTAAGGTTGTTAACAGAGAACAACTTAAGGTTTACGTACAAAGGTTGCAATTGGGTTGAACCACAGGTACTACAGGTTACACGGAAAGGGGGAGGATGTTAGGATATTTCCGTTCCACCTTAAAAGGAAGCAGGATGTTTGTGTCACAGCCTGCGTATTTCCTCTTTTCACAGGATGTTTCTGTTGTGTCTTTTGCTTTCGTTTTCTCACTCTCTGTGTCTGGAGACACTGACGCAGGCAGTCATGTCTTTCTTTGTTCTGATCAACGCTGAATAAAACTTGTAAATAATGCTCTCCTGAGTGCGAGTTTTGCTGTGCATTATCTGCTGATAGAGTGTGCATGAGCTCTAGAATGTGGCAAGATATTTTCTAGAAACTCATGTCGCTAATTGCTGATACTGCGTGCTTACGGGAGATCGATGGATCGTCCGGCAGACGGCTTGGGGCCATGATGGACTTTGTCTCCCTGGCAGTATCCCAATTGTTGGAAAGATATCAAAAGACAGTTGGAGACATGGACAAGGTTAAATTTATCATTCCTGGGCCGTATTTCGGTAATTAAAATGATAGTTTTACCGAATCTACTCTTTCTATTCCAAACGATTCCAATTACAGGAAAGACCAGCAGTATCAACAAGTGGCAAAAAGAAATTTCTAAATTTTTGTGGAAGGGTAAAAGACCAAGAGTAAAGCATAAGATATTAATAGATACTGTAGAAAGAGGTGGCTACGGGTTACCGGATTTGAAGCTATATTACGAAGCCTCATGTCTTCTCTGGTTGAAAGATTGGTATTTATTTTAAAATTGGGATATTTTAGATCTAGAAGGTCATGACACCCGTTTTGGGTGGCATGGCTATCTTAATTATGGGAAAATAAAGACGCATAGGAGTTTTTCAAATCATATAATAAGAAATGCTATATATAAGGTATGGGGAAAATACAAAAGATATTTGGAACAGAAAACCCCAAGATGCAACTCGCCACTAGAAGCAATTGCTGTTAAAAAAAGCAACAACATCAAAGAGAACTGGATATCGTATAATACAATATTAAGGGGGGGGGAGTGTGAGGAATCAAGCCTTTATCAGGAGAAACTGGCAACTCTCCCAGGCACCCGGCTTGGTCTCCTGTTGACCTCCCTGTCTGCTTTCCCGGCAAGATCCAGGCAGAGGTCGTGATAGGTGATCCTTCTCAGCGTGAGAAGAACACCCCCACTCTTTCCTGCCCCCCCCCCGGGCAGGGGAAAGAGATAGACAGAAACGTATTTACATGCCTTTATTTCTGTCTTTGCAGCATTACAGAAAACATGACTGCTCTCTTCATACTCCTGCAGTTGAGAGAGAACAAACACTTCCTGTCCGGCTCATAGTACACTCTGAGCTAATTCCGGTGCCCTTTGCACTGTGAATTGACTGTCCCTCTGTTTCCCACGGAACAGTCCCAACATTCCCATTATGTTTTGTTTTCAAGCTACCAGCAGCTCGCGGCTGCATTGCTTCAATATCGTAATATACTCCTCCATATGAATCAATGTGCGCTGCGAGCAAAGCGTGATCCAGAGAAGAAAACAAACAGTTGTTATACATATAACACTCCCCTGTTGTTTCAGTTCCACCCTTGGAACTACCCACCACTGGTTTCCCCAGTGTACCTCTCTGGTTGTCTGACTTCCAAGGAATGAGTGCATCTGCATTTCCTTGGCTAGGGAATGTAGTGTTACGCTTAGCAACTCTCTGTTGTGTCTTTGTCTCTGACTTAGACACAGCTTCAACCTGTCTTGAGTTGTCAACAATAGTAACACATGCAACAGCTGAGTTAGCAAACTCTTTTGAATAACTCTTGGGTGGTACACCCTTTGTAACTCTCTCAGACCTACGTATGAGGTGCTGATCCTCTCTGCTCACTGGTTCAGTCTCAGGACTCTTTGGAGAACCAGTTCCAATAGTAAACAGTGGTTCATCCTTCACCTGTGAAGGTCTAGCCATTGTGTGAGACTTCCTCTCAATGACTGTGTCAACTGAGCTCTCCGAGCTATCACTGTTACTCTCAGTGCCACTGTAATCAGTAAAATCACCATCATCATCTGAATTGTCCTCTGTGGGAAATGTGGGAACAATTACTCTCTCCTGTTCAGGAGCACTCTAGAAATTTCGTGAGAATCGCCTGACCAGATTCAGACAAAATTACTCTGTAGAGACCCTTTTCATAACCCACAAAAATTCCTCTAGCATTCTTTACTCCACCTGGAGCTTCAGTCTTTACATGAGACCCAAAAACCTTAAAATGGGCAACAGAAGGTTTTCTGTGGAATAGCTTTTCAAAAGGAGAACTTCCTAAATCTTTTGAAACCTTTCTCATCCAACTGTAACAAAAACACATTAACGACTCCGCCCAATACTCATGTGGCAAATGTGAACTCAAGAATTGCGCCTTCATGCCATTTTGCAATTCTTTGTTCACTTGCACACAGACACTTTTGTTCCATGCTTCTGCTGAAACAGCTGTCTTGTGCCTTATCCCTTTCTTATCCAGGAAATCCTGAAAATCCTGTAAAAGAAAAACTGGCTTTTCATCTGTGAAAAGACAATCAATGTTAGCATCATGAACATTTTTAACCTTGTCACAAAACTCTTTAAACCTTTCTAAGGCTTCTTGGGGTTTCTGCAATATATATACCCACACATAATGAGAGAAATAATCCACACACACAAGATAATATCTTGCATTGCCTCTAGATGGTGCTAGAGGACCGACTTCCGGAGGCGGCGCGCTCAGCAATGGCGGTCCTCTTCAGTTGCTGAAGAGGGGCTCCGCGGAAAAGGGTCGTGCGCTGCGGCACAGCGACGACCCATTTAGAGAAACCACGGGTAGAGTGAGCCCGTGGCCGTGGGGTTCGGCGGGCACCAGAAGCGACCTCGGAAACGCAGAAGAGACCCCGTAAGGGGTATCGGAACGTGGAGGGGGTAGCGGTGCTGTGAATCCATCGCTCTTTCCGCGGAAGTGAAGCCGCGCGGCTGCTGCTGATCAGCGCTGACCTTTCTTCCTCGAACAACTGAACTGAAACAACTTACTCGTGAGTAAGAAACCTGAGGCTTTATTTGAACCTAATTTGGCGAAATTTGGCTGAAAGCGGGAGACGCTAAAAAGGAAGTCAGTCTTCCGGCTCTGTTTAAAGTATCGAGCAAAGACTTTTCTAAAGCGGAAGCATTGAAAGGAGGTTAAAAGAAGTGGGAATTTACTTTGCAAATTCGGTCTGGACTGTTTAAAACCTAAAAAAAAAAGCTATAACAGCTTTATAAGTGGATAAAGACTGTGGCCCCTCTTTCTATTTACCCGTGGATTACAAAGTTATGAAACCTGGCTCTCGGTCTGCATGGATACAAGTAACATCGGACTGCGGTAACTGTATATAAAACATAAAGCTATATCGGGCTACTTTGTACTGGAAAAAAAGGAACTGTTGCATGCACCTTTGTTAAGAACTTTTATTCTCTGCAGTTAAAATTGAATGGAGGGTTCCCCCTGTTCTGGACTTTATTTAATTCTTTTTTTTGTGGGAACTTAATGGTAGAAACTTTCTATCCTTCCTTCCTAATTTTTTTCTTTTGGGAGCTCCCCCTACTGGATTATAGAATTATTAGTCTCTGAGAACTGCCGGTTGATTTGGAACTTTTTATATCTGGATGTTTACTTTCTTTTGGATTGTTTCCCATGGGATTTACAATTTGACCTTGAATCAGGGACAGCTGTGGAATGAGTGGCGCACCAAAAACAAGGGCTGGAAAGAAAGCAAAACAAACTGAACTCTTGCAAACAACTTTGCCTGTGCAGTTACGTAGATCGTCTGTTCCAATTGTGACAGGTCTGCAAGAAGGACAACCTATACAGCCACCTCGTGGGGAGATGGCTGCTGGAGGGCTAGATCCTGTCTCTAAAGAAATATTGGACCAACTGGCAGCTTTGAATAAGAAAGCTGATGAACAAGCAGCTAGATTTGATGAACAATCTGCTAAATTTGACCAGGTGACTGCTTCAATTAATAAATTGACAGACCAGGTCACTAAGAATACACAGGCAATAGGTAATATCGAAAAGACTACAACAGAAAATCGAAAATTAGTCGAAGAAGTAAACACAAAAGCAGACGAAAATAAAAAGAGGATAGAGGAATTAAGAGGGGAGGTAAGACCACTGAGTAGACAGGTTACTGAACACTGAGTAGACAGGTTACTGAACAGCAAGCGTACCTGTCCCTGGCAGAACTGAAAAATAGGGAAAGCAATCTCAGGCTTAGAAATATCCCAGAATCAGAAAAAGAGGACTTGATTGGCTTTTTGACAACAGAAATATCTAAATTCTGGGGATTGGCAGAAGAGAAGGACTTTAAAATCGTCACCGCCTTTAGATTAGGAAGAGTGGTCAAGAAGGATAAACCAAGAGATTGCTTGATCATTTTGAGATCCAAGCAAGAAAAAGATAACATACTCGGCCTGCACTTTAAAAATTCATTGGTGATTCAGGGAAAGACGGCAGAAATCTTCAGAGACATACCAAAACAGTTACTGGATTTAAGAGCTACATATAAAGACCTAGCAAGCCTATTGAGAAACAACACAATCCCTTATAGGTGGGAATTCCCTCAAGGACTATCCTTTACCTTGAAAGGGAGGAAGGTAAGAATCAGAACAGCAGAGGAGCAAGAAAAGTTCCTAAACGACCACGGGGAGGACCTTCGGAAAGGAGTAGCAGGAGCCTGGCCACCTCCTTCGTTTGGCCTCAACCCGGTTCCACCTCCAGGTAAAGAAGATAAAGGAGACATTCCCACCGACAAATAAATTGATCCAGGATGTCTCTGCAGCTTCTTAGTTGGAACATTAATGGCGCAAATTCTCCCGAAAAAAGGAAAAAGATTTTTCATATATTAAGAAAAGAACAATTGGACGTCATTTGCCTTCAAGAAACACATGTGACTAGGCTCCACAGGAGAGTGTTAATTAACAAGAGACTAGGCCAAGAATTTATTTCATCAGACAAGGTAAAAAAAAGAGGAGTAGTGATCTATGCAAAGGAGAGCCTGGCACCAAAATTGGTGTTTAAAGATGAACAAGGAAGAATTTTGGCGATTGAAATACAATCACAAGGAGAAAAATTTTTGATAGTTGGAATATATGCACCAAACGATGGGAAGTCGGAATTTTATAAGAGGCTGCATGAGACAATGCTGGACCATATTGACTATACCAACATCATTTTGATGGGAGATATGAATGGGGTAGTCTCCACTTATATGGATAAGTCACAAAACCAAAATTTGAACAAAGACGGCAGACTTCCAAAGACCTTTTTTGAACTCACAGACAATATGGATCTGATTGATATTTGGAGGACAAAGAACCCTCTAGGTAAGGAGGGAACATTCTTTTCTGAGGCCCACCTATCATGGACAAGAATCGACCAAATCTGGACATCTAGAGGACTGGCACCCAAGACAAAAAAAATAGAGATCTGCCCTAAAACTTGCTCCGACCATAACGCTTTGAAAATGGACTTGAGACTCACACCAGCTGGATCCCTCAGATGGAGAATGAATGACTATTTGTTTAGAGATCAGGAGATCGTGAAGAAGGCCCAAAAAACGTTGAAAGACTATTTTGAAATAAATTTGAATACTTCGGTGGAAAAGAAAACAATCTGGGACGCGAGCAAAGCTGTTATGAGAGGGTTCCTGATACAACAGAACACTATTAAGAAGAAACTCTGGAATGGCAAAAAGGACAAGATTCTGGACAAAATAAGAGATGGAGAAAAAAAGCTGAGACTAAATCCAAAATCAAAAGAAGTTTTAAGAGAAATAAAATTCTATCAAGCACAATATACGAAATTGATAAACCAAGAAATTGAATGGAAAATTAAACAGATGAAACAAAGATCATTTGAATCGGCAAACAAATGTGGGAAGCTGCTGGCATGGCAGCTGAAAAAGAGACAAAAATTGAACTTTGTTACCAACCTGGAGGTCGAAGGAGAATGTATTCAGAAACCAGAAGAAATTAGAAAGTGTTTCCAGAGATACTTTAAAAAATTGTATACCCAAGGACCACAAGCAGAGATTGAAATAAATAATTTTTTAAAAAGTTATGGCCTGCAAAAGTTAACACAAGACAAACAAACAGCCCTGAACTATAAAATAACACAACAGGAAATTGAAAGAGCCATTCAGAACATGCAAACAGGCAAATCCCCAGGCCCAGACGGACTTACCTCCAAATATTATAAGACACTGAAGGAATATCTGACACAGCCACTAATGGAGGTATGCAATCAGATTATGGAAGGGAAGGGGGCACCAGAATCGTGGAAAGAAGCATTTATTACTCTGATACCAAAATTGGAATCTGAAAAGACTCAACTTAAGAATTATCGTCCCATCTCACTCCTAAATGTGGATTACAAAATTTTTGCTGATATCTTAGCAAACAGACTGAAAAGAGTTTTGAATGAAGTAATTCATAAGGACCAAGCAGGCTTTCTCCCTGGTAGGCATTTGTCTGATAACACTAGGAATATTATTGATGTTTTGGAGTTACTACAGACAAATATGAATACGAAAGCAGTCTTGATTTTCATAGACGCGGAGAAGGCCTTTGACAATATATCTTGGAATTTTATGAAGAAAAATTTGGAAGGGATGGGAGTGGGAAGGGCGTTTCAAAATGGTATCGAAGCAATTTATTCAGATCAAAAGGCTAAATTGATAGTAAACAGTGTGGTGACAGAGGAGTTTAAAATTGAAAAAGGGACACGACAGGGGTGCCCCCTATCACCCTTGCTATTTATTTCTGTCCTGGAGGTGTTGCTGAACTTGATCAGGAGAGACCAGCTGGTGGAAGGAATACAGGTCGGAGAAAAACAATACAAACTTAAGGCCTTTGCAGATGATTTGGTTTTGACATTACAGGAGCCAGAAACCAGTACAAAAAGAGCTTTAGAACTAATTTCTGAGTTTGGTCGGGTGGCGGGATTCAGGTTGAACAAACAAAAAACTAAGGTTTTGGCAAAAAACTTGACACCTTCAGAAATAGATGGGTTCCAGAAGGAAACAGAATTAAATGTGGTTACAAAAGTGAAATACTTGGGGGTTAACTTGACTGGGAGAAATTTGAATTTATTTAAGGATAATTATGAAAAATGCTGGTCGGAAATTAAAAAGGACTTAGAAACTTGGTCAAGATTGAAACTTTCCTTGTCGGGAAGAATTGCAGCAGTAAAGATGAATGTATTGCCAAGAATGTTGTTTTTGTTTCAAACCCTTCAGATCGTGGACAGAGTGGAATGTTTTGGAAAGTGGCAGAGGGATATCACGAAGTTTGTCTGGCAGGGCAAAAAGCCCCGAATAAAATTTAAGATATTAACAGATGCAAAGGAAAGAGGGGGGTTTGCCCTGCCGGACTTAAGATTGTATTATGAAGCTGCATCCTTCTGCTGGATGAAAGATTGGTTTCTGTTAGAAAACACTGATGTCCTAGATCTGGAAGGGCATAGTAATGCTTATGGGTGGCATGCATATTTGTGGTACGACAAGGTAAAGTCTCATAAATTGTTTAAAAACCATATTGTCAGGAAAGCTCTACTCATTGTCTGGACTAAATACAAGGACTTACTTGAAAGTAAGACCCCGAGGTGGTTATCACCGACGGAGGCTAAGGCCATAAAATTACGTAATATGGAGAGTGGCTGGGTAAAATATTGTGAGATAATAGAAAGAGATGGTGATACTTGGAGGTTGCAGAGTTTTGAAAAATTGAAAGGAAAGGTGCGAGACTGGTTTCATTATGCCCAAATTTTAGAGATTTTCAAAAAGGACAAAAAAAATGGTTTCCAGGTGGAAAAATCAAAATTAGAGACAGAACTACTTGAACCCAAGACGAAAGTGCTTTCAAGAATGTATAACTTGTTGCTTAAATGGAATACACAAGATGAGACAGTTAAATCAGCTATGATAAAATGGGCACAGGACATTGGGTACAACATTATGTCTGAAGACTGGGAAAGGTTGTGGACCACCGGTATGAAATTTACGGCATGTAGTGCCTTAAAAGAAAACATTATGAAAATGGTATACAGGTGGTACATGACCCCAGTCAAACTTGCAAAGATATATCATTTGTCTGATAATAAATGTTGGAAATGTAAGGAGGCTGAAGGAACATTTTTTCACCTCTGGTGGACATGCCCGAGGGTGAAGGCTTTTTGGGAAATGATTTACAATGAGTTGAAAAAGGTGTTTAGGTACACCTTTCATAAGAAACCAGAGGCCTTCCTCCTGGGCATTGTAGGCCAGAGAGTGTCAAAGAAAGATAGAACTTTCTTTTTATACGCAACTACAGCAGCAAGAATTCTTATAGCCAAATATTGGAAGGCACAGGAGCTACCCACGCTGGAAGAATGGCACTCGCAGCTGATGGACTACATGGAATTAGCCGAAATGACAGGCAGAATCCGAGATCTGGGAGAAGAGGCAGTGGAAGAGGACTGGAAAAAATTCAAGGACTATTTACAAAAACATTATAAGTTATATGAATGCTGAGAATTTGCTAAGCTTTCGGGAAAAACATGCTTCAGTATTGAGATTGGTAAATGATGGAAATTAAGTTATGATTTTGAAAAGTATAAATTGCAGAATATATAACTAAATGAAAACACAAAAACATATAAAATAAGGTATTAATTTGCTGTTTATTTTTATTGTAAAGAAAGCAGGGGATGGAGGACGTGGGGAAGTCCGGTTGATTATGAAAATTGATTTGAAAAAGTGAATTTTTTTTTCTTTTTATAATTTCTTCTTCTTTCTGTAAAATTGCTTTTGTTGTGTTACTGACGATGTATTCTCACCCTGGAAAAAAAGCAATAAAAAAACTATTAAAAAAATAATAGATGGTGCTAGAGGACCAATCACATCAGCATACACTCGCTGAAATGCCCTGTCAACCTCGGTCGCCTTCTTGACGTCCTTCGTCATACCTGCAAGAGAAAGCATGTTAGATTCAGATGCATTACAATTTATGCAATCACTTTGATCAAAAGTCAACAAATACAGTCCATCTTTCTCTCTGGCAGAAAGATGCAGCTCTCCATCTTTGAAGATTGTGCAGCTTTCTCTATCATAGGACAAAGTCAGTCCTTTCTTTGTGATCTGCGAAACACTCAGCAGATTGAACTTTAAATCAGGAACCAAATACACATTGTTAATCGTCAAGTTCAGACTCTCAAGATACACAGTTCCAAACCCGGTCGCTTTCAGCTCCTGGCCATTGGCCTGTTTCACAGTGAAGCTTTGCTTCTTAAACGTTGAAAACAGATCTCTGTGCGACGTCATGTGTTGCGTGCATCCCGTGTCAAGAACAAAAGTGTTCTCTGTTGAAAATGCGGCTTTTGTTGACAGCAATGGTTTTGCAGGTTTCACCTGGGACTTGGTACGACTTTTGCCTGACGCCTCAGGCTTTGCAGAGCTCCCCTTAGCTCCTTTCTGTTGACGTGGCTTCTTACAATTCCGCTGAAGATGCCCAGTCTGTCCACAATTGAAACAACGGACAACGTTCAAAGCAACAGCCTGTTCTTCACTTGCAATAGCAGCGGGGGTGCTTGAACTCCGAGCTTCTCTCCCCCTGTCTTTGACATCTATTGCAGCAAGTCTGTCTTTCTCATTGAGAATCATGGCACATATTCTCTCCGTCGTAAGATCTCGAGCAGGTAGAGAACCCAACTGACTTGCAACTGTTTTATAAGTCCGATTAAGGCTGTTAATAATCATGAAGCAGAATATCTCTTCCTGTAGAGGGAAATTGCGTTCCGCCATCTGCTGGCGTAAGAATTTCATCTCTGTCAGATGCGCTCGTACAGCTCCATCAGGCGCTAGCCTCAGATTGGTCACTTTTTCAAAATGCAGCAACGCTGAAGAACCAGCATCTCTCTGATGTATTCTACGCAGCGTTTGCCAAATCTCACGCACGTATTCCAAATCCTGAATATGCACGAGTTGATCATCTGAGATACACAGAATTATGGCCGTCCTGGCTCTCACATTCTGTGAATTCCAACCTGGCATTGGTGCAGCAGGGATGGGGTTATCAATCACCCCAAAAATCCTCTGATTCTGAAGCAGGGCTTTCATCTTTACAGACCATGAGGAATAATTTGTTAGGATATTTCCGTTCCACCTTAAAAGGGAGCAGGCTTTGTGAGTCACAGAGTCTGCGCATGTCCTGTTCACAGGATGCTTATGTTTGCTGTTGCTTTCGATTTCTCAGTCGGTCGGAGACACTGACTCAGAACGGTCATGTTTTTTTTTGTTCTGATCAACGCTAAATAAAGTCTGTAGATATGCTCTCCTGCTGTGCATCTTCTGCTGTGTGCATTATCTGCTAATAAAGAGTGTGCACGAGCCCAGGAATGTGGCAAGGTATTTCCAGGAAACTCGTGTCGCTAGAAGCTGCGTGACTGCAGGGATCGATGGATCGTCCGGCAGCCAGCTTGGGGCCATGATGGACTATATCTCCCTGGCAGTATCCCAACATAATTGTCATTAGTCAGTGGAGGTGGGTAAGGTAAGCCTCCCCCCTTCTTGGTATCCATTTTGAATCCAAGCCTCAGCTCTCACTCTCAAGCCTGTAAAATTCCAAGAGTCTATTGGCTGTTCACTGCGTTGCACTTTGCAGCTAAACGCAGACTGTTTTGAAAGTCCCTCCAAGAGTAGTGAGATAGCAGACAAAACAAACGCTGGAATTTTTGCCAGTGTTTTTCCAGCCTTTCACAGTCCCAGCCCCTTTTCCGTTGGCTAGTAACTTTCCACTTTACTGACGTTTCGTTGCTTAGCAACTGGCTTATCAAGACTCAGGAATGCGAAGAATGTGGCTCTCTCTCAGTGCTGTTTTCATCCAAAAGCAGACACTCAGTGAACCGAAGAATGCTTCAATTCGCGTTCACTCTCACAGCCATAAAATCACCATACCTTGAGGGAATCCGTTGCTCAGCAAAAACACCTCCTCCGGTGCTCAGCCGTACTTGTAGCTTCCATCCGCATGCTACCATATCTTCCTTATCTCCTTGCAGAGGATGAAGTATGATCCATCAACCTCTCTTGTTGCTTTCATGGATCAAAACCATCGGCTACATGCTACCAGATGTCAGAAATCAAGCCTTTATCAGGAGAAACTGGCAACTCTCCCAGGCACCCGGCTTGGTCTCCTGTTGACCTCCCTGTCTGCTTTCCCGGCAAGATCCAGGCAGAGGTCGCGATAGGTGATCCTTCTCAGCGTGAGAAGAACACCCCCCTCTTTCCTGCCCCCCCCCGGACAGGGGAAAGAGATAGACAGAAACGTATTTACATGCCTTTATTTCTGTCTTTGCAGCATTACAGAAAACATGACTGCTCTCTTCATACTCCTGCAGTCGAGAGAGAACAAACACTTCCTGTCCAGCTCATATTACACTCTGAGCTAATTCCGGTGCCCTCTGCACTATGAATTGACTGTCCCTCTGTTTCCCACCGAACAGTCCCAACATTCCCATTATGTTTTGTTTTCAAGCTACCAGCAGCTCGCGGCTGCATTGCTTCAATATCGTAACAGGGAGGAGGGTGAACTAATATTGATAAGTTATGAGAAAATAAAAGATCACTTTTCTAGTTGGCTAGATTACTTCCAGGTGAATGAAGTGTTCAGACAGGATAAGCAGATAGGTTTTGAAAAGGAGCCTTCAAGATTTGAAAGAGAACTGCTGAATAGTAAAACCAAAATAATCGCAAAAATATATAGACTTCTTTTAGACTACAAAGTAATGGATGAGGAGGTTAAGGCTTCAATGATAAAGTGGGCCCAAGATGTGGGCTGTCCAATTATGCTAAAAGATGGGGGAAACTGATGGAATGTAAATTTGAAATTTACAGCCAGCTATAATATAAGAGAGAATATGATGAAAATGGCTCATAGGTGGTACCTCACTCCTTCCAGATGATCAAGATTGTATAAAAAACTGGCGAATGCTTGTTGGAGATGCGGAGAAAATAACGGTGACATGAGCCACATGTGGTGGACGTGTGAAAAGATTAAGATATTTTTTTTTTTTGCGGGGGGGGGGAATATACGATGAATTAAAAAAGATGATGGGGATAACTTTTACGAAAAAAGGAGGCATTTCTATGAAGTATTTTAGATAAAGAGATCCCAAAAAATCTAAGAGAGGTATTCTTGTATGCAACCACAGCAGCTCGTATACTTGTGGCCAAGGGATGGAAAGATCACGAGGCTCCAAAAATAACAGATTGGCAAATCAAATTACAGGAATTGGTGGAGACGGCTCAATTGACTAGCAAACTCAGAGGAATCTCAAAGCAAAAATTTGCAGAAAAATGGGAAGGTTATACAAGATATGTTCAAAAACACAATAATAGTTTTGATTCCGTGCTAGCATTCGAGTGATAAAGGAACTAAAAGAAGGTGGACAACAATTAAGGATTTATTATGTTTTCAGAATGTATTGGAAAATTTATATAGAAAAGATTATTGTTTTGTGTACATTTCATTGTAAGAATGGAAACAGAGCCAGAGCCACAGTCACAGCCTAAGTCTGAAACAGTCCTTGATAGAGTGCCAGAGTCAGTCCTTGATACAGGCTTCCCTGTGTCATTATTTCTTTGCTGCTGAGACTTTGAAGCTTGTACTGCAACAAGAATCTCTGCACTAGACTTAATTAATGCTCTGCAAAGCGAGCCGTTGCTGATGGCGCAGCGGAAGCGTTTACTGGACCAGTACACAAACTCTCTTAGGTTATGGCTCCTTCTACGTTTCTACAGCTGTATTGTGTGCAGAGAAAGTGAAAGCAGCTTTCGGATGAGAGAAGACCGGCTTGGTCGTAAATCCACCTCTTAAAGGAACTGAGAGGCTGCAGAAAATTGAGAGAGCTGCGTAAGTGAAGATTTACAGCTTCTTTAACTGCAAAAGGCTAGCTTGACCTCCCGTTGTGTTTGTGTTTTGTTAATAAAAACAGAGGACGGTGGTAGGTTGCTAGTGAAGAGACGGAGAAAAAAAAGTTTAAAAGGCTTCAGAGGAGGCTGGAGGTGTCTGAAAAGTGAGTAAAACAAATCCCAAGGGGAAAGAGAAGAAAGGGCACACAGAGGGAGTAGCAGCAGACCCCAAGAATGGCAGTGGAAAATTTCCAGGTTCCCTTTACAAAGTTGAACTCTGCTAATTACGTGCAGTGGTCTAAGAGGGCTCAAGTCTGGTTGGAAGCCAAAGAAGTGTGGGCTGACTATGTCCAGAGGCGAAAGCCGTTTGTGGCTGTTGCAGCAGATGCCACAGCAGAGCAACAGGCTGCTGCACATGCTCAGAACAGGGAACATGATAAAATGGACACTAAAGCTGGATGCATGTTGATGGTATCGATAGACGATTCCCAATTACCTCATGTGGAAAATTTAAGGTCTGCATTTGAAATTTGGGAAGCTCTTAGGCGAATTCACCATAGAGCCACGCCCGGAGAGAAGGTGAACATTATACGTGCTTTGTATGAGTTGAAATTGAAGCCAGGGGATAGTGTGGTTGAACACACGTCACAGATGACTGAGTATTTCAACCGACTGTCATCTTTAGGTGTGAATTTTCCTGAAAATATTAAAGTTTATACTCTGCTTAGCAGCCTGCATGCAGGGTTTGAAAACTTAGTACTAACTTTACAAGTTTTGCCAGAGGACCAGCTGAATATGAATTATGTGACTGGTAGATTGTGTGAACAAGAATATCAACATCGTCGAAAACGTATTGATAATTCAAATACCCCAAGGGTTGGATGTTCAGATAATAATAATAATAATAATAATAAATTTTATTTATATCCCGCCCTCCCCAGCCAAAGCCGGGCTCAGGGCGGCTAACAACAATCAAATAATCAGTCAAATAATCACACAATCTAAAATATTTCATTATAAAATTAATTAAATCAAATTGATGGCAACCAATTATGCAGAATTATGTGCAGGTTGCCAGAGGAGGGAGTCAGGCTGCGCCCTGACCAAAGGCCTGGCGGAACAACTCTGTCTTGCAGGCCCTGCGGAAAGATGTCAGGTCCCGCAGGGCCCTAGTCTCTTTTGACAGAGCATTCCACCAGTTTGGAGCTGCAGCCGAGAAGGCCCTGGCTCTAGTTGAGGCCAGCCTAACCTCTCTGAGGCCTGGGACCTTGAGGATGTTATTATTTGCAGACCGTAGGTTTCTCTGTGGGGCATACCAGGAGAGGCGGTCCCGCAGGTAATTCCCAGCGTGGGGAAACTAGCAGGCAGAGCTGTAAGGAAGCCTCACAAGTGTCTGCTATGGCCAGCAAGTCATGTTTTCGATCTGGCAGCAGGTTTCATTTGATAGCAAAGTGTCCAGAAAAGCAACAGGAATTTCAACAGTCCAAGGCCAGTTTCCGGAGTTACAGGGGAAGACGACGTGAGAACTACAAGAATCAACGATCCAGAGGGGGAGCAGGTGCTGATAAGGGACTATCTGCAATGGCAGCACAACAGAGTCCTAAAAGGAGCCAACAAACTTTGAAGTGGATAATTGACAGTGGAGCAAGTCACAGTTTAGTTCCAGCGACATCTAGTGGCCGCTTGATGAACTGCAAGACATTGCCAGTTGCAAAAACCGTGACTATAGCAGACAATAGTAAACGAGAAATGAACCTTAAAGGCACAATTTATGTTAACACTTTGCAAACTAACCTTCCTGTTTTTGTTCTTCCAGGAATGAGGAATGGACTTTTGAGTGTGTCATGCCTGGTAAAAAGTAGTTTTAAGGTTGAGTTTGAAAATGATGTGTGCACCATTTCGAAACAGGGAAAGGAGCTAGTTAAAATTGTCAGGAAAAAGCAGCAATGCAAAAGCCAGCTGCAGGTGGCTGGAAAGCAAAACAGGATGTTGTTGTCTGGAACTGTACTGGTGGGAAAAAGGGGCAGTCCATTTTCTGTACTGAGCACCGGATGTTAGCTCAGAGTGTCATCTGACCTGTACTGGAAGTACAGGGGCGGAGTTGTGACTCTACTGCTGGAGTCTGAAGGGTACAGACACGTTTCTCTGTACGGCTGAAATGACAGGAATAAAGACATGTAAATAGGACTCCTGTCTGTCTTTCTTCCCCTCCCTGGGGGAATGCAGGGAGGGAGAAGGAGGAGGGTGTGTTCTCCTCACGTCTGAGGAGGATCGCCGATTTATGACCTTGCCTGCCGGGAGACGCAGACGGGAAGGTCAACAAGTATCTCAGTCGGTTGCCTGGAGTGTGAGGCCAGTTACCTCTGACTGCGAGCTGAGATACTGACAAAAATTCCCTGTGATGATGGGCTTTTTGTTTTGGTTTAAGAGCAGTTAGCAGCAGGTAGATGTTCAACAGGTGAAGCGCAAGCTAAGTGTGTAAATAAGGCTCCTCATACAGGTTGTGCACATCTACTACACAGAAGGTTAGCTCATATATGCTTTAAGTATGTAAGCAAGATGCCAGCTTTAGCTGAGGAGTGTAACATTAAACCCTGTCCAAATTTTCTGGATTGTTGTGCTTGTAAACATGCTAAGGTTAAGACATGTAACTATCCTAGATCTGATAGAGTAAGCAAGAAACCCTTTGAACTTGTGCACACAGACGTGTGTGGCCCTATGCCAGTCAAATCGCTTGGAGGTGCGAGATTTATGCAAATTTTGGTGGATGACTTTTCAAGGGCTAGTTGGGTTTTCTTTCTGAAAGAAAAATCACAAGCAGCTTCCATCCTGATGGATTGGATTTAAGAAGTCGAATGTAAATTTGACACCAGGGTACGTAAAATACAATCAGATCGTGGTGGGGAATATGTGAACCACACGCTGGAGACGTGGTTAAAAAGGAAAGGTATAGTTCATAGACTTACCAATCCCTATTCACCACAGGAGAATGCAGTTGCCGAAAGAAAATTTCGAACATTACAGGAAGCCAGTGCTGCTTTGCTGTTTGATTCTGGACTTCGACAGCGTTTTTGGGCTGAGGCTGCACTGTATGCGAATTATACTTTTAACAGAGTGTACAATAGCACAGTAGGCAACACTCCTTACTTCATGCTATTTGGGGAAAAACCAAAAATTGATCATCTAAGAGTTTTTGGATGTCGTGCTTATGTGCTGGTGCCTAGGGCACAACGTAGGAAAGGCGATCCTAGGTCTAAAGAAATGTTTTTCTGTGGTTATCAAGCAAACACAAAAGGTTGGAGATTTGTGAATGTAGAAGGCAATCAAACGAAAATCACAATCAGCAGAAGTGCGGAATTTTGTGAACAGGATGGTTGGAATAAAATTCCTGGAAATCCTGACATACTATTTGATGTGGTGAACAGTAACAATGAAACTCAGGCCCCAGGGCAGGTGTTAGTTCCAGAACAGAGCAATTACCCCAGGAGGAGGCCAGTAGGTGGCGTGAGGCCATGCAAAAGGAGTTGAATTCTATGAAAGAACTGGGTGTGTTTTCCATCACCAAAGTGCCAGAAGGTACCAAGGCAGTAAGTTGTAGGTGGGTGTACAGGACAAAGACAACAGCGATGGGGAAACCAGAGTACAAAGCAAGGCTTGTAGCTCGAGGTTTTACGCAAAGAAAGGGGTTACATTATTCCGAAGTCTATGCACCCACTTCAAGGAGTGAAACCCTATGGGCACTATTAGCAGTTGCTGCTCAGAAAGGGTTCAAAGTGAATCAATTTGATGTCTCTACAGCTTATCTTCATTCAGACTTGGCTGAAGAGCTCTATATGGAGCTACCGCCAAGATTGAAAGTTGGTAAATCAAATCAGGTATGGAAACTACATAAATCTATTTATGGACTCAAGCAATCTGCTCATAATTGGAATGAATGTTTGAATGACGTTTTGGTAGGCATTGGTTTTAGCAGGAGCAAGGCTGACAATTGCTTATATTTCAGAAGTTCAGGAGATGCTCAAGAATCTTTGCTTGTTTATGTAGATGACCTGATTTATACTTCAAAGACACAAGAACAAGTAAAAAAACTAGCCAAAGAGTTAAATAAACACTTCAAAGTTAAGAATCTTGGTGATGTGAAGGTCTATCTTGGTGTTCAGATAGATAGGACCAAAAATGGCAGTTTTCTACTGAATCAAAAAGGTAAGATATTGCAAATGTTGAAAAAGTTTAACATGACGGAGTGTGCAGGTGTTAGAACACCAATGGAAATGGGTTTTGTAAAAGACAATGAGTTCATGGATAGTGCTGAATTCAAGCGTGCTGAAATCTTTCAGTCAGCAATGGGAAGCTTACTTCATCTTTCGCAATGGAGTAGACCAGATATTGCTTACGCTGTTAACTTACTCAGCAGAGAAGCTTTGAAACCTAGTGTAAATGCATGGAAAGGAATTCAAAGACTGTTAAGATATTTACAATACACCAAAGATTTTTGCCTTGAATTATCTTCGGAAGGACAAGCACAGATTACTTGTTGGGCAGATAGTGATTGGGCAAATTTAAAGGATAGAAAATCAGTGTATGGCTGTGTAATAAAATTTGGTAACTCTCTGATTGGGTGGAGATCCAAGAAACAGAACCTGATTACTTTGTAGTCAACAGAAGCTGAGTTCTGTGCCTTATCTGAGTTATGTAGAGATCTAGAATTTTACAAATGCTTGGCACAAGAGATGTATGAAAAGCCCATCATTCCAATCACTGTATGGGGTGATAATCAACCGTGTCTTAAGTTAGCACAAAATGGGCAGTTTAAAGGTCGTACAAAACATTTGGATATCCGCTTTCAAAATGTTTGTCAAACGGTAAAAGCAGGAATTGTTAAATTAAATTACTGTCCCAGTCATGAAAATCAAGCTGATGGTTTTACAAAACCGCTTAGGTTTCAGCGGCATGAAAACTTTTGAGAAGAAATGGGTCTGAAGGAATTTTGTTCTTTGAATTGCCAGCGAGAGGGGGTGTTAGGGTGTGAAACCTAAGACGCTGGCAAGTTAGCAATGTCATGTAACTTTAAGTAGTCAAGCTCGTTAAGTTGTTAAGTTGCTCAGTATATAAAGAGTGTTTGTTTTCTCTGCGTGGTGTGGGGCGTGAAGCAAAAATGTCCAAAAGCTCCGGAGGTGTTTCTGTTATCTTTCTGCAATAAACCTGTCTTTGGAAAGACAGGCTTCCCTGTGTCGTTATTTCTTTGCTGCTGAGACTTTGAAGCTTGTACTGCAACAAGAATCTCTGCGCTGGACTTAATTAATGCTCTGCAAAGCGAGCCGTTGCTGATGGCGCAGCGGAAGTGTTTACTGGACCAGTACACAAACTCTCTTAGTTTTGTGTACATTCCATTGTAAGAATGGAAACAGAGCCAGAGCCACAGCCTAAGTCTGAAACAGTCCTTGATAGAGTGCCAGAGCCAGAGCGAGACCCTGAATCAGTGCCAGAACCAAGCCCTCATTCAGAACCACAGCCTGAGAAAGAGCCAGAACCAGAGCAACAGCCACAGCCACAGCCTGAGTCTGAAACAGCCCTTGATAGAGAGCCAGAATCAGAGAATCAGAATCAGAGTCAGAACCAGCTCTTCGGTAAAGACGTGGTCTGGTCTTAGCGCAACTGCTCCTCCCACCCGCGGTAACAGAGATTGGGTGTTCCAATACATCCCCCCGTAGGGAACCTGCCCCAGCCATTCTGTTGGCTGAGGCCCCCTCCCAGGCAGCCCTGACCCTTTCCCCTTAAAAAGCAAAATGCAAACTATACAATAACCTAAAAAAATAGTAAAAGAAAAACAAAGCAAGAAACAATTATGCTAAACTTAAAATAATCCCCGCCCCACCCCAGAAAGAAAACAACAACAACAACAACAACAAACCATCGTTTGAGGCGCAACAGAAACACAGCCAGAGACAGAGCGAGACCCTGAATCAGTGCCATAACCAAGCCCTCATTCAGAACCAGAGCCTGAAAAAGAGCCACAGGCCGAACAAGAGCAACAGCCACAGCCACGAGCCACAGCCTGAGTCTGCAACAGTACTTGATACAGTGCCGGAGCCTGAAACAGAGACACAGCCTCAAACAGAGCCTGAGCCTGAAACAGAGGCAGAGCCACAGCCACAGCCTGAGTCTGAAACAGTCCTTGATCGAGTGCCAGAGCCAGAGCCAGAGCCAGAGCGAGACCCTGAATCAGAGTCAGAGTGAGACCATGAATCAGAAAGAAAGAATCAGAATCGAGTGAAAGAAAGCCAGAGCCAGAGCCAGAGCCAGAAATAGGGCTTGATGCAGGGCTGGAGTGCAAAACATAGCTGCAGCCACAGCCTAGAGCCACAGCCTGAGTCTGCAACAGTACTTGATACAGTGCCGGAGCTGGAGCTGGAGCTAGAGCCAAAGACACAGCCAAAGCCAGAACAAAACCCTAATTCAGAACCAGAGCCTTAAAGAGAGCCAGACCCTGAAACATAGCTGGGTCAGAGGCAGAGGAAGAGCCATCATGAGACCCTGAATCAGAGTCAGAACCAGATCTTCATTCAGAACCAGACCTTGAAAGAAAGCCAGAGCCACAGACAGAGCCACAGACGGAGCCTAGAGCCACAGCCGAGATCCACAGCCACAGCCGAGATCCACAACCTGAGTCTGAAATAGTGCTTGATAGAGTGCTGGATCCTGAAACAGAGACACTGTCTGAAACTGAGCCTGGCGCTTAAAGGTAGCCAGGGGCAGAGGGAGAGGCAGAGCCTGATACAGTGCTTGATACAGCATAGGAGCCTGAAGCAGAGACACAGCCAGATCCAGAGACACAGCCAGAGCCAGAACAAAACCCTAATTCAGAACCAGAGCCTGAAAGAGAGCCAGAGCCAGAAACAGTGCTTGATAGAGTGCCAGAGCCTGAAACAGAGGCAGAGGCAGATACAGGGCTTGAAACAGCGTTGGAGCCTGAAACAGAGAAACAGCGTGAAACAGAGACAAAGGGTGAGACACAGGCCGAGCCTGAAATAGAGCTAGAATAAGTGCTAGAGCCAAAGACTGAGACAAAGCCTAATAAAGAGCAGAAGCCTGAGCCTGAGCCTGAGCCTGAAACAGTGCTTGATACAGTGCCAGAGCCTGAAACAGAACCAGAGCCACAGCTACAGCCATAGTGCCACAGCCTGAGTCTGCAACAGTGTTTGATACAGTGCCACAGCCTGAAACAGAGACACAGCCTGAAACAGAACCTGAGCCTGGTTATTAGCATGGCAGTTAAAGAAGAGAGAGGCAGAAAGGCTTTTAAATAGAGTTAAGTGCAAAGGCAAAATAATAAACAACCCTAAAGAAATAGAGAAACGATTTCTCGAATTCTTTAGAGAAATCTATAAGGAAGGAAATAAAACAACAGAAGAAGTTAAAGAACATTTAGAACAGAACTGTCTTCCGAAACTTATTAAAGAACAAAAAGAACTGTTGAATGCCCCTATTACATCGTACGAAATGCAAAGAGCAATTAAGGAAGCAAAGATAGGAAAGCCACCAGGGCCAGACGGCCTACCGGCAATATATTATAAAAAAATGGAGGATTTACTGTCTGACCCATTAAGAAGTATCATGAACAACATCTTCAAAGACGGAACCATGCCGGATTCTTGGAAAGACAGCCTTATTGCATTAATTCCAAAACAGGGAACGGACAATCTACTTATTAACAACTATAGGCCTATCGCACTTCTAAATAACGATTATAAATTATATGCAAATATTTTGGCCAAAAGATCAAAAAAAGGCTTCCAGATGATGATACACAAGCTGGCTTATTGCCCGGGAGGCACATTTATAGCAACACGAGAAACATTTAAAACTTATTAGCGTATTTAGACTTAAGAATAGAAAAGAAGGCAGTCTTAATGGCTATAGATGCAGAAAAAGCTTTCGACAGGGTACCCTGGAAATTTATGAGAGGTCTATTACACCATATGGATTTTGGTATACAGTATATAAAAGGGATTGAAGCTATATAATCAAAACAAAAAGCTAAAATCATAATCAATGGAAATTTATCACAGGAGTGTGAAATCAGTAAAGGGGTCAGACAAGGTCGCCCACTATCCCCCTTAATTTTCATATTAACATTGGAAGTTTTATGTAACCAAATTAGGGAAGAAAAAGAAATAAAAGGGATTATGCTGGGAAACAGAAGTTACAAAATGAGGGCATTTGCTGACAATTTAATTATAACTCTGGAGCAACCAAAACAGAGTTTAAGAAAGGCGTTGGAAATAATATATGGCTATGGTACATTTGCGAGGTTCAAAATGAATTTAAACAAGACAAAACTATTAGTTAAAAATATGTCGCCAGATGAAAAAGCAGAATTAGAACAAATAATACACATTAAAATCTACCCCAAAATCAAGTATTTAGGATTATGGATAACACCAAAGAACATTAACTTATATGAAGATAATTATACCAATTGTTGAAAAGATATCAAAAGACAGTTGGAGACATGGACAAGGTTAAATTTATCATTCCTGGGCCGTATTTCGGTAATTAAAATGAGAGTTTTACCAAAGCTACTCTTTCTATTCCAAACGATTCCAATTACAGGAAAGACCAGCAGTATCAACAAGTGGCAAAAAGAAATAATATAATATAAGAGAGAACATGATGAAAATGGCTCATAGGTGGTACCTCACTCCTTCCAGATGATCAAGAATGTATAAAAATTTGGCGAATGCTTGTTGGAGATGTGGAGGAAATAACGGTGACATGAGCCACATGTGGTGGAAGTGTGAAAAGATTAAGATTTTTTTTTGGGGGGGGGGAATATACGATGAATTAAAAAAGATGATGGGGACAACTTTTACGAAAAAAACAGAGGCATTTCTATGAAGTATTTTAGATAAAGAGATCCCAAAAAATCTAAGAGAGGTATTCTTGTATGCAACCGCAGCAGCTCGTATACTTGTGGCCAAGGGATGGAAAGATCACGAGGCTCCAAAAATAACAGATTGGCAAATCAAATTACAGGAATTGGTGGAGACGGCTCAATTGGCTAGCAAACTCAGAGGAATCTCAAAGCAAAAATATGCAGAAAAATGGGATGGTTATACAAGCTACGTTCAAAAATACAATAATAGTTTTGACTCCGTGCTAGCATTTGAGTGATAAAGGAACTAAAAGGAGGTGGACAACAATTAAGGATTTATTATGTTTTCAGAATGTATTGGAAAATTTATATAGAAAAGATTATTGTTTTGTGTACATTTCATTGTAAGAATGGAAACAGAGCCAGAGCCACAGTCACAGCCTAAGTCTGAAACAGTCCTTGATAGAGTGCCAGAGCCAGTCCTTGATAGAGTGCCAGAGCCCTGAATCAGTGCCAGAACCAAGCCCTCATTCAGAACCAGAGCCTGAGAAAGAGCCAGAAGCAGAGCAACAGCCACAGCCTGAGGCTGAAACAGCCCTTGATAGAGAGCCAGAATCAGAGAATCAGAATCCGAGTCAGAACCAGATCTTCGGTAAAGACGTGGTCTGGTCTTAGTGCAACTGCTCCTCACACCCGCGATAAGAGAGATTGGGTGTTCCAATACATCCACCCGTAGGGAACCTGCCCCAGACATTCTGTTGGCTGAGGGCCCCTCCCAGGCAGCCCTGACCCTTTCCACTTAAAAAGCAAAATACAAACTATACAATAACCTAAAAAAATGGTAAAAGAAAAACAAAGCAAGAAACAATTATGCTAAACTTAAAATAATCCCCACCCCAGAAAGAAAATAAAAACAACAATAAACCACCGTTTGAGGTGCAACAGAGACACAGCCAGAGACAGAGCGAGACCCTGAATCAGTGCCATAACCAAGCCCTTATTCAGAACCAGAGCCTGAAAAAGAGCCACAGGCCGAACAAGAGCAGCAGCCACAGACACAGCCACGAGCCGCAGCCTGAGTCTGCAACAGTACTTGATACAGTGCCGGAGCCTGAAACAGAGACACAGCCTCAAACAGAGCCTGAGCCTGAAACAGAGGCAGAGCCACAGCAACAGCCTGAGTCTGAAACAGTCCTTGATCGAGTGCCAGAGCCAGAGCGAGACCCTGAATCAGAGCCAGAGTGAGACCATGAATCAGAGCCAGAGCCAGAGCCTCATTCAGAGCCAGGGCTGAAAGAAAGCCAGAGCCAGAGCCAGAAATAGAGCTTGATACAGTGCCGGAGCGCAAAACATAGCTGCAGCCACAGCCTAGAGCCACAGCCTGAGTCTGCAACAGTACTTGATACAGTGCCGGAGCTGGAGCCAGAGCCAGAGACACAGCCAAAGCCAGAACAAAACCCTAATTCAGAACCAGAGCCTTAAAGAGAGCCAGACCCTGAAACATAGCTGGGTCAGAGGCAGAGGAAGAGCCATCATGAGACCCTGAATCAGAGTCAGAACCAGATCTTCATTCAGAACCAGACCCTGAAAGAGAGCCAGAGCCACAGACAGAGCCACAGACGGAGCCTAGAGCCTCCGCCTCAGCCTGAAACAGTGCTTGATACAGTGCCAGAGCCTGAAACAGAACCAGAGCCACAGCTACAGCCATAGTGCCACAGCCTGAGTCTGCAACAGTGTTTGATACAGTGCCGTAGCCTGAAACAGAGACACAGCCTGAAACAGAACCTGAGCCTGGTTATTAGCATGGCAATTAAAGAAGAGAGAGGCAGAAAGGCTTATAAATAGAGTTAAGTGCAAAGGCAAAATAATAAACAACCCTGAGGACTTCCGGTCGGCGCGGGAAGACATTCTGTTTAGCTTTGGAAACTTTCTTCCCCTAGAGGACACTTTGATAATTGTTGCAGTTTGGATTGTAACTACTAAGGCAGTGGAAATTTCCTCTGAAAAACAACTAGCAGGTGGGAGAGTGACCTTGGCTAGGCATGAGTGGTGCATCAGAAGAGACAACAACCAGATCTGGGAGACAATACAAGACAAAATCTTCACAACAGCGTAGAGTTTCAGCTTCAGGCATCCCAGTGGCACCAGCTGCAACTGGTCAGACAAAAACAATAATGACATCAGACCCTGTAACACAAGCTTTAGTCAAGATAAATGAGTCTTTGGAATCTCTGACAAAGCAGGGAGCTGAAAACAGTAAAAAAATTGACAGAACTCTCAATAAAGTTGGATCAGAACACACAAAGTGTGAATGAATTAGGGAAAAGAGTGACGTCTAACACAGAATCTATTAATAAAATCTTAGAGGACTCTGCCAACATACGTAAAATTGCAGAAGAAGCTAAAGTCTCAGCTGATGAGGCCAAAGTCTTGGTGGACGCTACACAGGAAAAAATAGCACCAGTTTGCAAAAAGTTAGAAGATCACACATTGGCCCTGTCTATGCTTGAATTGCAGAGGAGAGACAGGAATTTAAGATTGCGAGCAGTGCCTGAAAGTGAGGGAGATAACTTGGTGGACTTCCTTTCTAAAGAATTTTTGGATTTTTGGCAACAGGAGTTGGAAAAGGAAGAAATTAATATTGTGACTGCCTTCAGACTGGGTAGAGCGCAAGGCAGGAAGAAGCCAAGGGATTGCCTGATAACCCTAGGATCAAGAGAGGAGAGAGACAAAATACTGAGCCTGCATTATCAAAGAACACTTGAGATTGAAAATTCTTTTGTGGAGATTTTTAAAGACATCCCAAAGGAAATCCTGGATGCAAGAATACTCTATAAAGAACTGGTTGGATTGTTGAAGAAGAACGACGTACTTTTCAGGTGGGAATTCCCGCAAGGCCTATCTTTTAAATTTAAAGGTAGGAAAATAAGGATAAGATCAACAGAAGACCGAGATCAATTTCTGAATCACTATAGGGAAGACCTTCTGAAAGGAACAGTTGGAGAGGAACTAACATCAGAAACGAAAGACGCAACAGACATCTTAAATTTGACGTTTGGATTGAAATCACCGACAGAAGAAGAACAACTACTCGGAGCGACAGGAGGCAAATAGCTTCAGGATGGCCCTGCAACTTCTAAGCTGGAATTGTAACGGACTTAACCTTCCGCGAAAGAGAAAAAATGTATTTCACCTATTGAAAAAAGAACAGTTGGACTTAATTTGTTTACAGGAAACTCATATAACAAGATTGCATAGGAAACTACTCGTCAATAAGAGACTAGGTCAAGAATTCATCTCATCGGACAAAGTTAAGAAAAGAGGAGTGGTAATCTATGCAAAGGAAAAGCTTTTCCCGAAGTTTATTTTTAAAGATGATCAAGGAAGATATTTGGCAATTGAAGTGCAAGTTCAAGGTGAAAATTTTTTGATACTAGGGATCTACGCACCCAATGAAGGGAAGTCAGAATTCTTTAAGAAGTTGCATGAGACATTATTGGACTATTTGGACTACAATGTAATTATGATGGGAGACATGAATGGAGTGGTATCTACTAATATGGACAAAGCACAAAGACAGGTGATCTCCAGAGATGGGAGATTACCAAAGACTTTTTTTGAAATGACTGAAAATATGGACTTGATTGACATTTGGAGAACAAGGAACCCTCTTGAGAGAGAGGGAACCTTCTTCTCTGAAGCAATGATGACCTGGACCAGAATCGACCAAATCTGGATTACTAGTGGGTTGGCTCCAAAGATTAAGAAAGTGGAAATCTGCCCAAAGACTTGCTCCGACCATAACGCCGTGAAGATGGAAATGAAATTTACAACAACTGGTCAATTCAGATGGAGGATGAATGACACCCTGTTTCGAGACGAGGAGATCCACAGAAAGGCCCAAAAAACCTTAAAGAACTATTTTGAAATAAATTTAAAAACTGATGTAGAAAAAAGAGTGATCTGGGACGCAAGCAAAGCAGTGATGCGAGGATTTTTAATTCAACAAAATTCAGTAAAAAAGAGAAAGCAAAATGAGAAGAAGGATAAGATTTTGGAAAGGATTAAAGAAGGAGAGAAGAAATTGAGATCAAAACCAAAGTCCCAGGAGATTTTGAGAGAGATTAAGCTATACCAGACACAATATATGGAACTGATGAATCAAGAGATTGAATGGAAGATAAAGCAAATGAGACAAAAGACATTTGAATCTGCTGACAAATGCGGTAAACTTCTGGCTTGGCAATTGAAGAAAAGACAGAAATTAAACACAGTCACAAGCCTAGAATTGGATGGAAAGAGTATATATAAACCCAATGAGATTAGAAATTGTTTCATGAGTTATTTTAAAAAATTATATGCACAAGGACCGCAGAAGGAGGAAGACATAGATAAATTCCTCAAAAAATATGGATTACAAAAAATCTCTCATCAAAGCAAAGTGGATCTAAATCAGAGAATAACAGAACAAGAGATAGAGGGTGCCATTCAAAACATGCAACTGGGCAAATCTCCAGGACCAGATGGATTGACTTCCAGATATTATAAAGCATTGAAGGAGTGGTTGGTGCAACCGTTAAAGGAAGTCTGTAATGAGATCTTAGAGGGGAAAAGGGCGCCAGAATCGTGGAAAGAAGCGTATATCACACTCATACCAAAAACAGAGACTGAAAAGACTCAACTTAAGAACTATCGCCCAATATCATTACTTAATGTGGATTACAAAATTTTTGCAGACATTTTGGCAAAAAGATTGAAAAGAGTGTTGATGGAGAAGATTCATAGGGACCAAGCAGGCTTTCTCCCAAAAAGGCATTTATCAGACAACGTGAGGAATATAATAGACATCTTGGAACTATTAGAGGTGAATATAAATACTAAAGCAGTTCTGATCTTTGTGGACGCGGAGAAAGCCTTTGACAACATCTCTTGGAGTTTTATGAAAAAGAATCTTCATGGGATGGGGGTAGGCCAAGGATTTGAGAATGGTATGGGTGCCATATACTCTGAACAAAAAGCAAAGCTGATTGTAAATAATGTGATAACTGAAGAACTTAATATAGAAAAAGGAACACGACAGGGGTGCCCTATTTCCCCATTACTTTTTATTTCTGTCCTGGAGGTGTTGCTAAATATGATTAGAGACGACCAGCAGGTAAAAGGGGTACAGGTCGGAGCTAAACATTATAAGCTAAAGGCTTTTGCAGATGACTTAGTATTAACCTTACAAGAGCCAGACACTAGTACAAAAAGGAATTTGGTCATGTGGCCGGATTTAAACTGAATAAACAAAAGACTAAAGTTTTGGGAAAAAATTTAACAGTCATGGAGAGGGAGAAGTTCCAGAATGAAACAGGTTTGGCAGTGGTTAAGAAGGTGAAATACCTAGGGGTTCATTTGACATCTAAGAATTTGAACTTGTACAAAGATAACTATGAGAAACTGCAACAATTATCAAAGTGTCCTCTAAGGGAAGAAAGTTTCCAAAGCTAAACAGAATGTCTTACAGTCACTAATTCCCCTAAAGTTTCCCAATAGTCAATTGTAACAATTCCTGTATTTTCAGAGTTTAGCAAACCAGTAATTTAATATCTCTCCTGAGCTAAGTAGTTTAAAACAATGTAGCATTCCAAGTATCCATTTAACTCACTGACAGTTCTCTCTCTCCGGCTTCCTTACCCCGGCAGTCCGTTTCAGGGGTGTTTGACACAGCGGTAAAAGTTTTTTAAAGTCTTTTTCCGGCAGGTTAAAATCACAAATTCCTCCCCCTTTTGCTCCTGCCTGCCAAAAGGGGGGAAATTCACAGTTTATGTCTAATTCCCTTAGTTCTTTAAGGTCTCTCAACGGTTGAAGCTTTTTATCCTTCTTTGCTTTATCCTTTTGCAGTCCGGGAAAGGCTGACTTCCTTGCTTTAAACCAATCCCGTTTTCAGCCAAATTTCCAAAGGGTAATTGTAAATCCAAATTAGGTCTCAGTCTTACTTACAGGTTTTAATTTGTAATCCAATTTTCAGGAAGGAATCGGCGCTCTCCGGTTATGGCGATGCGGCTTCACTTCACAAACTGGGTGACGACTCTCAGCACCACGCTTCTCTCCCCGCTGCCGTTCCGGAGCCTTTAAAAAGGCTCCCTTGCGATTTCGGGGGGGGGCGCAATGGTGCCCACCGAGTCTCCTTGTTCACAGGCTTCCGCGCCTGTAATTTTTGAGGGTCCCCGCTTCGCCGTAGCGGCAGGACCCGAACTTGTAAAGCAGACCCCCTCCGGAGCTCGGAGGGAAATCCGCTATTAACCGATGGCGCCGACCGGAAGTCCTCAGGGTTGTTTATTATTTTGCCTTTGCACTTAACTCTATTTATAAGCCTTTCTGCCTCTCTCTTCTTTAATTGCCATGCTAATAACCAGGCTCAGGTTCTGTTTCAGGCTGTGTCTCTGTTTCAGGCTACGGCACTGTATCAAACACTGTTGCAGACTCAGGCTGTGGCACTATGGCTGTAGCTGTGGCTCTGGTTCTGTTTCAGGCTCTGGCACTGTATCAAGCACTGTTTCAGGCTGAGGCGGAGGCTCTAGGCTCCGTCTGTGGCTCTGTCTGTGGCTCTGGCTCTCTTTCAGGGTCTGGTTCTGAATGAAGATCTGGTTCTGACTCTGATTCAGGGTCTCATGATGGCTCTTCCTCTGCCTCTGACACAGCTATGTTTCAGGATCTGGCTCTCTTTCAGGCTCTGGTTCTGAATTAGGGTTTTGTTCTGGCTCTGGCTGTGTCTCTGGCTCTGGCTCCAGCTCCGGCACTGTATCAAGTACTGTTGCAGACTCAGGCTGTGGCTCTAGGCTGTGGCTGCAGCTATGTTTTGTGCTCCAGCCCTATTTCTGGCTCTGGCTCTGGCTCTGGCTCTGGCTCTGGCTCTGGCTCTGGCTCTGGCTCTGGCTCTGGCTCTGGCTCTGGCTCTGGCTCTGGCTCTGGCTTTCTTTCAGCTCTGGCTCTGAATGAGGCTCTGGCTCTGGCTCTGATTCAGGGTCTCACTCTGGCTCTGGCACTCGATCAAGGACTGTTTCAGACTCAGGCTGTTGCTGTGGCTCTGCCTCTGTTTCAGGCTCAGGCTCTGTTTGAGGCTGTGTCTCTGTTTCAGGCTCCGGCACTGTATCAAGTACTGTTGCAGACGCAGGCTGCGGCTCGTGGCTGTGTCTGTGGCTGCTGCTCTTGTTCGGCCTGTGGCTCTTTTTCAGGCTCTGGTTCTGAATAAGGGCTTGGTTATGGCACTGATTCAGGGTCTCGCTCTGTCTCTGGCTGTGTCTCTGTTGCACCTCAAACGGTGGTTTGTTGTTATTTTCTTACTGGGGTGGGACAAATGTTTAGTTGGAGCGGGGATTATTTTAAGTTTAGCATAATTGTTTCTTGCTTTGTTTTTCTTTTACTATTTTTTTAGGTTATTAGAATCATAGAATCATAGAGTTGGAAGAGACCACAAGGGCCATCGAGTCCAACCCCCTGCCAAGGTATAGTTTGTATAACCCCCTGTTATTGTATAGTTTGTATTTTGCTTTTTAAGTGGAAAGGGTCAGGGCTGCCTGGGAGGGGCTCTCAGCCAACAGAATGGCTGGGGCAGGTTCCCTACGGGTGGATGTATTGGAACACCCAATCTCTATTATCGCGGGTGGGAGGAGCAGTTGCGCTAAGACCAGACCACGTCTTTACCGAAGATCTGGTTCTGACTCTGATTCTGATTCTCTGATTCTGGCTCTCTATCAAGGGCTGTTTCAGACTCAGGCTGTGGCTGTTGCTCTGGTTCTGGCTCTTTCTCAGGCTCTGGTTCTGAATGAGGGCTTGGTTCTGGCACTGATTCAGGGCTCTGGCACTCTATCAAGGACTGGCTCTGGCACTCTATCAAGGACTGTTTCAGACTTAGGCTGTGACTGTGGCTCTGGCTCTGTTTCCATTCTTACAATGAAATGTACACAAAACAATAATCTTTTCTATATAAATTTTCCAATACATTCTGAAAACATAATAAATCCTTAATTGTTGTCCACCTCCTTTTAGTTCCTTTATCACTCAAATGCTAGCACGGAGTCAAAACTATTATTGTATTTTTGAACGTATCTTGTATAACCATCCCATTTTTCTGCATATTTTTGCTTTGAGATTCCTCTGAGTTTGCTAGCCAATTGAGCCGTCTCCACCAATTCCTGTAATTTGATTTGCCAATCTGTTATTTTTGGAGCCTCGTGATCTTTCCATCCCTTGGCCACAAGTATACGAGCTGCTGCGGTTGCATACAAGAATACCTCTCTTAGATTTTTTGGGATCTCTTTATCTAAAATACTTCATAGAAATGCCTCTGTTTTTTTCGTAAAAGTTGTCCCCATCATCTTTTTTAATTCATCGTATATTCCCCCCCCCAAAAAAAAAATCTTAATCTTTTCACACTTCCACCACATGTGGCTCATGTCACCGTTATTTCCTCCACATCTCCAACAAGCATTCGCCAAATTTTTATACATTCTTGATCATCTGGAAGGAGTGAGGTACCACCTATGAGCCATTTTCATCATGTTCTCTCTTATATTATAGCTGGCTGTAAATTTCTAATTTACATTCCACCAGTTTTCCCCATCTTTTAGCATAATTGGACAGCCCACATCTTGGGCCCACTTTATCATTGAAGCCTTAACCTCCTCATCCATTACTTTGTAGTCTAAAAGAAGTCTATACATTTTTGCGATTATTTTGGTTTTACTATTCAGTAGTTCTCTTTCAAATCTTGAAGGCTCCTTTTCAAAACCTATCTGCTTATCCTGTCTGAACACTTCATTCACCTGGAAGTAATCTAGCCAACTAGAAAAGTGAACTTTTATTTTCTCATAACTTTTCAATATTAGTTGACCCTCCCCCTCCCCCCTTAATATTGTGTTATACTTTATCCCGTTCTCTATGTTTTTTTATATATATTTATATTTGGTTTTTTAATGATATTTATTAAGGTTTTAAAAATTACAGAAAAAAGAAAAAAACAACAAAAAATTTAACAGGGCATACATTACAATACATAAAAAGAAAGACATAGAAAAGCAATACAACAATACAGCAAAAAGAAACAATAACACTGAAACACACATCCAATATTCCATATCTTTACCTTTCATTTACTTGTTTCATTGACCTCCTCGCACCTCCCTTTTTTGTATTCTAGTTCAATTAATTGTTTCAGCAAATTCTTTCCATCTATCTCAATTTTTGTTCTATAATTTATCTTAACCGTCTAACCTTAAATTTTTCATTTTGGCCCATTATCAATCAGCTTTTACTTAATTCTTTATTACATTTCTGCTAAAACCATATAACTTCATTCCAGCATCCTTCTAACATTCATTAATTTTGCAATGTTTTTGTAAATATACTTTAAATTTTTTCCAATCTTCTTCCACCGACTCTTCTCCCATTTTTAAACTTTCTTCTAATCTTCATCCATCGTCTCTTCTTCCTGGTCTCGGGTTTTGTCAGTCCTTTCTATCCCTTCCATCTAGTCCATCAACCTGGTGACCTTCTATCCGAGGCTCTTAAGTCTTTTCCATGTCCCTTCTGCAGGTCTTCTTAATATTTATACCTGCACTTTACTTTGTCTTCTGCGGATCTTATTCTTAATTTCCTTCCTTTCTCACTGAGGGGTAGATCTCGGGGAAACTCCAACTTGACAGTATCTTTATGCCTTCTCGACAGGTCAGCCCATTCTCCATAGTCAGCACTGAAATCCAAAAGATATTTGAAGGCATATTTCAAAGTCCCTCCAAGGTTAAGGGCCCCCACAACTCCAAACTCCCCCTGGCCCAAAACCAGATCCCAAAAGTCAAAACATCCCTGCATAGGTGGATCTATCCAGCTTCCCATCTCCAAACCAAACAGTACTCCCTCCATCTCTTCAAATCTGACTTTCTCCAGGTTCAGTCGTCAGAGACAACAACTTATGTTCCTGCAAGGCTGTGACTCTCTCCATTTCTGTTACTTGAGGTTCAGCCACAACCTCCTCCTTTGTCTTCTGCACAACTTGCTCCATTTCTATTACTTGAGGTTCAGCAACAACCTCCTCCTTTGTCTCCTGCACAACTTGCCCTGTCAAAGCAAATTCCTGGATTGGTTCCTGCTTGGTTTCTATATAGGTATTCACTGTTTGTCCAAAATTGCTAACTGCAACAGTCATCAAATCCATCTTCTCATGTAGCTGTTCCAGTAAAGCACTTGTCTTGCAAAAAGCAAGCACTAAAACTTCTTCTGGGCACATTCTTATTCAAGGTCAAATGTCTGGTTCTCACAATCTTTAATCTCCGCAGCTGTAGAATTCCCCAGATTGATTCCAGCAACAGTTTCACAAGCTCCCTCTAGAGGAAACAATTTCTGTTTGCATCCGACTTTTTAAAAGCAGATCCAGCAACAAAATTCCTTTCATTTTTCAGATATTTTGTTCCTTTTAAGTGCAAAAGGAAACATTGGAATCAATATGTTTCTCTTTTTTAACTATCTGTCAAAAAACGTTTTCTTCACAGTCAATGAACTTCCCCAAAGCGTCTGTCTCTGACACCCCGTTCCCTGGTTCAAGACGGTGGAAATTTATCTTCCTTTACTCTCTCTCCTGCAGGTTTAAACAGTCTAAGATTTCCCCCCTCTTCTCCTGCTTCCAAGGGGGGTTTGGTAGTTTTAACAGATGGAAATTTAGTCCTTTACAAACGATTTTCCAGACTTTAGCTTGCAATTTCTTTGCTTCAATCTATTTACAAAAGCGGAAGGCGGACTTCCTGTTTAGACCTTCCCGCTTCGGTGCCAAATTAAGATGTTTCATAATCCAATTTTCCGTTCTACTCACGGGTAGTTGTTTAAAGTCCAATTGTCCACAGGAAAAGGTCAGCGCACTCCGGCAACAGCAATGCTGCTTCACTCCGTGAAAAGAGCAGTCGATTCGAAGCACCGTGCCGCTCACCCCACGTCGCTCCGGATCCCCGAAACCGGGTTTCCCCGCGAGTAGGGGAGGCGCTAAAGGTGCCAGCCGAATCCCACGTCCACAGGCTTCTCCCGCCTGTGGTTTTTAGTGGGTCTCCGCCTCTTCGTGGCGGTCCAGACCCTAGTTTCACGAAGCGGATTCCTCCCGGTCAGAGGAAATCCGCCATTGCCGGAGGCGCTAACCCGGAGGTTCCCCAGTTCTCTTTGATGTTGTTGCTTTTTTTAACAGCGATTGCTTCTAGTGGAGAGTTCCATCTTGGGGTTTTCTGTTCCAAATATCTTTTGTATTTTCCCCATACCTTATATATAGCATTTCTTATTATATGATTTGAAAAACTCCTATGCCTCTTTATTTTCCCATAATTAAGATAGCCATGCCACCCAAAACGGGTGTCATGACCTTCTAGATCTAAAATATCCCAATTTTAAAATAAATACCAATCTTTCAACCAGAGAAGACATGAGGCTTCGTAATATAGCTTCAAATCCGGTAACCCGTAGCCACCTCTTTCTACAGTATCTATTAATATCTTATGCTTTACTCTTGGTCTTTTACCCTTCCACAAAAATTTAGAAATTTCTTTTTGCCACTTGTTGATACTGCTGGTCTTTCCTGTAATTGGAATCGTTTGGAATAGAAAGAGTAGCTTTGGTAAAACTCTCATTTTAATTACCGAAATACAGCCCAGGAATGATAAATTTAACCTTGTCCATGTCTCCAACTGTCTTTTGATATCTTTTCAACAATTGGTATAATTATCTTCATATAAGTTAATGTTCTTTGGTGTTATCCATAATCCTAAATACTTGATTTTGGGGTAGATTTTAATGTGTATTATTTGTTCTAATTCTGCTTTTTCATCTGGCGACATATTTTTAACTAATAGTTTTGTCTTGTTTAAATTCATTTTGAACCCCGCAAATTTACCATAGCCATATATTATTTCCAACGCCTTTCTTAAACTCTGTTTTGGTTGCTCCAGAGTTATAATTAAATCGTCAGCAAATGCCCTCATTTTGTAACTTCTGTTTCCCAGCATAATCCCTTTTATTTCTTTTTCTTCCCTAATTTGGTTACATAAAACATCCAATGTTAATATGACAATTAAGGGGGATAGTGGGCGACCTTGTCTGACCCCTTTACTGATTTCACACTCCTGTGATAAATTTCCATTGATTATGATTTTAGCTTTTTGTTTTGATTATATTGCTTCAATCCCTTTTATATAGTGTATACCAAAATCCATATGGTGTAACAGACCTTTCATAGATTTCCAGGATACCCTGTCGAAAGCTTTTTCTGCATCTATAGCCATTAAGACTGCCTTCTTTTCTATTCTTAAGTCTAAATAGGCTAATAAGTTTATAATGTTTCTAGTGTTGTTATAAATGTGCCTCCCGGGCAAAAAGCCATCTTGGTCCTTGTGTATCATCATCTGGAAACCTTTTTTTGATCTTTCGGCTAAAATATTTGCATATAATTTATAATCGTTATTTAGAAGTGCGATAGGCCTATAGTTGTTAATAAGTAGATTGTCCGTTCCCTGTTTTGGAATTAATGCAATAAGGCTGTCTTAACAAGAATCCGGCATGCTTCCGTCTTTGAAGATGTTGTTCATGATACTTCTTAATGGGTCAGACAGTAAGTCCTCCATTTTTTTATAATATATTGCCGGTAGGCCGTCTGGCCCTGGTGGCTTTCCTATCTTTGCTTCCTTAATTGCTCTTTGCATTTCGTACGATGTAATAGGGGCATTCAACAGTTCTTTTTGTTCTTTAGTAAGTTTCGGAAGACAGTTCTGTTCTAAATGTTCTTTAACTTCTTCTGTTGTTTCATTTCCTTCCTTATAGATTTCTCTAAAGAATTCGAGAAATCGTTTCTCTATTTCTTTAGGGTTGTTTATTATTTTGCCTTTGCACTTAACTCTATTTATAAGCCTTTCTGCCTCTCTCTTCTTTAATTGCCATGCTAATAACCAGGCTCAGGTTCTGTTTCAGGTTGTGTTTCTGTTTCAGGCTACGGCGCTGTATCAAACACTGTTGCAGACTCAGGCTGTGGCACTATGGCTGTAGCTGTGGCTCTGGTTCTGTTTCAGGCTCTGGCACTGTATCAAGCACTGTTTCAGGCTCAGGCTTCTGCTCTTTATTAGGCCTTGTCTCAGTCTTTGGCTCTAGCACTTATTCTAGCTCTATTTCAGGCTTGACCTGTGTCTCAGCTTTTGTCTCTGTTTCACGCTGTTTCTCTGTTTCAGGCTCCGACGCTGTTTCAAGCCCTGTATCTGCCTCTGCCTCTGTTTCAGGCTCTGGCACTCTATCAAGCACTGTTTCTGGTTCCGGCTCTCTTCCAGGCTCTGGTTCTGAATTAGGGTTTTGTTCTGGCTCTGGCTCTGTCTCTGGATCTGGCTGTGTCTCTGCTTCAGCCTCCTATACTATATCAAGCACTGTATCAGGCTCTCCCTCTCCCTCTGCCCCTGGCTACCTTTAAGCGTCAGGCTCAGTTTCAGACAGTGTCTCTGTTTCAGGATCCAGCACTCTAGCAAGCACTATTTAAGACTCAGGCTGTGGATCTCGGCTGTGGCTGTGGATCTCGGCTGTGGCTCTAGGCTCCGTCTGTGGCTCTGTCTGTGGCTCTGGCTTTCTTTCAAGGTCTGGTTCTGAATGAAGATCTGGTTCTTCTTGGACTTTATTGGTCTGACGTGACTCCCGCTAATTGATTTGCGATCCTCAATTAGCGATTTATGGCCGCCCGGCACACTTCCGCTCCGCAGCTCTCAGTCATGCCTCAGCAGAGTTTAACACAGCGGTGTAAAACTGTCACGTAGCTTGGCTTAGCTTCCAGACAAACACACACAGTACAGGTTTGTCTATTTACAGTCGTTTATTCCAACAAATCTCCGGAAAATCCAGGACTGCTTGCAGCCATGACAAAGCTGCTCCTTTTCCCTCACAACACAGAGTGAGAATAGCAAACTCCTCCCAAACTCCTCCCAGCTTCGAAAACTGACGTCAGAATGGTGTGGCATCATGGGAACAACTTAACCTGTTAAGTTCCAAGCTCAACAGTTCTGACTCTGATTCAGGGTCTCATGATGGCTCTTCCTCTGCCTCTGACGCAGCTATGTTTCAGGGTCTGGCTCTCTTTAAGGCTCTGGTTCTGAATTAGGGTTTTGTTCTGGCTTTGGCTGTGTCTCTGGCTCTGGCTCCAGCTCCGGCACTGTATCAAGTACTGTTGCAGACTCAGGCTGTGGCTCTAGGCTGTGGCTGCAGCTATGTTTTGCGCTCCAGCCCTGCATCAAGCCCTATTTCTGGCTCTGGCTCTGGCTCTGGCTCTGGCTTTCTTTCAGCTCTGGCTCTGATTCATGATCTCACTCTGACTCTGATTCAGGGTCTCGCTCTGGCTCTGGCACTCGATCAAGGACTGTTTCAGACTCAGGCTGTGGCTCTAGGCTGTGGCTGTGGCTGTTGCTCTGGTTCGGGCTGTGGCTCTTTTTCAGGCTCTGGTTCTGAATGAGGGCTTGGTTATGGCACTGATTCAGGGTCTCGCTCTGTCTCTGGCTGTGTCTCTGTTGCACCTCAAACGGTGGTTTGTTGTTGTTGTTGTTGTTTTCTTTCTGGAGTGGGACAAATGTTTAGTTGGGGCGGGGATTATTTTAAGTTTAGCATAATTGTTTCTTGCTTTGTTTTTCTTTTACTATTTTTTTAGGTTATTGTATAGTTTGTATTTTGCTTTTTAAGTGGAAAGGGTCAGGGCTGCTTGGGAGGGGGCCTCAGCCAACAGAATGGCTGGGGTAGGTTCCCTACGGAGGGGGTGTATTGGAACACCCAATCTCTGTTATCGCGGGTGGGAGGAGCAGTTGCGCTAAGACCAGACCACGTCTTTACCGAAGATCTGGTTCTGACTCTGATTCTGATTCTCTGATTCTGGCTCTCTATCAAGGGCTGTTTCAGACTCAGGCTGTGGCTGTGGCTGTTGCTCTGGTTCTGGCTCTGGCTCTTTCTCAGGCTCTGATTCTGAATGAGGGCTTGGTTCTGGCACTGATTCAGGGTCTCGCTCTGGCTCTGGCACTCTATCAAGGACTGTTTCAGACTTAGGCTGTGGCTGTGGCTCTGGCTCTGTTTCCATTCTTACAATGGAATGTACACAAAACAATAATCTTTTCTATATAAATTTTCCAATACATTCTGAAAGCATAATAAATCCTTAATTGTTGTCCACCTCCTTTTAGTTCCTTTATCACTCGAATGCTAGCACGGAGTCAAAACTATTTTTGTATTTTTGAACGTAACTTGTATAACCATCCCATTTTTCTGCAAATTTTTGCTTTGAGATTCCTCTGAGTTTGCTAGTCAACTGAGCCGTCTCCACCAATTCCTGTAATTTGATTTGCCAATCTGTTATTTTTGGAGCCTCGTGATCTTTCCATCCCTTGGCCACAAGTATACGAGCTGCTTTGGTTGCATACAAGAATACCTTGCTTGGCAGGGGGTTGGACTTGATGGCCCTTGTGGTCTCTTCCAACTCTATGATTCTATGATTCTCTCTTAGATTTTTGGGGATCTCTTTATCTAAAATACTTCATAGAAATGCCTCCGGTTTTTTCGTAAAAGTTATCCCCATCATCTTTTTTAATTCATGGTATATTCCCCCCCCCAAAAATCTTAATCTTTTCACACGTCCACCACATGTGGCTCATGTCACCGTTATTTCCTCCACATCTCCAACAAGCATTCTCCAAATTTTTATACATTCTTGATCATCTGGAAGGAGTGAGGTACCACCTATGAGCCATTTTCATCATGTTCTCTCTTATATTATAGCTGGCTGTAAATTTCAAATTTACATTCCATCAGTTTCCCCCATCTTTTAGCATAATTGGACGGCCCACATCTTGGGCCCACTTTATCATTGAAGCCTTAACCTCCTCATCCATTACTTTGTAGTCTAAAAGAAGTCTATACATTTTTGCAATTATTTTGGTTTTACTATTCAGTAGTTCTCTTTCAAATCTTGAAGGCTCCTTTTCAAAACCTATCTGCTTATCCTCTCTGAACACTTCATTCACCTGGAAGTAATCTAGCCAACTAGAAAAGTGATCTTTTATTTTCTCATAACTTATCAATATTAGTTCACCCTCCTCCCTGTTACGCTATTGAAGCAATGCAGCCGCGAGCTGCTGGTAGCTTGAAAACAAAACATAATGGGAATGTTGGGACTGTTCCGTGGGAAACAGAGGGACAGTCAATTCATAGTGCAGAGGGCACCGGAATTAGCTCAGAGTGTAATATGAGCTGGACAGGAAGTGTTTGTTCTCTCTCGACTGCAGGAGTATGAAGAGAGCAGTCATGTTTTCTGTAATGCGGCAAAGACAGAAATAAAGGCATGTAAATACGTTTCTGTCTATCTCTTTCCCCTGTCCGGGGGGGGGCAGGAAAGAGGGGGGTGTTCTTCTCACGCTGAGAAGGATCACCTATCGCGACCTCTGCCTGGATCTTGCCGGGAAAGCAGACAGGGAGGTCAACAGGAGACCAAGCCGGGTGCCTGGGAGAGTTGCCAGTTTCTCCTGATAAAGGCTTGATTTCCGACATCTGGTAGCATGTAGCCGATGGTTTTGATTCATGAAAGCAACAAGAGAGATTGATGGATCGTACTTCATCCTCTGCAAGGAGATAAGGAAGATATGGTAGCGTGCGGATGGAAGCTACAAGGACGGCTGAGCACCGGAGGAGGTGTTTTTGCTGAGCAACGGATTCCCTCAAGGTATGGTGATTTTATGGCTGTGAGAGTGAACGCGAATTGAAGCATTCTTCGGTTCACTGAGTGTCTGCTTTTGGATGAAAACAGCACAGCAAAAGTCGCACTCAGGAGAGCATTATTTACAAGTTTTATTCAGCGTTGATCAGAACAAAGAAAGACATGACTGCCTGCGTCAGTGTCTCCAGAAACAGAGAGTGAGAAAACGAAAGCAAAAGACACAACAGAAACATCCTGTGAAAAGAGAAAATACGCAAGCTGTGACACAAACATCCTGCTCCCTTTTTTTTTTTTTTTTATAAAATTTTTATTGGGTTTTCACATTTTATATAGACAAAGACAAAAACACGAAAAACATAAAAACAAACAAACAGAAAACTAAAACAACAAACATATATAGTTTCCAAAAAAAAACTTATTTTCTAACCCTGGTCATTGACTTCCCCCCACCCCCTCCCTTGCATCCCTATTCCCAAATTTGTATCAGCAAATTGGCATTTCCTTATCCATCTTAATATTAGTCCTTTATATATATATATATAAAAAAAGCAAAATTAAATTTATTCTAAGTTGGACCTCAGTTCCCTTCCAACGATTTCCCATTTTGTCTTAAATAATAATCTTGTTAGCTAAATCCCATGGTCTTAAGTGTTGTTGAAACTAGATTCTTCCCTCCCTCCCTTCCCCGGTTTGTGTCCCTTCCGAAAACATGTCCAAAATAGCAATTATTAGCCCGGATTCCTTACGTCCGAGGCTCTCAAATCTCTTTCAGTCCCTCTCCGCCGGCCTAGTTGGCAATCCTTTATGTCGGTCTTCACGTCTCGAAAGAGTTCTTTCACAGTCAGTCCAAAATCTCTTCCCATATTTGCAAGCAACTGCTGAGGAATTTCCACAAGGCATGAATTTTGAACATAATCAAAGTCAGAGTCTATGTGGAGGCCCCAATTATATTTCTTTATTTTAAATTCCTTGATTTCATAGATTCCCAGGGCCTCCACTTTCATCTTCTGGATCTTTCGTAGATTTGTAGTAGGTTCAGTCCAATAGTCTCCTTGTTTATATTCCACAGATGTCAGCTTCTGGACAATATTTTCCCATTTCAGTTCTTCTCTTTCTTGTTTTGTCTTCTCCTCTTCTTTGGTTATCATTTCCGGCTCAGCTGTGGATTCTTTCTCAGCCAGGTTCTCATTACATTGAACAGAACTACTTGTTTCAGGATTCAAGGTCATCAATTGTTCACTCATAGCCGTAGTCTGCTCTTGTAAGATTCCAACCAAATAAAACATCCTTTCGATTTCTCCCAGTATCTTTCCATCCACAGCCATTGTAATTCCACAGAATTCCCTCTAGAGGGAATCTGGTTACTTAGTATTCTTTTCCCCAACAGTCCTCTGTCTTGTTATTGTTTCTTTATTTCCAACAATTTTAGATCAATTGTAACTCTTTTTAGTCCAGAGGTAACTTAGGTAGCAATTTTCCACTATTAACAGTCCGTTTGACAGCTTTGACAGCTGTCAAACTCTGCACTTCTTAAACCAGCTCCAAAGCAGGACGCTCCCGGGCCCGGGAGGGGGGGTTGTTTACAACAGAACATAAAACATCCAACACTCCTCTCTCCTGCTCAAAATTTCCAAATCTTGGAAGTTACTGTCTTTTTTAAAAACTCACCCTTTACAGGGTAGGCACTCCAGCTTAGTTCTTTTTTCGTTGCTCTAGATCGTCTGCAAGGTAGGGGGTGCGGACTTCCTTTTAGCACATCCCCCGATCGTCTCAAATTCAGTGGATAAATTTCTTAAAAACCAAGTCCAAATTACTCACGGGTTGTTTTTTTTTCAGCCGAATTTCAAGGAAGGAAGTCAGCGCTCTCCGGTCATGGCTCGCGGCTTCGCTCAGCAGAGGTAGCGATGGACTCTCAGTGCCGCGCCACCCCCCGTATCCCCTCCGCAGCCTTTAAAAAGGCTCTTCGCGAATCAGGGGGGGCGTTTAAGGCACCCGCCGAGTCTTCAGTCCGCAGGCATTCCGCGCCTGCGGTTTTAAGGGTCCCCGTGTCGCCGGCACGGCAAAGACCCGTCCCCTGCTGAGCCGATTCCCTCCGGAGCTCGGAGGGAATCCGCCATTCCCAGATCGCGTCAACCCCGGAAGTCCATCCTGCTCCCTTTTAAGGTGGAACGGAAATATCCTAACATCCTCCCCCTTTCCGTGTAACTTGTAGTACCTGTGGTTCAACCCAATTGCAACCTTTGTACGTAAACCTTAAGTTGTTCTCTGTTAACAACCTTAGACAACAGATCAGCAGGAATTTCATTTCCTGGCATGTAGGACACCTGAATGAGTCCTTTCTGAATACACTCTCTTCAACGATGTAGCTTAATCTGCACGTACTTGGTTCTTTGCTTGCAACTCTCTGAGTTCAGCAAAGCCAAACACGATCTATTGTCTTGATACACTTGTACAGGACATTTCACAGAAACTCTGATGTCCTTAAACAGTTGCATCAACCATTCACAATCCATGAGTGAAAATGACAGAGCATTGAGTTCTGCTTCACAGGAACTTAAGCTTACTGTCGTCTGCTTCCTGCACAACCAGTCAAACAGGCAGTGGTTGTACATGTAGCATACTCCAGAAGTGCTAGTACCATCCGTGGTGTCACTTCCAAAATTTGCATCTGCAAAGATTTCAAGACCTCCAGTCTTCTGAGTGGTGAACCTCAGCCTGTAGTGCAAAGTCCCTTTCAAATAGCGGGCTATGCGCTTCAGAGCTTTCCAATCCTGAACAGTAGGATTGTTAGCATGTCTGCTAAGCAGGTTAGTGCTTACAGCTATGTCGGGTCTTGAACATCTAGCAATGAAATTCAACTTGCCTAGAATGCATCTGTACAGCATAGTGTCAGAAAACACTTCAGCAGTACTGTCTACCTGGTAACCTGTCACCATCGGTGTGTCTGCTGGGTTTGCATCAACCAAATTCAACCTGGTTAATACATCAGCAATTTTCTGTGTTTGGTGTACCAGAAAATTACCTGCTTGGTCCCTCTCCACCTGCAGAGAAAGATAGTTGGATACCTCACCAAGATCCTTCATGTCAAAGTGCTCCTTCAGCTGAGCTAGTGTGCTTTGATAAAAAGCCTGATTCTTCCAAAACATCAGAAGATCATCAACAAAACATAAACAATACAGTTTGTTTTGCCCCTCCTCCTTGACAAACACACATGGATCAGCTTTTCCCTGGTGAAAACCTAGAGAAAGCAATGTCTCAGTGAGCTTTGTGTTCCAACACCTGGCACTCTGCTTGAGACCATATAAGGATTTCTGCAGTTTACAGACCATTCCCTTCTGTATCTGCATCCCATCAGGTGGAAGCATAAACAGCTCCTCCCCCAAAATCCCATACAAAAAAGCTGTATTAATGTCATGATGGGAAACATGCAGTTTCTCCTCCACAGCGATCTTGAGCATCAGCCGAATGCTCTCATATTTGACTGTGGGTGAATAGGTCTCGTGGTAATCCTGTCCTGGTACCTGTGAAAAACCTCTGGCAACCAATCTGGCTTTGTGTCTGACTACCTTGCCATTCTGGTCTGTCTTGGCCTTGAAGACCCATTTGCTGCCAACCAGTCTGATTCCTGGGACTACCGGTACCAGTTCCCAAGTTTGGTTCCTATTCAAGGAATCAACTTCAGCCTTCATGGCATTAAGCCAAGGCTCAGCATCTTTAGAGGTTAACTCCTGAACCTCTTTGAAGCTTGAAGGTTCCCATACCTTCTCTGAGCTACTAAGAACAGCAGTTGCTGTCTTAGCAAACTCATCAGCAAATCTCTTTGGAGGGCTGCCCTTTGTGGCTCTTTCAGATCTGCGTACTAGACGCAAGTCTTCTGGACTCATCTCCTCTTTCTTAGGAGAAAAGTGACCAATGGTGAACAGTGGTTCTTCCAGTTCATTGTCAGACGCATCAGATGGTCTGCTTGAGGCCTTTGCGCTCTTGTAGTCTGCTGTGTCATCACTGTCACTGACATCAGCAGCAGCGCCGCCCACTGAGCTGGAATCCGAACTCTGATCATCATCATCATCATCCTCAGCTTCCTCAGCTGCCTCAACATTATCTGCTTTCTTCACATCACCTTCATCCTCCTCTGGGTAACTCTGGAAAATTCCCACATTTCCCCCCCCACTTGGGATTGTACTCAACACTCTTTGTGAACTTAATGGACTTAGAGTCGGTCATCCATACCCTGTACACACCTTTTTCGTACCCCATGAACAAACCATGTGCCCCACGCTTCCCAAGCTTGTTGCTCTGTGGGGTGTGTACCCACATGTCAGAACCAAATATTCTCATGTGCTTGATGTTGGGTTTCTTACCAAACATCTTCTCATAGGGGGTACAACCAATAGGTGATGACAATGTGCGATTAAAAGTGTAAACAAAATTTGACAGAGCCTCCCCGCAAAGCTTATCAGGGAGATTGGCATCATGCAACAAGGTTTTCAGTCCTTGCAGCAACATTTGATTTGCTCGCTCCACAAGTCCATTCATCCATGGCGATCTAGGCGTTGACAAGTCATGCTGGATTCCCTTCTCAGTCAGGAAAGCTTCAAACTGCTGAGAAGTGAACTCCCCGCCCCGATCAGTAAAGAGACAGCCAATACGTTTACCGTGAACATTCTCCAACCAAGCACAGAATGCCTTGAACTTAGGAAACGCTTGCGATTTCTGCTCGAGCATAAACACATGAATGTACCTGGAAAAAGAATCAATTAGAACCATGAAGTACTTTGCTCGACCCAAAGAGGGCGCAAGTGGACCAACCAGGTCTGCGTGCACTAGCTGGTAGGGTTTGGAAGCCTGCCTGCTAGACTCCTTGCCTTTTGGAGCAACCTTCACCTTGTTCTCTGCACAAGATACACATTTCATGTGAAACTTACAGGGTTTGATGTTCAAACCCTCAACCATCTCTGGCATATTGGCCACTGCCTTCCAAGAGAGGTGACAAAACCTTCTGTGTGCATCATGAATGCATCCTGCATGAAGAACTTTGTTAGTTTGTGCAACACAACAAGAATCAGCATTAGACACAGCAACAGCACCATTGTCATCATAAGTTATACAGAACAAACCATCGATAAACTTTGCATGCAAAATGTCCTCTTTGCCTTTTCTGATGACACAGACGCTCCTCTTGAAGGAAATCTCAAAACCACGCCCAGTAAGCTGTGGGACACTGAGCAAATTGTCTGCAGCACCTGGAACATATAGTACATCTTTGATGGTAGTGTGCAGACTTGCCAGTCTCACAGTCCCTTCTCCTGCGATTCGCAACGTCTTTCCATCAGCCAGGTGGACCTCACCTTCTTGAGGTTTGAAGGAGATAAAGAGATGGCGGTCTTTTGAGACATGGCGGGTACACCCCGAATCAATAACAAACCTGCCCTGGGCCTTTGGAGCAGTCTTTCTGGCAAGCAAAACCTTGTTTTCCACCGGCGTGGGCTTTTGCAGCTTGCCCCCCTGCTCCTGGCCAACAGACATGCCTTTAGCCTTTGGTGAAGCTGTGCCAGCAAACAAAGCCTTGTTTTCCACTGGCGTGGGCTCTTCACCCTCCCTCTGCTTCTGGCCATCTGCAGGCATCTGCCTCTGTTTACTTCTGGCCTTCCGGTATCTGTGAGGATGACCTTGGCTCCCATGAGAAACAAAGTTCTCAGCTGCCGACTCCTTGGCTCCCCCTGGAGGCTGGAATGCTGCCTGGGATGACATCACAGTCAGCTCCCCCTGCAGCTTGCAACTGGTGCCCTCAGCATCCCTGCATTCACTCGCATTCTGGGAAACAGCCAGGACCTCCGATGCAGTCAAACTCTGGGCTGGGATGACTGGCAGTTGGGCTATCTTCAAAGCATTCCACATCTTACGTGCAGTCACGTTGCCAGCTAACGTTTTAATTTCCTCCAGAGAGACGGACAAGACTATTACGTCAATGGCCCTCGAATTCTGGGCTCTCCATCTATCTGTCAGAGGAACTGGAGGGGCTTCAGACACAGTATGCCACACTCCAAACTGACGCAGCAAACTCTCACACCATTTTGCCCAGGTTTTATAATTGTGCCGATTTAACTTTGGGCACTCAGCAGCCTCAGAAGCTTGGAAAAACTCCATTCCAGCTTTTTACTTGAGCCGTGAATCTTATTCACTTCAGAGGCTTCTTATAGCGGCAGCCCATTAATCACGAAGCCAGCTTGGCTCGGCTCCCAGGCCAATTAGGCCTGCTGGACATCAAAAGCTCTTGCCGCGGCAAACGAAAAGCCTCACTTTCGCTTTTCCTCCACGTACCTTTCAGCAGTTTGTCGCAGTCTTACTCTCCTGTAAGTGCCGTGAATCTGGGCCCATAACCTGTTGTTGGGATACTGCCAGGGAGACAAAGTCCATCATGGCCCCAAGCCGTCTGCCGGACGATCCATCGATCTCCCGTAGGCACGCAGTATCAGCAATTAGCGACATGAGTTTCTAGAAAATATCTTGCCACATTCTAGAGCTCATGCACACTCTATCCGCAGATAATGCACAGCAAAAGTCGCACTCAGGAGAGCATTATTTACAAGTTTTATTCAGCGTTGATCAGAACAAAGAAAGACATGACTGCCTGCGTCAGTATCTCCAGACACAGAGAGTGAGAAAACGAAAGCAAAAGACACAACAGAAACATCCTGTGAAAACAGGAAATACGCAGGCAGTGACACAAACATCCTGCTGCCTTTTAAGGTGGAACGGAAATATCCTAACAATCTTCATATAAGTTAATATTCTTTGGTGTTATCCATAATCCTAAATACTTGATTTTGGGGTAGATTTTAATGTGTATTATTTGTTCTAATTCCGCTTTTTCATCTGGCAACATATTTTTAACTAATAGTTTTGTCTTGTTTAAATTCAATTTGGACCCTGCAAATTTACCGTAGCCATATATTATTTCCAACGCCTTTCTTAAACTCTGTTTTGGTTGCTCCGTAGTTATAATTAAATCGTCAGCAAATGCCCTCATTTTGTAACTTCTATTTCCCAGCATAATCCCTTTTATTTCTTTTTCTTCCCTAATTTGTTTACATAAAACTTCCAATGTTAATATGAAAATTTATGGGGATAGTGGGCGACCTTGTCTGACCCCTTTACTGATTTCACACTCCTGTGATAAATTTCCATTGATTATGATTTTAGCCTTTTGTTTTGATTATATTGCTTCAATCCCTTTTATATACTGTATACCAAAATCCATATGGTGTAACAGACCTTTCATAGATTTCCAGGATACCCTGTCGAAAGCTTTTTCTGCATCTATAGCCATTAAGACTGCCTTCTTTTCTATTCTTAAGTCTAAATACGCTAATAAGTTTATAATGTTTCTAGTGTTGCTATAAATGTGCCTCCCGGGCAAAAAGCCAGCTTGGTCCTTGTGTATCATCATCTGGAAGCCTTTTTTTGATCTTTCGGCTAAAATATTTGCACATAATTTATAATCGTTATTTAGAAGTGCGATAGGCCTATAGTTGTTAATACGTAGATTGTCCGTTCCCTGTTTTGGAATTAATGCAATAAGGCTGTCTTTCCAAGAATCCGGCATGCTTCCGTCTTTTAAGATGTTGTTCATGATACTTCTTAATGGGTCAGACAGTAAGTCCTCCATTTTTTTATAATATATTGCTGGTAGGCCGTCTGGCCCTGGTGGCTTTCCTATCTTTGCTTCCTTAATTGCTCTTTGCATTTCGTACGATGTAATAGGGGCATTCAACAGTTCTTTTTGTTCTTTAGTAAGTTTCGGAAGACAGTTCTGTTCTAAATGTTCTTTAACTTCTTCTGTTGTTTTATTTCCTTCCTTATAGATTTCTCTAAAGAATTCGAGAAATCGTTTCTCTATTTCTTTAGGGTTGTTTATTATTTTGCCTTTGCACTTAACTCTGTTTATAAGCCTTTCTGCCTCTCTCTTCTTTAATTGCCATGCTAATAACCAGGCTCAGGTTCTGTTTCAGGCTGTGTCTCTGTTTCAGGCTCTGGCGCTGTATCAAACACTGTTGCAGACTCAGGCTGTGGCACTATGGCTGTAGCTGTGGCTCTAGTTCTGTTTCAGGCTCTGGCACTGTATCAAGCACTGTTTCAGGCTCAGGCTTCTGCTCTTTATTAGGCTTTGTCTCAGTCTTTGGCTCTAGAACTTATTCTAGCTCTATTTCAGGCTCGGCCTGTGTCTCAGCCTTTGTCTCTGTTTCACGCTGTTTCTCTGTTTCAGGCTCCGACGCTGTTTCAAGCCCTGTATCTGCCTCTGCCTCTGTTTCAGGCTCTGGCACTCTATCAAGCACTGTTTCTGGCTCTGGCTCTCTTTCAGGCTCTGGTTCTGAATTAGGGTTTTGTTCTGGCTCTGGCTGTGTCTCTGGATCTGGCTGTGTTTCTGCTTCAGGCTCCTATGCTGTATCAAGCACTGTATCAGGCTCTGCCTCTCCCTCTGCCCCTGGCTACGTTTAAGCGTCAGGCTCAGTTTCAGACAGTGTCTCTGTTTCAGGATCCAGCACTCAGGATCCAGCTGTGGCTGTGGATCTCGGCTGTGGCTCTAGGCTCTGTCTGTGGCTCTGTCTGTGGTTCTGGCTCTCTTTCAGGGTCTGGTTCTGAATGAAGATCTGGTTCTGACTCTGATTCAGGGTCTCATGATGGCTCTTCCTCTGCCTCTGACCCAGCTATGTTTCAGGGTCTGGCTCTCTTTAAGGCTCTGGTTCTGAATTAGGGTTTTGTTCTGGCTCTGGCTGTGTCTCTGGCTCTGGCTCCAGCTCCGGCACTGTATCAAGTACTGTTATAGACTCAGGCTGTGGCTCTAGGCTGTGGCTGCAGCTATGTTTTGCGCTCCGGCCCTGTATCAAGCCCTATTTCTGGCTCTGGCTCTGGCTTTCTTTCAGCTCTGGCTCTGGCTGTGATTCATGGTCTCACTCTGACTCTGATTCAGGGTCTCGCTCTGGCTCTGGCACTCTATCAAGGACTGTTTCAGACTCAGGCTGTGGCTGTGGCTCTGCCTCTGTTTCAGGCTCAGGCTCTGTTTGAGACTGTGTCTCTGTTTCAGGCTCCGGCACTGTATCAAGTACTGTTGCAGACTCAGGCTGTGGCTCTAGGCTGTGGCTGTGGCTGTTGCTCTGGTTCGGGCTGTGGCTCTTTTTCAGGCTCTGGTTCTGAATGAGGGCTTGGGGCAGGGATTATTTTAAGTTTAGCATAATTGTTTCTTGCTTTGTTTTTCTTTTGCTTTTTTTTAGGTTATTGTATAGTTTGTATTTTGCTTTTTAAGGGGAAAGGGTCAGGGCTGCCTGGGAGGGGGCCTCAGCCAACAGAATGGCTGGGGCAGGTTCCCTACGGGGGGATGTATTGGAACACACAATCTCTGTTATCGCGGGTGGGAGGAGCAGTTGCGCTAAGACCAGACCACGTCTTTACTGAAGATCTGGTTCTGACTCTGATTCTGATGCTCTGATTCTGGCTTGTTGGGTGTAGTGAAGGGTTAACCTTCTGTGCCTCAAGCCTTAGAGGAGGCGCTTACAAGGGAAGGAAGCCAGGACGTGACGAAAGCAGCTTGGAGTGCTGTGAGCTGAGTGGGAACCGAAAGCAGTTCAGCCGCTGCACTGAGAGAGAAGGACGCAGAGAAAATGCAGCTTGAATCTGATGGTCTTTATGAATTGTAAACACACTATATTTGAGCAAATAAAGGGATAGTAGGACAGAAGAAACGTGTGGGACTTGTTTACTGCTCTCTCGACACACCCCACTGTGTACTTCTGCTAATTGCTTTACGATCTACAGAGGCTCCCAGGGGAAGCGTGGCTGGGCGCCGAACAATAAAGCAATAAATCTACCAAACATGGTTATGGGTGAACGTGAAGTGTGTGAGAAAGGGCTTGGAAGACTTTAAAAGGACTGAACGTCAGCTTGATCGACTGCCAAGGCTTCAAAGAGAGCAGAGGGCAGATCGGAGGAGGCTGACGGAGTGGGAGCTGGGAGCCACGTCGTCCGGAGTGCCCGGTTTGGCTGCAGAGTGAGTACTTTTGCAAGAGGCCAACAGAAGGGAAGGGAAGCAATGGCTCAGCCCCGTGCACATGGCTTTGAGTTTAAACTGCCATGTCAGAAACTGACTAGCCAAAATTGGCTGCAGTGGGGCTTTCAAGTGGAGCTTTTGCTGGTGGGGGAGCAGCTTTGGGACGTAGTGCAGCCTCCACAGAATGCAGCTGTTAAAGCAGAGGCTAAGAGGGCTGCAGAGCAAAGTGAAGTTGAGAAGTGTGTGCTTGCTTTTTTGGCAGAAAATGTGGATGCTCAGCTGGTGTGGTGTAGTGGTTAAGAGCGGTAGTCACGTAATCTGGGAAACCGGGTTCGTGTCTCCGCTCCTCCACATGCAGCTGCTGGGTGACCTTGGGCCAGTCACACTTCTTTGAAGTCTCTCAGCCCCACTCACCTCACAGAGTGTTTGTTGTGGGGGAGGAAGGGAAAGGAGAATGTTAGCCGCTTTGAGACTCCTGAAGGGGAGTGAAAGGCGGGATATCAAATCCAAACTCTTCTTCTTCTTCTTCTGGTGCCAGTTGTCCTGGGTGCAAAAAGGCCAGAGGCCGCTTGGCTAGCACTCCGAGAAGCTTGTGGAGCTGGGGTGGGAAGCAAGGGCCGAGAAGTGGCTGCATCCGAAAGGGAGAGGCAAGATGGCGCCGGCCACATTCTTGAGAGCCGATACACAGCTGGGAGGAGCTGGGAGCCCCCACAGGGGGGCGAAGGGACTGTTGCTGTTGCTGGCAATGCTGCTGGTGCTTTTGCTGAGCCTGGGAGCTGTTTGGATGCTGCAACGTGTCTGTGTGAGGAGCCAGGAGAGAGGCCAAGTGTTGGGAGCCCTTTACCCACCAGAGGGGGTGCAGGAAAACGTCCTGGAGGCCGCGTGAGCAGTGGGGGGGGCAGTGAGCAGTGAAAGCTCAGAGACGCCTCTTTCTCCAAAAGCTGCTAAGAGTTGTTTATGTCGTGAGTCGGAGCCTGGGAAGCTGAAAAGAGCTAAAGGCTTCAAGGCCGGCCACCTGCAGCAAGTAGAGATAAGAGCTGTGGAGTTGTGTGGGAACGCCGAGACAAGTCCGGTCACCATGGCAACTGAGAGAGTTGCATCTACGGAAGCTGTGAAGGTCGTGGGCAAGTCTTCCTGCCGGGGGGAGTCTGTTGCTGTGACAACCAGAGAGGACATCTACAGAAGCCCCAAGGAGGGGGGTAGTGAGAAAATTGTTGCCCTGACGACCCAGGAATGTCAACAACAAGACTTTCTTACTGTAATAATCGACAGTGGAGCCGCCAACTTGCTGGTGCCATCTAGCGATCTTTTGAGAGATTGCAGGACAGTAAAAACTCAGAAATTTGTGACGATTGCGGATGGAAGCAGAAAAAGACTAACAGAGACAGGCTTTTTCTTCTTTTTTTTTTTTTTTTTTTTAAATGCTTTTATTAAATCCAACTCCTTATACATTTTATCTATTTTACAACAACTCATATCCATTTTCGACTTCCTTCAACGTCGCTGACATTCTTTCATAGTTATTCTTTTGGTACACATTCCATTCTTCCATATTGCCATTTACCCCTCCTTTCCTCCTATATTCCTATTAAACAATATTCATTAGTTCTTTACAAAGCCTCTTTAAATCCCACCAGCGTTGTATTTACACCATAGTTATTTTCCAGGTAACACAGAAATTTCTCCCAGTCCTTTATAAATTTTTGGTCTTTTGTATATCTAATCTTCCCTGTTAATTTGTCCAATTCTGCGTATTCTATTAATTTTGCTCTCCATTCTTCTACCTTTGGAATTTCCTCCTGCTTCCACCTCTGTGCCAACACTATTCTGGCGGCTGTTACGGCATACTGGAAAAATTTATGATCTTTCCTTCTGATGTCCTTCCCTACAATACCTAATAAAAAAGCCTCTGGTCTTTTCACAAAAGTATACCTCAATATCTTTTTCATCTCGTTATAAATCTCTTCCCAGAAGCTTTTAACTTTCTTACACTCCCACCACTGGTGGAAGAATGTACCTTCTTTGAGTTTACATTTCCAGCATTTGTTTTCTACTTTATACATCTTTGCCAGTCTTACAGGAGATAAATACCATCTGTAGAGCATTTTCATCATATTTTCTTTCAATATCATACAGGCAGTAAATTTTATATTCTCTTTCCACAACCTTTCCCAATCCTCCCATTGAATATTGTATCCCAAATCCTTTGCCCATTGCACCATCACCGATTTCTCCTCCTCATCCTTCATATGCCACTCTAACATTATTTTGTACATTTTTGATAGGTTTTTGGATTCACTATTTATTATCTCTTTTTGAAAGATTGATTCTTTTTCTACATACCCCCTTTCCTTCAGCTCTTTTTTAAACATTTCATTTATTTGGAAGTAGTGTAGCCAGTCATATGTTAATGTTTTAACTTGGTCATATGGTTTTATTTTCCACTTGCCTCCTTCGTTGATGACCATTTCTCCATATGTTCCCCACTTTCCTCTCATGTTAGTTTTCTTAACACACATTATTTCTAACGGGGATAGCCAATGTGGGACTTTTGGTTCTAATATGTTTTTATATCTATCCCAGACTTCTATTAGTGCTCCTCTAAAAATATGGTTTCCGAATCCCTTGTGTAGCCTCTTTTTATCACACCATAGATATGCGTGCCACCCGAATTTGTTATTATACCCTTCCAAATCTAGTAATTCTTTGTCTTCCAATTTTACCCAATCTTTCAACCAACACAGGCATGCTGCCTCGTAATATAATCTCATGTCTGGGAGACCGAAGCCTCCTCTCTCCTTTGCGTCCGTCAATAACTTGAATTTAATTCTGGGCTTCTTTCCTTCCCAGACATATCTTGATATTCCTTTTTGCCATTCCCCAAAATTTTTTTTACCTTTTAGTATGGGTAAAGTTTGGAATAAAAATAACAACTTAGGTAGCACCATCATTTTTACCATTGATATTCTTCCCCATAGTGATAGTTTCAGTCTATTCCAAACCTCCAAATCCTTCTTTATTTCTTTCCACATTGGGATGTAATTGTATTGGTATAAATCTATGTTCTTATCTGAGAGCCAAATTCCCAAGTATTTAATCTTTTTAACTACCTCAATTTCCGTTTGTTGTTTTAATAATTCAATTTTATCTTGGTCCATATTTTTCACTATCATTTTAGTCTTCGTCTTATTCAATCTGAATCCTGATAGTTTCCCGAATTGCTCCATTTCTTCCATAATTTCTTTTATACTTTCTGTCGGTTCTTCCAAAGTCACCACCACATCATCCGCAAAGGCCTTTACTTTGTATTCATTAACACCTAATGTCACCCCTTTAATTTGCTTATTTTGTCTTATGGCATTTAATAAAACCTCCAGGACCACTATGAACAGTAATGGTGAAAGCGGGCAACCTTGCCTTGTTCCTTTGGATATTTTTATATCTTCCGTGATGATGTTATTTATAATCAACCTTGCCTTCTGTTCCGTATATATTGCTTCAATACCATTAAAAAATTCTTGACCCACCTCCATAACCTCCAAATTTCTCAACATAAATTCCCAGATCACATTATCGAAGGCTTTCTCCGCATCTACGAATATTAAACTTGCTGGTTTATCACACCTATCGGACAAGTATTCTATAACATTAATTATATTTCTTATATTATTTCTTAGTTGCCTGCCCGGTAGGAAGCCTTGTTGATCTTTATGTATGATTTTTACTAGTATCTTTTTTAATCTCTTTGCTAAGATTCCTGTAAAGATTTTGTAATCTGTGTTTAGGAGCGATATGGGTCTGTAGTTCTTAATTTGGGTCAAATCCGAATTCTGTTTTGGTATTATTGTGATAAATGCCTCTTTCCATGTTCCTGGGATATCCTTTTCTTTTAAGATGTTGTTCATTACTTTAATTAACGGGACCATCAACGTATCTCTCATTTCTTTATAGTAGCTTGAGGTGAACCCATCCGGGCCCGGTGCTTTCCCTCTTTTTAATTCTTTTATGACTTCTTCTACTTCTTCTTTACAAATTGGAGCATTCAACTGTTCTTTTTGGTCTGTTGGGATCTTCTTCACCATCTTCTCTTTCAGATATCTTTCTATTTTCTTCTTATTATTCCTTTCTTTATTCCTATATAATTGTTTATAAAATTCGACGAATCCTTTCCTAATTCCTTTCGGATCTGTTATTTCTTCTCCATTCACTTCAATTTTATTAATTGTATTTTGTTCTTTTCTCCTCTTCACTTGCCAAGCAAGCCATTTTCCTGATTTATTGGCAAATTCGAAATTTTTTTGTCTTAACCTTTTAATATTCCACTCAACCTCTTTATTTATTAGCATTGCAAACTGTGTTTGAAGAATCTTTATTTCCTGTACTATCTTCTCGTTATTAGGTTTTTTTATCAGTTTTTGTTCCTTATTCATAATCTGTTCTAAAATCTCCTTTGTCTTTTTTTCTTTGTTATTTCTTTTCCATGCATTCTGCTGAATACAAAGGCCCCTCATCACCGCCTTACTTGCGTCCCACACCACACTCAATTTTGTCCCCTTATCCATATTGTCTCTAAAGTAATCAGATAATTTTTTTTGTGCTTTTTCTACAAAGTTTTGATCATCCCATATGTTATCATTCAACCTCCACCTGAAGGTTCGCTCTTCAAAACCTTTTAACTCCATTTCTATTGGGTTGTGGTCTGAAATCACCTTAGCCTGTATTTCTATTTTTTGGATTCTTGGGGTTAGCTCCTTTGATACCCATATTTGGTCTATTCTTGACAGGCTTTTTCTTCTGTCCCTTCCTTAAGCATGAAGTCAAAGCTTTTGCGGTAACTGTTTGTTAAGTGTGCATGACCTACTAGTTGATGGTTTTCATGTCTCTTTTGCAGGTGACAAATGTGAATTTTCCAAAGATGGGAATCACATGTACACAGTGCAGTCTAAAGATAATTTGTTTGCTGTAAATGTGCCTTTTTCCACAGGAGAGGATGACACCGAAGATGCAAAGGGCCAATGTGTGAATGTGGCGCCTCACCATGGTTGTTCACATATTTGGCACCGACGCTTTGCCCATTTGAATTGGAGATATCTTCAGAAAGCACCAGAGCTGACACAAGGGTGCAAATTTAATGTTTGTGACAAATTTTTAGATTGCAATGCATGTAAACAGGCAAAAATTGTGACATGCTCATATCCAAAGTCAGAGAGGCAGACCACACAACCCTTTGAATTAATTCATTCAGATTTGTGTGGACCCATGTCAGTTGAGTCACTGGGAGGATCAAAGTATTCTCTGCTTTTGATTGATGATTTTTCGAGGTCTGCTTGGACCTTCTCTCTGAAAACGAAAGGGGAGGCAGCTAAAATGATCAGGGATTGGATCACCGCAGTTGAGGTAACCTTTTCCACCAAAGTTCGTGGTTTTCAAAGTGACGGAGGTTCTGAATTCACTGGTTCTGCTTTACAGGATTTCTTTAGGGAGAAGGGGATTAGCCACCGTTTGACCGCTCCTTACTCTCCGCAACAGAATGGGGTCGCAGAGAGAAGGAACAGGACGGTGGAGGAAGCTGTGTCTGCGATCCTGTGGGACGCAGGGCTACCCCAGAAATATTGGTCTGAGGCCTGGCGCTACGTTGTTCATACGCAGAATAGAGTGTACAACTCTAGTGTAGGAAATACGCTGTATTTCTTACTGCATGGAAAGAAGCCCAAGGTACACTACCTCCTGTCAGGATTCCAGCTGGGGTCAGAGGTGAACTGGCCTCACTCCAGGCATTCGGCTGGAATCCTTGTTGGCCTTCCGTCTGCGTCTCCCGGCAGGCAAGGTCGTAAATCGGCGATCCTCCTCAAACATGAGGAGAACACACCCTCCTCCTTCTCTCCCTCCCTGCACTCCCCCGGGGGGGGGGGAGAAAGACAGACAGGAGTCCTTTTTACATGTTTTATTCCTGTCATTCAGCAGTACAGAGAAAACGTGTCTGTACCCTCCAGACTCCGGCAGTAGAGTCTCCGCTCCACCCCTGCACTTCCAGTACAGGTCAGATGACACTCTGAGCTAACATCCGGTGCTCAGTACGGAGAATGGACTGCCCCCTTTCTCCACTAGTACAGTTGCAGACATCAACATCCTGTTTTGCTTTCCAGCCACCTGCAGCTGGCTTTTGCATTGCTGCTTTTTCCTGACAACCTCCCCCAAAAGCATCAATGGGCAAAACATGATCCAGAGAAAAGAACAAACAGTTGTTATACATATAACAGTCCCCTGTTGTTTCAGTTCCACCCTTGGAACTCCCCACCACTGGTTCCACCAGTGTACCTCTCTGGTTGTCTGGCTTCCAAGGAATGAGTGCTTCTGCATTACCTTGGCTGGCAGCCCTCTGTCGTGTCTTTGTCTCTGACGTAGACACTGCTTCAACCTGTTTTGAGTTGTTAACAATAGCAACACATGCAACAGCTAAGTTAGCAAACTCTTTTGAGTACCTCTTTGGTGGTACACCCTTTGTAACTCTCTCAGACCTGCGTATGAGGTGCTGATCCTCTCTGCTCACTGGTTCAACCTCTGGACTTTGTTGAGAACCAGATCCAATTGCAAACAGTGGTTCCTCCTTCACCTGTGAAGGTCTATCCATTGTGTGAGACTTCCTCTCAATGACTGTTACAACTGAGCTCTCTGAGCTATCACTGTCATCATCAGTACCACTGTAATCTGTGAAATCATCATCATCTGAATTGTCCTCTGTGGGAAATGTGTGTACTACTACCCGCTCCTGTTCAGGAGCACTCTCCAGAAACTTTGTGAGAATCACCTGACCAGATTCAGACAAAATTACTCTGTAGAGACCCTTTTCATATCCCACAAAAATGCCTCTGGCATTCTTTACTCCACCTGGAGCTTCTGTTCTCACATGAGACCCGAAAACCTTAAAATAGGCAACAGAAGGTTTTCTATGGAACAGCTTCTCAAAAGGAGAACTTCCCAACTCTCTTGAGACTCTTCTCACCCACACGTGAACATAGGACAATAGCGACTCCGCCCAATATTCATGTGGCAAATGTGAACTCAGCAATTGCGCATGCATCCCCTTTTGCAATTCTTTGTTCACCCTCACACAGACCCCCCCTGTTCCACGCTTCGGCTGAAACAGCAACTTTGTGGTCTATGCCTTTTCCATCCAGGAACATCTGAAACTTCTGTAACAGAAAAATTGGCTTCTCATCTGTGAAGAGACAGTCAATGTTAGCATCATGCATATTCTTAACCTTGTCACAAAACTCCTGAAACCTTTCTAAGGTTTCTTGTGGTTTTTCCATCATAAAAACCCAAGAATAATTAGTAAAACAATCCACACACACAAGGTAAAATCTTGCACCGCCTCTAGTTGGCTCTAGAGGACCAATCACATCAGCATACACCCGCTGAAATGCTCTGTCGACCTTCTTGGTCACCTTCCTGGTGCTCACACCTGCAAGAGAGATTACGTTAGAATCAGAGGAATTACATTTCATGTAATCACTTTGATCAAAAGTCAACAAATACAGTCCATCTTTCTCTCTGGCAGTAAGATACAGTTCTCCATCTTTGTAGATCTTGCAGCTCTTAGCATCATAGGACAGTTTCAGTCCTTTCTTTGCAATCTGCAACACACTCAGCAGATTGAACCGCAGTTCTGGAACCAGGTAAACCTTGTCTATAGTCAAGTTCAGACTCTCAAGATACACAGTCCCAATCCCGGTCGCTTCCAGCTCCTGACCGTTGGCCTGTTTCACAGCGAAGCTTTGCTTCTTTAACGTTGAAAACAGTTCTCTGTGCGGGCACATATGAACCGTCGCTCCAGTGTCGATTACAAACGAGTTCCCAACATCTGGCGTGGTTCCTTTCACCATCAAAGCCTTTGCAGGTTTCACCTGGCACTTGGTACGGCTTTTGCCTGACGCCTCAGGCTTCGTAGAGCTGCTCTTTGCTCCTCTTGGCTGGCGTGGCTTCTTACAGTTCCTCTGTAGATGCTCAGTCTGTCCACAATTGTAACATCGGACAGTGCTCAATGGTACAGCACGCTCTCCAGTAGCATCATCAGTGGGGGAGTCAGAACTCTGTTCCTCCCTCCCCCTGTCAGCAACATCCATTGCTTCTTGAACAGGAACAGCAACAGTTCCTTCAGCAACAGTTCCTTCACTCCCCCTTCTGGGGTCAAAGCTCTCCTCAGCTTTCGATGAGCTCTTAGGAACTTGGCCAGCATCATCTTGGCTCACCCCTTCTGGGGTAGTTATCCATCCAGACCATGATGAATAATTGTCTCTAGTCAGGGGAGATGGACAAGGCAAGTCTCCCCCCTTCTTGGCATCCATTTTTAATCCAAGCCTTCAGCTCACACTCTCAAGTAAGCTCTAAAATCCAACAGTTGTTTCCTGCCTTCTCTGGCAGGCAAACTGCAAGCTGTTTACGCTCTTGGCACCTGGCAGCTAAACGCTGGCTGCTATGGAAAGTCCCCTCCAAGAGCTCGTAAGTTTGTAGCCAAAACACTCCGTGGTTTTGTTTTGCTTTTCCCAGCCTCACAGTACAGCCCCTTTGCCAGTCCAGCCCCTTTTCCACGAAAGCTTATCAACCACAAAAAAATTCTGGAATGCAGGCTGAGCTGCCAAGCTGCAGGCCTCTTCTCTCAGAGCTGTTGTTTTTCCCAAACGCAGCTCCCGTGAACCAGAGAATAAATCAATCTGCGTTCACACTTTTAGCCCGAAACGCAGCATACCTTTGGCTCCGTTGCTTGGAAAAACACCTCCTCTTTCCACCAGCCGTCTGTTGAGCTTCTGGCTGCACGCAGACGCTTGCCTTTTTTGAGCAGAAGATGGCAAACGATCCATCCACCTCTCGTGCAGATTTCCATGGATCAGAACCACCGGAATTGCTACCAGTTGTCAGGATTCCAGCTGGGGTCAGAGGTGAACTGGCCTCACTCCAGGCATTCGGCTGGAATCCTTGTTGACCTTCCGTCTGCGTCTCCCGGCAGGCAAGGTTGTAAATCGGTGATCCTCCTCAAACGTGAGGAGAACACACCCTCCTCCTTCTCTCCCTCCCTGCACTCCCCCCGGGGGGGGGGAGAAAGACAGACAGGAGTCCTTTTTACATGTTTTATTCCTGTCATTCAGCAGTACAGAGAAAACGTGTCTGTACCCTCCAGACTCTGCCAGTAGAGTCTCCGCTCCACCCCTGCACTTCCAGTACAGGTCAGATGACACTCTGAGCTAACATCCGGTGCTCAGTAAGGAGAATGGACTGCCCCCTTTCTCCACTAGTACAGTTGCAGACATCAACATCCTGTTTTGCTTTCCAGCCACCTGCAGCTGGCTTTTGCATTGCTGCTTTTCCTGACACCTCCGTGTGTTTGGTTGTGAGGCTTGGGTTCTTATTCCAAAGGCTCTACGCAAGAAAGGTGAGCCAAGATCTAAAAGAATGATCTTTGTAGGGTATGAGCCTGGCTCAAAGGCCTGGAGGTTTGCGTACCCAAGTGGAAACCAGTCTAGGTTGGTTATCAGCAATAGCGCTGAATTCTGTGAGCAAGCTGGTTGGAAACGTCTGCACGCTAATCCAGACATGATTTCGCAGCAGTTATATGACTCAGATGTTGAGGAGGAAGAGGAACTTGTTGCTGGGGACCACGGTCGAGAGCAACAGGGTCCACCACAGGGACAGAGTCCAAGGCAGGGACAGCTCAGGATCCCTCAGAGGGGGGAACCTAGAACACCTCCTCAGGCAAGTGTCAAGTATAGTTGTTAATATGTAGATTGTCCGTTCCCTGTTTTGGAATTAATGCAATAAGGCTGTCTTTCCAAGAATCCGGCATGGTTCCGTCTTTTCAGATGTTGTTCATTGTCAGGGAACTGACATCAGAGCAACGGGAGAAGGAGAGGCTCTCCGGTTCTGCAGGGGAAGGTACCAGCACAAGGGGGAGACCTAGCTTGATAGAGGGGGAAGGAAATCAGCGAAACACCAAGGATCCAGGAGAGCAAATGGCAGAGGAGGTGGAAGGGCTCCGGGATTCTTCCTTGGAAGTCAGTGAGGAGAGCACTGGTCCTCCACTACCCACGCCCTCCCTGCGCAGAAGACTTCCGCACAATGAGAGGCGGAGACGATTGGGTGTCAAACAGCTTTTATGCTGGCAAAGGTTTAAGAAACGCCCACAGACAGATTCTCCTAGCGACTGAGGCAGCCACGCTGAGATGGGCTGTGCAATCAAAACGGTTTAAACTATGCAACCAAGCTTCAAAGTGGGAAAGTTTACGCACAAGTAACTCCCAACCAGTACAGCAATCTGTCTGTCACCGAAAGTTGCTCGTACGCAACAAGCAGGCGGCATCATGAGTGAGACAGGAGAAGTCAGGAGGACAATCGCTGGCGGAGAGAAACCGCGAATTGGAACAGCACATAGCCCTCTTGACAGCGAGGCTGGATGAACGACGGTCTCAAGATGCCCAGAGCAAGCCAACCCCCATAGCAAGGAAGGTACCGGGACTGGTGCATAAGTTTGGGGGGAGACCTCAAGATTATGGGGCGTTTAGAACAGAAATAGAATACGCCTTGAAACTGCAGCATAGCGATTTTGCAGACGATGAAGCGCGAGTGGCTTATATCGTGGGTCACCTGGAGGATGGGGCTAGGGCATGGATCAGGCCCCTGATGGCGACGCAGAATGCAGCCATGCGGGACGTACGGAAATTCTATCAGGCGATGGACGCGATGTTTGCCAGCGATATTGAGGAAAGTGTGACAAAACGGGAACTGATGAGCTGTAAACAGGGAGACCAGTCAGTTAGAGACTACTGGTCACGTTTTGCAATGATAGTTCACCGTCTCGGGTGGCAGCTGGACTCTGAACCCATACAAATGTTGTTTGAGGAGGGGTTGTCACCAACGGTCAAGGATGAGCTTTTGCGCGCACCCTGCCCACAGTCCATGGACCAGCTGACCAAAGCTGCACTTGCAATTGGTGTGAGGCAGGAAGCGCGGGCTCAGGAAAGGCAGGAAGGCAGAGAGCAGCGTTGTCATGACTACCGCATTCCTAAGATACCAAGGGAGCCTTCCCCGCCGGCGGAGCCAATGGAAATAGGGAGTGCGCGCGCCCGGGAGGCTTCAAGCTCCAGCGAAAGTCGCAAGAGAGAGGGAAAGGACGTAAAAACGACCAAGAAATGTTTCCTCTGCCAGCGGCCAGGACATTTTGCCAGAGTCTGCCCACAAAGAAAGGCCTGGCAAGGAATGGTGGGAGCCGTGGGGGGTGAGGAGGAGGTGCAACAGACACAGGAGCAGGGAAACGGGAACGCTTGGCTGCCAATCAACGGGCACAGCAGCCAGGCCAGCAACCAGTAAAGGTGCCCAAACCAGATTCCCCAAAGGCAGCTATAGCCATTGAGGTGGTGCTAGAACTCCCGAATGGGCACCCAGTCAAGGTTCAGGGGATGCTGGATTCAGGCAGCTCCTGCAATTTCTTCAGCAAGGACTTTGCATTAGAGCACCAGCTTCACTTGCTACCTTTGGATTTCCCCTTGCAAGTAACCACCATTGATGGGAGGGAGCTTCTAGGAGGGGAAGTGACACACCAGACCCCACCAATGAGAATGAGGGTGTCTAGGCACTCAGAGACGATCGCCTTTCACGTTGCCTCACTAGCGGGGCCCCCAATAATATTAGGGATGAGCTGGCTAGCACAACATGATCCCGTGGTGGCGTGGCATCAGAGGACAGTCAGCTTTGGGTCAGCCTACTGCCTGGAGCACTGCCTAGGAGGGGAAACACCAAGGATGAGTGTAGCCCGAGTGGCAGGAATGGCAGTGGAATGGAAAGGGGAGGTGCCGCCACAATATGCTGATCTGAGGGAGGTCTTCAGTGAGAAGGAGGCAGATAGGCTACCACCCCACAGGCCCTTTGACTGCCAAATCAACTTGCTCCCAGGGGCGCAGCTGCCGGTTGGTAAGCTGTATGCCATGTCGGACAGGAAGATGGAGTTACGGGAGTTTATTGACAAGAACCTAAAGAGAGGATTCATAAGAGAATTGAAAGCAGTGGGAGGTAATCCGGTGTTTTTGTGGACAAAAAAGACACGGATAAACCCAGGCTTGTAGTGGACTTCAGGGCCGTAAATTTTGTGTCGGAACCCGTGACTTTCCCAATGCCCAGAATTGACGACATTTTGACGAGAGTGAGGAAGGGAAAGATTTTTACCAAACTAGACCTCAGGGGGGCTTACAACTTGATCAGGATGAGGGAGGGGGATGAATGGAAGACCACCATGTTCACCCCACTAGGGGCCTTTGAATATTTAGTTATGCCTTTTGGATTACAGTCAGGCTCCGCCTGTTTTCAAGCTTTCATGCACCACGTGTTGGGGTCACTGCTTTACAAGAACTGTGTGGCCTTCCTGGACGACGTATTGATTTATTCGGAAAGCGAGGAGCAACATGTACGAGACATTAGGGAAGTGCTACAACGATTGCAGAAACACCAGTTGTGGGTCAAGCTAGAGAAATGTCAGTTTCATGCCAGAGAAGTGGAGTTTCTGGGGTACAAGTTGTCTGACAAGGGCTTAGCGATGGACCCAAGCAAGGTGCAAGCAGTGTTGGAATGGAAACCCCCCAAAACACGGAAGGACGTACAAAGGTTCCTAGGTTTCAGCAACTTCTACAGGAAGTTCATCAAGAACTTCGCCCATTTGACCGCACCCATCACGGACTGTCTCAGTAGCAAAAAGAAGTTCGTGTGGACGGAGGAAGCTCAGCAATCCTTTGAAAGATTGAAAAAGGCGTTCGCATCGGAAGAGCAACTATTACACGTAGACTTGGAGAAACCCCTGAGGTTGGAGACCGACGCGTCAGACAGAGCCATAGGGGCGGTCCTTTTGCAGCCAGGGCGGAGCAAACAGGAATGGAAACCGTGTGCCTTTTTCTCGAGGAAGCTGAGCAAGTCGGAGCAAAACTATACCGTGTATGACCGAGAACTGCTCGCGAGTTACGCTGCCTTTCGTCGTTGGCGCCATCTACTGATAGGGGCGCAACACAGAATCCAGGTGTGCACCGATCACAAGAACCTAGAGTACTGGAGGACTGCACGCGTACTCAACCAGAGACAGATTCGCTGGGCGCAGGAGTTCTCCAAGTTTTCCTTCGAAATCCAGTATGTGCCCGGGGAGGAAAACGTGAGAGCGGATGCTCTCTCGCGGAAGCCAGAGTACTTCGAAGGAGAGGGGCCGCCGGAGACACGACACATCATACCTGAGGACCGATGGGTGTGTGGGGAAACCCTAGTGGGGAAAAGAGAACTGGCAGGGCTTACTAGGAATGATGAATTCGCACGAACTAAAATCAGGGAGCTACGAGATGGGAGAGAGGCACCAGAAGGGTTTGAGGAGAAAGAAGGGGTGTTGTACTATAGAGGGGCTATGTATGTACCGGGGGAAGCCCTAAGGGAAAGAGTACTCAAACAATTCCACGACAACCCCACAGCGGGGCACTTTGGACAGCACAAAACGATGATGCTGGTCACCAGACAGTTCTGGTGGCCACGGGTGAGGGAGGATGTACGGGAATATGTACGAGGGTGCGACCATTGCTAAAGGGCAAAAGGGGAGCGGGCGGTACCAGCAGGCTTACTGGAACCCTTACCCACACCGAGCAAACCCTGGGAGGTGGTGTCCATTGATTTTATGACTGATTTGCCCAAATCACGGGGGGAAACAGCGGTCATGGTAGTAGTTGACTTACTGAGCAAAATGTGCCATTTCACAGCCTGTTCACATGCGGTGACGGCGGAAGAGACGGCACGTTTGTTCGTAGAGCACATTTTCAGGTTGCATGGCGCCCCCTTGAGGGTTATCTCCGACCGCGGAAAACAATTTACCTCCCGGTTCTGGAGGAAGCTTATGAGCTTGCTGCAAGTCGAGGTGGGGTTCTCGACAGCAAGGCACCCAGAGACCAATGGGCAAGCGGAAAGGGCAAATAGTATACTCCAGCAATACTTACGCTGCTACGTCAGCGAGAGGCAGAACGACTGGGTAGAGAAACTAGCGCTGGCTGAATTTGCGTACAATAACGCAGAACACGTGTCTACAGGAATGAGTCCGTTTATGGCCAATTATGGATGCCATCCCAGAGCCTTCCCGGGGGGTGAGGAAATGAACTTAGAGAGGGCCAAGGCTGTTTACAAGAAGCAGGCAGACAAGCACCGCAGGGAAGGGGAAACCATACGGGTGGGGGACAGGGTGTGGTTGTCCACCCAAGGGTTACCCTTTAAAGGGGGGTGCAAGAAGTTGCAGCCCCGACGGCTGGGGCCATTCGAGGTAATACAACAGGTAAACTCCGTAGCATTCAAGCTCAAGTTGCCCGACAGTATGAAAATACACCCTGTGTTCCACAGGTCCTTGCTCTCACCACACAGGGAGGGGCGGGAATTCCCGGGGCGAGAGGTAGGAGTCCCCCCACAACCGCAAGTAGAAGAAAGGGAACACCAGCGCTCGGCCACGGAAATAATAGATTCGAGGTGGCGAGGTCGTCAGGTGAAGTACTTGGTGGCTTGGGAAGGGGAGCCCGGGTCAGAAAACACGTGGGCTCCAGCGGAAGCCGTCGATGACAGGTATATGGTGGAAGTATTCCACCGCCGGTTCCCTGAGAAGCCCAAACCCTTGGAGAGGTTCTGGGAGGAACAATTTGGAACCACAGATGACGAAGAGGGTTTCGAGGGGTATTCAGAATCCGAGGCAGAATCGGACTGGGAGGTTCATCCCGTGGGTGGGAACCAAAGCAGGTGGGAAGAGGGTTTCGAATCCACTGAGGATGGTGACAGTTCCTTCCGGGGTTTCCCCGTCTCGTCGGTCGAAGAAGAGAGAGAAATCGATTCTACCGGGCGAGCAGGGGGTGGGGGGTCCTGGAGGGGAGGTGGATGTCAGGGAACTGACATCAGAGCAACGGGAGAAGGAGAGGCTCTCTGATTCTGCAGGGGAAGGTACCAGCACAAGGGGGAGACGTAGCTTGATAGAGGGGGAAGGAAATCAGCGTAACACCAAGGATCCAGGAGAGCAAATGGCAGAGGAGGTGGAAGGGCTCCAGAATTCTTCCTTGGAAGTCAGTGAGGAGAGCACTGGTCCTCCACTACCCACGCCCTCCCTGCGCAGAAGACTTCCGCGCAATGAGACGCGGAGACAATTGGGTGTCAAACAGCTATTATGCTGGCAAAGGTTTAAGAAACGCCCACAGACAGAGTCTGCTAGCGACTGAGGCAGCCACGCTGAGATGGGCTGTGCAGTCAAAACGGTTTAAAATATGCAACCAAGCTTCAAAGTGGGAACGTTTACGCACGAGTAACTCCCAACCACTATATTCATGATACTTCTTAATGGGTCAGACAGTAAGTCCTCCATTTTTTTTTTATAATATATTGCCGGTAGGCCGTCTGGCCCTGGTGGCTTTCCTATCTTTGCTTCCTTAATTGCTCTTTGCATTTCGTACGATGTAATAGGGGCATTCAACGGTTCTTTTTGTTCTTTAGTAAGTTTCGGAAGACAGTTCTGTTCTAAATGTTCTTTAACTTCTTCTGTTGTTTCATTTCCTTCCTTATAGATTTCTCTAAAGAATTCGAGAAATCATTTCTCTATTTCTTTAGGGTTGTTTATTATGTTGCCTTTGCACTTAACTCTATTTATAAGCCTTTCTGCCTCTCTCTTCTTTAATGGCCATGCTAATAACCAGGCTCAGGTTCTGTTTCAGGCTGTGTCTCTGTTTCAGGCTCTGGCGCTGTATCAAACACTGTTGCAGACTCAGGCTGTGGCACTATGGCTGTAGCTGTGGCTCTGGTTCTGTTTCAGGTTCTGGCACTGTATCAAGCACTGTTTCAGGCTCAGGCTCAGGCTCAGGCTCAGGCTCAGGCTCAGGCTCAGGCTTCTGCTGATTATTAGGCTTTGTCTCAATCTTTGACTCTAGCACTTATTCTAGCTCTATTTCAGGCTCGGCCTGTGTCTCAGCCTTTGTCTCTGTTTCACGCTGTTTCTGTTTCAGGCTCCGACGCTGTTTCAAGCCCTGTATCTGCCTCTGCCTCTGTTTCAGGCTCTGGCACTCTATCAAGCACTGTTTCTGGCTCTGGCTCTCTTTCAGGCTCTGGTTCTGAATTAGGGTTTTGTTCTGGCTATGGCTGCGTCTCTGGATCTGGCTGTGTCTCTGCTTCAGGCTCCTATGCTGTATCAAGCACTGTATCACGCTCTGCCTCTCCCTCTGCCCCTGGCTACGTTTAAGCATCGGGCTCAGTTTCAGACAGTGTCTCTGTTTCAGGATCCAGCACTCTATCAAGCACTATTTCAGACTCAGGCTGTGGATCTAGGCTGTGGCTGTGGATCTCGGCTGTGGCTCTAGGCTCCGTCTGTGGCTCTGTCTGTGGCTCTGGCTCTCTTTCAGGGTCTGGTTCTGAATGAAGATCTGGTTCTGACTCTGATTCAGGGTCTCATGATGGCTCTTCCTCTGCCTCTGACCCAGCTATGTTTCAGGGTCTGGCTCTCTTTAAGGCTCTGGTTCTGAATTAGGGTTTTGTTCTGGCTCTGGCTGTGTCTCTGGCTCTGGCTCTGGCTCCAGCTCCGGCACTGTATCAAGTACTGTTGCAGACTCAGGCTGTGGCTCTAGGCTGTGGCGGTAGCTATGTTTTGCGCTCCGGCACTGTATCAAGCTCTATTTCTGGCTCTGGCTCTGGCTTTCTTTCAGCCCTGGCTCTGAATGAGGCTC